>NC_091839.1:18619052-19219052 GCF_037783145.1 Equus przewalskii | reverse complement strand
TGCTCCGTTTTGCCCTCATTATACCGTCAGCATTGTCCTTTGTCACCACATACACTACATACTCATCATGATTAGAGCTGATGAGATTTCGTTGGTGGGTGGAGAATAATTTACAAATCCACTCCCCCATTTAGGGTTTGTTCTGAGCCCGTGGTTATCATGGGTTGTTCACCAGTTTCTCCCCCAATTATGGATAATGTTATAATGAGCATTTCCATGCTTACTTTGGGGGGGGATTATTTATTTGGGGGAATTATTTCTCTAAGTGTAATTCCCAGCATGGGAATAACATAATCAAGACTCCAGCCCTTTCCCTGATTCCTAAGACAAGTCAGATTGCTTTCCAAAGGGACCGAACCTAATCCACCTGGCACAAGCTGGGCCTAAGGACCACTGTCCCGCTATATTTTTACCACCACTGAACATCAATCATATAATTTTTTCCCACCAAACATACAAAATGGCTAGTGCTTTCAGTAACCGTGTGCCAGTTTCTGTTCTAAGCCCTTGGTGTGGATGACCTCCTTCCATTCTTCCAGCAACCCCACGTGTTCTGGGCTGTGTGGCCCCATTTCACAGGTGAGGACATTGAGGCACAGAGAGATGAAGTGGCCAAAGTCCCAAAGCTGTGAGCTCGTGGAGCCTGGGTTCAAGCCCCTGTCATCGGGCCCCAGAAGCCCCACTCTGAACTTTGATGGGGATTGAACACGTTCCACATCTAACCTTTCCTTCTTAAAATAATGTTTATCATCTTATTATAAAAACCAACACATGCTTCTTATAGAAAATTTAGACGACCCCAGAAATCCAGATGATTTCACCCAAAGTCCAGGGCTACCCAGAGATGACTGAACATTTTTACTCCACTTCCGCTATTTTTAAAACTCAATATATAATATTATATATGCTTTACTAAATCTGGGGCCTACTGTGTATACTGTGTAAGCGTATTTCTATGTCTACTTAGCTTTACGTCATGGGCCTCCATCATTAAGTATCATGATTCGCTCATATCACTACACCCATATTATTAAATACCTATGCCATTAAATCATCTTTAACAACCAGGTGTTTGGGCGCTTTGCATAGTTTGTGTTTATACAAACAATGTATTGGCCAGGCCCCTGTTGGACATTTTGGTTGCTTCTAGGTTTTGACTTTTATGAGCATCCCTTCTACTGACGTCTTAGGCTGAGCCACTGAGCATCCCCATGTGAAATCCTGGTAGGGAGGTCGTGGGGTCAAAGGGAGAATTGTTCAGTGACCCTGTGCCCATGGCCGGTGGCTTCCCAGAAGTTCGGTGTCAGTTGGCGGTCCGACTGGCAGTGGATGGGGCTGCATCTCGCCGACATCATCCGTGGTCCCTATGACCATGTTTAAAAGTCTTTGCCAGGTATTTTTTCTAATCTTCTGCAACTTCTTTCATGGTTGAAGAAATACTCATTTATTGTGAATAATTCAGACTATACAAAAATGAAGAAAGCCATGGCTCTCTATAAATCTTCATTCTAAAGATTCTAGACTTTTTTCTGTGAATATGAACCTCCCTTTACGTTTTTATGAATGAAACTGGTTGTATATGTATGTATATTTTCACATAAATATGGTATACAATTTGTAGGGGATAAACTCACATACGATTTTAGAAGTGACTTTTTTCACTTGGTATAATGTGGATATTTTCCCATGACAATGCAAAAAGTGTATATATTGTACATATGTATGTATCGTCATTTTTAACAGCTGCATAATATTTCATGCTAGGGTTTCTTGAATTTCTCTAACGGGTCTCTCTGAATGGATATTTAGGTTGTTTTCACTTCCTTTCCCATCACTGGACATCTATGATTTGACCCTTGTGCAAAATATCTCCATGAGATGAATTCCTGGAAGTAAACTTGTGGGATCACAGAATGTCCATGTTTAAAATTTTGATGGTTATTGCTAAGTAATCCTCCAGAAAAGGAGGAACCAATTTACCCGACGCTTAGACATGTAGACGACTGACTGTTGCTCTGTTCGTCCACTTCCTTCACAAATACTCAATATTAGTCTTTTTAAAAACATTTCTAGTCATAAGTAAAAATGTCTTATCGACAGTGAGATTAATGATCTTATGTGTTTACTGACGTTCTGTCTTCTTTGAATTGCTTATTTATGTATTTTGCCCATTTTTAATTGGGCTGTCTCTTTATATTGACTCATAGGAGCAAATCTTTATATATTACTCCTATTAACCCTTTGGTATATATGGTGCTAATATTTTCTCCCAGTTTATTATTTCTCTTTCAATTTTGTTTCTGGTGGCGTTTTGCTATACAGAATTTTTTAATTTTCAGGTATTCAAATCTATTTGTATTGTCTTTTATAGTTCTTGGATCTACCATCATGCAAAAAGGCCTCTCTCATGCCCAAGATTATGAAAAAAGTTCTCCTATATTTTATTCTAGCACTTTTGTGATCTTTTTAACAATTAAATTTTTATTCCACCTGCTTTTTTATGGTTTATGGTATGAATTTTCAGTTTCTAGAGGCCACCTGTATTCCTTGGCTTGTGGCCCCTTCCTCCATCTTCAAAGCCAGCAGCGTAGCATCCTCCAGTCTCTCATCCTAATATATTCCACCATGCACGTGCCTTTTGCAGCACATTCGGTGCATGCCCTTCTCGAAGACTCACCCCCACCTTTACTAACGAACTAATGTAGAATGATCGGATTTTTAGTCTAAAAGAACCTAATTTTGAATCTTCCCTTTGCCATTGTCTTGCTGTCTGATCCAGTCTCCTTATCCTTTAAAGGAGAATGATCAGACCGTATTATCAAGGACGTTTTGGGTTTCAAGTGAAAGAAAACAACTCAAAATAGCTCAGACAAGAAGTTTACCAGCTCGAGCAGCCAAAAGGAGCAAAAGCAAGGCAGTCATCCTCTTCATCCTGGAACTCGAGGATGCTGTCAGCAGCAAGGAAAAGAAAACCCCAGCTCAGATCGTCACAGACACTAGGAAGGAGAAATCTACAGGTGGGGCAAGCTCTGGCCACTATGTCTTAATATTTCTTTACAATTTGCTCGAAATTTATATGGTTTTTATTTCACACTTATGTTCTCAAATAATTAGATTTCCTGATCACACAGCCACCCTTTCATTCCTCTCTCAGCCCCTGTTTACTGCATAGCACTTAGAATTTCCTATTATATGTCTGCTAGTTACTGCCTGCTCTCTGGCTCCCTAATAGGGTCCCTGTGTGTCTTTCACCGTCACATCCCCAGGGCGTAGAGCACTGCCTGGAACAGCAGGTTCTCAGAAAATGGTCACAGAATGACTTACTGATTTACTTCAAGGCTGAAGCCACCCCCATCCCCACCTGCATGGTTGGAGAATGGTAGTTTCCCCATCCCCTCGTTAAGACTCTATGTCATACAACTTGAAATTTTGGCCAGATAGAGAAGACATTATTTTTTCCCTCTTCTCTTCCTTGAGACCTCTTACTCACCCCTCAAAGCCTTATTCAAAATGCCCCCTACTCTGAGAAACCTTCCTCACATCAACTCTTTCAGTCCCGCCCTACCCAGTTTTCCTCCCTTCCTCGTGCTCTAACATAGTTTTCCATTAAGTTTCATGAGCTGAGCACGCTGTTTTGTTGGGCATCCCTGTTACTTAAAAGCGCCTTTAAGCAGGGCCCTCGCCTAGCGCCAGCGCTCAGACAGTTGCCATGGAGACAAACTCGTCGTTTCCGGAGTTGTCCGTTGCCCTGGAGACGGATGCTGGTGACGGTCAGCTTTCAGAACACAGCCTGTGATGGTCGAGAGGAAAGGAACTCTGTGGCCGCCTTCTCCACTCCGCCTCCGGAAGCCAGAAGGAGCTCTGAGATCGTAGGCCCAGGTGGAGGCCGCCCTGGACCCCTGGCTTCCTTCTGCCATTGCCATCAGAGGACGGTGGCCCTGAGGAGCCTATATCCCGCGGGGATCTGGGAAATGTAGTTCAGCGGGGAGTCCGCGCAGGCGCAGAGGCATGCATGGCACACAGGCGGCACGTGCTGCGGCGATGCTGCCGACGTAAGGCTTCCCCACTGGGGAGCGAACTCGGGGTGGGAGGCCAACCTGAGATCCAAGACCAGATTGCCAGGTACTTGACATGTCAACTTAAAAGGCGAATTTGCCTGTTATTTTATTTCATAATGAGTTTATTCAGGAATAGCCAAGAGAATTACAATTCAGGGTGTGCATGCTATGGAGAACCATAGGCAAATCCAGAGAAGAAGGACGGGAGCTGCCTTTATTGGGAAAAAGGGGGAGAGGGAGGGGCTGTTCTAAAGGAAAGTCCATTGGGAGAAAGTAACATTTCAGGGTGGCAACCAGCTTCTCATTGGCTGAGCTTCAGCGTTTCTCATTGGCTGAGCTGCAGTGTTTCTCATTGGCTGAGCTTCAGCGTTTCTCATTGGCTGAGCTGCAGTGTTTCTCATTGGCTGAGCTGCAGTGTTTCTCATTGGCTGAGCTGCAGTGTTTCTCATTGGCTGGGCTGTTGCCAGGTGGGGAGAGAAATCTTCCTTCAAGTAGTAAGTAGTTTTACTTCCGGTGGAAGATGTAGCCATCTATCTCTTCCTGTTTGGTGTAATTGATGATGTGTGATAGGGCCTGAGAGCTCCACCTATAGGCATTTCTGACTACAATTTAGTTAAGGTTTCTTTTATTAATTTCTACAAGGATCTAAGTGTTAATAACACTTATCCTATCCTCCTGTCTTTGGCCAGAAGAGTGGCTTGGCTTGGGGATTTAGGCCACCTCCGTGGATAGAGGTGAGAGAAGCTGGCCCTGGCCAATGGGCCAGCAGGAGCGTGGCTGGCCGTCCGAGGCCGGTGGGGTCGGGATTAGAGGTGGTGGGGGGAGTAGGGGGCGGGGTTATGGGCGGGGTTCTGAGCAGGGCCAGCCCGGATTGGTTGGAGTAGGTATGGAAGGAAGTGTGGTTGTGTCTAGGAAAAGGGGCGGGGCCTCAGGTGGGCCTGAGCTAACGAAGCCGGAGTGGGCAGATCACACTGACATTTGTTCTGAGAATCCTCATACCCAGTATCCTTCTTGAGTCCAGTGGGGAAACTGAGTTTCTGAGAGGAGCAGGGATCCATCCATGGTTGTTCACCGATCTTCTCTTGCTTTTGGGTTAGGGACTCATGGGTTGAATTGAATGGTGAGGAACCAGCTTGGTTTCTCAGTTTCTAACCTCCCTTTCTAAGGCAGGTGATTGGTAAATGTTTAGTAATAAGAAATCTATTATTGGGGCCAGCCAGATGGTGTAGTGGTTACATTCATGCACCCCCATTCTGCAGCCCTCAGTTTGTGAGTTCAGATCCTGGGCACAGACCTACACACCACTCATCAAGCTATGCTGTGGCAGCGTCCCACATAGAAGAACTAGAAGGACTTACAACTAGGATACACAACTATGTACAGGGGCTCTGTGGAGAAAAAAAAGAAGAGGAAGATTGGCAACAGATGTTAGCTCAGGACCAGTCTTCCTCACACACACACGCACAAATCTATTGTTATTGATTTTATGAGTAACACATTTTTCAGTCACTTATGAGTTGCCGGGTACTATGCTAAGGTAGAGGTTAAGAGCGTGTTCCAAGTTTACAAGTGCTAATCTTACAAAAGAAATCTTTAAAATCTGTGATAACAGAATGTGCTGGGTCCCAGGGCAATTGTGTGCTCAGCCTATTCAGGAAGTGCCAGATTGTTTCACTACTTCACTCCTTTTGCATTTATTCTTCTACTTTCAGATCAAAGTGGAAAATTGGAGGGACAGATGAAAGGATGGCTCTGAGCATGGCCCAAGCTCTGAGGTTAAAATTTAGGTTCCCAACCCCTGACCCCAGGAGGAAAGGCTGCTAATATTGCGGCTTTGAACCGCTCAGGTGAGAAACTCAGAAAAACGACACGTGTGAATTTCTCCCCATCCCACTGGTCCCAGTGACTTCAGAGGTGACTCATCTTAATGATTTCTCTGTCGGTGGTGAAAAGCATGAACTGAAATCTGTGCCTTCTGACTTCCACAGAGCTTCGCCTGAGCCACCTGCAGTGTCGCAGGGAGTGGTGGCCCAGTGGGAAGAGCAGGATTGGGGTTTTGATCAGGGTCTGATGTTTGTAGCTAAGTCCCTTGGCCTGTCTGAGCCTTAGATTGCTCAGCCGTCAACTGGGGATCACAATATCCCCCTCAGACATGAAGATACACAAGAAAGAAAGTGTAGGGTCACTTCCATGAGCTTTTAGAGTATGACCGGCCCAACCCTTGGACAGTTTTCATGTAGAGGGCTCCACCTAGGGGGTGACTCGGGTAACCCCTCAAGTCTAGAATGGGACCCGTGATAACCACGATGCCTTCCAGCCATTGGGGAGTTCTGCTCAGTTATGAGGTCTCCTTTGTGTAGTTCTGATCATGGCATCGAAGCTTGCAAGGAATTGGTTTGAATACCTCCGTGAGAATGGATTCGCTAAGGTTTCCCTCACTTGATTTAGAACACGCCTTCCTGACTGAGGAATGAAGCAGTGAATTCAACCACTGTGCCAGCCAGGAATTCTTTGGCTGTGATGAATAGAAAACCTGCCTCCACCTGGCTTAAACAACACAGGGGAGTTACTGGCTTGGGTAACTGCAAAGTCCAAAGTTAAGTGTGCTCAGTTAAGGTTTGATCCAGGAGCTTAACAATGTCACCAAGTACCTAGTTTTGTCCTGTCAACTCACTTCACCTCCTGAAGTGCTGATTCGTCTAAGGCTGAGTCCCTGCATTAGATGTTGTAACAAAGTACCACAAACTTGGCGGCTTCAAACAACAGAAATTTATTCTCTCACAGTTCTGGAAGCCAGAATTCTGAAATCAAGGTGTTGGGAGGGCCTTGCTCCCTCCAAAGGCTTTAGGGGGAACCTTTCCTGGCCTCTCCCAGCTTCTGGGGGCTCCTGGTGCTCTTTGACTTGTGGCTGTGTCACTCCAATTGCTGCCTCTGTCTTCACATGGCCTGCTTCTCTGTGTCTATGCGTCTGTGTCCTCTCTCTTCTCATTAGGACACCAGCCATTGGATTCAGGGCCCACCCTACTCCCAGTGTGCTCTCATCTCAATCCATTAATTATTTCCAAATAAGGACATATTTTGAGGTCCTAGATGGGCATGAACTTGGGCCACCGTTTAACCCACTACAGTCCCCGGCATGGCTGGGGTGGCTGCCCCAGTGACTGCTCCACGTGTTTTTTGATCGTGCCCAGCAGGGAAGAGAGAGCACCTTTGTCCCAGCATCCTTAGCAGAGGTCCCAAGGTCCACTCTGATCGGCCCACATGCCCATTTCTGAACTAGTCACATTGGCCAGGGAAGGGAATGTCGATTGGCCAAACTAGGTCATATGTTCTTTGCCTAGAACTGGGGATGAAATGTAGGGGGCTGCAGAACTTTGTATAAGCCCAAGAGAAGTCAGGGCTACTGGAGACGGGGTGAAGTGTGGATCTGAGACCTTTTTTTTTTTTTTTTTTTTTGAGGAAGATTAGCCCTGCCTGACCTAGTATCTGCCACCAATTCTCCTCTTTTTGCTGAGGAAGACTGGCCCTGTGCTAACATCCGTGCTCATCTTCCTCTACTTTATATGTGGGACGCCTGCCACAGCATGGCTTGCCAAGTGGTGCCATGTCTGCACCCGGGATCTGAACCCATGAACCCCGGGTTGCCAAAGTGGAGCACACAAACTTAACCACTGTGCCACTGGACCAGCCCCCCCCCCCTTTTTTTTTTAAAAGCTTCAGTGCAGGGTTGTGTGGCCTAGTCGTAAGTTTAGTTCTCCATGGGAGCTGCCACCACAGTACAACAACTGACAGGCGGGTGGTGTGGTCCCAAGACCAGGAAACGGACCTGGGCCACAGTGGTGAGAACTCCGAATCTTAACCACTAGACGCCCAGGGCTGACTCTCAATTTACGTTTAAAGAGGACTCAACCACTACCACAAGCGGGAAATTAGCACGTCTTCTCAGTACAGAGAAAAAGGGGAGAGCCAAATAGTATTAAATTCTAGGTAAAGTCCTTGTTTGAGCCTGAGGCCTGCTGTGTCTTTGTAACGAGAGGAGGGTAAACAACATGTGTTCTCCTTGGTTAACTAGGAGTGCACTAGAATGGAAGTGTCGTTCGATGACGTATCTGAGGACCGGCTGAAACCATGTGGTTCCCCAGTGGTCCATGTCCCACCCAGACTTTGGGAAAACAGACCTAACTGCCCTGTTTTTTTTGGTTTTGCGTGTGTGTGAGGAAGATTGTTGCCAACCTCTGTGCCAATCTTCCTGTATTTTACGTGGGACGCCACCACAGCATGGCTTGATGGGCGATGCTGGGTCCATGTCCGGGATCTGAACCTTAGGCCACCAAAGCAGAGCATGCGAACTGAACCACTACCCCACCAGGCCAGCCCCCTAATTGCCCTGTTTTATGGGATGGTTTTCACCATTACCAGCCCGGCCCTGGCTAGAACGTAAGCACATGGCAGGCAAGGACAGGTGTGTGGCAGCAGGCAGAGAGAAGGAACCAAGGCTTTTAGACTTGAAACTTTAATGAGAACCAACATGCACACATGAAGGGCGTTTTGACACTGGCCCACAGCCACACTGGTCATTAGTTACAGAGACTGCCCCACGCCCAGAGGCTGCCGATTTTCCACAGGGCCTCTGAGCTCTATTGTTTGGTGTCAAAACTCTCAGTGAACACTTTCAGTTTGAGTTCCCGCTGCTACTTCACCCACAACACCCTGGTGCCCCTTTGGTATAAAACAGGCCTGTTGCCCAGACTGGACGGGGGTACGCAGGCAGGGACCACGTGCAGGGAGCGGAACGTCTGGCCATCTGAAAACCAGTAAGCTCTTCGCTGTGGGGTGGGCCCAAGGCTCAGCCAGTGTAAGTTCCCAGTTTCAACAACAAAACCAACCAACAGAACTCAAGGGGCGAGGATTATAAAGCACAGAACACGTACTCCTAAACGTTTTTAGCACCAAAAGTGTGAACAATATTAAAGTGTGTGTCCCATGTCTTAAAGAGATTCTGTTTGTGCTTCAGCAAAGGTGTGACCAGGTCATGTAGTGGGTGGGACACAGAAGCCTGGAGCTGAGGAGGAGCCGTCAAGCAGCAACTGGTTGTGCAGCTCCGTGAAGCGAGTCTCGGCTGCGGAGCAGGCCTGGCCAAGCTGAGCAGCTGATGCCAGGCTCCATCAGGATCGTGTCCTCACTGGGCTCTCCGACAATCCTCAGTGGCCCCAGAACTTGCTGTGACATGAGGGAATGCGACCTCTTAAGATGTCACTTGTCAACGAACAGGGCTCCTCTGTGAAAATGGGGCCATCCATTTCCTTGGTTCCAGAAGCTTCGAGGCAAGGGCAGGGCTTAGCATACTGGCACTCTGTGTCCCGGAGCCAGCAAAGTGCCTAGGGAGCAGCCAGCCCGGACAAACGGTGAATGAGGTACATTCCAGCAGTCATTTGCGTGGATCACAATTTTCACCACCAAGCACATCTGCACAGATTGTGTTAACCATGTGGCAATACCCGACGCAGCTCCCCTAACTGAATCTAGCCGTCTCCAGTATCATTAACGCCCATGACAAACTGGGCCTCATGTTATAACCAATGGCCTTAAACGGGCGAAGATTAGTGGAAGAGGCGGCATGTGTACGTGGGAGAGGGTCCTTCTGAGGGGCTTGGGAGCTCAAGAGTGGAAAGTTCTAGCCACCTGATGTTAGCTTCCATGCTCTTACTGGCTGTCTGTGGGTGAGTTAAGAAAATACTACAACAGAGCAGAGAGACGGAGGGAAGAAAAAGGCTAGACATTTTCTTAAAAAAAAGAGCAAGGTGCTGGGTTGTTGGAACCAAATTAAGCCAAGGACATGTCGGCAAAAAAACTTTAAAAGTTGAAGTTCTGCATATTAGTAAGAATATTAACTGCAGTAAAATAGAGATTGAGGATTGCTAATTCTTCTCTTCCTTTTAATATAAAACAGTATGTTTATCTTATATCTGATGCGCATTTGTAGCTCACTCCTGGTGAGTACTTACTGTGTGCTAGGCACTCTGTTCTAAGTGCTTTCATCTATTTATTTATCCTCACAACAGCTGTCTGAGGTAGATAACTATGACTGTGCTCATTTTACAGATGAGGAGACAGAGGGTCTGAGAGGCCCCATGACTCTCCCCAGGTCACTTGGGTAGCAGATGGCAGAGCTTGGACTTAACTGGGCAGACTGGCTCTAGAGCCCACCTCTGCGTCCCCCTACTACCCAGCTTCTCAACTTTGTGTTTTCGTCATTTTAACAAAACTCGTGTGCAAACTTTCTAATTGATCTTTATTAATGAAGAGATTTACTTATTGGCGGGGAGGGAGCTTACGACGTGATGGTTTCAACTTCAGGCCTCGGAGGACCACGTTCTCAGATGCCTGGGACCCCACTGCCCCCCAGCAGCCACGGGTAGTCTTGCTGCTTGTTACTTCTGAGCGTGAACTCGCTGATGCTGGCTGAGCCCGGAGCAGCAGCGGAAGGCTTTCTGGCAGTGTCGGCACTGATACGGTTTCTCCTGGGTGTGAATCCTCTGGTGCTGGCTGAGGTGGGCACTGAGGCCAAAGGCTTTCCCGCACACAGGGCAGGCGTAGGGCCTCTCCCCGGTGTGAATCCTCTCGTGCTGTGTCAGATTCGTTTTCTGGGAAAAGGCTTTCCCACATTCGGCACACACGTAGGGCTTCTCCCCAGTGTGAACTCTCTGGTGAATGGAAAGGCACCAGCTGTGACGGAACGTTTTCCCGCATTCCTTACACTCAAAGGACTTCTTTCTGGCGTGAGTTTTCTGATGCTGAGTAAGGTGGTTACTCTGCGCAAAGACTCTGTCGCACTTGTCACATTTAAAGGGTTCCCCTGTGGTGTGAATTAACCGATGTTCTGAGAGGTGTGCACTTTGGCTGAACGTCTTCCCACATTCGTTACATCTGAAGGCGTGCTCGCTCTTGTGGGTGGACTGATGCCTGCTGAGGGAGGTGGCATGGAGGAAGGCCTTCCCGCAGTCCCCACACGCATAGGGCCTCGCTCCAGAGTGGACCCCCTGGTGGCAGAGGAGCTGTGCGCTTTGGCCAAAGGCCTTCCCACACTGCTGACACTCAAAGGGCTTCACGCTGGCATGAATCCGCTCGTGCTGACTCAGGTATTTGCTGCAGCTGAAGGTTTTCTCGCATTTGTCACACTTAAAGCGCTTCTCGCCGACCCCTGGATGCTCTCTCTGTTCCAGGTTCTGATTCAAGGCCCTCCCGCTCTCATCGAGGCTTCGTTTTTCTCTGGTGTGAATGCTCTGGTGGCACGTGAGGGTCGAGCTGCAGATGAAGCGCTCGCCGCACTCCTGACATGCGTAGGGGGCGTCCACAGTGTGGCTCTTCTGGTGGTGAACGAGGTGTTCCTTATGGCTGAAGGTCTCCTTGCACTCGGCACAGCTGTAGGGCTTTTCTGGGGCGTGAGTGGACTGGTGTCGGATGAGGTGGGATGGCCGGCTGAAACTCTTGACGCACTTATGACATTTGTGGGGCCTGTAGCCCGTGTGAACCCACCGATGTTCATGGAGGTGAGTGTTCCGGTAGAAAGCTTTCCCACATTCACCACATTTGTAAGGCTTCTCTCCGTTGTGAGCTCTCTGGTGGATCTTTAGGGTGAAGACATGGCTGAAGGGTTTCCCACACTCGTCGCACTTATAAGGCTTTTCCCCAGTGTGAACAGACTGGTGTTTGACGAGGTCTGAGCTCCTCCTGAAGGCCTTCCCGCATTCCTGACACTCGGAGGTGGTTTGGGCAGCATGAATTTTCTGATGCTGGAGGAGGTATTTACTCAAGTGGAAGGTTGCCTTGCACGTGGCACATTCATAGCATTTCCGAGCGTGGGTCTTCTGATGCCGAGCGAGATGGAAGGTCCGTCTGAAACTCTTGCCACACTCGTTACACTTGTAGGATTTACCAGCTGGGTGGGTCTGATGCTCCACAGGCTGCGTGCCATGGCCAGAGGGACAGTCGCCATCTTGACTCTCACGTGGTTTTTCTCTGGTGTGAACTTTCTGATGCCGCAGGAGGTGTGCATTCTGACGAAAAGTTCTCCCACACTTAGGACACCCATAGGGTTTGTAGCCCGTGTGCGTCACCGGACGCACAAAGAGGCAAGAACTCTGGCTGAAACCTCTCTCGTGTTCTTGATTCACAGTGGGTTTCTCCCTGACGTGTGTAATCCAGTGCTGAAGAAGGTCGTAACTCCGGCTGAAGCTCTTCCCACATTCACTACATTTGCACGGGTTCCCCCCTCCCTGCACCGTCATATCCTGCCGGCTCTGGTCTGAGTAGCAGTCGGAGTCATTCCGAGATTCCTGAGGCTTGGCTGGTGAGACGCTCTTTTCAGGAAGATCACGCATCATGGAATCCCCTTCCGTGAAGAGCGGGGACTCGGGACTGAGGCCTCTCTCAAGTTCGTGACTCTTGCATCCCGGGGGACTTTCCTTGCTGGTAACCGTGTCAGCCCTCGGAAGACTTTCTGGATCTCCTAGCAAACTATCTAACCAGCTCTCGCCTAGGCAGGCTTCTGCCAACTCCGAGTTCCAGAGGCCGTCCTTGGAAAACATCTCCATCATCTCCTGGGAGAGTCCTTCTTCCGAGAAGTCCTCATGCTGAGGAGAGTTCTTGCTCTCAGCCTTGTCTGAAAGAGAGGGAAGGTGCCCATGTCTCCTGCTCCCCAGGGTGAAAAGACAGGAGCTGCAGGGCGAGGACACAGACAAGAGGGAGAACAGGAGATGGGTCCTGAGCCAAGCCTGTCCATCAAGGGGACGAAGGAGATGGGGCCAGAGTGGTGACCCAGCTGGAGCGCGCATCATAGGACACAGAGAGCCTGTTTCTAGGAGGGTTAAGGGGGAGCTGGGCAACCGCAGTGGCTCCACAGGAAAGGGCAGCCTCTCCAGGGATCTCTCCCCCGTCGCCTCATGGCTAAGGCCTACTTCCTGGAGAATAGCACCATTCAAGGGGGCAAGAGGTAAATGATAACAACGCAACATGGTCGCTACCACTGGAGGGCGTATCTGGTTGTTGGTTGAGACACGGCTACACATTCTCGGAAACAGCCCACAGGGTGAGGTGGCAAACACAGGAGTCTGGGCTTGCGGGAGTCTGTGCCTGGGTTAGTCACCTGTGCACAATGCTGGTGGCTGGACAGGAGGCCCCAGTGGGCTCCCGCCTACAAGCTCACAAGAGGTGAGCCACGGATGGAACTGCACGGTGGCTGGGGAGGGGGAGGCCAACTGAGCTGTGCAGCCAGCACCCCTGGACCCTCGTTCAGGGCCCTTCTCCTTATGATACTCAGAGAACAATGATAAAAGCTTCCTGGGCCCAGGGCAAGGCTCTGGGCCCTGCTTTCTCCCACTGGAGATGTCCCAATCGGCTTAACTGGATCTCTGGAGGAACCATGGCCTGGGAGAGGGCAGAGCACGTGCCCTTGGCAGGGCTGAGGCCCGGGCTGGAGTTCCTAACAGATGTGGCCATCTGCTGTGCTCCAAGGGCCCAAAGCAGGGATGGGCCTATACGAAGGGGGCGACACAGGTAGATCAGGGCATCCACGGTGCTCAGGGGGCGCCAGGCAGGAAGAGGGAGAGACTGTTGGGCGACGGAAGGCCACCCGTGCTGAGTCTGCAAGGAGCGAGGAGGGGACAGAGCAAAGGCCACAGGACGGTCACGTATTTACCGCTGAGGCGGCAGAAACAAGGCGGGCGTGCAGAGGGAGGGTCCAGATCCCTGTCAGGATGAGGGGACAGAAGCCAGCACATGGCAGCGAAGCCCAGAGGCCAGAGGCTGCAGCTCACGATGGCTGGGAGCACATGCAGGGTCTGGATGGAGGTTCTGAGGACAGAGGGCACACTAACAGCCACAGCCAGGACCCCGCCGCCTCCCGCCAGGTGCTGTGGCCCCTCCCCGCCCACTCACCAGGGCCCGTCGCTTCTGGACTTCCTCTCACCCGGGCCTCCAGCTCTTCCGTACCATCTGGACGGGAGGTCAGCTTGGGTCTCGGGGGGTCTGCAGGGAGAGAACGGCACTGCCATCAACCAGGATGTGGAGGCCATGCAGCCGCTCAGCGGGAACCTTCTAGCTCCCCCAGCTATTCGATGCTTTGCCCAGCACACACTCCGGGTGGCCAGATGCTGCCCTGGGCGCCTCCAGAAATGCCTGCCCTGCAAGGCTCCCGGTCCAGGGAGGAGCGGGACCCAGATGGTCATACACAATCCAATGTGATCAGAGCTGTGACGGCTGGGGACATAAAGGACTTGCAACGGCTCAAGGGATGAGCAGAGTCTGCCAGGTGGAAAGGCATGTGCTTCCTCAGCCGTTCATGCTTCACTCATCCACCCGTGGACCGCACCCTGCCCGAGGCCTCCGTGGGCCAGGCGCTGTGATGGAAGGTGGGGGGGGGTCCCAGGGCCCAGTGCATCTTGCACCCCGCCCTCTGCAAACTCCTCAAGGCAGGGCACACGGAGCCCTAATCCCAGGGACACGCGCCACAGCAGAGGAGAACCCGGTGCTGGCTCTGAAGATGACGGACAGGGCCATGAGCCACGCAATGCAGATGGTTCTAGAAGCTGAAAAAAGGCCAGGAAACGGACTCTCCCCTGGAGCCTTCAGCCGTCAGCCCTGCCGACACCTCGATTTCAGCCCAGCGAGACCCATTCCAAACTTGTGACCTCCAGAAGTGTAAGAAAAGAAATGCGTGTTTTAAGCCACTGAAATTGTGGCCTCTGTAAGGGCAGCCACGGAAACTAACACACTATTCATGCAAACACACACATGCCTGCAGGGGCCTCAAGGGAAACGGATTTCCACTGTGGGCTGAAGTTTAAAAACTGAAAAGAGGGGCTGGCCCTGAGGCATAGTGGTTAAGTTCACGCCCTCGGCTTTGGCAGCCCATGATTCGCAGGTTTGCATCCTGGGTGCAGACCTACATGCCGCTCATCAAGCCATGCTGTGGTGGCAGGCGTCCCACATATAAAATAGAGGAAGATGGGCACAGATGTTAGCTTACTGACAATCTTCCTCCAGCAAAAAGAGGAAGATTGGCAACAGATGTTAGCTCAGGGCCAATCTTCCTCACCAAAAAAAAAAAAAAAAAAGAAAGAAAAAGAAAAAGAAAAGAAAAGAAAAGAAACTGAAAAGGTATTGAGCTCAGCCCTGCCCTCAGCTGCTGCTGTAGCACACATGGAATACTGTTTGGAGAAAATCTGTCCCAGCGTGACAAAATGACATCAAATGAGAGTTTCTAGTGTGTCATCTTTTGGAATAAACGACTCTTCTGTTTTTGGAAAAGAACTGAGGAACTAGAGAGGGGAAGACACTGTGACAGTGTCACAGTGAGGTGAACGCTAATGGGAACGTAGTGTAAGTCGTGAAAAAGGGAAGCCCCAGGGCAAGGAAGGGACGAGAGACTTCTAGGAAGGGGGGAGAGCCAGTGTGAAGACCCCAAGTGTCAGCTGGAGGAGTCACCCTCTAATGACAAAGAGGAAAGTGCCCCTGAGGCTGGAGCGGCAGGCAGGGCTGGATCAAGGTTTCTCAACCTCGGCACTGGTGACATTTGGGGTCGGATGATCCTTGGTGGTGGTGGCTGTCCTTGCATTTGAGAACGTGCGCCAGCATCCCCAGGCTCTACCCACTAGATGCCTAGGAGCACACCCCTCCCCCAGTGGTGACAATCAAAAAGGTGGCCGGGCATTGCCAATGTCCCCTGGGGGCAGAATCGGCCGCTGAGCACCGCCGGGCAAGATCTTGCTAGCTCTGAGGTGCTCAAGAGCCGGGCATTCATCTGGGGGTGACGAGGGGCCCCGGGTGACCAGCCCGGGACAGACACTCACTCAGTAAGAAGAGACTCTGGTAGTTGTCCAGGGCCGTGTCCCAGAACAGGTCCCCCTGGTCCAGGTCCAGCTGCTCCCAATCCTCCACGGTGAAGTCCATGGTCACGTCCTTGAGGGTCACAAAGTCCTGCAACACGACACACCGTCAGTGACTCTGGGGCTGGGCTCAGGGAGGGGGCCCAGTGGCTCAGTCGCCCCCTGCAGTGTGCTAGGCCTCTGGCAAAAACCGTCTCGTGAGATTCTGAGTCGTGAGACGGGGCATCCCCATATTTTGTGGGCAAGGACATGGAGTCTTGGAGGGGGAACAGAATGTCCCCTCAAGGCCACACAGGCAGGACTTAAACCCAGGTCTGCCTGATCCTAAAATCCACCTGTTTCTGGCTTTTGCTTTTTTCTAGTGTTCGTTCAAGATTTTCAGTTTTTATTACGGAAATTTTCAAACACAGACAGGAGGAGAGATGCACGTAACAGACACACCAGGTACCCATCACCCCTTCAACCCCATCAACGTCCAAGGATATTCGTGCTGCTGTGTAACCACCACCACCATCCATCTCCAGAATTCTCTTCTCCTTGCAAAACTGAACTCTGACCCCATTAGACACCGACGTCCCATCTCCCCCGCCCCCGACCACCACTCTGCTTTCGGTCCCTAGGACTTTGCTGACTCTGGGTTCCACGGTGTGCTTGCGGCTGGCTCGTCTGAATCGGAATGGAGGGAGGCCCATGCCCTGCGTGCGGCTGGTCTGGCTCTGAAGGGTTTCAACCTGCAGGCCTACCTCTCCGCCCTCTTTATCCCGCCACGCCCCCAATCTGGGGCCCACGTCCTGGATATGGCAAACCGCTTCTTCTTGGTGTCATTCAGCTGCTCCTCTGCCCGCTGCACTTTCTGGAAACTGGTCCACAGAGCAGCAGCCTGATTCGATTCCGTACAACTTCTGGGGCAGGAGACCTGCATAGGTGGTGCTGGGTCCATGTTGAGCTGCATGACTCCAAGTGCCTGCCTGGGTGCCCAACTTTTAGTGATGCAATCTTTCTTAATTTTAAAACTTCCTAGTGAACCGGTGTTTGTTTTTTATTTTATTTTTTTTGGTGAGGAAGATTGGCCCTGAGCTAACACCTGTGCCCATTTTCCTCTATTTTGTATGTGGGACGCCACCACAGCAGGGCTTGATGAATGGTGTGTAGGTCTGCACCCGGGACCCGAACCCGCGAACCCTGGGCCGCTGAAGCAGAGCATGTGAACCCAACCACTACCCCACTGAGCCAGCCCCGTGAACAGGTGTTGAGAATAAAAACTCAAGTACTGGACAAGTGCTGACAATAAAAAGGGACAGGCTTCCCCAAGCACCCCGACTGCAGGGGAAGCTGCGGCTGTCTGGCGTGTTCCTTCCAGACCCCCATCCATGCACACACATGCACGTTTTACGAATGAAAACCAACTCTTTCATCTGGGTTGGAGGCTTGGCCCCACTGCCCTCCCCTGTGCGTGACCACTGGCAAGAAAGTCACAGGTCCCTTCTGAGCCCCACCCCATCAGGGCTGCTCTGAGAAGCGACTGAGACGCCGCTGGGAAGTGCCCGCACAGTCCCCAGCACACGGGAGGGCCAGCCCCAGATACACGTCCTGTCCCCACCCTCAGGGGTCCGCCTGGGAAGGCCGTTCTCCGACCTGAGCTTCCTGTGTGCCGGGAACGGACTCAGCGCTTCAGGGAGTCAGTCACCGCAGCCTCCTCAAGGCAGGACTGTCCCCAGTTTACAGAAGACAAGACTGAGCCTGAGAATCAAAGGCACCTGCCCCAAGTCACATGGTCAGTAAGCGGTGGGGGAAGGAGCGTGACGCCCGGGAAGCCGAGCGAGGTTACGGGGGTGGCTCTGGAGTCTGTAAGACAGACCGAGTTCAAATTCTGTTTTGCTGTTTATCAGCTGGGGGACCTTGCTATGCCACCTCTCTCGGCTCCGTTTCCTCGCCTCCAATCACAGCTGATGTAAGGATGAAGCGAGCCGAGGCCGCGCAGCGCCCGGCAGGGACCCAACCCAACAGGAAGCAGCGGGGCAAGTGGCGGCCACAACTGTCGCTGCTCGCCCGTCGTCCAGTGACGCCCGGGCACCTGCCACGAGGCAGCCCCTGTGCCAGGCCTGGGGCAGAGCAGAGCAGGGTCCTGTTCTCATGAGCTTTGTCTGGGTGTGTCACATTGATATTTGTGAAAAAAGCTGTGTAAAACTCTAAGCACAAGAGCCAACATACGCACACACGCACGTGTGCACAGCAGTTCCCCCGCACTCGAGGTTTCGCTTTCCACGGTTTCAGCTACCCGCGGTCAGAAGCAGAGGACCCTCCTGACGTGTCATCAGAAGGTCAACAGGAGTCTAACGCAAGGTCACAATGTCTACGTACGTCACTCACCTCGCTTCGTCTCATGACGGAGGCACTGTATCAGCTCAGATCACAAGACGAAGGGTGGGGTCAGTGCAGTACAAGATTTAAAAAAGAACGAGAGACCACGTTCACATAACTCTTTCTTTTTTTTTTTTTGAGGAAGATTAGCCCTGAGCTAACATCTGCTACCAATCCTTCTCTTTTCGCTGAGGAAGACTGGCCCTGAGCTAACATCCGTGCCCGGTTTCCTCTACTTTATATGTGGGATGCCTGCCACAGCATGGCTTGCCAAGCGGTGCCATGTGCACACCCGGGATCCAAACCAGTGAATCCCGGGCCACCAAAGTGGAACGTGCGCACTTAACCGCTGCGCCACCGGGCCGGCCCCTCACATAACTCTTATTACAGCCTATCGCTATAACTGTTCTATTTTATCATTAGTTATTGTTATTCATCTCTTTCCAAGCCTCATTTCTAAATTGAACTTTATCATAGATACGCACATATGGGAAAAAACACAGTACATACAGGATTTGGGACCATCCACGATTTCAGGCATCCCCAGCCAAGAAAGGAGTCCCAGTCGGCTGGGGAAACAGGAGAAGACACAAGGGGCAGGACCCGGATCACGCAGGAACGGGCTGAGAAACCTGGATTGCATCCTGTGAGCAACAAGGATTCCTAAAGGGTACTGAGCGGGAGAGCGGCAGCTGCAGGTCTTACTTGAAGAAGGTCGTCTGGGGGCCAGGACAGGATAGCGAGCCAGAACACAGGGAGGCCGGCTGCCCAGCTTCTAGGGACGATCGGATAGGACGGAGGGACCCCCGACTCACCTGGGTCATAGCCAACTGGGGCCCACAGTCCTCGTTTAAGCTCCCCGGCCTTCCGCTCCCCGAGCCCGGCCGGCAGGGCTGCGCGAAGGACGAGGGAGGCAGGAGGAGGTCTCCTGTAGTCCCCGGGCTGACTCCCCGGCCATGCTGGAGGAGCCCCAAGGTGTCCGGAGGCAGGACGATGAGTCTGGACGTGCGTCTCCCTGCAGGAATCACGATAATTGTATTTATTCAGACGACCCCGCCCCGCGCTGCCACCGTGCTTCAGAATCTAGAAGGTAACTTCATAGCTGTTCTTAGCATTTATCGGTCAGTACAGACATTGGGAGATGTGGAGATTACGGTCTGTCACCTGGGCAGGAGCTCTTGTCTTGCTCACCGCTGGGCCTGAGCACAGCACAGTGCCTGGTACACAGTTGGCGCTTTTTAGACGTTTGTTGACAGCACACAGGAGTTTTTCTTTTTTTTTTTGAGGAAGATTAGCCCTGAGCTAACATTTGCCAGTAATCTTCCTGTTTTTGCTGAGGAAGACTGGCCCTGAGCTAACATCCGTGCCCATCTTCCTCTACTTTCTATGTGGGACGCCTACCACAGCATGGCTTTTCCCAAGCGGTGCCATGTCTGCACCCGGAATCCGGGCCACTAAAGGGGAACGTGTGCACTTAACCGCTGCACCACTGGGCCAGCCCCAACAGTAGTCTCTTTAACTGCACCTTGGGGGCCAATACTGCTGGCATTTCTGATCGTCATCTCTAGGATCTGGGTCTCGGTGAGTCGGCCTCCGAAAACTGTTGCTATTTCTACAACAGCAAGGTTTCTTTAACCTTTTTTTTAACCTCAACCCACAGTAAAGCAGACAATATGTATCCTGAGTGCTCATTCACATGCGTACGTAAACTAAACAAAAGCTTCATGAAACAATACTGAATCTTAGAAAGGAGAACGTACTGAGATGTTTTCTATTCTGGTCTCTTTTATTTTACTTCATTAAAAAAAAATTATGGGGGCTGGCCCACTGGCATAGCAGTCAAGTTCGTGTACTCTGCTTCTGTGGCCCAGGGTTCGCTGGTTCGGATCCCAGGTGCAGACCTATGCTCCGCTTATCAAGCCATGCTGTGGCAGGTGTCCCACATATAAGGGAGAAGAAGATGGGCACAGATTTTAGCTCCGGGCCAATCTTCCTCAGCAAAAAAAAAAAAAAATTATAGTCACTGCCCTACTGAGTCATTTGCAGCCACTGTGTATTTCCTAAGTAGCACATATCTATGGAGGGTTTAAAGCACTCGTATCACGAAGCAGCAATGACACAGGTCCGCAATTCTGAAGCCTCTGGGGCCAGATGTGCTTTGAAATTCAGATTTTAAAAAGGTGATCTGCAATATACAGTACACTCCATTAAAATCCCAGTGCAGTGTGTGGGGTAGACAGCATTTTGTACTGGAACACTTCAATATTTTTAGGGTGAAGGATGTAAATATTCACTCTAGATAAGACAGTTAAAGGTTATAAAGCAACAGCAGTTCTGATCAGGTTTGGGCCCCAAATTTACGGGGAAAAAAAAAAAGTTTGGTTTTCAGAGCTTTCCAAATCTTGTGATTGCAAATAAGGGATCGTCAGCACCAACATTTACTCGCCAACGGTTTCCCTCCTATGACAGAGCTTCAGCTCGACTGGTGAGTATAATTCAGTCCACAGATGCTTCATTTGGCCCACACAGTGATGGGAGAGCAAATGTTTTGAAAGAAAATTCTTTTAAGTAGTCCCAAACTTGAAAACTGCAAGATTTCGCCTAAAAATTCGGTTTCCAGCGGCTGAAAAATCCTACGATTTGGCCACACTGGCTCTCTGCATTCGCGGGAATGCTAGTTAGTCGAGGCCCTTTAAATCTACCCCCTGAGAAAGGGCGCCCTCCCCCCAGGCGGGTTCTCTCCCTTCCCTTTTCTGCCTGGCCCTCACCAACATCGGAGTCTGAGACCTCTGTCTACACTTTCCAAGTCACATGGTGTCCACATTAGATACACTCTCAGCCGGGAGGGAAGAAACCAGACCCCTCATGTGAAGCTCAAGGTCACGCAGCCTGGCAGAGCGACTCCAGCCCAACAATTATGGGGCTGAAAAAACCTGAGCCCTGGAGTCCAGGAGTCCTGCCAACCAAGGTGGGATCACGGCCAGACCCTTCCGGTCTCTGCCCCTCAGTTTCCCACGTGCAAAATGGGGCAAACACGACAGACCCACAGCCTCTCATCTGCAACTCTAGAAACCAGAACTTTACTTATAAACTGACAGCAAGACCTAACCTGAATTGCCACAGGCTATGGATAATCTATATTCCCTTCCGTGTAAATATTTACGCCTTTCCCAACAGAAAGAGTCGATTTCCAAGAACTGCCCCAGATTCCGCTGGAGGTGTTGCAAAGTTACGAAATATGCACCCTATTGACTAACGTCTGAAAATTCTGCTCCCCGAGACGACGCTGGTGCCCAGGGTACCCGATCTCTCAGCGCGGCTGCGGAGGTGACGGGGGAAAAAGGCGAGCACCGCCCGGCGCCCGCGCGCAGAGAGCCTCCCAGAAACGTAACTGACCTCCCACAGGACCCCATCCGTCCGTCCCTCACGATCCCGCCCGGCTCTGCCGGCGACGTCAGGCCACCACTCCCCTCCCCATCTCCCCGACCCGCCCCCCCCCCAAATAAAACAGAATCGCTGCTCTCAGGGCCGCGGGCGAGGAGCCTGGCCCGCAACAGGCTCCGAACGAAGGTTCAAGACCCCCCCACCCAGGTCGACGCGCCCTTTGCCGAGGTCGCCCCGGGAGCATTCTGTCACCCCTCAGGTAGGACGGAGCTCCCAAGCCTCCAGAGCCCTCGGCGACCGCAGCCCCGGCGTCCGCTCACCTCGAGACTGCCGTTAGCCCAGGTAACAAACTGAATCGCCGCGGATCCACCTCCTCACACGCGCGCCTCCTCACAACCACTTCCGGTGCCGCGCGGATCTCCTCAAGGAGGCTCCACCCAGGAGCCTCCGCGCCAGCGCCAAGACTCCGTTTCCCAGAAAGCTGTGCGGATGCCTTCGTTTGTCTTCCTATCTCCACCCGTTTCTGCGTCCTTAGAGGTCCCGCTGAGCACTCTGGGAAATAGAGTAGAAACAGAATGGAGACCAGGTGGCATCTGGGTATTGTAGTCCAGCTTTTACCCTGTTGAAGGACAACCTAATCAGCCTTCTACAGCCTTTTCTGGAAGACTCGGAAGCTTTTCCTTTTCTGAAGGTGACAACTAGAGGGTTGCCATGGAAATGCGTTGAGGTAATTGGATTCCTGAGAAGACACATGGAAGTAAGGGGCGTGGCTGACGCGGGAGAAATTATAAGAACTCTGTCTCATTGGAGGAGAGATGCTGCGTAGTTCATCCCTCCTTACGATTGGCTCCACCTTGGCATATGCGCAGTAGAACCAGGAAGCGTTCCAAAGAGGGTAAGCGATGAGGAAATAATCCCTCCCTCCCGGGTTCGAGTCAAAGGGCTGTCCTGCCGCGAAGGCCTCTGGGAAATGGAGTTCCCACAAAGGCACAGCTGGGGAGTCGTCGGGAGGTCAGCAGCGCCTGCGCGGGCGTAGTCCCGCCTTAGGGCAGAGGATGCGCGCGCAGCGTCTTCCCCTTCGGCGGAAGTTTCCGCGGGGCAGCTGAGAAGGTGAGTGCTTGTCCCCGCGGAGGATCCGAGGGGGTGGCCGCGGTTATTTGGGTTTCCGCCCCGCCCACCCAGTTCCGAGGTGAGGGGAAGGCGAGGTGAGCAGGGAAAGGTGTCTTGATCTTCTCCTGTCCCCAGTTTGGTCGGGTGCCTGTGACTTCAGCCCGACCTTTTGTGGGAGGCGGAGTCCCCAGGGGCGGGGGGTGGAATGGGAAGCGTCTGGTCGCCGGGATAACCCGCCGGCCCTTGCGGCAGCTTCGGGCTGTTAGTGGTGGGCGTGGCTAAGACGGAGGTGGGCGGGGCTAATGGGGAGTTTGACAGACGTCCCACCTTGGCTACGTCATCCTTGGTTCCGCGGAGGGCGGGGAGTCACGGTCACCTAGACCGCTGTTCCTCCTGCGCCGAGGTGGAGTCTGGCCCTTAGCTCTTTCGCTGTGTTGTGTCGCAGGACCTTCCCGGAGGGACACGATGCCCAACACATAGCAGACGTGCAGTAGATTCTTGTTGAGTAAATGAAGTAGGTGGACGAATGAGTGACAAAGCCTGGCCGGCGAGTGTCGGAGCCTTGGGTTTAAGTCCTGAACCGGCCACGTGACCTCGGACAGGTCGCTTCCGCGCTCTGAGAGTCCCTTCTCCCATCTGTGTTTATTGAGCGTTTGCTGTGGCGCTGTCTCCGTCTGACCTATTCAACAGTTACTTGCTCATTTGTTTAGCATCTCGTCATCCCCCACTGGAAGGAGAGCTGCCTCAGGTCAAGAGCCTGTGGTTTCCTTTGCTGCTGGATCCCCAGTGGTTGGCACGTGTTGGGAGTTCAGTGAATAATTACTGATTGAGTGAATGAACTCAGTACGTGCTGGCTCCATAGCCGTGCTCAGTAAATGTTAACCGTTGTCTTTCACTTGCACGGGAAGTGAGTCTGAGCCGGCCTCTCCACCTTTCTTCACTTACAGGACTGTTAAGATGGAGTTTGCAGCCCAGTGAATCTGAGGGCCGGAACGTGACCCCATAAAGGTACCATCCCCTCCCAAAAGCCTGCTCCTGCTCCATCCCGTCTGTGTTGCTGCTCTCAGACTTCACTCCCAGGCAGAACGTTCTGGCGGGCGTGTCAGGGTCACTGGGTTCCACACTTGCCATTCTGGAGGCCATCTTGATCCAAGGGCACTTGGCACCTGGGAAGTTCCACTTACAACTAAGCCACTTAAAACCACCACTGATTTTCAAACTTTTCACTTACATAAGTAACTGGGAAAGTCTTAGTGTATTTGTCAGACTAGGCTAGGCTAGGCTACAGTAACAGCAGTCCCCAGAGCTCAGTCGGTTAATGTGAACACAAGTGTCTCACGAATGCCAAGTCTGGAGCAGCTCTCCAGGGCAGCCATCCCCTGGGCAGTTTTGATCTTGTGGCTCCAATGTCAACACAAGGCCTTCAGGTTTGGCCTGATCAGGGCGTGGCAGTGACCCCTCTAAGCTTAACAAAAATGCTCACCAGCGCTTAGACCTTTGAGAAAATAGAGATGTCCGTTGAAATGTAGTTACCGGGACAACAAATTATTAAGTTACACAGACTTCTTAGAGGCTAAAGGATCCTTGGCAACAGTCTTGGCAATGAGATATCTGATACAACTCCTTTGCGTGAAATCTCAGAAGGGCCGTTTTACGCCACGGTGTGGTCCCTGCTCTTCTGCAGGCCGAGGGAAAGAGGAACTGTTTTCTCGCCTGGCTGAGATTTCGTTCACTAGCTGTTTAGACGGCCTGTGTTTTTCGAGCACTGAGATTCTGTAAGGAACAGAAAGTCCTGAGAGACTCAGAACTTAGGACACGGAAAGAGACAAGGGAAGAAGAGACATGTGAACAAATGGAATATAATAAGTGGGCTGCAGGGCGCGGTGTGTTCATGACAACCACGAACATAAAAGGCTTGCCCTGGGCCGGGCCCTGTTCTCAGCGCTCGATAGGAGTGTATTCATTTAGGCCTCGACAACCGCTCTGTCTGGTAGGTCCTGTTAGAAGCCGCCGTTTACTGCTGGGCAAACTGAGGCACAGCGAGCTTAGGGGGAACGTGCCCAGCATGTAGCCAGTCTGGAATTCAAATCCAGGCAACCTGGGCCCACAGCCTGTGATTTTTAAGGACTCTGCTGTTTTTTGCAATTGCAGCAGACTCACCTTCAGAGTCAATAAAGGAAAAAGGGGTGAGCAGGCTTAGCGGGACACAAAAAGACAAATCTCACGGGGTCTGGCTTACACGTGGAATCGAAAAAAAAGTCAAATTCGTAATAACAGAGAGTAGAAAAGTGGTTACCAGAGGCTGTGGCGGGGGAAGAGGGAGATAGTGATCAAAGATATAAGCTTTCAGTTATGAGATGAACGAGTTCTGGAGACCTGTTGTGCGGCATGGCGACTGTAGGAAATAATGATATATTGCAAAGAGTAGATCTCAAGTGTTCTCACCAGAAAAAAAAAAGGTAACCGTGGGAGGTGATGGATATGTTAATTGGTTTGATTATGGTAATCATTTCACAGTGTATATATGTCAAAATATCACTTGGACACCTTAAATACAGTTTTGGTTTTTTTTTTTAAAGATTGGCACCTGAGCTAACAACTGACTGTTGCCAATCTTCTTTTTTTTCTGTTTTTTTTTTTCTCCCCAAATCCCCGCAGTACATAGTTGTATATTTTAGTTGTGGGTCCTTCTTGTTGTGGCATGTGGGACGCTGCCTCAACATGGCCTGATGAGCCATGCCGTGTCCGTGCCCAGGATCCGAACCGGCGGAACCCTGGGCCACCAAAGCAGAGTGCACGAACTTAACCACTCAGCCATGGGGCCGGCTCTTAAATACAGTTTTTATTTGTCAAAACTAAGTAAAAGTATGGGGCCAGCCGGGTGGCATAGCAGTTAAGTTCGCATGTTCCTCTTCAGTGGCCCAGGGTTCGCAAGTTTTGATCCCAGGCACGGACCTACACACCACTTAGCAAGCCATGCTGTGGCAGGCATCCCACATATAAAGTAGAGGAAGATGGGCACGGATGTTAGCTCAGGGCCAGTCTTCCTCAGCAAAAAGGGGAGGCTTGATGGCAGATGTTAGCTCAGGGCTAATCTTCCTCAAAAAAAAAAAAAACTAAGTAAAAGTAAAAAGGAAAGAGCTTTCTCTCGCAATGTGAACTGAAGTCACAAGCACAAGTTTCTTGTGACTTCTATTTTGATATTCCAGATTAGAATTGGTTCTGTACGCTAAGTCTTAGAATAAAGAACAAATAAAATATATTTTTTCTCGTGCTATTTAAAATATAATCATTGGAAGTGCCTGTTGCACTGTCATCCTTGTTGTTTTTCTCTTGTTCACTTGTTAAATAGTTTAATCCTGCTCTTATGGGCCGAATTCTGTTTCGCAAAAATTCCCATGTGGAAACTCTAACCCCAAGTACCTAAGAATGTGACCATTGGGGCCAGCCCGGTGGCATCGTGATCAAGTTCTCGCACTCCACTTTGGTGGCCCAGGGTTTGTGGGTTCAGATCCTGGGCGTGGACCTACACACCGCTCATGAAGCCATGCTGTGGCAGTGTCCCACATACAAAATAGAGGGATATTGGCACAGATGTTAACTCAGCAACTATCTTCCTCAAGCAACAGGAGGAAGATTGGCAACACATGTTAGCTCAAGGCCAGTCTTCCTCACCAAAAAAACAAAGAATGTCACCATATTTGGAGTTAGGACCTTTAAAGAGGTAATTGAGTTAAAATGGGGTCGTTAGGGTGGGCCTGCTATGGTCTGAATGTTTGTGTCCCCCCAAAATGCATATATTGAAACCTAATGCCCAGTGTGCTGGTGTTAGGAGGTAGAGCCTTTGGGAGGTGGTTAGATTGTGAGGGTGGACCCCTCTTGAATGGGATTAGGAATCTTATAAAAGACACCCCAGAGAGCTCACTGGCCCTTTCCACCACGTGAGGACACAGGGAGAGGTTGTCAGTCTACACCATGGGAGAGGGCCTTCACCAGAACTCAGCCATGGTGGCGCCTTGATCTTGGCCTTCCCAGGCTCCAGCACTGTGAGAAAGAAGTTTCTGCTGTTTATAAGCCACCCAGACTGTGACGTTTTGTCATAGCAGCCAAGACAGACTAAGACAGGGCCCTAACCCGGTGTGACTGGTGTCCCTGTAAGAAGAGGGTGGAACACAGACAGAGGGACGACCTTGTGAGGACACAGTGAGGAGGCGAGGAGAGAGGCCTCAGGAGAAACCAAGCTGGCTGATACCGTGATCGCAGGCTTCTCCAAAATTGTGAGAAAACAGATTCCTATTGTTGGAGCCCCCCAGTCTATGGTATTTAGTTGCGGCGGCCTGAGCAGATGGATACACCCGCCATAGCCTCATTTGTCATAGGCTCTATGTGTGATTTCAGTTTTGATTTTTTTTTCTTTTTGGGGGGCGGGGGAGGAGGTAAGGAAGACTGGCCCTGAGCTAACATCTGTGCCCATCTTCCTCTACTTTGTATGTGGGACGCCTACCACAGCATGGCTTGGTGAGTGATGTGTAGGTCTGTGCCTGGGATGCAAACCCACAAGCCCCAGGCCGCCAAAGCGGAGCACACACACTTACCCACTATGCCACTGGGCTGCCTCCTGGTTTGTTGGTTTTTTTTAAAGATTGGCACCTGAGCTAACATCTGTTGCCAATCTTCTTTTTTTTCTTCTTCTCCCCAAAGCCCCCCAGTACACAGTTGTATATTTTTAGTTGTGAGTGCCTCTGGCTATGCTATGTGGGACGCTGCCTCAGAATGGCCTGATAAGCCATGTCTGCGCCCAGGATCCAAACCCGCAAAACCCTGGGCACCCGAAGTGGAGCGCATGAACTTAACCTCTCGGCCACGGAGCTGGCCCCTGCCTCCTGGTTTTGATTTGTAGAGGTGCAGTCGTGCACCACATAAGAACGTTTTGGTCAAGAACAGACCGCATATACAATGGTGGTCCCATAAGATTAGTACCATATGGGCTAGACGTGTAGCAGGCTGTACCACAGACCACATATACAATGGTGGTCCCATAAGATTAGTACCATATGGGCTAGACGTGTAGCAGGCTGTACCATCCACGTTTGTGTAGCAAACCTAGCTGCAAGGGACCCTGGGAAGTATATGGATATTTGGTGAGCGTTCACCGTCTCTCCCATCCCCATCGTGTGATTCAAAAATTGAACATCACAAATACTCTTGAAGACCCTCAGCGCTTCTGTGGCTGGAGCAGTTCTCCTCTGTAACTTTCACTGACCTCAAGGAATTATCTTTCATGAGCTCTCTGGTTTCGCTTTGCATCTGTTCTGGTTTGTACCTGCCCTGGGCCGTTAGGGAGAGACAGGTAGCTCCAGGCTGGATGCAATGGGTGAAACACGTTCTAGAAGTATCCACTTCCCGAGACAGTGTGTTCCAGGTGTGATAACTTTTCCCCCTTTTGCAATCTTGTCACCATGGGGAACTTGGATGAGTACTCAGCGGCAGTGGATTAAGTTTTTCTTTCTGCTTCCTGTTCCCTCCCACCACTTCTGTTTTCCAGCATGATCAGCTTCTGTCCAGACTGTGGCAAAAGCATTGAAGCGGTATTCAAATTCTGCCCCTACTGTGGAAAACCTTTGCCCACAGAGCAGCATGAGGCGCCCCAGACCTTTGTCAGACCTCTTGTTTCATCCTTCCGAGGTAACAACCAGGCCTTTGAGCTCCTCCCTGGAGGAGGGGTGAGGTGCGTGCAAGCGTTTGAGAGAATTTACAAAGCGCATTTAATATATTTAAAGAAATAAAAGAAGCAGTTAAAAAAATAATGAAGGAACAAAAGTAAGTTAAAATTGACCAGGCAGATTGAAAAGGAACCAAAGAAAACCTCTAACGATAAAAAAAGTTGGGGCCAGCCCAGTGGCGTAGTGGTTAAGTTTGCGCCCTCTGCTTTGGTGGCCCAGGGTTCATGAGTTTGGATCCTGGGCACAGACCTACACACCGCTCGTCAAGCCATGCTATGGTGGCACCCCATGTACAAAATAGAGGAAGATTGGCACAGATGTTAGCTCAGGGAAAATCTTGCTCACCCCCCAAAAAAATAATAATATCTATCTATCTATCTATCTATCTATCTATCTATCTATATATATCTCATCATGGCAATCAGACACTCACTGGATGGTTTAAGCTGCAGACTAGACATAGCTGAAGGGAGAATAATGAACTGGAAGACAGATCTGAAGAAATTACCTGGAAGAGAGCACAGAGCATCAAGGTGATAGAAGATATAAAAGAGAGGCCTGTAGAGGAAAGAATAACTAAAACAAAGGAACATTTCCTTAGATACTTGGGTGATAGAAAAAGCAGGAATTGGCTGTGAGAGTCCAAAGGAAGAGAGTGCTTGAGTGTGACCTCAGGGTTTCTGGCTTAATGGTTCCTGGAAGGGCCTTTGTGACGCCTGTCTGTGTTCGGTCTTCCTTTCTCCAGGCTCAAGGAGAGAGAGGAACCCCAGTTCGGAAACCTCCCCCAAGAAAGTAAAGTGGTCCGGCTGTGTCACCTCTCCCACGTCATCCCTCTTCTCAGATGGTGACAGCTCTGGGTCTGAAGATACCCTGAGTCCCTGTGAGAGACCCAAAGGTGAGAGTTGGGATCACCCTGGCCTGGCTCCAGATGGGGAGAAAGCGGGCCATCTGACCATGTTTGGGGCTTCCCTCCCCTGCTCAGGCATCACCTGCCTCTGCCTGGACCCTCGTCCCAGCATCCTCCCCGCCTACCCGCCTCCGGGCTCCCCCTCCGGTCCATCTCTACACGGCCAGAGCTGGTCCCACGCCTCCCTGCTCACAGCCCCCTGCGGTTCCCATCGCCCCACAGTCCGAGCTCCTCAGCCAGGCGTCCGAGGCTCTGTGTGGTCTGCTTCCTGTCTTAGCTCTCACCACAGCCCTGTGCACAGAAAACTCCCTTTCTGCAAATACTTCTTAGAGTTTTCAGCTTCTGGTGTTTGCTAAGTCTGCTCTGTCTGCCCGGGACACTCTCCCCTGCCTTCTTTGCCTGGCATGCTGTCAGTTTTCCAACACTCAGGGTCAGGTCTCTGGGAAGCCTTTCCTGGGCGCCAGTGGCTAGATCAAGGCCACCTCGTCTCCCTCCGGAACCTCTCTTTGTCCTCTTCATCCGGGCGCCCACAGTGCCAATGCTGCATCTCCCCCAGGCTCCATGTCTCTTTCTGCCTCACTTGCTGGACTGAGAGTCCTTTGTAGGCAGGGACCAGGTTGACTCATGTGTGTGCCCCGTGCCAGCCTGTGAGCATGGGAGGCCTGAGACCGTGTGCCCATCTCCTTCCCGCCTGGCCCTCAGATCTCAAGTCACAGCCCTCGGCATCTCCTCTGTCCCTTGTCATCCTCCAGGCACCCCTGCCTCTTGCCATTCTGTGCCTTAGGTGGATGGTGGGTGGGAAGAATAGAATAGGTAGTATCTTTTCCTGTGGCCATGTCTGTCTCCCACCTCACTGCCCCATTCTCTTACCAGTCTGGGAGCCCCTCAGGGGCAGGGCCAGAGTCTAACAAATTTCCGGGCCCTCTTCCTACTCAGCACAAGGCCAGGTCCCTGGCAAGATGTTTTTGGTTGAATGCTGGAATGTCTTTTTTGCCCTCTGGCAAACTTCTACTCACCCAACAAGACCCAATTCAAATATCCCCTCCTCCAGAAAGCCTCCCCTGATTTCTCTAGGCACAGTCAGTCTCTTTCTCTTATACCTCTGTACTGCCTTATCTGCCTTATCTGTACTGCGTTCTGACTGGCTGTGTCCAGGTCAGACTCCCCACCAAATTTAGGGCTCCTCAAATTTGAGGGAAAGCCCCAAGTCTGACTCATCTGTGATTCCCCAGCTTTGTCACACAAGGACCTGACCCATTCAAGGTCCCAAGAAGTGTTTGTTGAATGACTAATGAATAAACAGTGTGATGAGTGTTATCTCATTACCCATCCAACTCTTCTCTCCCGGATGCCACTTTTTCTTTATTCTGACCATCCCCCAGGGTCCCGGAGCAAACCCCCAACCCCCAAAAGCAGCCCGCAGACAACCAAGCGAAGCCCTCAGACACTGAAGCGGAGCCGAGTGACCATCTCGCTTGAGGCCCTGCCCACGGGGACGGTGCTGACGGACAAGAATGGGCGGCACTGGAAGCTGGGATCCCTGCAAACCAGGAATGACCAGGGCATCCTCTATGAAGGTACACTCTGTCCACAGGCAGGCAGGTGCTGTGCCGAGCCAGGCCATCTTGGAGCCAGGGCAAGGGGCGGGGACCCCCTTTCTGAGAATGGAAATGGCAGTCATATCCCAGCTGCTACCTGCCTCTCAGCATCTTACTCGTAGACTTGGGACTGCAAACCTACTCACCTGCAGGGACTGGGCAGGTAGAGTAAATGAGGGGGTAAGGCAGTTGAGAGTGGTGGGGACTGTGGCTAACTGGAGAGCATGTGCCCTGGGTAAAGCGAGCGCTCTTGTTCAGCTCCCCCTGCTGTTGGCATGTGGGAGTGCAGGCCCAGTGTGGCCGAATGGTAAGGACCATGATGATCGTTCTGTCTGCCCTGCGGAGATAGGATGGATGCTCACCCCAAAACATTTGGTTTGAATGTTGAGACGGATGATATTGCACCTCGAGAAATGGAGTCAGATACCTTGTTACAAGGAAGAAGATAATAACTGTGCTGGAAGTGTGTGTGTTAATCAGCTTCAAATTTCCTGAGTGCTTCCTCAAGGTCAGGCCCTGTTCTAAGTGCTCTGTGTAAATTTGTAGGGATTTTTGCAATGTTTTAATTGCAAATTGAGATAAAATTAATGTAACACAAAATTCACTGTTTTAAAGTCTACAGTTCAGTGGGTTTTAGCTTATTCACGATAATGCTGTGCAGCCCTCGCTGCTATCTAATTCCATAACATTTCCATCCCCCCAGATGGAAACCCTGTACCCATTAGCAGTCACTCTCATTCCGCCCCCCTCCCCCCCCACCTCCCCGCCCCCCCTCGTCCGCCCCAGGCAACCACTAATTACTTTCTGTCTCCGTGGATTTGCCTGTTCTGGACATTTCACATAAACAGAGGGATACAGTCTGTGGACTTTTGCGTCTGGCTTCTTTCCTTGGCATGAGGTTTGCAAGGTCCATCCCCATCATACCGCATGTCAGAACTTCATTCCTTTTCACGGCTGAATAGTGTTCCAGGGTGTGTGTGTATCACGTCTGGTTCATCCGTTTATGAGTTGGTGGGCGTTTGGGCCATTTCCACTTCTGGCTGTGGTGAATAATGCTGCTGTGAACACCCGTGTGTGAGTTTTTACCTGGATGTGTGTTTGCTTTGTCCTTAACTCAGATAGTTCTCGTGACAGCCCTGTGACGGCAGCACTGTCATTATCCCCATTTTGTAGATGAGGAAAGTGAATCCCAGAGATGTTAGTAACTAGCCAGAGGTCTGGCTCCAGAGATCCTCCAAGTTTTCAGAAAAAGCCAGAAATCTGGATTTTGGTAGGAAATCTTGGATTTGGAAGTGCTGGCCAGCCAGATGCAGAGGAGACCAGTGTTGGGCCTCAGGCCCCCAGGTGGCCATCTCTGCCTTAGAGCCTGAGGAGGAGAGCTGGGCAGCCTGCCTTGGAGACAGACCCAGGGCCGAGTCGGGACTTGGCTCCAGCCCTGAGTGAGCCTGGCAAGCAGTTCTGCCTCAGTGTCCCTGCTGGAGAAGTGAGGGATTGTGCCCCGCCTGCCTCCTGGGGCTCTCGGTCCCAAATGATGAGGGGAGGGAGGCAAAGAGCTTGGAAAGAAGAAGATCTAAAGGGTTCTTCTGAGGCAGGGGTGGGTAGCGTGAATAATGGCGGGACAGAGGGCAGGGAGGAAGGAGAGAGGGAGAGGTGGGGGAGAGAGGAGAGCGTGAAGGAACACTAGGGAGCGCCCACTCTGTGCCAGGCGCTGTTCCAGGCTCACTATGTATTAACCCACCTACTGTTCCCAGCCACGTTTTGAGGGAGGCGCTCATGTTACCCCATCGCACAACTGGGGCACAGAGAGGGGAAGCCACTTGCCCAAGGTCACACAGCCTGGAAGTGGCAGAGCTGGGATTTGAACCCGGGTGGTCTGGTTTCTCAATCATTACACCACGAGAGAGAGAGAAAACGAGAGAGAGGGAGGGGGAGAGAAAAGGAAGGAATCAGGGTGAGAAGGAATGAGATGAAGGAGGAGAAAGGGAAAGGGGCAAAACCAACAGCCAGAAAGAGGTTGGGGGGAGAGAAGGGTGGGGAGAGACCAAGAAGGCAGGGAAGGAAGGGGAGAAAGGAGACAGACAGAGCAGGAACCATCTGGAAAAAGAAACCACACAGGGCCTCACACCAGAAAGTGACAATGGGAGCGCAGGAAGGACACACTCTGGGTGGAATGGCTGTACTTTTGGTGTCTCAGGAAAAACGACAAACCCCTCCCAGTGCCGGCTGCCAGCACCATTCATTCCTCAGCAGACACCTGCCAGTGCTTGGCGCGGGACACCGTGGGGGAGGGGAGCTGCATCTGGGTGCCCCTCAGGGCGCCATCGCCCAGGGCACAGCACCCTTCCCTCCCGCCAGCTTGCCCCAGTCAAGACGTGGTGGAGTTTGTCTTGTCATTTAAAACGGTAACAGTAAGACAACAGCAGCGACCAAAACTGTGGTTTTGATGACAGCGGCTGACAGTTTTGGCCCGCTCTGTGCCCGCCCTAAGGTCTCGCCGTCTGTTAGCTCATGTTACTCCCGTAACAGCCCTCAGAGTTGGCACTCTCTTTTCCTTTGGCAAATACTGAATTACGGTGCCGTCCTGGTCTCCCTGGAGCAGTCTGGGAGAGCCACACGGGTCCAGGCAGCTGCTCGCCCTGCTGTGCTTGGAGAGTCGCATGTGAGCAGCAGCTCAGGTTCAAGTCCAGGCCCGCCCTCCGGGTCTGTGCCCTTGGGGGTTGAGGTTTGGGGCTTGTATTAGTTTCCTGCGGCTGCTGTAACAATTGACCACAAACTTAGTGGCTTAAGGCAGCACACATATATTCGCTCCCAGTTGTGAAGGTCAGAAATCCAAAATCAGTCTCTCGGGGCTAAAGTTAAGGCATCAGCGGGGCTGGTTCCTTCTCGAGGCTCCAGCGCAGAATCTGTTTCCTCACCTTCTCCAGCTTCTAGAGCCGCCCACATCGCTTGGCTCGTGGTCCTCGCCCCCCCGGGTCCTCCCGCTTCAGAGCTTCAGAGCTCGTCACCCCGGTCTCTGCTTCCATCATCGCATCGGCTCCTCCTCTGTAGCCCACCCTCCCTCTGCGTCTCCCTTCGTAAGGACTCTTGTGATTACCTTACTGAGCAAGGGCTCGATCTGCTCGCCACAAGGTGAAAGACCGAGCAGGCGGTGATAAGGAACTTTGTTAAGCGATGAGCTAGCTGATCGGGAGATGGCGGATTGTCGTCTGGGAAAAACCCATCTTAAAGGGGAACGGATTGGAAACGACTTATATAAGGCAGACGGGTTGGGGAGGGCTCAGGAGTGTCAGGTGGTGGGTGACTGCAGAACACTGGGTGCCTTCCTATAGACAAAAAAGTTTGGATGTGCTGGATGTGACATTCCTGAGGAATCTAAGAAAACACCAGTTACTTCTTTGTCTGAGACAGAAAGAGCTGTTTCAGAGGATTATGTTCAGAGGGTATAAATTTTCTACTAACAAGTTGTCCTTCCTGCTGGTTATTGATTGGCGTGCCTACATGCAGTTCTGAGTGTTTTTCCAAAGCGCGTTGTGAAAATAAGACGGGGAGGGGGAGCACGTGCAAATTCGGGGGGCGGGGCTTCTGTCTGTTGCACGTGGCAGGTCTTGAGTCTGTGACGTCTGAACTTTACAGCTTCTAGGGGCTCCTGCGTGAAGCTTCGTCAGGCAGAGGACTGTCAGTGAGCTCCCCTCTCATCAGCGGTCCCCCTGCTGGTCTGCAAAGCAAGTTCAGAAACTTTATTTACTTTCTTTCCCACGTGAGCCTTGTGGGTACCAAACACAGTCTCACCCCAATGCGGGGAAATTTTAACTCCTTCATCCTCAGTTTCAGTGACCCTAGGGCCCCCTGGGTGACCCAGGACAATCCCCGCATCTCAGGATCCTTAATTTAATCCCATCCACAAAGACTCCCCCCGTTGGTTCTCTCCACCTGCGGGCCCTTAACGCCCCCGGCCCATCTCCCCACAGCAGCCCCCAAGCCTCTCCTCTTTCCTCAGTTTCCACTGCTCTGGGAGGATGGTCGCCTCCCCTTTTGAGGGGTCCCCCACGGATCCCCTGGAGCTCGTTTTATGTACGGGACTCCCACCCTCATCTATGGGGGATACGTTCCAAGACTCCCAGTGGGTGCCTGAACCCACGGGTAGTACGGAATTCTATACATACTGGTTTTTCCCATAGGTACGTACATAGCTACAATAAAGTTTAATTTAGAGGCTGGCCCAGTGGCACAGCGGTTAAGTTCACATGTTCCGCTTCAGTGGCCTGGGGTTCCCCAGTTCGGATCCCGAGTGCGGACATGGCACCGCTCGGCCCGCCATGCTGTGCCAGGCGTCCCATGTATAAAGTAGAGGAAGATGGGCACGGATGTTAGCTCAGGGCCAGTCTTCCTCAGCAAAAAGAGGAGGATTGGCAGCAGATGTTAGCTCAGGGCTGATCTTCCTCAAAAAAAATAAAGGAAGCGGCGGGGCACAGGGAGAAATAGAGCCTCGGTGCTGCCCTGGGACACCTCAGCTGGCCGCATGGGGCTCGAAGCAGGAGCGGTCCTGCAGCATCCTTCCATGTTGGGCCAGCACGGCCGGGCCTTTATATCCCCCTCCATCAGCCGTTGGACATGGGCTGCCCCCAGATGTGCAGCGGAGGGGCTCCCTGGCCGGCCGAAGGCTGCCTGTGAGCCACTCGCCCAGCGGGGCAGGGCGGGGCCAGGGCAGCGAGTCCTTCCTCAAAGGGGATCTGCATCCACCACTTAACGCATGTCTGTAAATAAACGCTGGCACGTACCCAAATTCCAGAGTCCCAAAGAAAGCGGGTGCTCAGCATAACAGGTTGGGCACAGGGGTGCCCTCTTACTGGTCAGGGAATGCTGGAACCCTCCAGAAATCCAGATCCGCAGACGTCAGCCGAGGGCCAGCCCTGCAAGCAGGCCCCTCGAAGGACAGCAGGCTCGGGCCTGCCGTGTTAATGACCCTTCTTGCACAGCTGCATGTAAACAGCGAGAGAAAAAACCTGTTGGAAAAAGGAAGGAGCAGGTCTTTTCAGCCAGAATGCACTCGGCCATGTGGGAACCAGGGAACCGGAACTGAGCTCGTTCCTGGGCGGTCTGGGGACAGAGACTCAGCTTCCCAGATGGTCACCTCGCTCGTTTTGTCCGTCCACAGCGGAGCCCGTCTCCACCTTCGCCCGCGAGTCAAGTTCCCAGAAGCAAAGGTTCTCCCTTAAACTGGTGAGTGGCTGGGGGTGCAGCGGGGGCTGGGGCTTTGGCATATGCGTCCTCAACCTCCAAGCTCCTCCATGGCTGGGATGGGTGGGGGAGCATGGCCTTGGCCTGCAAGGAGCAGGGGGACCTTGGGCGGGGCAGGTGTCCCTTTGGCCTCAGGTTCTTTGTCACGTGGGGGTCCCTCAGAAGCTACAGTCGACCCACCCCCAGGCCCCGGCTCGGGTGCTCTCTGGCTGTGCCATCTGGGCACGCGCCTCTCTCAGGGCTGTTCCCTCATCCATGAGGTGGAGCCAGCAATACTTGCCCGCTGCCTCCAGCCTCACAGTCTGTCTTTATGGAGCGCCTACTGTGTATTACCGTGCTGCTGTCGGGATCCAGCAGAGAGCCAGTCAGACGGGAGGAGTCAGTGAAATCACGCATGACCTTCACATACAGGAAACACGCACTCGAGGGGGCCAAAAGGCACAAATAAACCGGGAAAGGGAGAGCAACCAGGCGGGCGAGTCGCATCCTCCAGCACAGAGGACGTGCATCGTCCAGAGCATCGTCCTGTTCAGGAGCCTCCTCGCCAGCCCTGAGTGCTGGGATTAGGGGTGACTTTTGTTTTCTTCCTTTCATTTACTCAGATTTTCTCAGGCCCTGGGAAAGGGGGACAGCTGGGCTGGTGCCCTCCCTCGGCCCCGCATGGAGGCTGTGTGAGTGGTTCCGAGAGAGGGCTCCGGAGCCAGGCTCACCAATGAGTGACAGCACCTGCTTTTGGGAGCCTGTTCTCTGCCCGCTCCTGGGCTAAGAGTTTCACAGGCAGGCCTGTGGGGTGGTTACTGTGTTCCCCGTTTAACAGATGAGGAAACAGGGACTCGGTCACTTGCCCAGCGGCACCCAGCGTGCAAGTTGCTTTGTAGAAAGAATGAATGAATGGCAGAGCTGGGAGTTGAGACTAGCTCTCTTTGACCCTGTTTTTAAGAACCCAGCTGTAGGGGCCGGCCTGGTGGTGTAGTGGTTAAGTGTGTGCACTCTGCTTCAGCAGCCTGGGGTTTACAGGTTCAGATCCTGGGTGCGAACCTACACACCATTCATCAGGCCGTGCTGTGGCGGTGTCCCACATATAAAGTAGAGGAGGACTGGCACAGTTAGCTCAGGGCCACTCTTCCCCAAGCGAAAAAGGGGAAGATTGGCAACAGGTCTTAGCTCAGGGCCAGTCTTTCTAACAAACAAACAAAAAACCCAGCTGTACTAGTTTTATTTAATTAAAATATTTGGTTTGACTGCCAGAAAAAAACACCCAATATTAATAATACTTTAAGCAAAAATACTATCTTATTGCTCTTTCACTTAAAAGTCTGGGGCACTGGTCCAGGACTGATACGATGGTTCCAAAAACAAGGGGCCCACTTTCCTTCTCCCTTGTTGCTCCAGCATCCTCAACCCATAACCTCCATCTCTTGGGCTGAGATGGCTGCTCCAGCTCCCACCATCTCATCTGCATTCTAGCCAACTGGAATGTGAGGAGAGGAAGAGGATAGCCTGCCCCAGCCCTTCAGGAGTGTAACTTGTAACTTGAAAGTTGCCCATATCTCTTCTATTCATGTCCTCATTGGCTAGAACTTGGTCATGTGGTCCTTCCTCACTGCAGGGGAAGCTGGGAAATGTAGTTTTTAGCTGAAGGCCATGTGTCTAGGGAGAACTTGTGGGTCCTATCATAAAAGAAAGAAAAGGAACCTGGGCAATGGGAGATAACTCGAAGTCTCTGACGCGTGTTTGTGGGCCGCCCCCTGGGGAATTTGGTTCTGATGTGCGGGACTTGACGGGGAACCTGGGTTGTTGCTGGCGTTACCCTGGGGTGATACGTGGCCAGTAATGACCTGGGAGCCCTTGTCTACGAGGTCCCAGTGTGACAACCTCCTCCCCCTCCTGTCCTCCACTAGGATGCCAAGGACGGGCGCTTGTTCAATGAGCAGAACTTCTTCCAGCGGGCCGCCAAGCCTTTGCAAGGTATTCCACTGGCAAGCGGGAAGGGGGAGAGAGCCGGGGGTACCAGCCTGGTCCAGAGAACTCGCTTCTCCCTGAAGGCGTGGGAAGGGATTAAATTAAAGGCCCAGATTTGCTCCCATCACCTCTCGGGCCTCAGGCCTCAGGGGACGGACAGCATGGGTTGAAGCCAGCTCATACCTGCTCTTGAGAGCCGAGTAGTAAATATTCAGAAATACCACGAGGCAGTTGTCAAACATAGCCATTATAAAAAATGAATTATTTCAACTTATAACCAAACAAATTATATTAAGAACAAGGATAATAGATACTCAAAACCATCGCTTCTTAATTTTTTGTCCGCATTTTCTGTTATCTGCACTCGAGGTGGTTTACGCTCATTGTGTCTGTTTGGTGAAAATACTGTATACTGGCATGGTGCCACATCTCTTCCCAACTCCGCATTCCCTCATCTCACACTGGTAGCTTGAAATTGCCATCGTGGGAGGTACTCACACCACAGAAATCAGAAAATACTACAAATCAGGGCCGTTTTCCCCTGGGCAGCAAGTCATTAAACTTTATCAGCACACCGCTGGGTCTGTGCCGCCCGGCTGAGACCCTGGGAGATGGACAGACATCTAGCGACACCACCTCAGACATTTGCTGATCTTATTAGCTATACGCGTGAATTCAGAAGCCATTGTGTTGTTCTCTCTTCCACTCACTCTGGATTTGTCTGTGCTTTCTCCCACGTTCCCCACCCCACCCCCCCACCCCCCCGTCACCTGCAGACGTAAAGTGCACACATTCAGGGGTCAGCCACGCCCACGCCATCACCACCCCCCTCACTGTCACCCACCCACAGAGATGGCGTCTCCGGCCAGAGACTCGGTCTGGCCTGGGCTGGGGCGCGCCCTGCTTCTGGTCTGGGCACGGGGTGCTGTCCCCTGCGGGCTGGGACCGGGTGGGCTCTAACGCCTCAGGCCCCTGCCTCTGCAGTGAACAAGTGGAAGAAGCTGTACTCGGCGCCCCTGCTGGCCGTCCCCACCTGTGTCGGGTTTGGCGTGCACCAGGACAAATACAGGTGAGTCCCCTCCCTTGCGGCCTCCCCCCCACCGCCGGCCCCTTTCTTTCTCTCCTTGTCGTGTGCCTGGGCATGGTCGGGACCCTGGAGCCACTGGCCAGTGAGTTGCCTCCTTCTTTTTCCCAGCTTTGAGCCAGGCTGACCCCCTGCCAGTCAGAACCCTTAATCTCACCCGGGACCAGGACCTTGTAGCCGCCCAGCCACCGGCCATCCTTGGTGGCCTGTGTTCCGCGTCCTCTGCTCATCTCTCCCGCCTCCTGGGATACTCCTGTCTTCCAGGTTCCTGGTGCTCCCCAGCCTGGGGAGGAGCCTTCAGTCGGCCCTGGATGACAACCCAAAGCACGTGATGTCGGTGAGGTCTGTGTTCCAGATGGCCTGCCGGCTGGTATGTTCCTGAGAGTCGCTGGCTCCAGTCCAGGGGGTAGCACCCCGGGTCCTCGCTTGTTAGTCTGTCTGTTCATTGATTGATTTAGCCCACGCCTCCCTCTGGGCACTGGGGGCTGCCACGCCGTCTGACACAGGGGAGCACCAGCCATTAGAACCCGAGCGACAAGCGTACCAGTAGGGGCGTTCAGGAGGCCACGAGGGTTGGGGCCCCAGCCTCAAATCGAGGGGTTCAATCAGGCTTCCTGGTGGAGGTTGTTTCAAAGCCGAGAATTGGAAATAGAAAGGTGCTGGGTGGAGTGGGAGTGGGGACAGGTGGGGAGAATGTTCCAGGCCAAGGATGCAGCTTGGGCAAAGGCTCATGTGGGAGGGAGAGCATAAGGCATTTGCTCAGTCATTCACTCCTTCACGCATCCTCTCCTTAAATACCGATCAGGTCCCTGCTGGGTGTCAGACGCTATCCCAGGGGCCGGGAGGACAGTGGGGAGCAGCCCAGACGTGGTTTTTATGTCTGTTGGGAGAGGATGATGTTAAATTAAACAATTGCACAAATTTGAAAGTGCTCTAAGTAGAAACGTCCCCCCGCTGTGATGGAGAATAAGGGGACCCAGTTTAAATTGCTGGAGCGATGGGGGTGACGTATTAGGTGAGTCCCGAAAGTCTTTATGCTCAGAGTGTCTGCAGTGTGACATGTGGAAGTGTAAAGGGGAAGAGATGAGGTTGGTGTGGAGAGGTCAGCAGTGACCAGATCATGCAAGGCCTTGAACACCAAGCTGAGGAGCTGGGACTCTGTCCTGAGGGCACTGGGGAGCCATGGGAGGATTGGGAGCTGCGGAGGGGCAGGGTCAGCTCTGGGTGCAGAAAGACCCTGTGGGACAGGTGGGGACAGACTTTAGGGGTTGAGATGGAGGCCGGGTGAGGTCAACATGAGAGAGGACGAAGCCAGAGGAGAGGCCAGACTGTGGGGATGGGGGTGTTTGTAGAACAAGCAGAATTTGGTGAACCGTTAAGCCTTGGGGTGGCAGGAGGCTTGGGGATGTAACGAGGATGTAACTAACACCTAGGCAGTTCAATAGATGAGTCTGGAGCTCAGTGGAAAAGTCAGAGCTAGAGAGAAAAATTAAAATTGCTTCGCTAAATTTAGTTCTGCTCTCTAGGAGAAATGAGAACAACTCCTTGATCTACATGGCTGTTGGTTTTTATTTTTGCGGCAGGACACTCACTCGCCAACTTCTTCCCCTCCTGAGTTTGGAATCAGCTAAGAAATAGATACAAGAGATAGTTGGAAAACCAAATATTAGCTTCAATGCTGAATTTTTTAAGAGCCTAATTAGAAGACAAGCTCAGGTGGGCTGTCAGGTGGGCTTCCTAATGCTTCACTCCAAATTAGTCAGTCTTAACCCCACCCCCAGTCACGAGCAACAAACGCTGCCCTAACAGTGGGGGTCCTTTCACCGGACCTCTTTGTGTCAGTGTCAGTCATGCTACTCCTTGCAACGCTTGCTTTCTTCCCCCAGCTGGATGCCCTGGAGTTCCTCCATGAGAATGAGTACGTTCATGGAAATGTGACAGCTGAGAATATCTTTGTAAATCCAGAGGACCGGAGCCAGGTAATAGCCAGTCCCCCCTACCCTGGGGACTCTCTGGGCTCAGGATCTCATCTCTCTCAAAACCTCCATGTATTTCACAATGCTTATTGCAGACAAAGCATTGCTATCCATCATATATAAAGAGCTCCTTTGAATAAATAAGAGATAAGCAACTTAGTAGCACAATAGACAAAGGATAGGAAAAGCAGTTCATAGAAAAAGAAATCCACAGGTTAGTTAAATATGTGAAAAGCTGCTCAGCCTCCCCAATAATCATAGAAATGAAAATTGAAACATACTATTTTTCACCCTTTGGGTGGACAGGATTAAAAAGAATGATAATGTCTATTGCTCATAAGGATGTAAGGAAATAGGAGTTCTTTACATACTGTTGGAAGTGTGAATTGGGCACCCTCTTTGGAAGGTAATTTGGATATAGCAGTCAAAATTTTAAATGCGTATGTTTTGATCCACCAGTTCCTCTTTTAGGTATGTATTCTATCCATATATTCATAAGACTGTTCAAAGATATGTACAAAATGTTCCTGACAACACTGATTGGGAAAACCTTAAATAAATACTCCCAGTAGGGTACTAATTAAATAGTATCTTAAGGTAAATTCTAATTACCCTTTCAGTTGCAAATGACAGAAACCTAATTTAACATGGCTTAAGCAAAAAAAAAACAAAAAACAAAAAAAAAAGCTTAAGAAGTGGGGAGTGCAATTTATTGGTCCATGGAGTAGAAAAATCCAGGACTTCACTGGCTTCAGGCATGGCTGAATCTAGGAACTCAAACCATGTCATTGGGAAACTGGCTCTTCCATCCCTGGGGTAGGTCTTGTTTTTGCATTGCTCATTGTCAGGCAGACTCTCTTCCCTCATGGTGACACCGTCACTGCTGGCAAATCAGGCTTAAATCCCCTCAGCTTAGCAACCCTGGTGGAAATAGAATGGGTGAGCCCCACCTCAGTCATAGGAACTGAGAGCTGGAGAGGGGTGACCCCAGAGAAAAATCCTAGACCTGTGTTAGTCAGAGCTCTCCAGAGAAACAGGACCGACAGAATGTGTGTGTGTGTGTAAAGAGATTTACTATAAGGAATTGGCTCACATGATGATGGACGCTGAGTGGCCCAAGATCTGCAGTTGGCAAGCCGGGGACCCAGGAGAGCTGATAGTATAATTCTAGTCAGAGTCCAAAGGCCTGAAAACCAGGAGAGTTTGCTGTGTAAATTCCAGTATGAAAGCTGGCAGCTCGGGAGCCAAGAAGAGCCAGTGTTCCGGTTCAAGTCCAAAGGCAGGAAAAGACCGATGTTCAGCTGAAGTGGTCGGGCGGGAGACCTTCCCCTCCCTCAGCCTTTTTGTTCTGTTCAGGTCTTCAGCTGGCTGGGTGAGGGCCATCCCCGTTAGGGAGGGCAGTCTCCTTTACTTAGTCTACCAATTTAAATGTGAACCTCATCCGGAAACACCGTCACAGACACACCTAGAATAACGTTTAGCCAAATGTCTGGGCACCTCGTAGCTCACTCAAGTTGACACGTAAGATTATCTATCACATTGACCAGAAGGAAAGGATATAGGTCTCACATGGACAAAACCAACAGTTGTCCACTATATGCAGCCATTAAAAAGCAGATATGGCTAGCTGTGTGTGTCTGGTGGATGCACACTTTACTTTTTGTTTTAAACTCAGTTTAGCCTCATAGCAGCCCTGCAAGATGGGGACTATTGTCTTCATTTCACAAATGGAGAAATTAAAGCACGGAGAAGTTTCATAACTTGCCCAAGGTTGTGTGATCACTAAACGGCCAAGCTGGCATCTGAACCTGGTCCAGAGAGCTACGGGACCTGCACAAGGGATTCAGTAAGAGGCCAAAGAAGGGGTTGAGGACCGTGGAGACAGGCTTTCTCACACAAGTGCAGCTCTCGGTTTTTATAGGCACAGACAGCAGGTGGCCAGACACAAGAGTCACGCTAAGGGAGCCACGGTAGGAATTCAGCACCATGGGTAGTGTCCCCGTGAGTTAGGGAGTTGTGGGGCAGTGTTCAGACCAAGGACAGCGGGCAAATGGCCACAAGAAGGCTGCAGGTCTGGAAGTTCAGATTCAGGATCCAGAGTGAATATCCTGAACCACTGTTAAAGTGCAAAAAGCTGGGTGTCCGACAGGAGGTATAGTGTCCTCCGTCTCTGGAAGACTAGAGCCACATCCTCGTTCACATGTGTTTACCAGTTACTTAAAACTATTTGAAACAACACATAGGAAACTAGTATTATTGGTTACTTCTGGCCTGTGGGCTCAGAGGGCTGGGGAGTGACAGCGATGGCGGTTTGAGTTCTTTTCAGTTCTCACCCTTCTGTACTGTTCGGCGTTTGGTTGTTTCAAGTTGCACCAACGATTGAAATCTCTGACCCCAGAGTCCGAGCTCCTGACCTCCAAACTGTACAGCTTCTCCCCGTGTCCACACAGGTGACCCTCGCAGGCTACGGCTTCGCCTTCCGCTATTCCCCAGGCGGCAAACACGTGGCCTACGTCGAAGGCAGCAGGAGCCCACACGAGGGGGACCTCGAGTTCATTAGCATGGACCTGCACAAGGGATGCGGTAAGAGGCTCGAGAAGGGGTTCAGGACCATGGAGACAGGCTTTCTCTACGAGGAGCGAGCTAGTGAAAGCAGGGATGAAGGAATGGCTGACAGAGTGTAAATGAGAGTAACTGAGAGACTCATGAGAGAGTGAGTAGGCGATTGAAAAGTGAGTAAACAGATGAGAGCCCATATGTTTGGATGGCTGAGTCAGTGAGAGAGGGAAAGGAAGGGGATGGACGTGTCAGTGAGTGGAACCTCCAGACTGAGCCGCCACCTCTTCCCCTCCTTTCCCAGGGCCCTCCCGCCGCAGCGACCTGCAGACCCTGGGCTACTGTTTGCTGAAGTGGCTCTATGGGAACCTGCCCTGGACAAATTGCCTTCCCAACGCTGAGGATATCATGAAGCTAAAACAGAAGTGAGTCTGGGGGTCGGCAGAGCCCAGCACCAGCCCAGCACCCCTGCAGGCGGGGCAGAAGCTCAGAACCCAACAGGGAACAGGAAGGAGGGGGAAGCAGCATGCAGCAGAGCAAAGGCCTCTGCAGTTCTTGGGCATCTGCTCTGTTGTCCATTCCAGCAGACAAGAGCATGGGCTCTGGAGCCCTGCTACCTGGGGTCAGACTCCAGCCATCTGAGCAGTTAGACCTGGGGTCTGCCCCAGCATCTGGCAACACTGGTCATCAGTGTCCACACTTCCCCTCTCTCGTCTCTGCATATAACCACCAGATGCTGCTGGTTCAGTTTTAGACATTCAGCACCAAGGACGGGGCGGGGGGGCCCTGCTGGAGCAAAGGCAAGTCCTGTGCATGGGGTTCAGCTCCAAGGACAGAGGGGGCGCAGAGGGAGAGGAAGGAAGTGCTGGGCGTGCGGTTCAGCACCAAGGACAGCGGAAAGCCTACGGTAGAGGAGGGCTGTGTTGGCTTCAGCACCAAGGACAGAGGCCACCTGGGTGGGTTCGGTCTTCAGCACCAAGGACAGAGAACAGATGGACTCGGGGAAGCGGTGCAGGTGCGGAGGTTGGGATTCAAGATCTGGTAGGGACTTGAGGGATGCGAGTTGCCCAGGAGTCATCCAGGAGATGGTTGGCCATCCCTGTCTGAAGTGCAGGAATGAAGTCGAAACAGAGATTCAGACCTCAGCGGCATCTCAGGAGTTGTCAGCAGAAGTCCTGGGAGGGGATGAGGTTATGCAGGGAAAGTGTGCAGAGTAGGAAGAGGGAAAACTCCAGTGAACGGCCTTGAGTGCATCGTACTCCTCCGTTCTCAGTATGCTGTGTCACTGCTTCGTGTTGAGCCTCTCTCTCATTTTATCTATTTGTCCCCCATCTTCCTTCTCTCAACTATGGACACCCGCTCAAGCATATTTAACATGTGTTCCTCTGGTGTATTTGCTTCAGTGTCTCTGTGTCCTCAAACTTGCATGATGGTGGTGGAACTGTGTGTGTTTGACTCGCATAAATGCTATCCTGCTCTAAATCTCACCTCTTTCCAACTTTTTTAACTCACACAATGTTCTTCAACTTTAACCGCATCATTATATACACGTCGAGTTTACTGCTTCTGACTACTGCTTTTAAACAAGTTGTATAGATATGTCTGTGTTCTTGAACAATATATGATGAGTGTATTTAATTTGCATAAGTAGTATTGTGCTCTAAATTTCTCTCTGTTTCTTGCTTTCTCTCACTCAATGCTGCATTGTTGAACTTTAGTTACATTTGCTAGTTCACCACCTCTGAATACTTCTAAATTTGTGTGCTTAGATGTATCTGTGTCATGTTGTTGTTGCGTCTGTGTTTGATGGGCATAAATGATGCCATGTCCTGAATCTCATCCTCCTTCAGGTTTCGGCTTACTCGTCACTCCCCAGGGAGCCCATCCCGCACCCCCATGGCATCAGGTCTCCCACTGTACACCCACAAAGGAAGGGATCTGCCCTGTCACATTGGCCTGCTCATAATGAGCTGATCAAGGCTAGCGTTTATCCTACACTTGTCTGCACTGGGCACTGTGCCCAGTGCTTCTCTGTGTCATCCTCAGAACAGCTCTGAGGTAAGTGCTCTTATGATCTGAGGCACAGAGAGCTCAAGTAATCAGCCCAGGTCACGCAGCTACTAAGTAGAGGTCCTTGGACTCACACCCAGACCGCTGGACTCCAGAGAAGGCCCTTTCACCTGGATGCCAGTGTCTCCCAAGTGTGGGAGGCTGTCACGGATGGACTGGTGTCATTTGGATACAGCCTTCCTCCACTCAAAAAATATTTGTTGAGCACCAGGCTCTGTTTTAGGCCCTGGGGATTAAGGAATAACTAAGGCAAACATCCATGCTCTCAGGGAACTCACATCCCAGTGAGGGACACAGAGTAAAGAGATAAAGAGTGAAACACACAGTGTGTCAGAGGTCAGGCTGTGGGGGCATCGGGTCGGAGCCCTGTGCATCCACCAGTGGGACTGTCAGGCGTTGGCGGGTGCCGCTCTTTTAGACTGAACAGCCAGGGCAGGTCTCATGGCGATGGTGACAGGCGAATCATCTCCAGAAGGGCGGTGAGGCAAGGGGGACGTCTCACTTTGGCTCTGGTATGCCCCTACCGTCTCTGCAGAAGGGAAGAGAGACAGAGAGAGAGGCCCTCAGCTCCCAGGCTTCCACAGGCAACCTCTGCATCAGAAGCCACTCAGAAACCACCAGAACATGAGCTCGTTGCCCTGTGTTCTGGGAATTTATTTTTGCACTTATTTTCCAGTTTGCCATTTTTGAAATGAAACCAGGTGAAAACGAGTCACAGAATTAGTAACACCAGTAGTAGGAGCATACGGCCTAATTGCCAAACCGTTATTTGTAACTGAGGATTGTGAGCCTCTCCTGTACGTGCTTCTGTTGTGTTAGGGGCAAGGCTGAGCTGCTCTTACAAGGAGACCCTGGGGTTCAGACGGGGTGGATGTCTCCTTCCCTCTCACCAGTAGTCCAGAGGTAGGAGACAAAGGGTGGGGGGCACCTCGGCCCCTTTCAGCATGCATACATCCTTCTCGGGGTGCAAGCTCTGTAGCCACATCTCCTGTTGCCTTTAAAGGGCAGAAGCGGAAATGACATGCATCCTTGGTCATCTGGCCACCCCAAGCTTCTGTAGGGGCTGGGAAATGTCTCCAGCCTGTGGCTGCTGACCCTTGAGATTCTGCCATTCAAAGGGAAAAGTGACACTGAGTGGCAGGTAGCAGACTCCTCCACAGTGTCACCTTTCCTCAAATTTCTGTGAGGGCGGGGACCACATCTGCTCTCTGTCACCGTGATGTTCTCAACAGAGCACTTGGGACGTTGTGGATGCTCGTGAAATAGTTGCAGAATGAGCAAATGACTGAGGAATGAAGGATGAGCCTTCCTTCACTGGCCTGGGCTGCTGTGTGGACACACAGGCCAGGCGGATGCGGCCACAGCCTTGGGGTGTTCCCAGGCTGGGAGGAGACGCTGGACCAGGAAGCAGGGACTGCCTGTGATGGGGGAGGCAGCCCGCAGAGCATTGTGGGAGCAGAGGGGAGGCAGGTGACCTGGCCTCGGGCCGCTGGGAGCCTTGTCCCAGGGGATACCTGACCCAATCTCTGGAGAGCAGAGGCGTTTCCCAGGCAGGCAAGGGGGAGGCAGGGTTTCTAGGCAGACAGGAGAGCACATACAGGAACTCTCCGTCCATTCATTCATCCTTTCATTCATTCGGAACCTGTTTCCGGGGGGCATCTCTGTACCAGTCTCTGCTCTGGGAACAGCTGGAGACCCAGATGTGAATCAGGTGAGGGCCCCTCTGGCGTCGGTGGACCTGCCCGCGGAGGCGCCACGGGTTGAATCCTCCGCCTCCTACTTCCTCTCGCTCCTCAGAACAGTCACGTCTCCCCTTTCACGTCTCTCCCACCTTCCCCTTCACGGGAAGTGATTGATGACTGACGCGCTTTATGAAGAGGCTTTGCGCTCGCCACGTTGGTGCAGAGTAAATAAGATAAATCCTCGTCATCATTTTAATATCGAGAATTTCAGATTGAGTAGCAGTTCATTCCAGAGCCCCAGATCCCAGCCACGACCCCCGAGGGCGGGCCGGGAGCACGAAGATGCTCCCCGGGGAGGTGATGGCGGTGACGTTACCCTCATTCTTCACGCCCCCGGCCCAGCCTCTGTCGGGTGACCTGAGGCGGTAACCAAAAGGACCACGAGGGGGCGATGTCGCCACATGCACGTTTTCTGGAACTAACTTCTCTAAGATGTCTTACTGGTCTGTGTGACCGACCACCTTCCATTCATTCAACAAGTATTTGTTTGTGCATTTTAGCTCATGACAGAGTGAATGAATAAAAAAGAGGAGAGACAGCTGGCTTCCCAAGGCTCTTGGTGTGCTAGGCCCCCTGCACAGAGAGCCCAGACATGGGTCGAATTTGTCTCTGCTCTTAAGGCTGCCGGCTGGGCTGGGAGGTCCCATGGCACCAACAGCAACAGCCTGTGGGGGCAGAATTGCTAGCACAATTTACAACGTCCTGACACCACAGCCCTTTCGTGCCATCCCTCACCCACTCAGTCATTCGCCACACGCCTCCTGAGGCTGCTGGGGAGAGAGGGTCAGACCCGCCCTTGCTGTGTCCGTGTCTCGGCAGTTGCTATAGGGCATCCGGGGACCTACGCACAGGGGGCGCAGGCGCTCAGGAGGGCTCGATTTCCTCTGCCTGGAGGGGTCGGGGGAAGCTTCCAAGAGACCAGCCCTTGAGCTGTGTCCAGAAGGGAGAGCAACCACCTGCCGGGGGTCAAGGTGGCAAAAGGCTATCCAGGGCAGAGGGAGTGGTGTGTGCAGAGGCCGGGAGAGGCGGGTAGATGCGTGACCTGGTTGAGGGACCAGAAAGAGTTTGGTGTGGCTGGAGCCTGAGATGGGAGGGAGGAAGTCAGGGAGACCAGCCAGAGGGGCTGGCGGCCTTGCTTGCTGGGTTTTCCCCCAGGGCCCTGGAGAGCCTCCGGAGGGCTGTGAGCAGGGAGGGGCAGGGTCAGCTGTGGGCGTAGAAAGACTGGGGCCGTGTAGGGGATGCCCAGGAGGCCAGGGAGGAGGCTGGGGTCCACGGAGAGAGAGTGAGGCCTGAACTGGACCCAGAGCCATCGATGGGGGCGCGGGGGGGGGACAGAGAGGGGTGGGGAGCAAGAGGGTGGGGCCTGGGGATTTCTGGGCTGTGGGGTGGGAGGAGGACAGCACACAGTGACTGGATGGACAGCGGGGGGCCAGCCCAGTGGTTCAGGCCAGAGAAGATACAATGGACTGGGGCTCTGAGGACGGAGCAGAGGATGGGCAAATTTCCATTTTTCCTCAGTGGTCTGAGAGGGGAGTGTGTATGTGTGTGTGTGTGTGTGTGTGTGTTTACATACACAGATATGTGCGTGTAGATAGTCGACGCTCGTTATTCACAGATTCCATGTTTATGAATTCGCCTGCTCACTAAAATGTCTTCGTAACCCTACAATCAATGCTCGTATGCTCTCGAGGTCTCTCTCAGACACTCGCAGAGTCGAGAAAAGTTCGAGTCACCTGGTGCACACGGTCCCAGCTGAGGTTGAACAGGGCGACCCTCTGCCTTCTCATGTCTACTCTCAGGCTGTAAGTCAGGGTCCTTTCATGCAGTCGATTTAATGGCACGTTTTCCACATTTTTATGCTTTTTCTTGGTGATTTCGCTACTTAAAATGGCCCCAAGCATAGCGCCGAAGTGCTGGCTCGCATTCCTCAGCGCAGGGAGGCTGGGACGTGCCTCACCGAGAAGACGACGTGTCAGATGAGCTTCCTTCAGGCCATGAGCTCACTGTAGATGAGTCAGTGTGACGTTAAATAGCGTGTTCAAACACGGGCACACGTAAAACAAGGTGATGGATTAATCCGTTGGTGAAAACGTGGCCGGAGGCTCGAAGGAACCTAGTGCTGTATTTCCCCTGAAAGTGTGGTTGAGAACTTGCTGATTCGGCTTTCGAGGCGATTCTCTAGGACATAAGCACCGCGAATAACGAGCATCTCCAGGACGTCAGAAAGACGTTCTGCGTCAAAAGGTTGCTCTCCCTTCCCTGAAAGACATTTCGCGTGTCCCTCTGTCCCGTCAGGTTTCTTGACAACCCGGAGGCCCTCGTGGGACAGTGCAGTCGCTGGATCAGTCCCTCAGGTATGTCCTGAACCGGGAGGGACAGGCGGGGGCCGTGGTGGGACCAGATGGTTGCGTCCATTGTAAGGTTGCCTCTCTTGTCACCTCTTTGTTTTCTTTCTTGGAGTTTTCCAAATTGCATGTGGATATGTGCCTATTGTAGAAAAACAAGTCTTCCCCCAAAATTCAGATATGTCTCTCAACAATTACAACACACCCCCACACCCACATTCACATAATGGCCCCTTCTCTCTCTCTCTTTTTTTTTTTGGTGAGGAAGATTGGCCCTGAGTTAACATCTGTTGCCAGTCTTCTTCTTTTTGCTTGAGGAAGATTGGCCTTGAGCTAACATCTGTGTCAATCTTCCTCTATTTTATGTGGGATGCTGCCATAGCATGGCTTGACGAGCCGTGCTAGGTCAGTGCCCAGGATCCAAACCTGTGAACCCCGGGCCGTAACGCAGAGCACACAAACTTAACTGCTAAGCCACCAGGCCAGTCCCTTGGCACTTTTGTAACGTGTGATAATGGTATTGTGCTTTTTTAGGGGGAAAGAAACAAGAACAAAAAGAGCCATTGTCTTTTAGACTACACACGTTCCTGGGGCGGCCCACCTCCTTTCTTAAGCCCGTGATGTTTTACATTTTGAAATGTCCGGGGGGACAAATTGAAAGAAGGACATGTCACGACACATGAAACTTCGCTGCAGTCCCAGCTGCAGCGACCTTAGATAAAGTCGTCCTGGCACACCGCCACTGCCACTCGTGCCCCATCGCCTGCAGCTGCATTAGTGGGAGAGCAGCTGACACGAACCGCCTGGCGCGCCAAGTCCAAAGTGTTTCCTCTCTGACACTTGACAGTAAAAGTTTGCTGGGCCCATTGTAGAGATAAGCGCTAAATATTTACAGGTAGAATGGTGTCATCGGCTGGGATTTGCTTTGAAACGGAACAGGAGGGGGACTGGTGGGGTTTCAATGAAGCCAGACTGGCCACGAGTTGACAGTTGTGGGAACTGGGTGCTGGGTGCGCTGGTGTCCATGGTACTGGCCCACTGTGGCGTATGTCTGATGTTTTCCAAAAACATGTTTTTTAAAAATCTAAAGCAGCACCAGGCACAGGAAGTGCTGAGGAAATGGCCACCCGTGGGCGAGCCCCCCAGGCACAGCCCCTGGGCTCCGGGCTGGGCGCCCGGCTCAGGCGTCGGCGTGGTGGGGGGTGTCTTGACCACAGAGACGCTGCAGGAGTACCTGAAGGTGGTGATGGCGCTCCAGTACGACGAGAAGCCGCCCTACATGCTGCTGAGGAACAATCTGGAGGCCATGTTGCAGGACCTGCGGGTGTCGGCCTACGACCCCCTGGACCTCCGGATGGTGCCCTAGGTGGGTTCTGGTGCAAGAGCCTGTGAGTCTGAAACCCTCTCCCTCGCTGCCCCCAGCCCTGCCTCCCAGCTGACGTTTGGTTTTTCCCCCTGGGGCCAACTGCCCAGTTAGACGCTGGATTTTTCCACAGGATTTTTGAACCTTCCACCCCCAGGAATCACAAGTAGCAGGAACTCAAACTGACTTTAAGGAAAAAGGAGATTCATTGGCTCTAGAGTTTTTTGGGGTTGTGTGTTGTTGTTGTTTTTGTTTTTTGGTGAGGAAGATTGGCCCTGAGCTAACACCTGTTGCCAATCTTCCTCTTCCCCCGCCAAAGCCCCAGCACATAGTTGTGTATCCTAGTTGTAGGTCCTTCTAGTTCTTCTATGTGGGACGCCGCCTCAGCGTGGCTTGATCAGCGGTGTGTAGGTCCACACCCAGGATCCGAACTGGCGAACCCCGAGCTGCCAAGGTGGAGTGCGTGAGCTCAACCGCTACGCCACCAGGCCAGCCCCTGATTGGCTCTTGTAGCTAGAAGATTCCAAGAGGAAAGCTTTAGGCATTTCTGGATTTGGGGCCTGGAAGGCAGCATCGAGACGTTGTGGGTCTCTCTCTGTCTTTGTCACTTTTCTCGTCCCTCCATCCCCCATCCCTCCACCTGTGGTCTCTGCTTCCTCTGGGGGGCTCCCCTGTCCCCCCAACAAAACCTCGCTGGCTCTGGGCCCTGTGGTGCCCCCGGCTCTCCCGCTTCTCAGTTTATCCTGCAGCAGTTTCCCTGTCAGCACAGAAGGCCCCCGCGTGTTTATGCGGCGCCAAGTTCCGTGTCTGGGAGGAAGGATGCGCTCTGTAACCGGCCCCCGGGCATTGGCCTGGTTTCCAGGATTTTTGTTTCACAAGCAGCGCTGCCTTGAACCCCCGCATGCACAGACCTCGCTCTGCTGTGCGCGTGTCTGTGGCCGTAGATCTTATTTTGAAAGCGATCACCAGCCGCACTCCGCCAGGGCTGTCCCGTTGACACTCGCATCGGCTCTGCGCGAGAGCGTGCGGGGATTTTTGCGAGGTCAAAACTCAACTGAAGTCGCTTTGCAGTTGATTTTGGGGAGGCCGTGTGGGTGTGTTCTGAGAAGCTTCCCAAGGCCCCCCCTCTGCCCATGGAGAGGTCATTTCTCCCGTCGTGGCTGCTGGGATCAAAGCTCAGGGTTGGTCTGACTCAGGGGTCCTCACAAGGAGGTGGCGTTGCCCCTGGGGGGCATTTGTCACCGTCCTCGGACATTCTTGGTTGTCACGACTGGGGAGAGGGTGCCGCTGGCATGCAGTGGTGGAGGCCTGGGGTGCGGCTCAGCATCCCACAGCGCACAGGCCGGCCCCACCACAGAGTCATCTCGCCCAGTGTCGCTGGTGCAGGTGAGGACGCCGGGTCCCAGTGCGTCCCCTGGGGTGGCAGCCTGTCCCCTGCAAAGGTCCTCTTCCTGGGGGCACCTTGGTTACCAACCCTTCTTCATCCCCTCGACCTCTGCTCACATCAGGGCTGGACACAGGAGCTAACAGGTGTCTAGAGCTCTCTGCACACGGCCTGCTCGCAGGGCGCTCCAAAAACGCCAGGTGGCTTTTTCCTGAGGATAGTGGGCTCCCGCCGTCACCGCAGACGTCTCCAGAGGGGAAGGCGTGGCCTTCTGCCCCCGGCTGGCCCCTTTCCCAGTCCCTCCAGCTTGGTCAGCGGCTCCTCCGTCCCCAGCTGTGCAGGAGACCTCCGGGTGCTCCCCACGGTCCTCCGCCACCCTGGCCCTCCAGGCAGTTGCCAGGTCCCTCCCGTCCACCTCCTCCAGGTCTCCGCCAGGATCTCCCCGGGAGTGGCCCGCTGTGGGGTCGCTTGTGCAGTCACCCTCAGGCGGTGAGCTCCGTGGAGGGCAGGGTCACGTCTGGATCCAGTTGTCTGTGTCCCTGCAGGTGATGGCCTGGTGCAGGCGGAGTCCCCACCCATATTTATCAAGTCTGCGAGTCCAGTCTTCCCGCACGGACTGGCCTGCCTTACACGGCCTCCCTGTCCACCCGGTACAGGGGACATTTAAAGACTCAAAACCTAACTGCCCCTTCAGGATCATTCTAGGGTCAGGTCTGCTTCCTCTGGGGATGATTTACCCAGAGGCAGTTGGTCCCTTGGTTAGAAACTTAGTGAGATGCTACTTGAGGAACCTGGTGACCTTGGAGCAACTTGGAGTGACATCTCGCCTCTGCTTTCTGGCAGCTCCTTGCCTTGGCCGGCGTGGCTGACCGCCCCTCAGATTCTAGACCAAGCTAAGCTCGATCCCACCTCAGGACCTTTGCACCTGCCATTCCCACAGGCTGGAATGCTTTTCTCTTCATTTTTGCATGACTGGCTCCTTCTCCTTACTGGCTCTCAGATCCTGGGGCCTTCCCTGATCGCCTCACCTGTTTCGTGCACAGCCCTCGTCCCCATCTGGAGGGAAGTGTGTGTTTCATTTGTAATGTCCCCACTCTCCCTCCTCCAACTTGGAGGCCCAGCAAAGGGTCCCTGTTCCTCTTGCTCATGGTGACTTCCCCAGTCCCTAGAAAGTGCCACTCCTTGAATGAAGAAAACGCTAACAACCATTTTTATTGCCTTCCAAAACTTTCAACTCACAGTTTAAAATAGAAAAAACAAGAAGACATGTGACGAGTCCTGCTGTGGAGTCACAGATGAGCCTCTGGAAAGACCCCTTGAATGTGCGCTCCCGCCACTGCTTCAGGTGAAATTTCTCCTCGGTCTCGATCAGCGTCAGGGAACTCGGCGGTGCGTCCAGATAATGTGAACGTCCTCCCTTCCACTCTCCTGTCCTTTCAGCCGTCGTCCCCCGCCAGCTGCTGGGGTTGTGGGTGGAGAAGACCCCCAGCTCACACTCGGGGGGTTGGCTGGCCCCTCAGGGGGGACCCTTCCTGCCATCGGCACCTCGATGCTTTGGTAATAAATTGTTTCGCTGGAGCTTGGAGAGTCGAGGGTCTGCAAGAGAAGTTCCTTCTGGAAAATTTACCTCTGTTTTTCCCCATCCCTCCATCCCTTCAGCATTTCATCCAGCCACCCACTCTCATTCGTCTATCCAAACGTTCACGGAGACACCCAATCATCCATTCTTCTAGTTATCCATCCAAGGGCTATCCACATACTTGTCCAGCCATCTGCCTCCCACCTACCCTTTCATCCACTCTTCCCACCCTCCATTCATTCATTCATACCTACCTCTTCACCTGTCATCCCTCCCTCCAGTCATTCAGCCTTTCATCCCTCCTTCGTTATCCATCCATTCACCCCTCCCTCCATTCATGCCTCGTTTCATCTTCTTCCATCCTTCCATCCCTCCCTTGTCTAATCTATCCATTCATCCTTTCTTCCCTCCCTCTATTCGTTCATCCATTCATCTTGCCCTCCATTACATCCCTTCATTCATTTGTCCCTACCTCTCTTCATTCATGCTTTCATCACCCTTCCATTCATTCATCCATTCATCCTACCCTCCATTACATCATCCCTCCTTCCATTCATCCTTCCTTCCCTCCCTCCATTTGTTCATTGGTTCATCTTTTCCTCCATTACATCCCTTCCTGCCTCTGTTCATTCATGCCTACCTCTATTCATTCATCTTTTCATCCCCTTCCATTCATTCATGCATTCACCCTACCTTCCCTTCATTCATCCTCCTTCCATTCCTTCGTCGTTCCTTCCCTCTCCGTATTCCTTCATCCTTTTCTCCCTCCGTTCATGTACCACTCACGCCCCCATCTGCTTCCCTTCCTCTCTTCCTTCCTTTTATCTGGTAAATATTCAGCAGGCACTTCTTGAGTGTGTGCTACATGACAGGCACTGTGCTGCACGGAGGACCCCGATGAACGAACACACCCAGGGCCTTGAGCTTTGGAGCCCACAGTCAGGTGGGAAGAGGTGGCGTTCAGTGAGGCTTCAGGTCGTGCTCAGCCCTCTGCAGTGAAAGCGTGGTGCTCTGACGGAGAGCGAGGAAGCCAGGGCTGGCAGGGCACCTTTGGGGAGAGCCTGGACACAGAGAGGCCGAGGAGAGGCTGGTGCAGCCGCCCTGCCAGGGACATGAGGCCTGGGCCACAGCAGTGGGGCAGTAGGGGAGGAGGACGGCCGGGGGAGAGATTTCAAAGGCCGTGAGGCCAACAGCGCATGGTGAATGGTTAGACTGGGGGGCACTAAGCAGGGGGAGGAGATGAACCCCCCTACCCAGTTTGGGCTTGAGCGTGCTGAATCACCCACCATACTTGGGATGGGGAGATGCGGAGGCCAGGCGGGGGCAGAAACTGCTCCGAGACGCCCCCACTGGCCTGCTCAGGAGAGGCCTCCTGTCCTGGTTGGAAGAGGTGTGTCTAACCCTTTCCAGAAGGGGCTATTCCTCAGCGAGAGAGAAAACCCATCCGAAACTCCCCTGCATGTCGCCCCTCTTTGTTCACGAGTCACAAAAGGCGAAGGACATCATCGGCCCTTCTGGGCTCCAAATCGGGTACGAGGACGGTCAGCGCCTGTCGCTCCCGTCCTCCTGGCCCCGGGCCCAGTCAAGCACCCCGAGGTGCCAGCAGCCCCTCTGTGCTCCCCCTCATCTCTGAGCAAGCAAAGCCCGCAGGGCCCGGCGCTGCTCAGACAGCGGGAGAATCCCACATCCAAGGAGCATGAGGACAGTTTCCCTCCGTGTCCCCAAACCCACTCTGGTCGATCTGTCTCCTGAGCCGGCTTCTTAACCTCGTGTGTTTTGACAGCTCATCCCCCTAACTCTGAAAGAGGAGGGTGTTGTCATCAGCTTTAGAGAGAATCACGCGGCCCAGGGGGTGGGGATGACCTGCATGTCACCACGCGGCTGATGGTGGCTGGAGCCCCTCCGTCCCCTACACCCACCTCTGCCCCAGAATGAAACCCTGGCTGCAGGCTCATCAGATGCTTGTGGTGCTGGTGGTGAGTGTTTTAAAATAACTTTTGATGCAGGACAGCTTGAAGCCTTCAGTGAATGCAGGTGTGTGGTGTCTCAAAGAGGAATGAATGACTGGAGGGAGGGAGGGAGGAAAGGATGAATGGATGGACGAAAGGATGAATAAACGGAAGGAACGAGGAATAGATGAATGAATGGAGGGGCTTGAATGGTTGGAGAAGAAGATTGGCAACTGTGTGCCAATACGTGTCCGACATATTGGCTCATCGCACCAATGCTGAGCATGTTTCCTCGTTAGTAGAAAAAAGCCACTGGGCATTCAGTGGAAAAAAGAACAAAAGTGGGATGTGACCACTGTAAAAACTACATAACAACATAGGTTGTAACTGCAAGGAATTTTATGAACAAATTCTGCAAAAAGAAGAAGCCATTAAAGGGAACCAAAACATCGGGGACGTATAATTAAAGAGAGAGCTATGTAATCTGGATGGCCCTTCATTTATTTCAGATACTCAGTGAGTGGCTCTCTGTGGGGTAAAATACCCGAGTTGGGTTTCCAGGAAGGAGGCGGTGAGAGAGCCCGGCCGGCAGGGCGTCCACGAGGAGGTGCCCCAGGGGTCGTCCCCTGGAGAGGAGGAGGAGGAGGAGGAGGCAGGTGGCCCAGAGGGAGAACCGAGCGGCGACGCAGCCCGACGACAGCCGAAGACCGGCCTGTGGGGAGCTCTGAGCTAGAACAGACCTGCTGGGTGGCCCCCATTTGGGCCAGGATGGCGGCACCCGTACACCAGCCCAGCTGCCCTGGGAGGTGTGGCCTCGGGCACCGTGCCCTCTGCCCACGCACCCTGTCGGATGCCTTGGGTTAATGACTGCCTCGACGCCCCACAGCCACCCTGTGGGGTAGGTTGGTTGTGTCCATTCTACAGAGAGGAACGCTGAGAGGTCCGGGGACTTGCTCAAACTCACGCTTGTAATTGGTGACGGGGCTGAAATCTGAGCCCAGTTCTGCCCACCAGTCACCACACTAGTGTGACTCCCGTACACTCACTGGCAGCCCGTTTACATAGAGACCTGCACCCTCAGGGATTGGCCCCTGAGGTCCCCTTCCCGGGGAAGCCCCGAGTCCTCCGGCTGAGGCCGCTGGAGCTGGGGCCGTCATTTGCGGATCTTGACCTCACAGTACTCAGTGGTGCTGGTGGCCTCCTGGTCACAGGGCTCCCGGGGCCTCAGCTCGCAGAAAGTGAGGGAGGCGTAGTGGAGCTCCTCCTCCTCTCCCATGCCCGGGGCGGCCACAGCTGGGGGCAGGCGGTCTAGGGAGCTGCCTGGCAGGCACTCGTATTGGTCAGCCTGGGTGGAGGGGAGAGAAGAGGCTCAGATGAGGATAACGGTGGCCGGAAGGGAGCAAGGAAGGCCCACAAGCAAACCTGGAACCTGAGCATTGAGTCTCTCATCTATTCATTCCACAAACTGGCTGAACCCCCATTCATTCATTCATTCACTCAACAAACATTTGAGAGTAATGATGCCTGGCTATTGATAATCAAGTGCCAGCCTCCTAGATGGCTTACAACAATCCACTGGGGAGACCCTGTTATCCTCCTTTATCAGATAGAGAAACTGAGGCCAATAAATACCCCAAAATCACACGTTTAGTTGTTGGTAAGGTCAAGATTCATACGCAGGTCTCTCTGCCCCATGCCCACTGCCTTATGGAACAGCTCCCCTGCGCCAGGCCCTGGATATGCAGTGGGGAACAGAGCAGACGCCATCCCTGAAGCCCCACAGCTTGCAGTGCGGGAAGCACACATTAAAGTAGTAGTCAATTATATGACTATCTAATTGCAAATGGTGACAAGATGCACAGGAATGGGGCGGGTGGTGTGAGAAGGGCAGGGATTTGCTCAGACCTGGACTGCCCTTGGGGACCACTCAGCATTTCGGAAACTCAGGTAAACGCAATTGCAAAATTGTGTTCTGAACCCCAAAATCAAAGAATGTTGTGCAGTAAAGGGTTAACCTCGCCCAAAGCAAGCTTCGACCCTTCGCCCAAGCACCCGGCAGGGAATCTCTGACCTTTGGACTGTCCTGCCTGATAGGAGTGTCTGGGTTTACCTGGGACCTTGGGCCACGAGAGACAGTCTGTGCTGACAACGGTGATTGACGGTGGGGCCTTGGGCCACGTGGTATCTCCCTGACCCCTGGACTAAGGTCAGCCACATGGGCAGTCAGCCATGTCTACATGACCAACTGCCAATAAAAACCCTGGACCCCGAGGCTCAAGTGAGCTTCCCCAGTGGGCAGTACCCTGTCTGTGGGCACATGTCATTGTGGGAGAAGTAAGTACCATCTTCGTGACGCCATTGGGAGCCACCCTGGAGGCTCATTCCTGGTCTCTCAGAACCCAGCCCTGTGAGCCTTTCCCCTCGGCTGATTTTACTCTCTGTCCGTTTGCTGGAATAAATCATAACTGTGAGCACAACAGTTTTCAGTGAGGCCTCGGAGCGAGTTATTGAACCTGAGTGTCTTGGGCACCCCTGAGCTTGCATTTGGCGTCAGAGGGAGAGTGGTCTGGGGGACCCCTGAACTTTGTTGTAGACAGTTATGATCCTGGGGAGATCTCTTTGGCAGCCTGTGTTGGGGAGGAGAGTTAGAAAGGAGGAGGAAAGTGGGTCACGGGCCCAGAGAGAAATGAGGAGGTGGCGGTAGGGAAGGTCCCGTTGGAGCTGGCACGGTGAGATGGACGGGCGTGGGGGTCCTAGGCTCTGAGAGCGGAGATGGAGAGCAGAGGGGAGGCGAGTCCTGGGTCACTGGACCTGGGGACTGAGTTGATGGGGACCGAAGAGCAAAAGCCTATTTATGGCATGATGACCATCTAAGTCATCAAGAGGAGTGTGGCCGTGGGGACGTGGCCAGATGGGATCCTGATGGACAGAGAGCTCATCACTCACCGGGGAGATAGGACCCAGCCTGGAGGGGGCATCCTCACCAGCTGCCGCCTCGGGTGTCGCCTTCCTGCAGGTCTTCACTCTGAGGGGGGGAGGCCGGGACCGTTGACCAGCCGGCTGGCTCAGAGCTTGGAGTGTGGCTACGGTCCCCCTGCTTAAGAGGCTGAAAGAGCTGACCAAGGCCGGGAGGTGGGGGACACACCTAGCCTGATGACTTTCATAATGACAACAGGGGCCCTTCACGGATGGCTGGGATCGGGGGGCGGGAACAGACCCTGCTCTGATTCTCTGGCCCCAGACCCAATTCTCACAAGCTCAGCATCGTCCAGATTCCTCCAGCTGGGGCCGTCTGGGATCCCGGGACCTGGACCCCTGCCCACCGCCGGCACCCAGCCTCCCTCCTGGGGACAACACTCACATGAGGAAGAGGACACAGGTGCAGAGACTGAGCAGGCCGGCAACACCAGCTCCCCCGAAAGCCCCCAAAACGAATCCTTCCCCGAGCTCGGGCTTCCCTGCCGACGAGTGGGGTTTGGGGTGACTCCCCTCCAAACCCCAGCACCCTCGTGCCCCCTCCTCCCACGGAACTTGAGCTGTCACGTTCCTCAGCTCCCAACCAGCTAAAGAACGGGACTCTGCCCCCCCAGCCCTTCCTCTCACGCTTTCCCATCCAGGCCCCAGCCGCTCCCCCTCCAAGCTTCATCTTCTCTAGGATGGAGAGTCCTTCCTCCCTAAGCCTCACCCCTCGGCAGACCCCTGACCTGGCAGCAGCAGGACAGTCATGCTCCGGGCCCCGTGGACATTCGTGGCCTCGCAGCTGACTCTGAGGCCGGAGCTGAGCCCCTCGATGAGGCTCAGGGAGCTGTTGGCCCAGGGCCCGGAGGAGCTGGAGGTGATGGTGAAGGAGGCGTTGCTGCTGTTCCCCTCCAGCAGACGCTCCCCCAGCCGCCAGCGCACGGAGGGGGCCGGCTGGGCTCGGGAGGAGCAGCCACAGTGCAGACCCTCGTCCTCCCAGGAGCAGGAGGGTCCCAGCAGCTGTGGGGGGTCTGTGGGGAAGGAGGAGAAGTCAGCGGTGCCTCTGCCTGCCCAGGACTCCCCTCCCTGGTCCTCCCACACTCACAGTGCACAGAGAGGTGCAGGGAGACGCGCAGGGAGCCCCGAGGATGCTGAGCTTGGCAGATGAATTCGCCTTCATGCTCCGACTCCACCCGGGGCAGCTCCAGGAGCCCGGGCCTCGAGGCCTGGAGGGGACTCAGGGTCTGGTTCCCCTTGACCCAGTTCAGTGTAGCCGGAGGGTTGCTGTCGGCGACACAGACCAGACGCAGGGACTCCCCTTCCGGGATGGTAAGAGACGAGCCGTTCCCTGGGTATTTCAGTTCTGGAGAGAGAGAGACAGAGAGAGACAGAGAGACAGGGACAGAGAGAGAGAGAGAGCACACTGAGCTCAGGCCTGAGGCTCAGAAGCTCTGCTCCTATTTCTCTCTCCTCTCCTTTGTTTCTGTTTTGTTTTGTTTTTGAGGAAGACTGGCCCTGAGCTAACATCTGTGTCCATCTTCCTCTACTTTATATGTGGGACGCCTGCCACAGCGTGGCTTGATGAGCGGTGTGTAGGTCCACACCCAGGATCCCAACCCGTGAACCCCAGGCCGCCAAAGCGGAACGTGCAAATATGACCAGTACGCCAGGGGCCGGCCCCTCTCCTTTGTTTCTAAGTTGGGAAGCGACCTCCACAAGCAATTTGTTGACCAGCTTTATTGAGATATAATTCACATACCATGCACTTCCACTTACGTGCCGTTTAAAGAGTCGGGCAACCATCACCACAATCGATTTTACAATGTTTTCATCACCCCAAAAAGGAAAAGGGGAGCATACGAGAGAGTGTGGCTGGAGAAATCAAAGCGTAGCTTAAAGAAAGCAGCCTGTACCCTCGCCTCCCCCGGTCCTTCCACCCTGCAGCCCTAAGCAACCACTGACCACTTTCCATCTCGATGGCTTCATCTGGATTCGTCTAGTCTGGACACTGCGTGCAAATAGAATCATCTAGTATGGGGCTTTTGTGTCTGGCTGCTTTCGCTCCTCATGTTTTCCAGGTTCATCCACATTGTAGCGCCTGTCAGAACTTCCTTTTCATGGCTCAGTCACATCCATCGTCTGGATAGACCAGTCTTTGTTTATCCGTCCATCCATTGACGGACACTGGGTTGTCCCTGGACCTCTTTTTTTTTTTTTTTGAGGAAGATTAGCCCTGAGCTAACTGCTGCCAATCCTCCTCTTTTTGCTGAGGAAGACTGGCCCTGAGCTCACATCCGTGCCCATCTTCCTCTACTTTATACGTGGGACACCCACCACAGCATGCCGTGCCAAGCTGTGCCATGTCCGCACCCGGGATCCGAACCAGCGAACCCCGGGCTGCCAAAGCAGAACGTGCACACTTAAACGCTGCGCCACCAGACCGGCCCCATCTCCTGAACCTCTTTGAGGCAATTTGTCCTTGTCCACATGTCTCTCTCCCCTTCCTGAACAGTTCAGCATCCCTCATCCAGGCGTCCCAAATTCAAGGGCCGAATCCTTCAAGGTTCTCCGGGACCCGATCTCTACGTCCTCGTCTCCTTTCCCCCGTTATCTCAGGATAAGCAGGAAGTTCATATTTTGCATCCTAAAAGTCACAAAGGAGGAAGGGGTGTTGGGAACCAAGTCTCCCCGCCACACGGACTCCCCAGGCAGCTAATTCCTCTTGCCAGAGGCTACACGTGCTCATGCAACTGTTCAGAGCAGCACTGTTCACGTTAGCCACAAGGAGGACACAACCCACGTGTCCGTCAACGGACGGATGGAGAGACAAACGGTGGTCCATCCAGACAGTGGAATATTATTCAGCCACAAAAAGGGACGGAGCCCTGATCCAGCCTACAATGTGGATAAGTCTTGAAAACATAATGCTGAGTGAAAGAAGCCAGACCCAAAAGACCACATCCTGTAGGACTCCATTTATGTGCAATGTCCAGAACAGGCAAATTCATGGAGACGGAAAGGAGACCGGTAGTTACCCCGGGCTGGAGAGAGGGAGGAACAGGGACTGGCTGCTTCATAGGTACAGAGCTTTCCTTGGGGTGACGAGAATGTTCTGGAACTAAATAGAGGTGGTGTCTGCACAACATTGTGAATGTCTCAAATGCCAGTGAATTGTTCACTTTAAAATGGCTGATTCTGGGCTGGCCCCGTGGCCGAGTGGTCAAGTTCACGCGCTCTGATCGGCGGCCCAGGGTTTTGCTGGTTCAAATCCTGGGCGCGGACATGGCACCACTCATCAGGCCACGCTGAGGTGGCGTCCCACATGCCACAACTAGAAGGACCCACAACTAAAATATACAACTATGTACCAAGGGGCTTTGAGGAGAAACAAGAAGGAAAAAAGAAGATTGGCAACAGATGTTAGCTCAGGGCCAATCTAAAAATAAATAAAATAAAATGGCTAATTTTGTTATATGAATTTAATTTCAGTTGAAAACAATAAATAGGCAGGAACACGTATGTTTCAGTCCTATTAACATGATGTTTTCAAAAGCATGGTAAATTAAACATCGCATAGGGATTCAAACATAGGAAGTAAAATTACAAGAAAAGAGAAGGAATGTGGACGTGTTCATTAACGTGATTGTGGTAATCGTTTCACAGTGTGTATGTATATCAATCATGTTGTATGCTTTAAATATACACAATTTTTGGGTCAATTATACTTCAATCAAAAATAAAGTTAAATAAAAGAAATGAGAATGGGGCCGGCCCAGTGGCACAGCAGTTAAGTGCGCAGGTTCCGCTTCAGCACCTGGGGTTCACGGGTTTGGATCCTGGACACGGACCCATGCACTGCTTGGCAAGCCATGCTATGACAGGCATCCCACATACAAAGTAGAGGAAGATGGGTATGGATGTTAGCTCAGGGCCAGTCTTCCTCAGCAAAAAAGAGGAGGATTGGCAGCAGGTGTTAGCTCAGGGCTAACCTTCCTCAAAAAAAAAAGCAAAAAGAAATGAGGAGACAAAATTCAGCATAGTGGCTTTCTTTGAGGCAAGATGGAAGGGCCCAAACTTGGGAAGGGGTATTTAGGGTGCCCCAAAGATGGGGTTGCCGTTCTTTTTCTTAAGCTCAGTGGTGAGAACCAAGGCATTCATTTTATGATGGTTCCTCATAACTTGCACATATTTGACAAAAAGTCTTTTGAGGGAATGAAGAGTAAGGAAAAACCATATGTTAGAGAGTGTATGTCCGGGGCTCCCATCTCTGCTCTCCCTGCGTCTCTCCACGGGCCACCTGCTCCTGTCCCCGCCTTGGGGAGGGGATGCCCCGTCCTACCTGTGCAGTTTCCCCGGAAGATGCTGATGGTCAGGTCCCATGGAGCATCTAGGACAGCGACACAGTGACGGATGGAGTCAGAGCCGGCCCTTCCGCCCGCCCCCTACGCACCCCGGGAGGCACGGAAATGGAAAGAGAATCAGAAGGAAGCCTGTGTCCTTCCTGCCGTGGACCCCAGCCCTGGCCTCCAGGTCACCGGCGCTCAGCCCCCTCCCAGCCCTTCCCCTCGGCCCTCAGGAAACACTCACAGGACACGCTGAGGGTGAGGGTCCCCTCGGTGCTGACGCCAGCCCTGGGAAAGGTGACCCGACAGGTGAGGTTGGTGCCGTGGTCCTGCGGGCGGGGGGTGAGCGAGATCTCCCAGGAGTTATAGGCCCTCAAGTCCAGGCCCGGGGCTCCGAGGGCGGCCCCAGTCCAGGAGACGATGGGGGGCGTCGGCTGGAAACAGGCCCCTGGCACGGAGCACGTCAGGTGGCTGCGGCAGCCAGATTCCAGGGGCCGGTCGATGTGGATGTCGGGGGTCTGTGTGAGCGCTGGGGAGGAGAGTGGGAGAGGCTGGACCCCCATGGGACCCTGCACGGACCACGCCCCACTGTCCTCCTTAAAGATGCAGGGCCAGGGGGCCGTTCCTGCCCCCGAGGACACACTCCGCCCATCCCTGGAGACCATTCCCTACCTCTCACTGTCACGGGGACCAGGACACTCTTGTGAGTGTTTCTCAAGTCCCCTCCTCTCTCCAGTTGAAAATAATAGAGTCCACTGTCCCCCTTCTTGGCGCCTGCGATGCTCAAAGAGCAGTTGTTGGTCTTGGGGTCCCCGGAGAGGAGGAATGGAAACTTGGTCTTCGCTTTTCCTGTCCTGGCTGGGTTGTTTGTGGCCACGAGAACGTCCTTTGGGGCACTAACCCTTTTCTGGAACCAGGAGCCGTAGGCAGGTGTGGGATCATTCAAGCCAACCCCGACAGAGGACACCGTGCAGGACACGAGGACACACAGGCCCTCCTGCACCGTCACCGACTCTGGCACTTGTATCTCCACCCTCGGATTCTCCTGCAGGGACCCTGGCAGGACACGGAGGCTCAGCTGCAGCCCCACCCCCCTACCGGGCCCAGGAGCCCCGGCCCTGCACCCACTCACCTGCCCACAGCAGAGGCGGCAGCAGCAGCAAGAACATCTCCAGGGTCCTTGGGGCTGGGCCTCCCCCTGGGACCGTCTGGCCTCTGGAGCTGCCTGTCAGTCCACAGGAAGCTCCAACAGGAAGCTTCTGAGAGGGGAGGGGGCAGTGACCATCCACAGAAGAGGAACTGAGGAATGCCAAATGTCCCAGAAGGTCCCCTCTTCCGACTTCTCCTTTCACAGATGGAAGCCACAGGGCAGAGAGAGGATGGGGGGGCGGGGCGCTGGTCTTGTCCCAAATCAGGAAGGAGCCGCTCCAGGTCGGCCTCAAGGGGAGCGAGGTCCCAAGAGATGGGCTGTCAGGAGAAATAGTGAGTAACAGCTTCAGGTAAGGTCATTCGTTCACTCAGTCATTCATTCATTCATCGCCGGGCAGACATGGACTCCATGCAGGCGCTGGGGGCCAAGACTAGAGCAGGACCCCCTGACTCCTGCCCTCAGGGCATCACCCTTGCGTGACCCCAAGCCCAGTGCCCCCACGAGCTCCCTGCCTGTCTCGGGGCTGTGTCTACACAAGGCTCCCAGCTCCACAGTGAGAGCAGCCAGCTGCACAGGGCCACGAGCTCCAAAGGGCTTCCCGCTTGGGGTTTGATGCTTTGAGGTCAACATCTTGAAATCCTTAGTCATTTTATCCTTGAATTCATGTTCTGTAGGTGAACTCTAATGGGAGAATGGGGCACGCACCAGGGGGCTTGAGACCTTGGACCACATGCGGTCATATCTCTGCCACCTCCCCACCTCCTCCATCTCCATGACAGGGTCTCAGCCCCACCTCACCCCCTATGCCCCCACCTGGGCACAGAGAGGGTCTGGGTGATGCTGAGTTGAGAGGCAGGAGCCCAGGCACCCTGAGGGATTGGACATTAACCAGCAAATAAAACCACTTTGGAGGCCAGCCTGGTGGCACAGCGGTTAAGTTCGCATGTTCCACTTTGGCAGCCTGGGGTTCGCTGGTTTGGATCCCGGGTGTGGACATGGCACCGCTTATCAAGCCATGCTGTGGTAGGCGTCCCACATATAAAGTAGAGGAAGATGGGCACGGATGTCAGCTCAGGGCCAGTCTTCCTCAGCAAAAGGAGGAGGATTGGCGGCAGATGTTAGCTCAGGGGTAATCTTTCTCAAAAGAAAAAACCCAGAAAACCACTATGAACAAAATGTGGTCCCTCCACACAATGGAATATTATTCAGCCATAAAAAGGAATGAAGCACTGAGAGATGCTGCAACATGGATGAACCTCAAAATCATCATGCTTAGTGAAAGGAGCCAGGCACAAAAGGCCACATATTGTGTGACTCCATCTGTATGAAACGCCCAGAATAGGCAAATCCACAGAGACAGACAGTGGATCAGCAGACACCAGGCCTGCAGGGAGTGGAGTATGGGGAGTGGCAGCCAATGAATTGGGGTCTCCTTTTGGGGTGATGGAAAAGTTCTGGAACTGGGTAGTGGCGATGGTTGCACAACATGTGACTTCATGTCACTGAGTTGTGCACGTTAAAATGGTAAATTTTATGTGGCCACAACTTCTTGAATGTTAAAAAGCAAAACATCACAACAGGTCAAAAGAGAGAGGCCATGAAAGAAAGGAAAAAGGTTTTTCCTGCTTTTCGTCAAAGGGGCCCCCCATCTTCGTTTTGCTCAGGGGCCTGCAAATCATTTAGCCGGCTCTGGTGAGAAGCTTCCCGTCTTACACCCACCGTGACAGGAGGGCGTGGTCAGCACTGCCCAGGGCTTGCTGGATACGTGTCCCTCTCCTGAGAGTCAGGACCACATGAGAATGAAGGACAAATACCTGCTTGCATCCAGCCCAGCTCCTCAATTTACCAGCTGTGCATCTAGTAAAGAGCTAGCCTTACCCAAAGAGAGGTCTAGCCTTTGCCTGAGCTCCTGGGAAGCGACCCCTAAGCCCTTGGCATGTCCCGCCTGATAAGAGTGACTGGTATGGGGCCAGCCCGGTGCCATAGTGGTTAAGTTCGTGCACTCTGCTTTGGCAGCCCCAGGTTCGTGAGTTTGGAACCCGGGCACAGAACTACACACCGCTCATCAAGCCACACTGTGGCAGCATCTCACATACAAAATAGAAGAAGATGGGCACAGATGTTAACTCAGCGACTATCTTCCTCAAGCAAAAAGAGGAAGATTGGCAACAGATGTTAACTCAGGGCCAATCTTCCTCAGCAAAAAAAAAAAAAAAAAAAAAAAAAAGCACCACTTGGCTTACCTGGGGCCTTGGGCCACACCAGATAGTCTGTGTAACAACATGATTATGGTGGGACCTTGGGCTGTGTGGTATCAGCTTGACCCCTGGAGGGGCTGGAGACTCAACAACTAAGGTCAGCCACATGGGCGCTCCATGCCTATGTGACCGACCCTGTGTCAGTTTCCTGGGGCTGCCGTGGCAAAGTACCACAGACCACACTTACAGAAATTTATTGTCTCACCGTTCTGGAGGCTAGAAGTCTGAAATCAAGGTGCCAGCAGGGCTGGTTCCTTCTGAGGGCCATGAGGGAGAATCTGTTCCAGGCCTCTCTCCTGGCTTCCGGCAGCTTCCAGCTTTCCTCAGCTTATAGATGATGCTCTCCCTGCGTCTTCACATGGTCTTTCCTCAGTACGTGTCTGTGTCTGTGTCCAAATGTCCCCTTTTTGTAAGCACACCAGTCCTACCGCATTAGGGCCCACTCTCATGGGCTCACCTTAACTGATCACCTGCAGAGATCTTATTTCCCAATGAGGTCGCATTCACAGGTCCCGGGGGTTAGGACTCCAACACCTTTTCGGGGGGACACGTCAACCCATGACAGGCCCTCAGTAGAAGCCCTGGACCCCAAGGCCCAGAGGAGCTTCCTCTGTTGGCAACACTCCATACACATCGTCACCGTGTCACTGGGTGTGCTGGTCAGCTTCAGGCTGCCATGGAATTCCACAGACTGGGCAAGAAACAGCAGAAATTTACTCTCTCTCAGTTCTTTTTTTTTTTTTTTTTTTTTTGAGGAGGATTAGCCCTGAGCTAATATCTGCCGCCAATCCTCCTCTTTTTGTTGAGGAAGACTGGCCCTGATCTAACATCCGTGCCCATCTTCCTCTACTTTATATGTGGGACGCTGCCACAGCATGGCTTGCCAAGTGGTGCCATGTCCACACCCAGGATCCAAACCAGCAAACCCCGGGCTGCCAAAGCGGAACGTGCAAACTTAACCGCTGCGCCACCCAGCCGGCCCCTCTCTCTCAGTTCTGGAGGCTGTGAGTCCAAGATCAAGGTGCCGACTGGGTGAGGGCCCACTGCCTGGCTTGCACGCGGCTGCCTTCTCTCTGTGTCCTCCCATGGCAGAGAGAGAGATTCCTGGTGTCTCTTCTCATCAGAACACCAATCCTATCTTATCAGGGCCCCCCCCATGACCTCATCTAACCTTCATGACCTTCTTGGCCCTATCTCCCAATGCAGTCACGTTGGAGTCACCATTCAATGTGTCAATTGGGGGGGACACAATTCAGTCCATGGCACTGGGAGAATTAAGTGCTGTCCACACGACCCCACTGGGGGGGGGACCCTGGAAGCCCACGCCTGGCCTCGCCTGGACGCAGCCCCGTACACGTTTCACTTGCAGATTTTAATCTCAGTTCTTCCACTCAAATAAACCACGAGTGGAACGGTTTCTCTGAGTTCTTTCAGTCCTTCTGGGGGATCACTAAAACTCGGGGTGGTCTTGGGGAACCCCCATAACAGTCTGCTTCCCCCCTCAGGCTGTGGTGCGGAAAACCACGGTTTTCTGAAGTCGGGGCGCAGGTGCCCGCCTGCCTGGGTCTGTGGATTCTGCGTCCCCCATCTCGGCGCCCTCGGTGCGCCCGCGGGTGGACATGCCGCAATGTGCTCGGAACCGGCCCAGAGCTTGTCTAGGTTGGGACGGGAAAATTGCTGAGATTATCACAAATACATAAAAGGAAATGGAACGAACCGTCCGACACCGCAGAGAGAGAGTATCACTTCCCTTTCGTCTGTAAGCAGTTCCTCGCTTCGCTTCTCAACCGCTCGTCTCTAACCACAAGGCACCAGCGCTTTTAACCAAATGGTCCCAGGTTGGACCACAAGGACACCACCCAGCATCAGCAGAGCCCCTAACCCGTGGCCGGTTGACCCAAGGTCACCGCATCCCCTGCCAATCCTTCTTGTTGACACTGTGACTGCATCGTCCATAGCCCGGCCTGGACCCCACGGACAGCAGTCCGGGAAAGGGCCTCGGGGGCAGGAGGAAGGATGCCGGGACCTCCGTCTGACTCAGTCACTCTGTTTTGTCTTGTTTTGAGTCACTTTTTCAATTTCTGCAGAGTTGCAAAATGGGCCCCTAAAACTTCCCTTCTTTCAAATCAACTAAGCAATTCATTGCTTTTCCAATAGATGGTCAGAAAGAGTGGGGTGTGGTGGGGGGTCAGCCACCGGCAGGATTCCAGGGACCCAGGACCACATGGCCTTGACACATAGCATCACCCAAAGTCAGGAAGTGTCCAGCAGAGGAGAGAAACCCCGTTCTCTCTCTTCTATGGGAGACCTCATTGCCCCGGGTCTCCGTGGCGTGAAAGCCAGGTCCACTTGCCTGGACACGGGGGCCCCCCCCTTCTCAGGAGAAATATCAGGGTGGAGCGTCTAGCCCGGGACTCACAATGAAAAACACCCAAACGTGTGCGTGTAAGCTTGTGTGTGTGTGTGCGTGCGTATGCATGTGTCCCTCTGTCCGTGTCTGAATGTGTGTGTCCACTTTGTATGTATGTGTATGCGTCTTTGTATCTGTGCATCTGCCTGTGGGTGTGCATGTCTGTGTCTCTGAGTGTGTGTTTTGTACCTGCATGTCCATATGCGGCAAGGATATCTATTTGTGTGTGTGTGCGCGCGCACATGTGAGGCATTTGAAACCAGCCTCGTAGGCTAATCCCGAGAGGAGCACACGTATCTTGGGTACCACATTAGGGGTTTGGGGCATTATTTCTGGAGCAACAGGAGCCGTTCAAGTGTCTATAAGCAGAACTGTGCTTATAGTTAAGGAAATATTCAGTGTTTCTCCAGAGGTGTTCACCCATTGATTGTAGAAGGGTCCAGAAGTGGCTGCCCGCAGCCTCTGGCTCATCCCGCTCAGCCTGGGAAGGCGCATCTTTGCATCTGGCCTGGCTCGCTGACAGCCACCTGCCCGTCAGGCTGAGCTGGGCCCAGGAGGGGCTCAGACGAGGTGCAGGGATGGGACCCCTAGGACCACAGTGCTGTGACATCGCCCAGGGAGAGACAGAGGGTGTGGCGAGGGGCGGGGCCGAGAGAGCCCGTTTCTTTCTCTCTCTTCCCACAGACAGAATCGGAGAAAGTGCTATATCCCAGGTGGAAGATTCAAGCAGACGGTGTATGCGATAAGCTGAATAACAGCCCCCAAGGATGTGCACGTCCTGGTCCCCAGAACTCGTGAGTATGTCACTTCGAATGGCAAAAGGGACTTCGCAGGGGTGATCACGTTAAGCATCTTGGGATGGAGGAATTGTCCAGATGGTCCCTAAATGTAGCCACAAGTTTATAAGAGAGAGGCAGAGGGAGATCCGACTACAGAAGGACAAGAAGGATGTGTGACAACAGAAGAGACTGTAGCGAGGCTGCCGAGGCTCAAAGGATGCTGGCGGCCACCAGCAACCGCAAGGAGCAAGGACCACATCCTCCCCTGGAACTTCCGGGAGAAACCCACTTGCCGACACCTTGATTTGACGCCCAGGAGACTCCCGAACTGTAAACGAAGAGATTTTCATTGTTTTAAGCCACTATGTTTAAATTTAAGCCCTGCTCCCTTGACGGGCTCTAGTGGATGAGCCGTGTCTTTGCCTTTTCCAGCTTCTGGAGCTGCATTCCTTGCTCCATGGCCTCTGCCTCCGTCTTCAAAGCGAGTGGGGTAGCATCTCCTGTCTCTGATTCCGCTTTCTTCTGCTTTTCCATCACATGGCCTTCTTCTCTCCTGTGTTCAAAACCCCCTCTCCTTCCCTCTTCTAGGAGTGCTTGTGGTTGCATTTAGGGCCCACCTAGATAATCCAGGATGGTCTCTCCATCTCAAGATGCTTAGCTTAATCACACCTGCAACTTCCCTTTTGCTATATAAATGAACATTCACAGGTTCCAGCGATTAAGGCCTGGATATCAGGGCCGGCCCGGTGGCGCAGCGGTTAAGTGCGCACATTCCACTTCTCGGCGGTCTGGGGTTCATCAGTTCAGATCCCGGGTGCGGACATAGCACCACTTGGCAAGCCATGCTGTGGTAGGCGTCCCACATATAAAGTAGAGGAAGATGGGCATGGATGTTAGCTCAGGGCCAGTCTTCCTCAGCAAAAAAAAAGAGGAGGATTTGCAGCAGATGTTAGCTCAGGGCTAATCTTCCTCACACACACACACACAAAAAGACCTGGCTATCTTTGGGGGTCATTAATCAGCCACGGGGAACACACATGGGGAGGGATGAGCACACGTTGCTTTTTCCTGTCCAGGACCCTCGAGCATAGGGAAAGGGGGGGTGAGCTTTCTCTTCTCCAGCCTGCCTGGCCTCCAGGGGGCTACGAAAGACACTGACAGCACGTCTTCCTCCAGGAGAGTCGAAATTTGACAGCCAAAGAAAATAAACGATTCCACTGCACCAATGGCCAAGCTGCTCCTTTTAGACCGACCCTCCCACAGATAGCAAATAACTTATTTATTAACAGCAACAATTCTTTACCTCTGGATAAACTCTGAAAATGGTTACCTGCAACAGTGAAGAGCAACCAAAGGGAGGTAACTTCTGAAGTAGATTAATGCTCGGGTGGGGGGGACAAAGGTCCTCTTAGATCCCCTTTTGTAATGCTTTCTGTCTGAAGGCAGATCTTAATGGGTCTTGGTCACCACAAGGGATGAATAAATCTTTGATGAAAACCATCCATCCTACTGGTTGATGAACCAGAGGACAGAGTTTGGGGAACCACAGTAGCTGGAAAAGGAGGGATAAATCCTGGAAAAGGAGAAAGTCACATAGGGGAGTCCCAAATATTGCGTGTAAAGTCTTCCCAAATTTCTGGTGACCCTTAAGCAATGCACACATGTGTCAGAATCCCAAGCATCCAAACTAAGGCTAAAGGAACTGAACAGAGATTTGGGCTGCTGTCCAGCTCGGAGGAGACAGAATTTAGCGAGAGTTCAGCCAAAGAAGCTGACCTCCAAAACAAGACACCTTAGAGGGACAAAACATAATCCACAACATATAGTTCACAATATCCAGGGTACAAATCCAACACTGCTATAAAGGCGAAGAAACAGACTCAACATAAAAGACAATCGGTGAAGACCAACACACAAAGATAAACTAGATGTTGGACTTCGCAGACGAGTGTTTTAAAGCAGCATTATAACCATGCTCGAAGACGTAAAGAAAAATATGGTCATAATGAATGAACACATATGAGCTCTTAGCAGAGAAAAAGGAATTACTAAAAAGAATTAAATGGAAATTCTAAAACTAAAAAGTACCAGATGAGAAAAGGGAAAGTGGAGAAGATAATTGATTGGATAATTGATCGAGAAGGGAGGGAAAGCTAGATCGAAGAGAAAGCTGTGATTGGTAAAGCAGCAGCAATCACTCATACTAGTCAGGAGAGAGGGAGAAATTTGGGATATTTTTGGTTTGCACTGTGACCTTGTTTTTTGTCTGCGCTTAGACAAAATTATGAAGTGATCTTGGTTTTTGTCTTTTTTTTTTTTTTAAAGACTGGCACCTGAGCTAACATCTGTTGCCAATCTTCTTCTTCTTTTTTTTTTTTCCTTCTCCCCAAAGCACCCCAGGACATAGTTGTATATTCTAGTTGTAGGTCCTTCTGGCTCTGCTATGTGGGACGCCACCTCAGCATGGCCTGATGAGCAGTGCCATGTCTGCACCCATAATCCAAACCAGTGAAACCCTGAGCCACCGAAACAGAGCACATGAACTTAACCGCTCGGCCATGGGGCCGGCCTCTTGTCTTACTTATTAAGGTCAAAGAGTGGCCTTGCCTGAATTTTGTGTTCTGAGATTGTTTATGCCCAACAGGAGAACACCACAGCCTAGCTGTGTCAGGCCACTTGTGGGGTACCAACAGCTCACTTTCTCTTTCTCAGCACATACATGTTCTTAAAAATTCTTGCAAGGTTGCTTTTTATCCATTTAATATATCCAAAGCTGAATCTCAGGGAAGCCATGTGCCTTATTTTCATTCATTCATTCAAGAAGACTGATGGCTGGGACCAGCGCTGTGGCCAAGTGGTTAAGTTCGTGCACTCTGCTGCGGCAGCCCAGGGTTTTGCTGGTTCGGACCCTGGGTGTGGACATGGCACTGCTTGTCAGTCCACGTTGAGGCAGCATCCCATGTGCCACAACTAGAAGGACCTGCAACTAAGATATACAACTATGTACCAGGGTGGATTTGGGGAGATAAAGCAGAAAAAAAAAAAGATTGGCCACAGTTGTTAGCTCAGGTGCCAATCTTAAAAAAAAGAAGAAGAAGAAGAAGAAGAAGAAGAAGAAGAAGATGATGATGATTGATGGCACATCTGTTTGTTACAAAGTCCTGGCTGGATTCAGTGGGTATAGGAATGAACAAAGAAGGATGCTACTCCATTAGGCCCTTACGCCACGACCAAGAGGTCATCAGAGCTGTTTTCTATCTTGGCATATTTCGCTTCCCTCTCAAGTATATGTATTTTCTCCTCAGTTTTGTTTTGTTTTATTTTTGAGGAAGATTAGCCCTGAGCTAACATCTGCCACCAAACCTCCTCTTTTTGCTGAGGAAGACTGGCCCTGAGCTAACATCCGTGCCCATCTTCCTCTACTTTCTATGTGGGACCCCTACCACAGCATGGCTTGCCAAGTGGTGCCATGTCTGCACCCGGGATCCAAACTGCGAAACCTGGGCCGCCAAAGCAGAATGTGTGCACTTAACCACTGCCACCGGGCAGGCCCTTGTCCTCAGTTTCTATCATGCTGGAAGTGTATCTTATTTAGTGCTGCCTCCATGTATATCCCTTCATTCAACAACCGTTGACTGTTCCCGCTGTGCCGGGGTGTTCCAATCACTAAGGAGGCCACATTGAACCAAAGAGACAAAAACTCCGTTCTGTGGAGCTTACATTTGAGTCAAGACACACAAACAACACACAAGTATACGTGCGATGGCGGTAAGTGCTATTGAGGGAAATAAAAGGCAGCGCAGGGGACTAGAGAGTGAGAGGAGGACGTGGTGGGCAAACTGGAAGGCAGCTCCCGATGACCCCTGCCTCCCGGTGTCCAGGCCCTTGTGTCATTCCTTCCCCTTGAACGTGGGAGGAACGAAGAAGGGATGGATGGTCTTAGGGTGGCCACACGCCTCCGTGACCGCCGAGCCCTCGTGCAGCGCGGCGCCCCGGGAGCTATACTCGTGGCCGGGGCTTCCAGTCCCGGGAATCGGGATCCTGCGGTCCAGGCGGGACAAGAAATAACCCACCTGCTTGGACCGTCAGAGTCGAGGATGGAGCAAAACCCACTGGCAGCGGGGCGCGCGCGCCACCTGGCGGCCGAGTCTTGCTAAGACCGCCGCCCGGAGGCGCACACGTTGCTTTGGGCGAAGCGGAGGCCGCGTCTCCAAGGGAGTCGCTATCCGGGGTGTTAACGGGGTTTGTCTGGAAATCAGTGCATGAAGCCGGGGCCGTGGACCAGCGGCTTCCGAAGGTTTCCGACCGTGATGCACGGTAAGAAATCATTTCACATCAGCATAGCTTCACTACCTACCACCCTTGTACGACCTGATGGTTTTTTACTCTATTCTATTCTATTCCTATCTTCAAACGAGAATCCTTTAAACTGGTTCCCAGACTCTATAACCGGTGCCTAGCTGCGCCATTTTTTCCAGCTCACAAAGAAAGATTATGATGGAGAAAAGGTTAGCGCCCAGGATGGACTCCCTCCAAACCCCTGGTAATGTCTGTCCACGTTGGGCTGCCTCTGGGGTCCTGCGTTGCCCGTTCCTGACTTCTGCATAAGGAACCTGGGCTCAGAGAGGCAGAGACACCTATTCAAGGCCACACAGCTGGGAGGTGCAGCGCCAGCTTCTGCCTCACTTCTGGAGGAGAAAAATCACTAAATGCTCCTAATTTCACTGTGAATGAGTAAAGCTTGATTTAGCCCTTTCTCCTTTTTTTGCCGGTAAGATTGACCTGCACTGGCCTGCTGTTTTCTTGTATGACGTAGATGAATGACATTCCAGCGCTGAGGCTTAAATTTGCAAGTCTTCATATGGAGCAAGACAAATCTAAGGTGGAGATAAAGAGTCTGTGTCTATTCTAGATTGTTCAAACAAGGCAGCCCTCCTAAATCTAGGTAAAGGTGACCAGTAAAATACAAAACTCATCTCTCAACAGCAATTGGCAAGGACCGCTCAGGCCAAAGTCCATGGGAATCGAGAACCAGAGAGGGGAGATGGCACTGAAGATGCTTCACCCTGAGGGCCTTGGCTGCTCCAGGCGAACTTGAACTTGAACTTGGACCTTGACACTTGTGTTTGTTCCTGCCAGGTGGCAACACTAAGCAAGGATTCTTCAAACTGAGTTCAAACTCTGAGGGTCACTGTCCTCCTAACCCTAAGTACCCCGAGTAAACATCCGCAGGAAGGCTGGCTGTGGCCATGGCTTCTCAGAGATGCATTTTTTCCTATTCTTCTTCTTTTTTTGATCTTGCTCTGCTCAGCACCCAATAGATGAAGGATAGTGAAAAGCCTGGGGTCACCCAAGTGGGGAATCTAAAAGACGACCCTCACAGCCATAAACCGAGACCCTGTGTTCGTCTCCTTTGGCGGCCGTAACAAATTCCCACAAACTTAGTTGCTTAAAACAACAGAAGGTTGTTCTCTCACAGTCCTGGAGGCCGAAGTCTGAAATCGAGCTGTGGGCAGGGCCAATTTCTCCCAAGGCTCTCGAGGAGAATCCTTCCTGGTTCTTCCGGCTTCTGGAGGCTCCGGGCGTTCCTGGGCTTGTGGCTGCATCGCTCCAGCCTCTGCCTCCATCCGCACAGGGCGCTCTCCTCCTCCTCTATTTGTGTCTCTCTTCTGTCCCTTATAAGGACACTTGTCATTGCATTTAGAGTCCATATCGGCATTTTTTTCCAAATAAGATCACGTTCATAGGTTCCAGGGGTGAGGGCGTGGACATATCTTTTGGGGGGACCACCTTTCAACCCATTACAGACCCCAAAGGCTAAACCATCAAGGGTGAACAAGAATTAAACCCACTCCACCAGTTCGTGGAATTGCAAGTGTCAAATAAAAACAGATTGGATGCACGCGGTTTTATTTTGAAGTGATGGAAATGTTCTGGAACTAGACAGAGCTGGTGGTGGTACAACATTGTGAATGTACTCCAGGTCACTGGATTGTTCACTTTAAAATGATTAATTTTATATTATGCGAATTCCACCTCAATTAAAAAAAATCAGATTTGGTAAGGAGAGACTCTACTCCAAAGGATTATTGCGAGGAAGAACTCTTGCAGAGGGGGGACACAATTGCAAGTGGAAAAACCGTAAGATTTGCAAGCTCCGAAGGGTTAGACAAAAGCCTTTCTTTTCTAGGGAGGAGGATGTGGGGAAGCGGGACGAAAAGGCAGCTTGATAGGACAGTAGATGGGAGAGACCAGCCATTCAGGGGTTGCATTCGGGCTCAGGCTGAAGATGGACCAAATGTCCCGAGAGCAGGGGGAAGGAGAGAGACTTAACCTAAGTTTGGTTAGCCAGCATTTTGTTAACAATGGGGAAGAAACAATTCAGCTAACCACTTATGAGTTCAAAAATGGCAATTTGGAGGGTCTGTGTGGCCCTGTCTTAGGTAAACAAGGGGGTCACTCCTTACCTAAGTCTTACGGACACGGATGCCTCTTTGCTGTCAGTCATCTCCAGAACGCAAAAGTGGGCGGGGCATTTCCCCCACTGTGGTCCAGACGCACAAGACGCGGGTAAGTTTCAGCATTGTCGCAAATAGAGATGCTTTACGGTGGGCGGACAGGAAAGCCCTGCTTCTGAGAAGCTGTAAGGAATGGTCACTTCCGGTGGAATTGCAGCCCCAGTTCAAACTCTTGGATGGTCCCATCGCGAGACTTGAATTTAAGGGGAAATGAATACTAATGCAGCAGGTGTCATGCTTTTTGGTCTCAGGAACTCTTTACACTCTAAATAAATATCGGAGACCCCAAAGAACTTTTGTTTGCATGGGCCGTAACTATCAATATTTAGTTTTAACAATTAAAATTGCAAAACTTCTAAGTCACGAGAATACACAAACACATGTTCTGTCAGCTGTCAGAGTGATGATGTCATCACACATCACATAACCTCTGGAAAACTCCAGAGAGAAAGAGAAGGGAGAGAGGCAAATAATGTCTTAGTATTATGATGAAAATAATTCTAACCTTGCAAATCACTTGAAAGGGTCTTGGGGACCCTGAGGCCCACAGACAACTGAGAACTGCTGGCCTCAAAGCCCCTGCATTCCTGACCTTGCTAATAACCATACTCCCTAAAGTCCATTTCACTTTCTTCTTTTTTTTTTTTTTTTTTGCTGAGGAAGATTAGCTCTGAGCTAACATCTGTGCCAATCTTCCTCCACTTTATATGTGGGTCACTACCACAGCATGGCTGACAAACGAGTGGTGTAGGTTCAGGCAGGGATCCCAACCCACAAACCCAGACCGCTGAAGCAGAGCACACAGAACTTAACCACTATGCCACAGGCTGGCCCTGCTTCTTCTTTTTAATAATAGTACCACCTAGGTTCTGGCTGAGAAAATGGCCACCCTCCTAGAGACTACATTTCCCAGGATCCCTTGCAGCTAGGCAGAGCCATGTGACTAAATTCTAGCCAAAGGAAAGGCCAGAAAAGGTGTGGTGGAAAACTCCAAGCTTATGTCCTTAAAAGGAGGCTGCCTGCTCTCCAGTATCTCTTTTCCCTTTCCTGCTTGCTGTAACAAAGTCCTAGCAATTGTGACTTGGCTTAGACCATTAAGAGGGTGACACCTTAAGAGAATGGTTCCCAAAGTGAGGTCCCCAGACCAGCAGCAGCAGTGTCACCTGCATTTGTGAGAAATGCAAATTCTCAGGTTCCATCCAAGACCTGCTGAATCGGAAACTCTGGGGCATGGGGCCGAGCAATCTGTGTTTCAAAAAACCCTCCAGGGAATTCTGATGCATGCTCAAGTTTGAGGGCTACGGAGCTGGGAGATGCAGAGCAAGAACAGAGAAGGAACCTGGATCCATGAAAGAACTCAGGAGGCAGGGCCGCCCTGCTCCCTTCCCCATCTTCCAGCTTGGATATTTACACAAGAAAAGCAATCTTCTATATTATTTAAGCCACCGTTATTTGGTCTTTGGTAAATGACATCAATATCTTAGTCAACAATATATTTAGATACATCCCTTCTTTTTTGAATTAAAAATTTTAGACATACACCTCACACCCCTCAGGATGGATACTATAGACAAACAAAAAACAATAAATAATAAGTGTTGGCAAGGATGTGGAGAAATTGGAACCCTTGTGCAGTGTTGGTGGGAATGGAAAACGGTGCAGTGCTGTGGAAAACAGTTTGGCATTTCCTTAAAAAACTAAAAATAGAATTATCATATGATCCAGCGACTCCACTCCTGGGTGAACCTTGAGGAGCTAGAATAGTACCTCATATAAGTGGATTTAAACACTAATTATCTTTTTGTGACTGGTTTATTTCACTTAGTGTAATGTTCTCAAGATTCATCCATGTTGTAGCATGTCAGAATCTCCTTCCTTTTTAAGGCTGAATCATATTCCATGGTACGTCTATACCTAGGCTCCCTTGCAACCAGGAATATCCATGTGACATAGATCTAGACAGTGAGATGTAAGCAGAAACCCACCAGAGTCTGCTAGTCCTCCTGCCTTGAATGCAGATACAATGCCTGGAGCTGTGGCCTCCATCTTGTGATCATGAGGAAAAGGACAAAAGAATCAGAGACCTCAGCAACAACAGCCCTGAGCCTCTCTGAACAATGCCAGCAGGCCCCTCCCTCTAGATTTGTTGAAAAAATCCCTGTGGGGGATCAGAATTTGTCACCCCCAAATGTGTCTCTTTGGCTTATTTATTTTTATTTTTTGTGAGGAAGATCGGCCCTGAGCTAACATCTGTTGCCCAATCTTCCTGTATTTTATGTGGGATGCCACCACAGCACGGCTTGATGAGAGGTGCTGGGTGGGAGCCTGGATCCAGGCCTGCAAACCCCGGGTCGCCAAAGCGGAGCACGCAAACTTAACCACTAGGCCACTGGGCCAGCCCCTGGCCTGATTATTAAGAACAAAAGACTCTGAAGGAAACTTTGACCTTCCTAACTGCCTAAAAGAATTTAAGATAGAAGGCCTGTTCCAGGAAGGAGCTAATACCATAAGCCAACTACAGGATAATATAAACTAGGTGTGGCAGACAGGGAGAAACCTAACAAGGGCTCTTTAATCACAGTCCTCTCCATCTCTCATTATCTCAACAAGGCATGGCCAACATCTGTTTACCAAGGCATGGCCAACATCTGTTTACCAAACATTTGCTTTTCCATCTCCATGTAAATTCCCTTCCTCCCCTTTGACCCTCAACATCCTCCTTTGTCTGTAGCTGAAGATGGCATTTAAGGTAGTGACTTAGGCCATTTTGTTGAGTTACTCAGTTTTCCTGGGTTTCTCCGATATTATTAAAAATTCTGTTTTACTTTCTCCTGTTGCTCTGCCAGCTTAATTCTTAGATCAGCCAGAAGGACCTAGAAGGTAGCGGGATAGTTCCTCCTCCTCCACACCCTCAACACAGAGGTAGTGGGATGTCCCCACCATGGCTGCCAGGCCATCCTCCACCTACCTCCCCACTTCCCCTGGGAGGCTGTCATCAGACAGCTGGCCCCTCAGTGTGGGGTACCCCACACCTCGTTTCAGCCATCCAGCCCCTTTTGTTTTCGCATCGTCCTTTTTGGGGTGTGTGACAAGGACCTTGAGTAGCTGGCACCTTTGGCTATCCTGTCTTTCGCTGTCTATGTAAGTAATTAACAGTGAATCTAAAAGTGGTTCCTGTATTTTTGCCGGTTCTATTGGTCCCAACTTGGCCATGTGCCCAGTGTGTGCACTCGATCCTAAGTATAACTGGTGGTTTCTATTATCATCACGATTGTCTTTGACCTAAGACCGCCCTCTCCCCGACTTCTCCTCTCACAGACAATACGCACAGGCCAGAGGAAGTTCTTCATTTTATTTCCACTCACAACCCCCAAAGGATCGGTCCCCTCCCTCCCTCACCTAGAGGCGGCCCCTCCCCCAACACCTTCACGAAACACTGATGCCCCCCAGAGCTAAAATGCACAGCCAGTCACCCACGACGGCCATCCCCCGCCCCGCCTGCCTCGCATCTGCCTGCATAGCCACCTGCTCTGTGAACTCGGCCGCCTTTCGGCTCCCCACCCAAATGGAGCTCCCCCAGGTCCCTTGGCTTGTTTTTTTTTTTTGCTTATTACAAGGGTGCCATTCTTCAAACCCTCCCTTGTGGCCCCGATGGCTCTCCTTCCTCACTTGCATAGTGATTCTGCATAGCTTCCTGCCCTCCCATCCCTGTTGGAGACCAGGTTTCCAAGCTCTGCCCTGCTCCCCGAGTCCCCTGTGGGCTTCAGCCCCCCAGCTCTTCCTTGAGGAGTGTAGACGTCACTCCTATGGCCAAACATTCTAGGATTCTGGGGAGGGACGAGGGGAGCAAAATGGACAAGAGAGGGGACAAGGATAAAAGCGGGGGGCGGGGGGAGAGGGATGTTTGGAATGAAGGTGGAGGCAAGGGGATGACAGGGACCCTCCCTCCTCAGCTCCAGAAAACAGAAGTGACCCAGAGCTGAGGACCAGCGCCCCCTACCGCCCAAAGCCCCTGCCCGGCTAGCTGCTGCGGGTCCTCTGGCTTCGAGCCTTGTACACTTCGATGAGCAGATCCTTGACGTACTGGATCTCCCGCTCCACCGACTCAGCCCTCTCCCTCAGCTCCCGGTTCCGCGCCTCCAGCCCCTGGCACTCGCCCTCCAGGGCCTCGCCCTCTGCCCGCTTCCTCTGGCGGTACCTCAGAGCTGCCGACTTGTTCTGGTCTCTCTTCTTTTGCTTGCGGTCCCCTCGGGTGGCGGCAGGATGGGGGTAGGGGGCCGCGCGAGAGGGTTGAGGTGGAGGAGGAGGGGGCTGCTGTGGGGGAGGCAGGGGCGCCAACCCCGAGTCGCCCTGCCCGGCCTCACTGCGGCAGTAGATGGCCAGCAAGTCAAGGGTGTCCAGGGCAGGGGGCTGAGGGAGGTCAAAGGTGGGGAGGGGGAGGGGCAGGGAGGGTGCTGGTGGGGGGGGCGGTGGTGGTGGCGGCGGCGGCGGTGGTGGGGAGGATGGTGGGAGGAGTGGGGCATCAAGGAAGAAGTCTTCCATCTGCTCCAGCTCCTTCTTGAGGAGGGAGGCCATGGCTTCCAGGTCAGGTGGGGGTGGGGAAGGTGGGGGGAGGGCTCCTGGGGGTAAGGGGGGCTCCAGAGGGAGGAGGGCTGTAAAGTCAACCCGCTCAGTCATCCAGTCAGAGAAGCCGTCACCTGGAGGATTGGGGGGGACATAAAGGTCCGTGAGTTCTTGATCCTCCACCCAACCTGGTGCTCACTCATGTCCGTTTCGTTCATCCCATTCATTGAGTAAAACCACCAATCAGCCAAGCAGTCAACCGACCGACCAATGAGCCATCAAATCAGTCAGCCAACCAACAAACCATCCAACCAAAAAACCAGTCAGACATCTAACTAACCAATTAACCAACCAACCAACCACCAGTCAACCAACCACCCAATCAACCAACTAAATGAATCAGTCAACCAAGCAATCAACCTTTTAACAAACCAATCAATGAACGAGTCAACCAACCAACGACTCAAACAACAAAACAGTCAACCAGCCATTACGTCAACCATCCCAACATCCTCTTGACTGATTATTCTACCTCGGTGGTTTCTCTGATTTACTCTCTAGTTTATTCTTAAAAGGCAAACTAGACGGCACATACACAACATACTCTGTTTCATCCCTGATTCATTAATTATTGAAAACCCACTATGTGCCAAGAGTTGGGGATACACTAATGAATAAAATCATTCCTGCCTTGGGGGCCTCTGCATGTGCTGTTCCCTCCTGCTGAAAAGCTCTTCCCGTGGGTCTTTTCACTCATTCCTTCCCATCCTTTAGGCTTCAGCCAAAAGCCTACCTACTTGGAGAGAGTTTCCTGGCTATACACTCTAAACTAGGTCCCCGTTGTCATTTTTCAGCTCGATGGCTGTTTCTCACTTATTCCAATACATTATCATTGACTTTGTCTCTTGTCTGTCTCCCCACTGGAGTGCAAGCTCCAGGAGGGGAAAGATGGTGTCAGTCTTGTTCCCATCTGTATCCCCAGCACCTGAAACAGTGCCTGACATCTTGGAGGTGCTCAATCAATGTCTATGGGATGAATGAATGAATGAATGAATGAATTCTTCCTCTCCTGCCCCCACACCCCAGCTCACCCCACCTCCATTCTTTGCCTGCCCTTACCTGCCAGGGGCTCTCCCCCCGCTGGAAGCCCGCCCTCCAGGGCTCCCCCAAGGACCTCATAGGGCCCCAGGGGGGCAGGGGCCAGGGGGAGTTTCCCATAGTCTACAAGCCAGCCCAGCCCGCCAGCTGGGAGCAGGGCCCTGTCCAGCTCCAGCCCCAGGGTCGCCAGGAGTGACATAGCAGCAACACAGGTGCTGGGCACGGATGGCAACGAAGGAGGCTGCACCGACAGCAGGGAGGAGGCTCTGGACGTTGCTCAGCTGGGCGAAGACAGGCACCAAGGCGGAAGTGGAGGACCTACAGGGGGAGAAAACAGCGCTGGAGTCAGAGGCCGACCTCCCCCAGCGCCAAAGTCACAGGGAAACCAAGCCACACCCCCACCTCCCCGGGGGTCCTCCCTCCCGTTTCCAACTGGGCTTGGGGGTTGCCCTCTCCGAATTCTAAATCTGCCCATTCTTTCCCCAGATCTCTGAGGCCCATGCACGCCCAAGGGAATTCTCTTTAGGGAGGACTCGCTTTTCTTCAGAATTCCCAAGCCCAATCCTTCCAATACAGAAACCTAATGTTCTCCCAGGGGAATTTCCTTAAGGGCCCTCCCCCCCCCCACCGATTCCCCTTCATAAAAAAACTCAATCCCAGGGGAATTTTCTGCCAGCCACACCCCCTTCCCCTAAAATATTTCCTTTAGGCCCCATCCCCTCGCTAAAGTCCATCTCAAATCAGTTCCCAGGGGAATTGCCCCCTGCCCCGCCCTTTCATCAACGTGATCCACTCAAATCCCACTCTGCCCTTTGAACTTTGCGGTGACCTCCGCCGACCCACTAAGTCCCGCCCCCCACCGTTTGTCTTAGCTCCACCCCTCCCCGATGATTCCCCAGAGGCCCCACCCCTTTCTCGGATCGAAACCCCACCCCCCAGCTACGAGTCGCTTAGCCCCGCCCCTTCACACAATGGGCTCCCTCAAGCCCCACTCCTCGCGATAGCTGTGGTCCTAGCTCCACCCCCTTCTAACAGGTTGCCCCTAAGTCCCGCCTTCTACCCTGTCAATCTACGCCAGCCCCCGCCCCAACAGGTGTCCGAATGAAAGAGGGAAACTACTCAGTGCGCCTGAGCAATGCGGAGCCGGAAGGATGTGGGGGCGGGGCCGGCGCAGAACAGCTCCCCACCCCCACCCTTCCACACGTGGTTCTCTCGCCCAGGGCCAAAGCGCATGCTCCGCCCCTCTGGGGGTCAGTGCGCATGTGCGATTGCTTACTGCCCGCCCTTCGCACACAAATACGGACTTCGGTGGGCTGACGCCTGAGCAACCGCGAGCGGACAGAATGGTTCGAGGGGCTAGTGCGCAGGCGCAACTTCCCGCGGGCCGTCTTTAAACACCAAGATTCTCTGGAAGAACGCACCCTCCCCCCCCCCCATCGGGCGGAGTGCGCATGCTCCGCCGCGGGCCGACCGCCCGTCTTCCCTCTTCTGCGCCTGCGCGACCGTGATTCCTCGCTTTCGTCTCCCCAGCGCCCAGGCCGGGTCGTGCGGGCCGCGAGCTTCGAAAGGGCGGGAAAGGCGGTTGGAGAGGGAGGGGCGAGCGGTTACTCACTCCATGGCTGCGGAGAGGAGAGGCGGCGGCGGCCTCGGCTGAAGAAGGAAGGCGGGAGCGGAGAGCGCAGGCGCGGTGAGCGCGGAGAGGGGCCCGTGGGCGCGGAGGGGTGGCGGCTACAGAGCCATGGTCGGGGCTACGCGGGCGGAGGTAGCCTCGGGGTAGCGTGAGGAGAGATCGTGAGCTGAGGACGGGGACTGAGGCAGCCCCGGGGATTGGGGACAGATATACTGGGGGCGGCGCAGCACGGCCCGCCCGGATCCCTCCGCGCCCCGCCCCCGCGGGCCCCAACCGGGAGGCGGGCCTGGTGCCCCCTCGGGATCCCGGGATGCGGCCCCTTTCATTCTTCTGCTCCAGAGGGTCCAGCCCCTTCTTCTTTCCGACCCCGGGAGTCCGGCCCTCGCTTGCCTCCGACTCCGGGGTTCGGGTCCCCTTCCCCCGGCTCTGGGGTCCCGTCCCTCCTCCCTGCCAGTCTGGGCATTCGGCCTCTCCTCTGCCCCGAGGCCCGCACCGGCCTCTCTCTCGTCTCCTTTCCCCTGTTCACTAGTTTCCGGCCAGCCACATGCTCGTCTCCTCCCCGCAACTGCCTTTGCCCATCCCTCCTTGTGGGTTCGAGTCCGGCGTGAGTCACAGACCGCGCTCCATTCAGATTTCAGAGCTGCGAGGGTGGCCTTGGGCACATCCCTTAAGTTCTCTGGCCTCATAGATGGGGAATTGTCTGTAAAATGAGAATAATCGGCTCTACCTGGTGGGGTGGTTCGTGAGCATCAAGTGAGTGGGGACCTGTAACCCCAGAGCCCGGCTCCCACGGGCCTGTTCAACGTCTTTTATTACTAATGGGAACACGGGGCCCCGGTCTCACCCCTTCCTCTCCTCCTGGCAGGGGCCCCAGACTCTTGAGCGTCCAACACCTGCACATAGGTCATTCTTGTGTCGCCTTTACTCCCCAGTTTCCAGCCATCGCACCCCTCCTCCACTCCGAATTCTGGACGCCGCCCCCTTTCTTGGTGCAGGAAATTCGGGCAGCATCGCCCTGGCTCTCTTCTCCATCCCCTGCCCACGTCTCCGCAGCCCTCGTCCTCGCCACTCCTTTAGGGACAGTTGGTTCATCGTTCTGTCCCTGCTCTTCACCCTGACTTCCTTTCAGATGGTCCTCTGCCTCCGCCGCCCCCGCTGGATCAGTGTTCCAGCCCTGCCCAAAATAGGGAGACCCACACTCCCATTTGCTAAAAGGGGAGAGCTTCCCGGCCATCCCTCCCTGGGCGCTGGGCCCTCCACCAGCCCAAGTGCATGTGGGTCTTTCCTCCGCTGCGGAGACCCCTCCCTGTCCCAGCCTGCCGCCGTCCACGTCGGGACGCTGCACCTGGAGTTCGACTTTTCATCGCTTCTGTGGCGTTTATGAGACTGAGTGGAGATCCAGAGAAGGTGGGAGCCACCTGATCTTGAGAGGCATCTGGGGATGAACGTAGGCAGGCTTCTGTTGGTGCAGGACGTCCTTGGGATCTGACCGCCTTCCCTCAGGGCTCTTACTGTCCACTCTGTCTGTATTTGCGCACTTGCTGTATGGGGGCTACGTGACACCTAGGCAGCATGGAGTGGGTTAAAAGCACAGCCTCTGGAGCCGGGTTGTTGCCTTCAAACCCTGACCACACCCCACTTATTAGCTTGCTGGGAATTTCCCCTCACTTCCCTGTGCCTCAGTTTCCATTAATAGGACCAGAATAAAGTGTGGAGTCTGGTTAATAGAAACGTACCAGTGTTCGTGGCCATTATTGGTACCTATTCTTAGTTCTGTTAATGAGGATGAAATGAATTAGTCCAGGTCAAGCATTTTAAACTCATGCCTGGCACACAGTAGGTGCTACGTAACGGAGACTGTTATTATTGTCATTGTGGTGTATGTGTTTTATTTCCATTGCTAAGCGGTACGTGCTTTAGAAGATCTTCCACCTTTTAAGTGAGTCTTAGGGGCTGCCCTCCTTCCGCTTCTCAGTATCAATCGTGAGCGATGGCGGGTGAGGTGAGGGTGGGCTCTGCTGGCTGTGGGGAGGCACAGCATCCCCCCGTCTTTTCTTCTGAAAAGACCTAGGTTATGCCCGTGCACTATGTGGAGTATTTCTCTTTAAACGCTTTCTTTTGCGATAATTTTAAATTTACGGAAAAGTCACAAAGATAGTAGCGTTTCCGTGCACCCCTCATCCAGTTCCCCCGTGGTTGACATCTTACATCTCTGTGGCACATTTGTCACCGCTAAGGACCCGACATCAGTCTGTTTCTATTAACTAAACTTCACACGGTACTGATTTCACCAGTTGTCCCCTGATGCCCTTTTCTGTTCCAGGATCCTGTCCAGGATGCCGTGTTCCATTTAGTCCTCACATCTCCTCAGCCGCCTCTGTCTGCGGCAGGTCCTCAAACTCCCCTTGTGTCTCGTGACGCCGACAATTTTGGAGAGTGCTGGTTGGGTATTCCATGGCATGTCCCTCAGTTTGGTTTTATCTCAGACTGGGATGGTGGGTTCTTGAGAGGATGGCCAGGGAGGAGATATTTTTGATGGCTGGAAACGAGTGTGCGGTGTGTGCTGACTGAGAAGACCTCGGGGCACAGACCCTGGTCCCCATGTCCCAGTCCCTTGTGCTTTTTTTCTCTAGCCGTTGGATGCCACCTGGTTCAGCCCTGGTGCCAGGTGCCCCCCACCAGCAGCTTGACTCAGTCCTGCTGAGTGGCTGCCATTTCGCACACTTAGCTCCCTGGGCCTTCCAAGCAGGTTCTAATTTATGGGCAGTGGGTCATCAGTGGCTACCTGTGAGCCCAGGTCTTGGCACCCTGAGCCGTCTCCTGTGCCCACCCCTGACCTGGCCCCATGGCCCGTCTGGGACTCAGATGCCCTGGCCTCCTCCAGCTTCACAGAGTCCTCCAGGGTCCAGGTGCCCAGCCCCTTCAGCCCCCGAGCTGGGGCTGGGAGCATGGGTGGGGCTGCTGGGGACTCTTTGTCGGTGCGGAGGAGCCAGGATTAGGGAGTGAGGCGGCCATTGCAGGCAGGTTGCATCACCCAGGCTCTTGGATGGGGAGGGGGAGTGGGGAGATTCTCTAGGGGGCCCCAGAGCACCTGGCAACCATTCCTGGTTAGAGCACTAGAGCCCGGGATCTGGGAGAGGTCCCAGCACAGCAAGGGAGGGGGTGGTGGAGGGGAAGGGAGAGCAGCCACCTGTGCAGGGCCCTGGGATTCTGAGACTCATGCCAAGAAGAGGCCCCAGATCACAGAGATTAACCCACTTGCCTTGCAGGGGACGAGACTGGGGCCCCAAGAGGTGAAAGGCGTTGAGCACAACCACACTGCTAGTTAGAACCCAGGCCTCAGCAGTTCTGCCCAGCTTCCAAGGCCCTCCAACCCCCAGGGAGAACCTCTCTCCCCTCAGATCTCCGGGGTCCCTGACCCCTGGCTCAGGGCACAGCCTGCCGGGAGGTCACCCAGGCTGGACCTTCACCTCAGGTCTGCTGCTCACATTGCCAAACTCTATTGATTCCCCCCTGCCCTGGGGGAGGCCCTCCTCACCTGTGCTGTTGCAGCAACCTCTCCCTGGTTTCCCAATCCAGGGGGCGGCCTGGCGTGATGGAAGAGGCAGCAAGTTTGCATCAGGTGGACCCAGTTGGCCTCCGAGCCCACATCACTTAGTCCTGGCCGGGGATGCAGACGTGGTCCTTCCTCTGCCTGAGCCTTGCTGCCTTCTGCAGAGCGGCTCAGAGCGTGGACTCTGGAGCCAGCCTACTGGTTTCACATCCCAGCTCCACCACTTCGGAGACCCTCGGCAAGGGGCACCTTCTCTCTGTGACTCAGTTTCCTCATCCAAGAAATGGGGATAAGAACCCACCTCATGGGCTTGTGGTGAGGATTAAGTGCGTCAGTGTATGTAAACTTCCCAGCTTGGGGCCTGCCCAGTCAGGGACGTTAGTCACTTCTCTGTGAGGGTCAGGGTGCTGGGAGGATGCTATGAAACGAGATAGGTCAGGCCCAGCATTTAGTCAGAGCTCAGGGTCTGTCGTGTTTGTTTCTCTTCCTGTCCCCACCACACTTTGTTCCGCTTTCACAGCCACCTCGCAGACAGATGTCTGTGTACGTGACCGTTCCCCGAGCACTTAGAAGGCAAGGTCAGGACCCTCCTGATTCCCAGAACCGATGCCACAGCCCCCGGCCTCTGCTGCTGCCTCAGTAGACGTCAGTTCATTTTTCAGTGAGTTGCTCGTGCACAGAGGCTGGGCGTTCAACACTGTGGTCCCTAACGAGGCGCAGGGGCAGGTGTCCGGGTCACACAGGCCAGGGGGACGGGTTGGAGGTATGCGTCCTGGCAAACAAGAGCAGGAAGGCCAAGGCCGGCTCAGCTGGGGAAAGGGCAGTGCGGGGGCTGGACCTGCAAGCACAGGCCTGCCACGTGGCCCAGGAGCTCAGAGTCCTCAGGAGCCCCTTCCCTCCCCTCGCTCCTGCTTCTCCCTTGGCAGAAGCAGCTGCAGCTCTTAGGACCCAGTGAACCCCTGCGCTCCTGCGCCGGCTCTGGCATCCTGGGTGGTCGTCTTCTGTGTTAGTCTGCCAGTTAGCTGCTGAAACAAATTGCCACAAACTTAGTGGCCGAAAACAGCACACATTGGTTCCCTTTCAGTTCTGGAGACCAGAAAGTCTAAAAATGGGTCTGCAGGCCTGTGCTCCTTCTGGAGGGTCTAGGGCAGAGTCCATTTCCTTGCCTTTTCCAGCTTCTAGAGGCACCTGCGTTCCTTGGCTTGTGGCGTCTTCCTCGCATCGCTCCAGCCTCTGCTCCCATCATCACAGCTCCTATTTCCCTCTTATAGAGGCCCTTGTGATTGCATTAGGGCCCTCACCGATAATCCAGGCTAACGCCTCCATCAAAGGTCCTCGATTTAGTCACATCTGTGAAGTCCCTTTTGTCACATGGGGTCACATCCACAGGTTCTGGGGCCTGGAATGTGGGCATCTTTGGAGGACCCTTATCCAGCCCACCATACCTCCCCTCTTGGAGCCTCAGTTTCCTCCTCTGGGAGATAAATCCTAGGGCCAGCCCTGGGGTGCCCCCTCTGTCACGGGCTCACAGGGACTGGCTATAGGAAAAGGACAGGACACACTGAAGGTAATTGATGACCTAATGTCCTGGAGCTCAGGGCACCACCACCTTACTGCGCTGTGGGCTCCAGCTAGATACCGTGCCCGCTTGTGCTGCGGTGGCCTCATCAATAAGGCGGGGACAGTAGCAGAACCCTCCAGGGAGGGCAGTGGTGAGGAGCGTGGAGATGATACGTGCAAATGCCCAGAACAGTGCCTGGCTCAGCGAGTGGGCCATCCCCGCAGGCCCTGTCTCAGACATGGCCTGCAGAGGCCCTGGGCCACCTGGAAGACACGACTGCTGCTCAGGGCCAGCCCGTCTGCCGGGCAACAGTGCCGGCCTGGCGGTGCACAGCTGGTTTTACAGGAGAAATTGGAAATCAGATTTTTCTGCGAGATTTAAGTTTTAAAAGGTTAGTGAGTAATTCAGAGAAACCCCAACAAACCACAAATGTAGAGAGGCTCAGGCTGTGGGTCCTTCCTGACCTTTGTGTTCAGTGACGCCCCCCGCCCCCAAATCTGTAATCCGCTCTGCCCATAGCAGAGAACAAAAGGACCCAAGTGCTTCTCATTCTAGAGTCACTGAGAAGTCAGGCCGCACCCCTCCCTGCTGGACTGAGCAAGATGAGGACACAGCAGGGCCTCGCTCAGACTCAGCCCAATGCCCTGTAAAGTCCTGAGGGGGGTGGTTGTGGGGAGCAGGGAAGGAGTCTCTAGAATATCGTCAGTGAGGGTTGGGTGCCTGCTGAGAGGGTGCTGGCATCTTATTACCCCGTCTGTTCCCTCTCAGCCATCTGCGCCTACAGCCAGAGGGCTCCAGCTGGGGGATCGCCCACCGTGGAGGCCCAAGGGGCCTCTCAGTAAGGGGGTGTTAGAGAAGACATGTTGGAGGAGCAGGGCAGGTCCGGTGACGGGAGGGTTCAGGGAGGCGGGGCAAGTCCCTGAGCAGGCATCTCCATGTTATCCAGAGGAAGTGATGGGTGGAGCTGATGCTGGGTTAAGAAGCAGCTGTCGTCGGCTCTGAGCCAGGAGGGTTCGGTCATTTTTGTGCTTTGGACAATGTTTATGTTTCTGTCTGTGTTGAGACGGGACTCCGGAGCGGTCTTATTTTTCTCTCGGTCCACCACAGTCAGGGTGGCCTTTGCTGTGGTGGGTGTTCTGTGAAATTGTGTGCACCAGGAGAGCCCCAGGGCCTGACTGCGCGGGCTGCCTTCCCTTCCTCACAGCTCATCCTGCCAAGCTGAGGAAGACAGGTGGAGAGCAGTGGCGGGGCAGAGGGGGCAGCCTCGGTGTGGCCTGTGCCCCTGCCACGTGTTGGGCCACGGATGCGCAGTTCCACAGGGTTGCTTGGGCACAGAGGAAGTAACAGCACCAGTCACGGTGGGAGCTGACGGGAGCAAGAGAGGGGAGTGTAGCAGAGATGGGGCCGCAGCAGGAAAGCCAGGCCCCGGGGCTGCCAGGTGCCCCTGCACAGGCATGTTGGGATGCCTCACGGAGAGGTCGAGGGTCAGCAGCTTTGCCCTCTCCTCCTGCCCCTCCTACCCGCCCCCAGCCAGAGCAGGATCAGATTCCTGAGGGGGGGACAGGAAGGAGCAGCCGAAGCCCACTGTTCACTCCCAGCCCAGGAGGCCAGCCCACCGCTGGGGGAGCCGGACGGCGCTGGCCTGGACTGGAGAGTGAGATCTGAGGAAGGCCCTGGAGGTGGCCCGCTGTGTCGTCAGAGAATGGAAAGGGGGTACTGGACGTGGCGCATGGTGGCGGGGGTGGGAAAATGTCGCATTGGAGAGGCTCATGAGGCCCCAGCTCAGCTCTGGGGCCGGACAGCCTGGGTCAGTCCTGACTACCTGTGTGACTTGAGGCAGGCTCCCTAAATTCTCTTGACTTCACTTTGCTCGTCTGTAAAATAGGGTTGTTGATGGTTCCTGCCTCACGAGGTTGTGAGGCAGCGCAGGTGAGGCGCTGCGAGCAGGGCCCGGCACGTAAGTGCCAGAAACGTTAGTGTGGTGACTGGTACCCAGGGGTGGCGGGGGCTCCGCTTGGTTCTAACTCAGAATCAAAGCCACCATACCCCCACCCCTGGCAGCGTTCACCTGGTCCCCAGAGAAGCAGTCTCCATGGCAACCGTCTCTGCCACAACCTGGCCTGGATGGGTCCCTCCCTCCCCCGCTGACATCACGGCCCCTCCCCTGGGACGCTGGTGTTGATTACAGGAGAGAGGCTGGGTGGGGGGGCGCTTAGGTGTGTGCGGTCTGTCTACACGCGCACACGCCCACCTGCTGTGCTCCAGAGCCTTCTCCCCAGTCTTGATGTCTTCACGTTGTATCTGTGCCCGGCTGCCTTCCCCTGAAGCCCCCTGATGGCCTCCCAGCTGGCTGGAGCATTTGAACTCCATTCTCCTCCCCAGCCTGTTCTCAACCAGTTTTTCTTGTCCCCAGAAGAAAGTGGGATCCTGTCTTAAGAAAGTGCTCTGCCCAGGCCCTGCCCACCCTCAACCCTTTCCCAGCATCCCTTGCTTGGTTGGTTGATTTCGTGGCTTTATTGAGGTACTGTCATTCACACCCATTTATTAAAGTGTACAGTTTGGTGGTTTTTACTACATCCACAGTTGTGCACCCATCACCACAATCTAGTCTTAGAGCATTTTCAACGCTCTGAAAAGAAGCCATACCCATTGGCTGTCACTCCCCATTCCCCCAGCCCTAGGCAACCACTAATCTGCTTCCTGTCTCTAGGGATTTGCCTATTCTGGACGTTTCTCGTAAGTGGAGTCCTACATTGGGTGGTCCTTTGTGTCTGGTTTTCTGGGTTCGTCCATTTTGTGGCGTGTATCAACACTTCATTCTTTAGGGCTGAATTATGTCCCATTGTGTGGATCTCCTACATTTTACCCATTCTTCAATTGATGGGCATTTGGCTGGTTTCTACCTTTTGGCTATTATGAATATGCATGTACAAGTTTTGTGTGGACATTGGTTTTCATTTCTCTTGGGAGATACCTGGGAGTGGAATTGCTGGATTATAGGCTAACACTATGTTTAACCTTTTGAGGAACTGCCCGACTGTTCCCAAAGTGGCTGCGCCATTTTTCGTTCCCGCTATTAATGGATGAGAGTTCCAGTTTCTCCATATCCTCTCCGACACTTGATATTGTCCATCTTTTTGTTGTTGCCGTCCTAGTGGGTGTGAACTGGTATGTCGTGGTTTTGACCTGCGTTTCATGATGGCTGATGATGCTGAGCATCTTCTCCCATGCTTGTCCACCATTTGTGTGTCTTCTTTGGCGTCATGTGTTTTAACACAGGGTTTAGCATCGTTCCCCAGACCAGCAGGCCCTTGCCCGTCTGAGCTTTGGCCTGGAATGACATTGATCTAACCCCTTCCTACCTGACTAACTCCTCCACATCCCTCAAAACAGGCTTCAACATCCCTTCCTCTTCTAGAAGCATTTCCATGACCCTCCCTTCCCACAGCCCCCAGGCAGAGTAAGTTGCCACTTCCCCCCAGCTTCCAGGGGGTTCTAAGCAAAGCACTTTCGTGGTGTCCATCTTGTCATCCTATAATTTCTCTCTCTGTCTGGTACCCTCAGTAAACTCTGAATTATCTCAGGGCAAGGACCTTCTCTTATTCTTTCTGACTTTGACATTGATGTTGACATTGGACAAGTTGCTTAACTCTAAAAGGGAGATGCGGATGGTACCTGCCTTGTGGTGGGAGGGTGAGAACTAAACCGGTTAGTAGGGGCAGCTGTCGTACAGCTTGTGGAGCTGACTCTCGAATGGGGAGACAGACAGCGAGATCCATCAGTTCAGTGTGTTATGTTTCAGATGGTACCAAGTCCTAAGCATAGCCAGGGAGGAGCTTGCTGAGCAGGTGACGTTTTAGCACAGACCTGCAGGAGGTAAGGGAGTAAGCCATGTGGACATCTGCGGGGATAGCCTTGCAGGGGCGAGGGAACAGCAAGTGCAAAGGCCCTCAGGCAGGAGTGCTTTAGGCACTTCTGAAGAGCAAAAGGAGGCTGATGGGACTGGAGTGGAATGACGGAGGCAAACAGCGGTCGGAGATGAGGGCACCTTTTGGCTTTTGGGAATAATGCTCCTGTGAAGGGTTGTGTACAAGGTTTTGTTTGAATACCTGTTTTCAATTGTGGTGGCTTTTCCTTTATCGCATTTAAACAATGCTCAGGTTTTGGAGGGTAGTGGCCATGCCATATTGTCTTTGTTTGCCCAGCACAAGGTCTGTCCTCTCCTAACTCTCAGTGATGTTTGTTGACTAAACAAATGAGGTATATTTGTGAGTTACCCAACACATGGTGGCACACAGTGGATGCTGAGTGGTTAGGGCTTTTATTATTATTTTTTAATGAATGCAGTTGGTACATCAGATTGGCAGGACTTTCCTAATCTCAGGTGCTGGCAGGTTGGAGGGAATGGTCGTATCAGGTGCTGGCACTTAGAATAAAAACAGGTCCATGCAGGTTCCAGGGCAATGTGCTAGTCCCTAGTCAAACCAAAATGCAAGAGTCCATGGCCAGCAATTCTCCATCTGGGGATCAGCCCTGGAAAAGTGTCTGTGCCTCTGCCCCAGAAAGCAGGACCAAGTGTGCTCGTTGCTGTGCTGTTAATAAGGAAAAATTGGACACGTCCTAAATGTCCATCAGTAGAGGCATGGATCAATAAAATGTGGTATCGTCATATCATAGACTGATTGACAGCGGCTAGAAGAAATGAAAAACATGTTTGGAAAAGGACAAGTTGGAGAGTGACACATACAGTGTGACACTTGGCGTAGCAGGGAAAACACAGGAATAAACACATTTCCTCTGGCTGTGAACGCGCACACAGATACACAGATAAAAGATACACCACAGGGGGCCGGCCCCATGGCCGAGTGGTTAAGTTCGTGCACTCTGCTTCAGCAGTCCAGGGTTTCACCGATTCGGATCCTGGGCACAGACATGGCACTGCTCATCAGGCCATGCTAATGCGGCATCCCACGTACCACAACTAGAAGGACCCACAACTAAAATACATACAACTATGTACTGGGGGTCTTTGGGGAGAAAAAGAAAAAATAAAATCTTTAAAAAAAAAAAGATACACCACAACTCTTAACAGGGGTCCCTCACGGGGCCAGGGACCAGGGTGGAGGACAGTGATCAAAGGAATCTTAGCTTTGTCGGTGATGTTCTAAACAATATTTTGAAGACAGGACTGATATGTGAACTGTGGAGTTAAAGTTTAAGTGCTAAAAATGCAGTTATCAGGGCCAGCCCCTGTGGCCTAGCAGTTAAGTTTGGCGCTCTGCTTTAGCAAACCAGGTTCGCTTCCCAGGCGTGGACCTACACCACTTGTCTTGTCAGTGGCCATGCCATCGCAGTGGCTGACATACAAAAAGAGGAGGATTGGCAACAGATGTTAGCTCAGGGCCAATCTTCCTCAGCAAAAAAAATTCTGTTAGGTAGAGAAAAAAGAATCTCTCAATACAAGAGAAAAACAAAACTGTGCTTGGCAAAAAAGGCACCAGCACCAGAGTATTCCTCAGATCTTTTCCAGTCTTATTATTTTATATTGAGTGATTCTAGAATCTTCCTTAAAATCTACTCTTCTGCTTGTTTCCTGATGTCTGTTCCACTCATGTCTTAACTCATTTGCTTTCCCCATGGGGAAAATTGCTGTTTGTCCCCGACCTGAGCTCCTTTGGGGGCAGTCTTGGGCCTCAGGAGCAGGAAGGAGAGAGTAATTGCTAATTAGCCGTGCAGTGACTTCTTGAGGCAGAGATAGTGTTTTCGAGGGAAGGAGGGAAGAAGAGAGATGATTGAGAAGCTATGAATCCAAGAAGCATTTGGGTGCCGGCCTGAGGCCACCCTGAGCAGCCAGCAGCCAAGGCCAGGTGTTGGTGGCTGGCCCAGCGGGCTTCCCTCCAGCAGCCTGGAAGCCTGCGGAGAGTGGCTCCTGAGCTACATAAGTGAACGTGCAGTGTGGTGCGTGTGGCAGGACCGTGTGCACAGCGTGGGAGGGTGCAAACTGTGCGTTTGTTTAAATGCCCCGACAATCTCTGGAAGGAGGCACAAGAAACCTAACAGCTTGTCCCCAGGGAAGAGAGCTGGTGGCTCTGGGGGACAGGGGAGGATGGAGACCACTGTGTCCCGTTTTGTACCTTTTGAACGTCAAACCATGTGAGCAACTACCTATTCACAAAAATAATTCAATTTTCATTTTAAAAAATACCCAGTGATATGTCACTGCGTAGGTTGAGGAGTGGAACACGTGTGACAGTGCCTTCTCTGCACTTAATTTGCATGACATTACATGACATTAGCGATCCCTTCATGTGATTCGGACTGGAAGCCTGACAGGCAGTGAGGGTTTCTACGGCCCCTCCCCGTGAGGAGCAGACAGATAGACAGACAGGCCCCCTGTTTGTCTGTCTCCGCAAGGTCTCTAATACTTAATGCAAGTTGGTTATACCTGGGGGGGTGAAAGGGCTTGAGTGTGCCATCCTTAGGGAGGAGCAGGACGCAGGAAATCAGGACCAGAATCCCAGGTGGGCATCTATCCCGCCTTCCCTGTTGGGGAAGGCTGTAGTGTGGAGGAGAGGTGGCCTTTAGAGGGAGGTGAGCACCGAGCGGTCCTTGCTGTGGACTGGCTTCAAAACGCAGTTCCGCCCCTCTCTGTCTGTGTGTGCACTGCCCCTCTCTGAGGCTGTTTCCTGCAGCCTGGGCCCGCCGTGCCCACCAGGCAGCATGGTTATGGAAGTGCCAGACAGTAGCCCAGGCCACCACCAGCTCCCCCAAGGGGACCGCAAGAGTCTTGCCCATCCCCGCCCCCAGCAGCCTGGGTGAGTCTTTCCAAACGTGAGTCAGATCCTGACACCTCGGAACCCTCCCGTGGCTTCGTGCCTCGCTCTGGTCCGGCCACACTGCCTCCTCCCTGATCGGGAGCCCCCAGCACACTCCTGCCGTGGCGGAGGGCTGGTCAGGGGCCGCTCTCGGCTTCTCAGTTGATTCCATTCTCGAAAGGCAGGCTCTTGGAGCTCGTCTGTTGCTGAGGGTTGGAGGGTTTTTCTTTGCCTCGGGGGAGAGGGGAACCCATTTGAGATATCGAAGACGCAGAGTTGGTGGACTTGGGGAGAGCAGACGGTGAGTCCTGGTTGACATGTTGGGGAGACAGCCTGGGGAGATGACGGTGGGGACAGGGGAGCCGACAGGGAGTCGCTGCCCTAGCACACAGGGCAGTGGTACCAGCCGGGCGTTTGAGCCTCAACTGGGATCCAATTCCCCGGGCTGGGCTGGTGGTGGCCCAAGGCACGGGTCCCCTCAGTCTCTGATCTTCCCCTTTTCCTCTCTTCCTCTCATCTCTGCTCTGATCCTCTGGTCTCTGAGCCCCGTGGTCTCACATCCTCCAAGTCTTAAATAGCTGATTCCGTAGGTGAAAGGGTAGTTCCCACGGGCACAGCGCCTGTCCTTCCTGAGCCGCCTGGGCTCAGCATTGTCGCCAGCACCACCTGGTGGCTGTGGGCTGAATGCCAGGAGCGTTGGGTGCAGTCTCCCCAGAACTTGCGTTACTTTACGAGAGGTTAACGTTTCCTGGGCCCCAGGAGACCCCAGGCGCTGTGCGAAGTGCCTGACTCGCATCAGACCGTCTCGTCTTCACGGAGATTGTGTGGGTCTTGAGCCATCGTCCCCTTTTTTCAGATGAGGAAACTGAGGCGTGGGGGCTGAATTAGAATCTAAGATCCCAGCGCTAGGAGTGGATGGGCGGGGACTCGGGGCTGCTCCTCTTTGCTGAGCTGTGTCTTCCAGGGAACTGACAGAAAAGGACGGGCGAAGGCCCCTGTCCCCAGAGCGCACAGAAGTCGCAGTCTGGGCTCCTCGTGACAGCGGTCTGCCCGCTGCCGGAGCCCTGGGAGGTAGAGTCCTTCAGCCAGCTGTGCTCGCGGCTGCCCCCAGCGAACAGGATTTCTGTTCCAAGGTGGGGGCAGCAGCTGCCTCGGCCCCAGTGGGCCAACCACGTTGTGGAAGGGTCGCTCAGGCCTCAGGGGAGAAGATGAAGGGCAGCGGTGGGGTCAGGAAGGGAAACGGCATCAGGCCTTTGTCACCGGTGGAGGGACTAGCCTGGCACTCTGACTCTGTGGCCCGGCCCCACCTCCCACAGCCTGCTGCTCCAGCCACAGCTGTACAGAGCCTGGCCTGTATGTGTGTCACTCCCTCGGCGGCATGTCCACCCAGAGGACCCCACTCATCCCTTAAGACGTAATTCTGCCATCTCCTCCCCTGCCCCAGGTAGAACTTCAGGACTTGGCCCCAGAAAGATCTGGATTCCCGTCCAGGGCCTAGTGTTTGCTGCTGTGTGACTTTGGAGGAGTCACGTCACCTCTCTGAGCCTGTTTCCCATCCAGAAAGGGTTCAGTGTGCTGCTGCCGGTGCTCCTAGCACAGTACTAGTACACAGGCGGCGCTCAGTAAATGGTAGTTATTAGTTATCAGGCGGTCAGTCACAATTATTTATTGAGTGCCTGCTGCATACCAGCATGCTCTAGGTGCTGGGGATACAGCAGTGAACAAAACAGAGAAATCCTGCCCCTGGGGCTGACACCCTCTCCAGCCCTCCTTGGTGTTCCCGGGCCACCTTGTCCCTGCCTCCATCACACCTGGCCTGTCGTTGCCGGGTGTCACACCCACACCCCTGGGGTGGTCACCCAGTGGCGGGGGCTGTCCAGATTTTCAGGATCGCCGCTCACTGTTCTTTCCCCACCAGCTCCCCGGCGATTGCAGCCCCATGGCCACCCCCACTTCCAGGGTGTGCTTCCCAAGCCTTTGTCTAGCTTTAGTTCCTGCTCCTCCTTTCTCCCCGACCCTGTATCAGTTTCCTGTTGCTGTTGTAAGAAGTTATCACAAAGCAGTGGCTTAAAGCAACACAGATTTATCCTCCTACAGTTTTAGAGGCCAGAAATCCCAGATGGGTCCACAGGGCTGCTTCCTTCGGGAGACTGTGGGGAAGAATCCATTTTTTGCCTTTCCCAGCTTCTAGAGCCGCCTGCATTCCTTGGCTGGTGGCCCCTTCCTCTGTCTTCAAAACCAGCGGCGCAGCGTCTCTCAGAACGTTCTTCCATGGTCACGTCTCCACTTAAGGACCCTCATGATGACATTTAGGGCGCACACAGATATCCAGGGTGCTCTCCCCATCTCAAAACCCTTAATTTCATCACATCTGTAAAGTCCGTTTTGCCCCTGACGTCACATATTCGCAGGCTCCAGGATTAGGGCGTAGACACGTGGAGGCCGTTATTCTGTCTGCCACACACAACCTCCACATCCTTCTTCCTCCTTCCTTTCCTGTTGCTGCAAGGCTGAGGTCCCCCATGTTCGTTCCCAGGCGCCCCTGTGCCAGGTACCGAAGGAGAGGGCCTTTGCCAGGGAGGGGCGGAGAGTCCCAGGGCCGGTAACAGTGACACCTGCCCCTCATCACACTGGCACTGCTGTTCTTGTCCCACGTGAGGACCTTGTTCCAGCTCCTCCCTTGAGCTCGAACTCTCCTCCCTCTGATACGCCTCCGTTAATTTAACCTTCACCCCTGCACTGGTGCCCCCACGTTTTCTCTCTTCCAGAACACTTAGCCTCTTCTAACACGCTGTGGAATTTCTTGGTGATGTTTGTGGTTCCCCGTCTGTCTCCCCTGCTGGAACAGCAGCTCCGCGAGAGCAGGGCCTCCCTCTGATCGTTCCCAGCCGCGTTTCCAGGGCCCTGCACGGTGCCTGTGCACAGCAGGTGCTCAAAAACATCCGTGGTGTGAATGATCCTTATACTGCAGAGAATTTGTCTGCTCTCTGTGACCGCACCCCGGGGGACGGGCCTTTTTCCCTCTGTGTTGTCGCCACTGTACGCAGAGTAGGGCTGGGTAGCTGTTAGAGTAGATAAGTTAGATCAAGTGAGGATTGGGAGTGGCAGGAGAGCTAAAGGTAGAGGTAAGGTTAGCGGGCCTGGGTGAAGTTGGAGGTGGCGGCAGAGAACTGTGGTCCCCAAAGCCGGGGATGGGCTGTGTCTGGGTTGGAATCCCCTTGGCTCTCTCTCCGGCTCCCTGGGCTGTGAAGGTGGGTGGACGTGGTTTGAAAAACAAGGGTAGAGGCAGGTCAGGCAAGACAGGGTGAGAGGGTGGGCCGCTCAGCCAGGAACCCGCTCGGTGACCTCGAGCAGCTGCTTCTCCTCCCTCCGGGCCTCAGACCGGGGGCGACCTGCTGACAGCCGCAGCTGTGGCCGTCCAGCCCTGAGCACCTCGCTCAAGCACGTCCTCCACTTTCTCCAGGAAAAGCACCGCTTCTGCAGTTTCTGTTCCTCCCTCCTTCCCCCAGCGCCGTCAGCTTCTCTTTTAGGAAAGCTCGGCTCTTTGGTAAAAGTGGAAAACCCTGTGTGGGAGCCCGTGAGAGGGTGGATGTGTTCAGCCACGTTGGTGAGAAACTCCCAAAGGCTTGGTTGTCAGCGGCCTTGTTCACTGGGACAGAAACATCGCTTGATTTCATTTTGGTACAAACCTACACATTTCCCAAATTGCGGTCCTCTTCTCTCTGCTCAGAGTCCTGGCTCAGGCCTTGGGGTCTTGGCCTGGACCGTCTCCGCTGCTGCCCGACCTCCAGCCTCTACCCACCTCCACTCCATCCCCCACACGGTTATCTGGCTAGGTTGGTCCCCACTGCCCCTCAAAGGCCTTCCGTGGCTCCCTGAAAACAAAGTCTGAGCCATTAGCATGTCATTTCTCACCAACTTCTCCTGTTACATTACATGGCACTCTACGCACATCGTGGTCAGGGGTCCCCAAGACCACCCTTAGGTTCCGGGGTTCGCTAGAAGGACTCAGAACCCAGCAAAGCTCTTAGAGTCGCAGTCACAGCAAAAGGATCGAGATTGGAATCAGCGAGGGGAAAGGGGCAGAGGGCAGAGGCCAGGCGGGAGCCTCAGTGTCTCTCCCAGTGGACTCACGGACGGCGCTTAATTCTCCAGCAGCAGTGTGGACGACACACACGTGGTACTGCCCCCCAGGGCAGCTCGCCTGAGCCTTGGTGTCCAGGGTTTTTGCTGGGGGCGGTCGTCCAGCGTGGAGCGCCTGTGTGATGACCGTCATGTTCAGTCTTACCCCCCTCCGGAGGGCAGGCCAGTACCGCGTGGCCCGGGGCCTCGCCGTAAAGACCCACTTGATCAGGCAGGACGCTCCCAGGGCTTGGACGTTCTCTCGCAGGAGCCAGGCAAGGGCCAGTGCTTTCTTTGGAATGTGCAGGGTTTGGACAGCCTGGGGCTTTGTGTGTGTGCACATGTGCACGGACATACACTCACACACTCCCTCCAGCCAAATCGCTTCGGACCCTGGAGACACACCTGCTGTTTCAGCCCCTCTCGGGGCCTTCGCCCAGGCTGCGCTCGCCCCTCCCGACCCCACCCCTGCCCCCGGCTGAACCCGGCTGACCCCACATGCTGTAGCTCAGGCCTCTGCTCCTTGGGACCTGAGCCAGGGGAAGACCTCATCTGTGCTCCCGGGACATGTGACCCAGCCCTTTCCCTGTCTGGAGCTCTGGGCCTGAAGCTGACATTTGCCGTGTCTCTGGCTACCTCCAGGGCAGGGGCTGTGGCTAGGTCACCTCCCTGGGCCTCACTCTCCTCGTCTGTCAAGTGGACCTGCTTTCAGGAGTAAGTGAGCAGTGATCCACGTGAAGCGCACAGCCCAGGGCGGGATCAGTGCATGTCCCCACTGTCACTAGATCCCGGGCACCTGGGTATCAGAAACGGTCGAGGCGTTTCCTGACTGCCGAACCGTTAAACCAGGCAAGCCCCCACAGCAGATTCTTTCTCTTGTTTTTTAATAGCTATAAAGAGTTTTTTTGTAAATACTCGTCTGGAAAAATTTAGCTGCAACTTATTAATAGCAGAAACTCTCTTGGGCTGAGGTCTTGAGAACTGAGCCACGTAGGTGTAGCCGTTCAGGTGCTTTTGCTGCTGGTAACGACAGACCCGGCTTGAGGTGGCTCCGCGGCGAGGAGGCATGCCCTCTCCCCGGGAAGGGGCCTGGCCATCGGCTCCCCAGCAGCACGTGGCTGTGTGGAGGAGACCGAACAAAAATGGGGGTCTGCGGGGAAGGCAGAGGGCGCAGTGGACCTTGGGGAGGTTTCTCCGACTCAAGCTAGGAGACTCCATGAGGACACTTCAAGAAATAAAACGGGCCAAAGAGCAATAGGGAGGAGCAAACAGGACTCGTGGGTGCCTTCTCCGGGCCAGGCACTTGGCTTCTCAGTCGTGACCTTGTTTATTCTTTACAGGAGCAGGGCGTTGTCCTTGTTACAGATGGGGAAACTGAGGCATGAGGCGGCTCAGGAGTAGCTTGCCCAGGGACCCACAGCTAGTAAGCGGCAGAAGCTGACTTCAAACCCAGATTGTTTCCTTGTGTCTGGAAACTAACTTGGTGCCTGGAAACAGGAAAATAGGAACCTGAGGGGGCTGGATGGAAGCTGGGGCCAGAAGAGCGGCCGTGGCACAAGGCAGGCCTGCTTGCCCCGTGACCAGACGGGCCCGTTTGCTGAAGGAGAGATAAAGGGAGTTTGCAGGGCCTGGGGAGGAGGACTGACACGTGGCTTCCCTCTTCTTGGCCTGTGTTCTGCCTCTGTACACTGGGGTCATCACCCTGGCCTCCCTGGGCGAACGGTTGGTCGTGAAGGTAGCTGAGGGTCTGGCTGAGGAGAGAGGATGGAGCACCGTGCTGGGCACACAGCCATCAGGGCCGCGGTTTGAAGCCCAGAAACCACCCTGGTCTCCCGGTTGGAATCGGCTCTTCTCACCGTGCAGCCTGAGGACCCGAGAGCATTCATGAATTCGGAGTAAACTTGAGGTCAGCCACAGCCCCAGGTCTTTTTCACGAGAGCGTCTTCACAGCCCTGCCCGGGCTCCCTTCTCTTTTCTCACCAGCTCCCAGGCTGTCCCCAAAGTGGAGGTGCAGACAGGCGCCCGCACAGGCGGCAGTGACCGCGAGCACCCCGGCTGGGGCCCTGGTGGCGTCAGCCGCGCTTCAGCACTTTCCTCATGGGGGACCGAACCTCAGGTTGCTGTCCCTTGTTTGATACTAGGGCGCCAGGAAGTCATGGGGTCACACCTCACCTCTGTCACTTTCTGCTTCCCACCTGTACTCGCTTCTTCTGGCTGCTCTCACAAATTGTCGCAAACTTAGTGGCAGCAAACAGTGAAAATTTATTCTTACAGTTTAGGAGATCAGAAGTGCAAAATCAGTCCCACAGGGCTCAAGTCGGGGTGTTGGCAGGGCTGGTTCCTTCTGGAAGCTCGGGGGAGAATCTGGTTGCTCGCCTTTTCCAGCTTCCAGCCACCGCCTGCATTCCTTGGCTCGTGGCCACTTCCTCCCGCTCCGAGTTGGAAGCGTGGCCCTCAGGTCTCTGCCTCCGTCGTCACGTGGCCTGTCCTCCAGTCCAGTATCCCTCGGCCTCCACTTCACAAGGGCACCCGCGATGACACTGAGGGCCACCGTTTAACCCAGGTCATCTCCCCGCCTCAAAACCCTTAAATGAGTCATATCTGAAAATTCCTTTTGCCATGTACGGTAGCATACTCACAGGTTCCAGGAGTGAGGATGGGGGCGTCTTTGGTGTGACCTCCCACACCAGCTCCCCTGGAAACCATTTAGGGCCCCCCCGCCGCCGCCCGAGAAAGTCAGGAAAGACAGCTCTTCAGACACGGCTCCAGGCCCAATGCGCTGTTAGATCCAGGGACGCGCTGTTAGATCCAGGGACGCGTTCCCCTGCTGCCTGCAGCCCAGCCTGTGGTCCCCACCCCCCGTCACCTTTAAGGTAAGACAAGGGCTGATGGAGAGCCAGCCCCGGGGACGCTTGTTAATTCAGTAACTCAATCTGTGCCACTCGCGTTGTGTTTTTAAAACCTGGCTGTGTTAAACCTGTGAATTCAGGTTGAATTCACTCCGCATAATTTGGGTCTCTCTCCAAAACCAAGCTTAGCGTTATGTTTCTCCATTATGCGAACAGAAGGAACATTTGCAAACTACTGCAAATTAGAAAGGAGACAGTCACCCCGTAGACCCACCGCCCACAGACAGCCCCTGGCCTCCTTCTGCTGGCTTCCTCCCAGCCCTTTCTGCAGACTTCTGTTTTTCCACCGTGAGATCACGCTGCACTGGTCAATTTGCATTCTGCTTTGCGCCCTTTCTGGTCGTTTCGCACATTTCTTGTGTATCGGTAGAGACAGTATCAGTGGGCGTAACGCAGGTCTCCCCTCATATCTAGTAGCTGATCGATCCCTCCTTGGGTGCAGGGAAATGCCCTGTCACCGGTGCCGTGCTGGGTGAGGGGGTTGGTGGATCAGGCCAGTGGAAGTCGGTGAGCAGGCCTGAGGCCTGGCCTCAGCTCCTGGCTCCACCCCTTGCCTGCTGGGTAACCCGGGGTATGTCACCGAAGCCCTCTGAGCCCCACTTTCCTCATCTGTGACGCGGGGACAGCACTCCTGCCTCCAGTCGGTACTGAGAGTTAGTGGCCGTGGGCAGACGGCATCGCGCCCACAGTCGAGGCTCGGTGTCTGACCCTTTACCTAAAAGCGCCTCCATCCATCATGCCCTCTGACCTTTCCTCGCCCAGGAGCCTCTGACTCTGCAGCAAACAGGTGGCTCTGCTTGGGGCCTTTTCAGTCAGAAATGACAGAAATCGAGTCGGCTCAAACTAAACAGGAACGTGCCAGCTCTGGAGCTTCTGAAGAGGGAGTTGGGGCCATAACATGACTGGGTCCATCCGGGAGTTTCTCTGTCTCTGTCTCCTTCCCTCTCTCCCTCTCTCCCCTCGCGCTCTCTGGTGGCAGCTCATCATCCCCACTGCAGGTGGCTGAGAAGATGGGGGCCGCCCCAGGTGCACATCCTCTGTGCCCTGTGCCTGGAGAGAAATCCCAGGGAAGTCTCTGGTCAGCCAGCTAGGGTCTCAGTGTCTCCTTGAATCAGTCACTGCGGCCAGGGGCACAGCACTTAGGTCTCGTGCCCACCCTGACTTAGAAGCTGGGAGGGCAAGGGACAACCGGACGCTCCAGAGTGCTCTGCGTCCCTCTAAATAGTGGAGGGTGTGCACGGACGGGGCCTTTGGTGCACACGGCCCCGCCGTCCCGCTCAGCTTTCCGGGCCCGTCTCTCTCCATGAGGTCCAGAAAGGCGCTCAGGGCAGCCCTCAGCCCCTGCTTCAGTCAGCAGGGAAACCTGGGGAGCAGGTCCTGAAGGGGTTGCTTGGTGCCCTAGTCCCACTCACTGGAAGCACCTCGAATCTGACCCCCTCCTCGGGCTGAGGTCGGTTCGGTGCCTGCCCAGCGGCCTTCTCCTTCTTGGCGGCGGGGGTGCCCGCTTGTGCGGGACCGTGGCCGTGCACACCTCAAGCACATCAGGCTCCTAGTGCCTGAACCCCCAGGGCATGGGCTTTTGCTTCCCGATCCTTCTTTCCTAGTTTAGCAGGGCCTGGTTAGGTTGCACAGCAAGAGGAGGAGGGGTGGCCGCACATTATAATCATCCAGGCCTGCCACCCTCTGACCCGAGCTCCATCGTGCTACTGAGGTTGCCTTTCCCAAACTGCCATCTGATCATGTCACTTCCCTTGCTTTAAAAATCTTTCCAAGGTTGCAGACGTCAACGGATTTGCTCTGGAAGCTGGAGTAGCTGCTGCCACCAGATCTGGAGCCATGAGCGGGTTTAATTTCGGAGGCACTGGGGCCCCCACAGGCGGGTTCACATTTGGCACGGCAAAGACAGCAACAACCACACCTGCCACTGGGTTTTCTTTCTCGACGTCTGGCAGTGGCGGGTTTAATTTTGGGGCTCCCACCCAGCCAGCTGCGAGTGCCCCTGCTACTGGCCTCTTCTCACTCACCACCCAGGCCCCGGCGACACAGACCACGGGATTCAGTTTTGGAACCACCACTCCTGCCGCAGGAGGATCCGGCTTTTCCTTGGGGATCAACACTCCAAAGCTCAACTTGAGCAACGCAGCTGCCACCCCGGCCGCGGCACAGCCCGGCGGCTTCGGGCTGGGCAGCAGCACCCTCACCAACACCATCTCGAGCACCGTCACCTCCAGCCAGGGCACGACCCCCAGCGGCTTTGTGTTCGGCTCCACCACCACCACCTCTGCCGCTCCATCCACCACCCCCGGGGGGTTCTCATTCACCAGTGGAAGCACGTCCCAGACCGGGGCCTCCGGTTTTAATATTGGCTCAATGGCGAGTTCGGCCCAGCCCACAGCACTTGCCGGGTTGCCGTTCACTCCGGCCACTCTGGCAGCCACGGGAGCGGGAGCCACACAGCCAGCTGCTCCCGCACCCACGGCTACCACCACCAGTGCGGGGCCCACGCTCTTTGCCTCACTAGCAACGGCTCCAACTTCGTCCACCACCACTGGCCTCGCCCTCTGTGCCCCCGCAACCACAGCTGGAGCTTCCGGGGCTGGAGCGCTGGGCTTCAGCTTAAAGGCCCCTGGAGCAGTTTCTGCCACCTCCACGGCAGCATCCACCGCCGCCACCACCACCACCAGCAGCTTTGCCTTGAATCTTAAACCGCTGGCACCAGCCGGGATCCCCAGCAACACGTCGGCCACCGTGACCGCTGCGCCTGGCCCCATTGCACCTGCTGGGGTCTCCGCCAGTCCCGTGATGACCTACGCCCAGCTGGAGAGTCTCATCAACAAGTGGAGCCTGGAGCTGGAGGACCAGGAGCGGCACTTCCTGCAGCAGGCCACCCAGGTCAACGCCTGGGACCGCACGCTGATCGAGAACGGGGAGAAGATCACCAGCCTTCACCGCGAGGTGGAGAAGGTGAAACTGGACCAGAAGAGGCTGGACCAAGAGCTCGACTTCATCCTGTCTCAGCAGAAGGAGCTGGAAGACCTGCTGAGCCCGCTGGAGGAGTCGGTGAAGGAGCAGAGCGGGACCGTGTACCTGCAGCACGCCGACGAGGAGCGCGAGAAGACCTACAAGCTGGCCGAGAACATCGACGCGCAGCTGAAGCGCATGGCCCAGGACCTCAAGGACATCATCGAGCACCTGAACACGTCCGGAGGCCCCGCCGACACCAGCGACCCGCTGCAGCAGATCTGCAAGATCCTCAACGCGCACATGGACTCGCTGCAGTGGATCGACCAGAACTCGGCCCTGCTGCAGAGGAAGGTGGAGGAGGTGACCAAGGTGTGCGAGGGCCGGCGCAAGGAGCAGGAGCGCAGCTTCCGCATCACCTTCGACTGAGCCCGGCGGCTCGGGGCCCTCGGCTCCCCGGGGTGTCCACCGGGGCCGAGGTGCAGCTATTGTCTAGTTTTTGGTTGCGATGAAATACTTGACTGTGTGTTTGTTTCTTTCAAACAGTTGTGCTGTTGAGAGAACTGTTTTGTGGTTTGACTTTTCGTGTTAGCAAATAGAAAGTATTCTAGGTGCTCTGGTCCTGTCAGCAGCCTCGTAGACGTGGCTTCCATGTGTATCTTGTGTGTATCCTGAGCCCTTTTTCACCTGGTGAAACCGCCCACTGCCACGACCACCCAGCTCATCCTCCTCGCTCCAGCCCCGCGCTGGGGAAGGGCTGGTCCACCTGGGAGCCAACCACCTGTCTCCCAGCCGGCGTTCGCCAAGTGGCCACACTGTCCAACCATAGTCACAGGTGCAGTGAGGAGAGACTGAGGTTAGACGACTCTGTCCTCGAGGAGACAGCAGCCTGGGATGAGTACAAGATGTGCACGTGTGGAAATCAACCACCAGGGCGAAGAAGTGACTTGTGAAGAGAACAGATAGTGAGATGGGGAATTTCAGAGGAGGAAAGATGGGTCAGCTGAGGGACTTGAACGAGGCGTTGACAAAGGGTCAGACTCCAGCCAGGAGGCCTTCACTTGCCTGGCTGGCACACCTCTTCGTCCCCGGGTCTCCTTATCTTAGGCCTCACCTCTTCCAGGAAGCCCTCTCGGCTGGGTCAGGCGGCCGTCCTGCGGGCCCCACACTACCCTGAGCTCGCGCCTTTGGTAACGCTTGCCGTGCTGCATTGTGCTGACGGGTTAGATTGTGAGCCCCTGTGGGCAGGGACTGTTTCTCGTTAGCTTGGTGTCTTTAGCACAATCTCTGTCCTATTTATCGTGTGAACGAGCAATGGAGATGAAACCCAGCATAATTGTTAATCCACAGAATGCCTGCTGAATTGGCCGCGGGTGGCAGAAGCAGCCACAGACTTGGTTCTGAGCCTCCCAGTGCCGGAGCAAACCCAGTCAGTCCCAGGGTGATGGTCGTGTGTCCAGAGGCAGAAGCCAACCAGTTACATCCCAGGAATCTTGTATTTGTCTGTACACTTTGCTGGACTCTCTGAAATACCTGTGATTGTGTGTTGCTTTTCTCAATAAAATATATTGCAGAACTGAAAAGCTGCTCTTAATGTGGGTAACTTAGAAGGAGGAGGTTGGGTAAAAAGAGCAGGTTCCAGAAGACTGAGTCGAGTGGGATACTGTTTCTGGAACTCAGAAACAAGCAAAATTAAACAACACGTTGTTTAGGCACGCATATATACGTACACACGCAAGTGCTGGGCTGCACGGGGGAAGGAACCTGTTATACATGACGTTCCGGTATGTCTTAGAATACATGTAAATGTCATGTCATCAGTCACCAGCCCCAAGGCAGTAGCTCGGTGGCCACGGGTGTCATCAGCGGCCTTCCTCTCTCTCTTGCCGGGGCGAGCTCGAGGCTTCCGGCTGTGCTTCCGCAGTGGAAAACAGGTAAAGCTGGGGTACGGATTTGTATCAGGTGATTTCCAGATAGACTGAAAGTTTGCCTTTGTCCCCAGTTCCCATAGGCGTGAGTGATGCCATGCACTTGATCTTGCTCCTGTGGGGGCCCCTGAGCCTCCCTCAGCCTGTGTCATGCTAAGCGGGGCCCCCGATTGTGGCTAACAGGTGCCCAAAGCTGCTTCCCGCAGGTGTGTGGCCCGGTTTCCCAAGCCTTCCCAGAGTCATGATCATGAGCCCTTATTTCCCTGGACCTTCTGGGGCTTTCAAGGACAGGTGTCCAAGTGGAAGCCTTGGAAGAGGGAGGGGAATGAGCCGGAGGACGGAGACCCAGCAACTCCAGTGGCTTCTCTTTGAAAGCTTCACCCCCACGACAGTGGCCCTTTTGTGCAATCTGTGGGCCTTCATCCCTGACCCGTATCAGACCCCTCCACCTAAAGGGAGGAGGGATGGGGTGGCCTCGAGTCCCCCTGCTTTGTATTTTACCGACATTTATTCATTCAACGTCCTTTTTGGAGCACCTGCTGCATACCAGATCCTGATCTGGCCTTGGGGTTATGAAAATACTGTGTTTCTCTGCTCACAAGGAGGTCGCTGTCTCACACAATAGGGGTAAGGAAAGTGTTTTTGAGCACACGTTTCCAGTGTATATAATACACCTGTTATGTTGCATCTTGAACATTGGTAAAGCTTAATTGCTTTCTTGCCAGCTGTATTTTTCAAAATAAAAAAGTGAAGTTCTAATATTTTTTTCCCCAAACCCTAAGGGACCTTGGGCTGTCCACTTTGAACAACACAAGCAATTACAGTCGTGTGCCACATAACGACGTTTCAATCAATGACGCGCCACATATAGACGGTGGTCCCATAAAATTAGCACCGTAGAGCCTAGGGGTGCAGTGGGATATACCACCTGGGTTTGTGTACACTATGATGGTCGCCTAACGACGAAGTCGTCCAACGACGCGTTCCTCAGCATGCATCTGCCCCGTCGTTAAGTGGCACGTGGCTATAAGAAGTCAGGTGCTGGCCATGTGGCTGGAATGGCTGCAGGGCTCTGCCACTGTGGGGGAAATGGCCTGAACGGGCTTCCTGAGGGAGCCAGGGAGGGGTCCCCAAGGTTGCGACAGGACCAGCAGCTGACTGGGTGTCACCCTGCTGCTGATGGCTTCCTTGTAATTACAGTTTCCCTTTCCAGGAAGAAAACACACAGATGCGCCTCCCTGCCCGTCCAGACACATGGCCTCTGCTTAACTTCCTCCTCATTAATTAATATGAAGACAGCAAATGTGGTGACTAAATTTGGCATCAGAGGCTTTTAAAGGTGAATCTCTCCTCAGTGAGCTGTTACTGCATTTCTCCTCCCTGTTTAGGGAGAAGAGTGGCACTTGGACTTAGGGTGATGGGTTTCTTTTAATCGCAAAGAAACCCTCAGATGACTGCCTCCCCGATGGCACAGCCCCCTTCCCCAGGGTGGTGTCCCTACTTCAAGTGCCAGCTTGGCGTCCAAAGAATCAGGTCTTTGCAACAGAGATTCCCAGAGCAAGAGCAGCCTTGATCTCCCAGGGGAGGCTGAACAAATGATTCCCCCTCAGCCGTGTGCTGGTGACTTTAAAAGCCGGCTCTCCGTGATGGGGGAAGGCCTGATTGGCAGCGGAGGCCCATTTCCCTGGTGTAAATCCTCCCACCCTGGCTGATTGCAAGCCACCAACGTGAAGTCACCGAACACAAATTTGGGGAACTGGCACACACTAGACAGATACAATTAATTCAAGCCATGCTGTGGCAGTCGTCCCACATATAAAGTAGAGGAAGATGGGCACGGATGTTAGCTCAGAGCCAGTCTTCCTCAGCAAAAAGAGAGTAAATATAATCGTACGATGCAATCAAATAATGAGGAAGTGATGTTTTGAGTATTTACTGTTTTTAATAAAAACCGTACATGTTTATAATTTTTTAATAAGGGCTTGCAAAGCAAACCAAAAAAAGATCCTGGAAATGAAACATTGGGCTCTGGTGAACCTGGAGGAGCCAGCTCCAGACGCCACTGCTCCCAAGTGTTCAGTCAACTTCAGTATTGTCTGGGTGCCATGAAAGTCTGCCCTCAGACCCTCAGGACAGTGGCGCTCTGCAGAACTTCCCAGGAACGAGACCCCTCACTCAGAAGCCAGCTCTGCTTCTGGGCACCAGCCAGCCCCCAACTGGACTTAACTGTCCCAGGCTGTCCCTGTGCCTGTTCCACGGCTGAAGTGTCCCACACACCCGGGTCTCCAGGTGAATCACTTCAAACACCAGTGATTCAGCTGGAGACCCCCCCACCACACACACACCTCCCCTCCAGAGAGCATCCTGGCTCACCCCACGGCCTCCGAAGATTTCCCCGAGGCAGAAGCCAGACCCGGGCTGCTCCTCCGCCAGGTTCAGGCCCAGCCGGGTGCCATGGAGTCACATGAGACCCCCTGGTTCTTAGGACACAGACCCCAAGTCCTCTGACCCAAAAGTGACACCGATTGATGAAGACACTCAATATCACGCAAACACAGCGTGGGCTCTTATTTGAATCTTGATTCAAACCAACCAACTGTTAAAAAGAAATTCTGAGACGATCAGGGAAATGTGGACATTGATTCAATGCCATTTTTAATGCGATAATATGGCATCATCGTTTTATTTTTTAAAAACCAAATAAGTTGTTATCTTTTAGAGCAGGGGTTGGCAAACTACGGCCCCATTTCCTGTTTTTGTTAATAAAGTTTTATTGGGACGCAGCCACGCCCGTTCCTGGCCACGTTGTGGCTGCTCGTAGGGCAGAGTCGAGTGGGAGAGGAGGACCGTATGGCCCAAAAAGCTTCAGGGTTTTTCCTTTTAGAGCTAACATTGGTTTACAACAAATTTGAGGCGTATGTCATTATATTTCGACTTCACTATAGTCTGTACTATGTTCACCACCAAAAGTCTAGTTGCCATAAGACTCAAATATTTACAGAAAAAGTTTGCTGACCCCTGTTTTAGAAAAACATCCTGAAGTATTTACCTACAAAGTAATAACATGTCTGGGATTTGGTCTAAATTAATCCAGTGGGGGAGGGAAAAAAAGTGAATGAAACAAGATGAGCAACTAGGCGATGAATGCACTCGGGTTCGTCATCCTGCCTCTCTGTTGTGACATGTGTTTGAAATCTTCCACAAAAAGCTTTCGAGAAGGGAGGGCCTGCCCTCCACTGCCTCCCAACCGCTCTGACCCCACACCAGGACCCTGGCATCTCTGGCTTAACAAGGACAAAGCCATCACCGTTCACCCCGGTTCTGCGCCCACCCGACGATGACTTCTGTGCCGGGCTAACCGGAAAGGCCATGGGTGCTGAGAGAGCCCCCCAGAGCCAGCCATGCAGTGAGTGCCCCCCAGGGCCCGGGGGTTCTGGAAACGGGAAGGAGGGGCGGGATGGCTCTGTGGGAAGGGGACCCCTGACCAGGGTCAGGCCAGAGATCAGGGGCCCTCAGGTAAGTGTGTCCTCTGTTCTCTGCGCCCCTCCCCCTCCCAAGTTTGGACCCCTGGCTTCTGCCTGGGCCCCTGGCGTCCCCTGGGCGGGCCTTGCCCCCTCTGAGACTCCATGAAAATTTTAATACCAACCGCTCAGGGTCTTTGGATCAACTCAGAGAAAATACCGTATGTAAGGTGCTAGCCCCGAACATCTATCTCTGTGACCGCTGTCACTATCAGCTGCCCTGACGGGCCACAGAGGTCCACGGGGGCTGCGGCCAGCTCTCTGGCTGCTTCTGACGTGACCTAAACCCCATCAGAACCATCCTTGTGGTTCTAGAAGCAAACCAAATAGGGTAGGGTTTTCTCCCTGAAGACAGTTCTTAACTGGAAGGATTGACGTTGTTTTCTAGAAACTCCGTCATAAAACCAGACTATCCCAAAATGAACTGAAGCAAACAATACGTGATTTGATGGGAAGCCCCAGGCCTTTCCCCCCACTGCCCCGCCCCCGCTTCTCGCTGTGTGACCTGTCTCCCACCCACAAGCCTAGGAAACCTAACCTAACCCAGCCCCTCTTTCCTCACTAACCGTCCTAGTCCATACCCCAAATTCAGCCCTAACGCCCGTCTCTGGTGTTATCAGGAAGGACTCTGGAAGGTCCAGTTATTTCCACTAAAGCAGCCCCCAAATTACTCATTATCTGCTGACCCCACAGCCTCTGCCATGTGGCCTTCCGGCATTTCTTTTCCCGCGGGCCGCACCCAGGTCTCCGTCCTGGACACACCTGGCTGTTCTTGGGCGTCCCGCCCAGCATCAGCCAAACCCTCGCCCAGCGGCTCTCCGCCAGGCCAATCTTGCCTCCCCTTCCCCCGGGGAACGGTTGGCAATGTCTGGAGACGTTTGTGGTTGTCACGCCCCGAGGGGCAAGTGCTCCTGGCACCTAGTGGGGAGAGGCCAGTGATGCTGCTCAACAACGCGCAGGACACCCCCACCGAGACGGCCCCGAGGTGTCAGTAACACCGAGGCCGAGACCCCAACCCGGCCCGTCCGCAAGCTCGAGCTGGATGCTGGTCACAAAGTGGTTCAGAACGCAGACCACGGGAGCAAACGCAGCTTCTGCCGCGTCTTAGCCGGTGACTTAGCTGGGCCTCAGTTTTCTCCACTGTAAAATGGGGATGGCAAAACCCCCCTTGTCAGAGTTGTTAGCGGGGTGGACGAAGGAGGCGGCGGGAAGCGTCTGGCACGTGGTACTAACCAGTACTCCCTGTCATTTCCTCAGCAGCAAGGGGACTGACCGGGCCCTGCCCGTTAGGATCCCTACTCTCCTGGGCGATGCGGGCTCCCGATTCTGGGTCGCCTCGGAGAGTCCTGCTCATCTCCCTCGCGCCCCTCCCCCGCTGACCCCCTGGGTCTCTTGGGGGAGGCCTGCCCTGCACCTCTCTTCCTTGGAGTCCAGGAGACCAGCGTGGGAGACGAGGGGGTCGACTCAGGGCCCCCCGCAGGGCCCGCCCAGCCGTTCTGGGGAGCAGTCCTCCTCGCCCACGCACAACCCAGGAGCCCCTTGGCTCTGCCGCCTGCACCCCTTTCTGCTCCCCTGCTACTTCTGTTCCGTCCTCTGGGGGGACATTGCCATGAAGCCAGCAAGCAGAGGGGCCTCTCGGCAGGGGGCAGCGGGGGCTGGGGGGATCCAGGGCCAGCTGGTCCCCAGCTCTGCCGTTTCCCACTGTGGGACCCGGGCCCGTGCCTTCCCTCTGCGGGCCAGGTTCCCCCTCCCTCACAAGGCGTCTGGGATGAGACAGAAATCCTGCTCCATGTGCGGCTGCCGTCACTGCGAGTAAGGACATAATAGGGTGGCGCTCCTTATCTTCTGGGTCGTTGTGGGGGAGGCAGGCAGGGTCTGCCGTGGAAGGGCCTTCCCGGCTCCGAGGCCACGGGCAAGTCCTGGGGTCCTCCTCTGTGGGCCCCCTCGCCATCTCTGAGCCTCAGTTTCCTCCTCTGTCCACCGTGAGAGCGGAGCATGAGCTTGGGGCCACCTCGGAGCGCTGTCGCCAGGACAGTCCCCCTCGGTGCTGTTCCGGCTGACCCGCGCTCTTTGCTTTCTCTCGCGTTCGGTCTCTGAGTCTTGTCTAGCTAGCTGAGTTTGTTTCCTTCTTGGCCACGGCTCCCCCTCAGCCGTCACATCATATGTTTCTGAGTCACTCATATGCCCCTCCATCAAACCACAACCCTCTCTGATTTACTGTTCGGACTTTCCCATCCTGGTGCTACAGCCTCTGCTGCCCTCTGGCTTTCCTCCTCACCAACGGCCTGGCGCCCCCTCTCACACCCCAAGAAAAGTCCCCCAAATTGCCCTTCCACCCCCAACCACTCCAAGGGACTCAGTGCTGTGCCCGCTTCACGGAGGGGGACACTGAGGCTCAGGGTGGCCGTGTGGCAGGGAGCGGAGCCCGCGAGGGCCCGTCAGGGTGTGGTGACAGCTGACACAGAGACTCAGGCTGTCAGGGCACACACAGCCCCGAGACCAGAGACCCCCTCTACCCCTGCCCCAGGAATGAAGGAGGCAAAGAGAACCCAGGAGGGCAGACACAGGGACTCTGCGATCAGGGGCTCGGGCAGGTCAGGGGACGGCCCCGCCCTTGGCATGGTTACCTGAGCATTTATTTCCGGCCTCCCAACCACCCCCAGAACTATTTGGGGCAAGAGGAAGAAAATAGACTCATTTGCTTCCTCCTGACGCCCCTTTCCCCCGGGCGCCCCCTCCAGACTCAACTAGACTCTGAGCCCCTGACCCTGCAACCGAGGAAAGTGGTTTCATTTCTCCCCAGCCCCATTTCCCAAAAAAGAGGGGAGGGCGGGGCTTGGCTAGTGAAAGGACAAAGAAGGGGGACCCGGCAGACGAGTGGAGGGGACAGAAGAGAGAGGCGGTGTGCTGTCCACGGAGAGGCAGGTAGAGAGGAGCTGGCGGAGAGACCCGGGCCCACAGAAATAGAGACGGAGGTGGGGTGCAGGAGAGAGGAACAGAGACAGACAGCCAGACGGGCAGGAGATGAGAGAAAGAGGGACCAGAGAAGAGAAGGAGAGACAAGAAAGCAGAGAGCTGGATAAAAACTGCAAGCGAGGCAGGGACGGGGAGGAGGGCAGGGATGGGGAGGAGGGCAGGGACGGGGAGAGGAGGGCAGGGACGGGGAGAGGAGGGCAGGGACGGGGAGAGGAGGGCAGGGACGGGGAGAGGAGGGCAGGGACGGGGAGAGGAGGGCAGGGACGGGGAGAGGAGGGCAGGGACGGGGAGAGGAGGGCAGGGACGGGGAGAGGAGGGCAGGGACGGGGAGAGGAGGGCAGGGACGGGGGGGGAGGGGGGGGGGGGGCAGGAGGGCAGACAAGGAACACAGAAGCAAGAACTGCTTGAACTGGGATCAGCGGACCCATCCAGAGAGACAGGTGGCCGCCGGGGCTGAGACAGGAGCTGGGCAGCCCACAGGCTCAGGCTGGGGTGGGACACAGGCCCCCTCACAGTGGCCCTCGCTTCCCCTCCCACCCAGACTTCATCTCCCACCACGAGTCATGGCCTCATTGGGTAAGTGAGCAGGGGAGGGGGCACAGGGACATGGTGGGCGGAACCCGCTTTTCTCCCCCCCACACACATCCACACCGGCCTGCCCTCTGACCCCGTCCTCTCCCACAGCCTGGCGCCTCCTCGTGCTCGTGCCTCTCCTCCTCAGCCTGGCAGCCTCCCTCAACTGGAATGCTGCCCACAGCCAGTCCCCTGTGGAGAAGTGCATGCACGATCCTGACTACGAGCAGCTGCTCAAGGTTGTGACCTTGGGCCTCAATCGGACCTTGAAGCCCCAGAGGGTGATTGTGGTTGGTGCCGGCGTGGCCGGGCTGGTGGCGGCCAAGGTGCTCGGCGATGCTGGACACAAGGTGAGAAGCGCTGCTTGTGGTCCACCCTGTGTTTTTCCTGCTGCAGGCTGGGAGTCCGGGGTCCCTGCCCAGGGCGTGGGGTGCTGGGCGGCGGCAAGGGGGGCTGTGTGTCCCCCGTGGTCTGGCGCGTGAGGCCTGAAACCGCCCACTCCAATGGACGTGAAGCCCAGAGGGAGCACGCTCCCTCTCATCCCAGAGGGAAATCTCTCATCGAAACCTCCTCCAACCTCCTGGGGGAATTTGTGTCGGTGGAGATGGAAACTCCACCCAAGGGGAAGTGCCCCCTGAGGTCTAACCACTACGGCTCTCACCGAAATCCAAGAATGAGAAGAGGCGGGGTAGGAGAAATCTCCCCACTCCTGAGCTGGGAAGTCCCTCCACGATCTGGCCCGCAGCCCTCCTGCTGCCATCTGGCGTTTTATTGTACCTGCTGGCTCCCACGTTCTGTTTTCCTGCCACCCCCCGCCCCCCGCACCTCCCCATAAAGAAAGGGGTCCTTCTCTCATCTGGGTCTGTGCTGCTGTGGCGGTGGGAGGCGGGGGCTGGCACAGGGTGGCATGGGCGGTCAGTGGGAGGAGCTGAAGGGCCCTGCTCACCGCTCCTCACCCCCCAGGTCACTGTCCTGGAGGCAGACAACAGGATCGGGGGCCGCATCTTCACCTACCGGGACCCAAATACGGGCTGGATTGGAGAGCTGGGAGCCATGCGCATGCCCAGCTCGCACAGGTGAGGCCTGACCTGGCAGCCAGGGCGACGCGCCGGGGCCACCTCCAGCCCCACCTCCAGTGCCCGGACTCAACCAGATCCCCACTTCCATCCCCACACCCCTGCCGGCCCGAACTTCAACACCGACCCCAAACCGAGCCCGCCATCGAGTCGAGTCTAGACTCAGACTTCAGCTCCATCCTCTTCCTACTGTCACCCTCACCATCTCCCGGCTCCAGCCCGACCACCGGCGGCCTGATTTCAAATACTCAGACCACGCATCAAGCCAGACCGCTAGTTAGCCCCGCCCAGCCCCTCCAGACCCCTAGTTAGCCACGCCCAGCCCCGCCAGGCCTCCAGCTCTACCTCCCCTGACCCTGGTCCCTTCCTCGTCCCAAGCCCCCATCCCGCCCAGCCTCTGTCCCCATTCCCACTTCAAACCCAGTGAAAGCAAGCCCCCCTCCACACCCCATCCTAAACCAGTCCTGCCCTCAGCCTGCCAACCTGGCTCCCATTCCATTCCCGTCCCCGGCACCAATGACCCCAAATCGAGCCCCGCTCCAGCCTCATGCCCATGCCCAGCTGCCCTACGCGCCCCCTTCCCTTCCCCGAGCCCCGGTGGGCAGACGGGCCTCCTCCTCCCCGCCCCCCCCCCCCCGCCCGGCCTTCACCAGCCTCTCCCGCCCTCAGGATCCTCCACAAGCTCTGCAAGAGCCTGGGCCTCAACCTGACCAAGTTCACCCAGTACGACGAGAACACGTGGACGGAGGTGAACGGCGTGAAGCTGCGGAACTACGTGGTGGACAAGATGCCTGAGAAGCTGGGCTACAAACTGTGCCCCAAGGAGAAGGGCCACTCGCCGGAGGAGATCTACCAGATGGGCCTGAGCAGGGTAGGCCGGCCGGCCCGCTGCCCTGCTCCTCTCCGCGCTTGGCGGGCCACGCTCCACGCTGATGCCCGTGCGCCCTCGTCCTCTCGGGACCACGGCCCAGCCTCCTCCCTGGGCTGGTCTTCCTTCTCTCCCTCCTCCTGGTCTCCCCATCGCTGGCTCTTCCATCTTTAGTTTCCCCGCAGACACTGCCCATCCCCAAAGCGCCATCAGCCTTTGGTCTCTGATCCCCGTCTCCCCCCACGCTGTCCTGGACAACCTCACCATTCCAGGCCTCTGCTGTGAACCTTTGATCTGCAGGCTGATGTCTTCCAGACCCTTCCCCTGAGACCCGGACCTATGTCCATCTCCCCCTGGCCATTCCCCGGGACCCTCCAGCTCCCACTAAGCTCAGCGTCTCCCCCTAAACCCACTCATACTCCCGGGTTCCCCCATCTCACAGTGGCCCCATCACCCCCCAAGTCACGAGGCCGACCCGCACATGCCATCCTTGATCCCTACCTTCCCCTCCCCCTGTCAGTCGTCAGCCACATCCTTCCTGCCCAACTCTCTTGAGTTGGGGACCTCTCTGTCCCCACAGCCTCGGCCCCAACTCATCCCCCATCCTCTCCTCTGGACCCTCAGCCTGCCCCTCCCCTGTGCACAGCCCTCCAGGGCTCCCCAGTACCTCAGCCTCGGGTTCAAGCCCTGAGCAGTCTGGCATCTCCCACCCTGCTAGCCTCATCTTCTCTCCTCCAAGAAATTTTTGTTACGCCCCACAGCCTTCATGGTGGCCCCAACCCCCCGGCTCTGGACTCCTCGTACCTGCTAGGCTTGGTCATCTGCACCCACACCTACACCCATGTGCTTGCTGCCTGCCCTGCCTGGAGGCCTTTTCCCTTTCCCACCCAGGGAACTCTGGCCATCCCTCAAGAACCAGCTCCCATGTCCCCTCCTCCAGGAAGCCTTCCCTGATGTCCTCAGGGAGGAGCTGGCCTTGCCTCCTCTGGGAGCTCCTAATTGCCCATTTCCCCTCAGGGACAAGGGTGGGCGCCAAGTCTGAGCCATTTCCTTGCCCTGGCACGCCCTGTTCAGGGAGCCTAGGGCAATGCGAGGTGAAAGGTGAGTGAGTGAGTGAACAGGCACATCCTTCGAGGGTTTCCTGGCCACAAGGGAGAAGCCAGGTGGACAAAGAAGAGGGCAGCGAGGCTTCCAGGAGGGGACAAGACTTGAACAGAGCAGCGAAGGATGGCCACTCGTGTGCCAGGCTAAGATGAGGCAGGGGGAGCCAGCGTGGTGGTGGTGGGGTGGGCTGGGGGAGGAGAGGCGGCCACAAGGCTGGTCCAGGCACTGGACGCTGTGCTGTAGGACCTGAGCTGCTGTAAGAGATGGTGACCAAGGGGCCAGCAGGGGCCTCAAACGCCAGGGTGAGGACTGGGACTCTGGCTCCCGGCGCTGGGGAGCCACGGAGGGCTTCGGGCAGGGAAGGGACCAGTGGACACACCGCCTCAGCAGTCAGGCCCCGTCAGCGCTGACAGGTGGCAGGGGGGACTCTGCCTCTGTGCCCACAATGATCGAGGTGGCAGATAACCCCTGAGCCCCAGGAGGACACAGCACTGGCTGAAACAGACAGGACCCCTGCCTGCACGGAGCGCACGGGCCAGCATAGCTATAAGCCAAATAACGCCCAGCCCGGATGCGTGCGACAGTGTCTGGGTGGCCGAACACCCGGATGAGGGCCATTAACGACTCGGGAAGACTTCCCAGGGTGGTGACAGCGGAGTCGCAGCCAGCGGAGAGCGGGGCTGAGCGCACAGCATGGGCGGAGGCCTTGGGCCTGAAGAGGACTGGTCCCTGGGGCCCGTGGGCAGGAGGGGGAGGTGAACCCTGGTCTGGACTCCCCGCGCGGCGTCCGAGGTCCTGTCCCCTCAGCTCAGCGCCGCCTGCTTGTTCCACCGCAGGCCCGCAAAGATTTCGAGACACTGGGCTGCAAACAGGCAATGAAGAAGTTCGAACGGCACACGCTCCTGGTGAGAGGGGGGGCCTCGCGGCGCTGCCTGAGAAGCAGGACAAGGAGGGTGCCCGTGGGCTTTGGCCGGGAGGGAGTCAGAGCGCAGGGACCCGGCCCCCAGGCCTGCCACCGCCTCCCGCCTGACCCGGGGCTGGACAGTCCGCCTCTCAGGCTTCAGCTTCCCTCAACTGTCACAAGAGGGGGGACCGGATCGTGAAGGACCGGGGACCATACCAAGCCCACGGTGGTGTCCCAGAACCGAGCGGCTCGGCCGGGCCGGGGGCCGGAGCGGGCAGGTGCAGCCTGCCTGGGCCCTGACCCGGGTGCACCGTCCCCAGGAATACCTCCTCGGGGAGGGGAACCTGAGCCAGCCGGCCGCGCGGCTCCTGGGAGACGTGATGTGCGAGGACGGCTTCTTCTATCTCAGCTTCGCCGAGGCCCTGCGGGCCCACACCTGCCTCAGCGACCGGCTCTGGTGAGGGGCGGGCCGGTGGGCGGAGAGACGGGCGCCCGGGCGGCCGCACCCGCCCGCATCCCGGGGGCCCGGGAGGGACGGGTAGGAAGGGTCCCCGGAGGCGGCGTGGCCCCGGGCAGAGGCGGGCTCCCGCGTCCCGCAGTTCCCCGCTCCCCAGCCTGGGGGACGTCGGGGCCAGGCGGGGGCGGGGCGGCACTAGAGGTGAAAACCAGCCCCGGGCGGCTGGGGGTGGGCGCTGGGGAGGGGGCCCTGGGGCGGGGCAGGGCCCGAGAGCCCGCGTCACCTCCCGCCCGCCCGCAGGTACAGCCGCATCGTGGGCGGCTGGGACCTGCTGCCGCGCGCGCTGCTGAGCTCGCTGTCGGGGCCGGTGCTGCTGCACGCGCCGGTGGTGGCGCTGAAGCAGGGGACGCAGGGGGTGCGCGTGCACATCGCCACCTCGCGCCGGGAGCCGAGCATGAAGGCCCTGGAGGCCGACCTGGTGCTGCTGACGGTGAGCGGGCCGGCGCTGCGGCGCATCAGCTTCTCGCCGCCGCTGTCGCGCAAGCGGCAGGAGGCGCTGCGCGCGCTGCACTACGTGGCGGCCACCAAGGTGTTCCTGAGCTTCCACCGGCCCTTCTGGAACGACGAGCACATCGAGGGCGGCCACTCCAACACCGACCGCCCGTCGCGCCAGATAGTGTACCCGCCGCCGGGCGAGGGCGCGCTGCTGCTGGCCTCGTACACGTGGTCGGACGCGGCGGCCACCTTCGCCGGCCTGAGCGTGGAGGACGCGCTGCGCCTGGCGCTGGACGACGTGGCGGCGCTGCACGGGCCCATCGCCTACCGCCTGTGGGACGGCAGCGGCATGGTCAAGCGCTGGGCGGAGGACCCGCACAGCCAGGGCGGCTTCGTGGTGGAGACGCCCAAGCTCTGGCGAGCGGAGGACGACGACGGGCCGGACTACGACTGGGCGGTCCCCTACGGCCGCATCTACTTCGCCGGCGAGCACACGGCCTACCCGCACGGCTGGGTGGAGACGGCCGTCAAGTCGGCGCTGCGTGCCGCCGTGCTCATCAACAACCGCGTCAACCGCGGGAACGGGCAGACGCGCGCGATGCCCAGCCACCCCAAGTCCGAGTGCGACTTGGAAAAGGGGGAGGAGCCCCACCATCCGGACCTACGTATTTTGGACGCACCGTACGTGACCGACAAGAGGACCCAACATTAAAGTATTTTTGGAAAAAGCCGTGGTCCTGCCCTCTCCCTGGCTCTGTCGCTTCCCCCATGTGCATGGAGCAAAGCCACTAGCCCTCGCGGTGGAAGGGGCTGCGCCCTCCTGGAGTCCCAGAGGCTGTCCTCCTTCCTGGGCAGTGTGGGGCCGAGAAGAGGAGCGGGACGGACGCTCTGCACCGCTCGTAAATGGGAACCACGGGGCGCAGCCGGCTGTCACCACACAGAGGGGTCCTGACGCAAGTAACAGAAAGCCCGACCGACAGTGGGTTAAACACGAGTTTATTTTTCTCACGTAACAAGAAGTGGCAGGCTGGGTCCCCAGAGTGCGCGCAGCTCTGCAGGCCCTTCCATCTCGGTTAGGACCAGGATGTGTCCCCGCACAGCTGCCAGGTGGTGGCCATACCCCATCCTCATGCCTCCAAATGCCCCAAGCTCCGGCAGCTAAGGGAGTCCTGCCTCCACAAGCCCCTACCAGTCACCCCCAAGGGACCTCCTCTTCCGTCTCATCGGCCGGGCCAGGGTCATGTGGTGAGACGTCGGTTCCGCAGAGCGGCCAGGGGGACCATGAGCCACCACCCCCTCCCCATCTAGGTCCAAGCCAACGTGGCAGCCTCCTCCACCCACACGAGGCCAGCTGGACACGCGGAGTGTCAGCTTAAAGGAACCAGCTCATCAGGAGGGCGCAGGAGGCCCCCTCCCCCCCCCCCCACCGCCCCCCCCCAGCCTCCGGGAGAACCGGGACGTGGGGCGGGAGCTGGATAAAGTGCTTGTGCTGGGCAGGCCACCGCAGGCTGAGCTGGGTTAGGAGTTGGCGCCTTCCTCCTCCTCTTCTTCCTCCGGCAGGATCTCCAGGCTGCTGTCCGGTTGCGCTGCTGTGTCCGCGGGGGGAGGCGGGGCCGGTGGGGCCCGGGTGGGCGACAGCGGCAGTGGGGAGACAGAAGGCGAGGGGCTGCAGGGCTCTGCGGGCGGCACCAGACCCAGGACCTCCTGCACGTTGTGGGGCAGCTCCTGGAAGGCGGGGGGGTGGGGAGCGAAGTCAGAGGTTTGCTGGCCGGGGAGGCTGGCGGGAGGGGTCGGGACTCACCGGGCAGGCGGTCAGCTGCCGGTAGAGGGCCTCGGCCCGCGTCAGCACGTCCTCCACGCTCAGCTTCATGGTCAGCTCGTTGATGTGCTGCGGGAGGGGGTGGGTCAGGCTGCCCGCCGGCGAGCACTCAACCACCCCCGGGCGCCTACTCTGCCTGTGCTGGGGATGCACCGGAGGAAGACAGACCGGGCTGCCCCCTGGGGGTCGTGGTAGAGTTGGGGCATGGGGGTGCACGCCGGCTCAGGCTGCTTGACAGATGCAGGGCCCCGTGAAGGGGCAGGGCCCCGAGCTCCACCCCGCGGCCGGCGGCGGTAATGCACCGGGGGAGGGACAGCACCCCCCCGCCCCCCCTCCCCCCCCCACCAGTGTGAGGGCACAGCCTGGAGTCAGGGCTAAGGCTGGGCTAGGAGAAAACAGACCCCACCTCATGCATGAGGCCGTGGTGCTCACAGCTTAGTTGTTTGCAGTACTTTCAACAATTCTAAGTACCTATTACTGCAAGGTACAGACCGTGGCGTGGCACACTGCCAGGCTCCGGGTTCACACCTAGACGTGTCCTGTCCACTGCAGGTGAGGATGGGCAGGGAGATGGCAGGGATCCGGGAGGGTGCCAGGGCCTCACCTTGAGGATTTCGTTGGAGCCGAAGCCGGAAAGCATGAGGGTGTCCCGCTCCATGTCCAGGATGGCGCAGGCCACCAGCAGGTGCAGATTGGGGCCGGGAAGCCCTGTCCACAGCACCTAGGGGTGCCGGGGGGAGGGGTCACGGCCCAGCCTCTGCCTGAGGTCCCCCCAGGTCTGCCCCCCCCACCTCCCAGGATAGCTGGTGAATTTCTCCTCCCTCGCTGCCCTCCCAGCCGAACAGGCTGGCCCACCTCCCACAGCCGGAGGACATCCGGGAAGGGGAATTCTCTCTTGAACCAGATGAGCAGCCACCGGAAGCAGAAGCAGAGAGAGCCGGAGTCCTGGGAGTCTGGAGGGGCAGAGGGGTGGGAGGCGTGGAGCTCAGCAGAGAGCAAGCTCACAATCAACACCAATCTCACTTCAGTTCACAGTGACGCTCGAAGCAGCATCGGGGCCGTGAGAACCTCACCACCCGGGCAAGGAAGGAACTCCTGCCAGCATGGGAAGGCTTCAGACCGAGACACGGATGCCCGCTGTCGACAGGAACGTCTCCCATCCCATCTGCCAGACGAGGTGGGCTAGTCCCATGGCTTCCACTCGCCCGTGGAAGGGATGCCCAAGCACCAGAACACTCGGGGGAAAAATGAAACCTAGTCAACACCCCGTGCTGGAGGCGGCGTGAGGAAGCTGGCACTCGTGTCTGCTGCTGGCAAAAGGGCAAGCTGGTGGAACTTTCCAGGAAAGCAGGGATGGAGGTCAAACATTTCAAAAGCTACAAAAACATGTCCTGCCCTAGAAACAATTTCACTTCTTGAAATTTAAACTAAAGAAATTATCCAGACTGTACTCATCACCATGAAAAACTACAAATAAAATGTCCAGCGGGTCAGGTTAAACCTATTCTTGTACATCCTTTTTTCCTTTCTTTTTCTTTTCTTTTTTTCTTTTTGGGAGGAAGATTGGCCCTGAGCTAACATCCACTGCCAAGCCTTCTCTTTTTGCTGAGGAAGACTGGCCCTGAGCTAACATCTCTTGCCAATCTTCCTCTATTTTGTGTGTGGGACACCACCATAGCATGGCTTGATGAACGGTGGTAGGTCCGTGCCCAGGATCTGAACCCACGAACCCCACGCCATTAAAGTGGAGCACATGAACTTAACCACTATGCCACTGGGCCAGCCTGTCTGGTACATCCTTAAAATGGACAGAACACCATGCAGCCAGTAAGAGTGAAGGTTTAGAAAACTGTCAACAACACAGGAAGGCAGCTAATGCCCCAGGGCTCCGGAAGCGGCCCGTGCTTCCTTCCTAAGCCTCAGTTTCCCCTTCAGTGAAGTGGGCCAGCTCGCCCTCCCTCCCCCAGGGCGATCCTCAACTTCAGGAGAGAAACGCTCACAAATAAGTTACCTTACCGTCATCTGCACGCAAAAGAGCAATACCATGAATGGCAGCTTCCACTGTCTTTTCTTTATCTGAATTTCCAGCATTTTTCATGTTGAACAAGTAACGAATAAAAATTTTAAGGCCGGAATGCAGGAGTCCCGGCCCCAGGAGCACAGGAACCGGTTTCCAATCCCGGGCTCAAGCTGAGTGGAGACGGGAAGCGGAGCCGCCCACCCGCCGAGGGACATACCCAGGAAGTCACAGAGCGGCGGGTCCAGCACCCTCAGCAGCAGCAGGAGTTGGCCCAGTTGCCGCTTCATCGTCTCCTGACTCTCCTCGAAGTTCCCGTGCTGTGGGTGGGGCGCCCAGTGAGGACGGACCGAGCCCTCGAGGGGGCCCATCTCCCTCCCCCCGCCCCGAGCCTCACCACGAGCTCCATGAAGCCGCAGAAGCACCAGAAGGCGTCCACCTCGTTCTGAATGACGTAGAGGATCGGGGAGAGGAGGTCACTCATGCCCTGGACGTAGCCTGGGGGGACACGGGGTCAGGGCGCAGCCGGGGCCCCCAGCGTCCCCCGAGGGGAGGGAAGGCCCGGCCCCAGCCCCTCCCCGGCCGGCACCCACCGAGGTCGAAGTGGTACATGCAGTAGGTGAGGAGGATGTCGCTCAGCAGGCCCAGCCCAGGGTTCTGGGGACCCTCGTAGAATTTGTTGGTCCTATCGGTGCGGCTCACGTCTCTCTCTGTAGGGACGGGCGCAAAGGTGACAAAGCTGCGGGGCCACCAGCACAGCCCCCAGCCCTCTCGTCGGCAAATCCCAGGTGGGTGGGGGCTGCTCCAGAGACCGCCTCGAAGGCTCTCGAGTGAGGCACTGTGCTTCATGCTCCCAGCTCACCACGTCCTCCCAGCCACCGACCGTTACTCCACCACCCACGGATGGGGAAACTGAGGCCCAGGGAGGTAAAAGTCCTTGCCCAGATCTCACAGTGAGCAGATGGCAGATCTGAACCCAAGGAGCCTGGCTCCCCGCACCCCTCCTCGTGGATGGCCCTGCTCTGCTCTTGGCGAGGCCAAGAGGCAAGGACTCCCCGGGCCCTCCCTGCCCAACCGTCTACTGCCTGTCTCCCGCCTGCCGCCCGGCCCCGCGCACCAATGAGGCTGCGGTATCCATGCAGCAGCGAGTTCCTGCGCTCCTGCTCGGGGCTCACGGATTTCCACTGCAGCTTCATGCGGAAATACTCGTCCCTGAGTGGTGGCGAGAGGCGAGATGTGAGGACACCCCATGGGGCGGCACCCAGGGAGCGCCTGGACACCCCACCGCCTCATCCCTCAGCCCAGGTCACCGCCTCGGAGCCCCCGGTCAATCTTCCCACTGCCCCCGCTTCCCCTTTCTGACATCGTACAACACGGAACGCCCTGGGGCTTCTGTTGAAAGTCCGTCACCCCCAGGGACGGAGAGCACCGGGGGACGGGACCAGGACACACGGCAGGGGCACAACGTACACCAGGAGTGAGGCAAGGTGGGCCCCAGGGGTTTAGGAAGCCCGCCGCCAGGGGTCATGGAAACGGTATGGCGCCATGATGCAAACAGTGATGGAGACGGGCCTGGCCCGTGTGCCTCCGTGTCCCCTGTGCGTGGTCGGTGCCCCGCACACGGCAGGCTGGCAGCCGACGTTTGGGGAGCAAGCCCCTCTGTGCATCTGTGAGGTACTGGGCGCCACGCTGGCCACTGGGACACACTGTGGGTCAAAACCTCCAACGGACTTGGGAGGCGGGAGGCTGGGGCCTGGCAGGGCGGGGGCCACACTCCTCACTCACGTTTTCTTGCGCATGTGGGCCTTGTGCTCCTCGGCCGAGCCCTCCCAGCTGAGGTACCCCAGGAGGAACTTCCAGGCCTCGCGCCTCAGGCCGGGGCTCAGACCCTGGGGGCAGAGCGGGGCGGGCAGCTCAGCGGGGCCTTCCCTACCCCTGCCCAGGCCTCCCCACCCACTCGGCACCTCACCCCTGAGAAGATGCGGGCTTTCAGCGCCGGGACCTGCTGCAGGCGGCCCTCGGGGCCCACGTGGCGGGCCCACTCCTCCTCCGTGACCGGAGGCGCCCGCTCCACGGCCGGCCGCGGCCCCAGCTCCACCTGCGGGACACAAGGCAAGTGAGCCGGGGGCTGGGCCGGCCTGCTGGGCTCCTGTCTTGGGGGGACCCCACAGCACTCCCCAGCCTCCTCCCAGGCGCCGTCCACGGCAGCTCAGAGCCCCTCATAGCGCAACAGACGCTTAACGCTCAGGGTGGGAAGCGTCTCCATCGCTGGGTCAATGACAAAGTCACCTCCAAGTCAGGAAAGGCCTCCCAGAAATAACAGGTCCCAGGCACACAGGCTGTGAGCACTTTCCGCAAAGTCACTCAGCAACCCGAAGAGAAAGATGCCATTCCTATCCCCATTTTACTGAGGAGACTGAGACCCAGGGAGATGCAGCCATGTGCCCAAGGTGACACCCAGAAAACAGTGGGGTCCACCCTGATACTCACACAGGAAATGACCTCGAACCCAGGCTCGGGCTCGTCCTCGGGGGGCGGAGGAAGGTCGGGGGACGCCCCCTCCGGATGTGGCTGCAGGGCTCCCCGGAAGAAGTTGGTTACTCGGGAGAAGCCGCCGAAGGTGGTGGAGTAGGGGTCCTGGAGGAAGCGCTGGGGACAGGGCCGGGGGCGTCACAGCCCGCCCCTCCACCTGCCCCGCCCCTCCAGGCCCCGCCCACTGCGCTGCGCCCCCCCTCCACGCCCCACCCCCGCCTCCGCTGGCCCTGGGACTCACAGACACCACGTTGGAGCTGTCCTGGTCAAAGAGCTGGAGCTGGTGGAAGGAGCTGGAGAGGGCCGAGGAGTCGTGCGGGAAGACGAGGTAGAGGCGGGAGTCCTGCGGGGAGCTGGGGAGCAGACCGCGGTGACACTCAGGTGGGGCCTGCGTCCTGCGCGGTCCAGGCCGCCCCACCTGGGTTCCCGCCCCCTTCAGTGGCAGCGTCCCACCCCTTAGGAATCCCTCCCCTTGGGCCTGTGACCAGAGCTGGACCCCAGCCGGGCACACGACCCAGGGCTGGCCTGGCCAGCGAGGGGCCATGGGATGCTGCTGGGATCTCTCCATCCAGTGGGGCTGCTGGGGGCCCAGAGAGTGCCACCAACTCGGGAAAAGAGCGGTTCTTTCCACCACCCCAGGGCTCGGGTCCTGGCCGAAACCAAAGTCCCCTTGGCCTTGGCAGTTAGCCTGTCCTGCTTTACATCCGTCTCAGTTGTGTCTCTCATGGCCCTGGGGCCAGGCTGCAGCCGTGGAGCGACAGAGCGGGCGCTGGCAGAAGGCTCACCTGGCCAACAGCAGGTAGCGGCTGAGGACGCGGAGCAGCGCTCGGGTGCCCCCGCGGTGGAAGTGCAGGGCGGGCAGCGAGCCTCCGGCCTGGGTCACCAGGACCAGGTAGGCCCAGCTGAGGCCCGGCTTGGACCGGCGGATGGACTTGAGCTCCCCCAGACTCACGGAGAAGGCCCAGGAGCCCCAGGGGGAGCTGGGCTCCGCACCTGCGGGGAGGGCGCAGTGTCAGGAGCTGGGGAAGAGCCCGAGGGGGCACCGTCGGCTCTGTGAGCCCACCCCCACCTTGAGCCAGCCCCAGGCCCCCTCTGGGAGCTCTAGGTCACCTCCCGTTTCCTTGGAAACACAACCGAATCTATCAATCAGGCAGGGAGCCGGGGGGACATGTGCCTGCTCCAGAATTGCCCCCGGCTGCCCTCACCAGAGGCCCCTTACCTGTCCCCTGCCTCCTGCCTGCCTCCCCTCCCACCCTCCCTGCACTGCAGACCCCACACTCGAGCCACAGCTAAAGTCTGTGGTTTGCGACACACGCCCCGTCCGCTGGCCTGGCCTGGGCTGTTCTCAGTCGAGACAGAAAACTCCAAGTGTCCCTCGGAGCCAGGCTCCTGTCCCTGGAGGCTTCCCCAGCCCCTAACGGGTGCCTCCCCTGGTGCCCCCAGCAGCTGGTGTGACTCCAGGGTGGCCCAATCACCCTGCACCTGGTGCCCGCACGGCCTGGAAAGCTTCAGTGGCAGGACTCATGGGGGAGAATGCCCACAGCCAATCAGGAAGCCCAGCGGGACGGGGGAGGCTGCACACCCCGGAGACGTCCTGGGCCAGGGATGGGCCTGCATCCCATCTGCTCTCTGGCGACAGGAAGGCCAGTGCCGGGTGGCCATCTTGACTGTGGGCTGCAGAGCCCGTGCAGCCGTGACCCTGAGGGTGAGACCTGTCTCCCTCCACCCGCCCCTGGGGCACCGCTCAGCCCACCTCTCGTGGGCTCTGAGCGGCGGGCCCGGGGCTGCACGGTGCTGATGACGGCCCAGTCGGGTTCATAGCCGGGGTCAAAGGTCGGTTCCTCCTCCGAGGTGCAGGAATCACTCCCGCTGGCGTCCTTGGGGGAAGAAAGGAAAAGAGTGAGGGGGCTGTGGCTTCAGAGTTTCTAGATCTGAGCTGCGAGGCCACCCTGGAAGGTAGCCTCATTGAACAAAGAGGGAAACTGAGGCACAAAGAGAGCACAGCACTTGCTTCGGGTCACCCTGCACAGCCAGGGACTGGGACCAGGCCAGGACTCAAAGCCAAGTCTCATGGTGGCTCTAACCAAAACACCCCACGTCAGGAGCAGGGAGTTAAGCAGGAGCCACGGTGCTCTGCAGCCAGACTGCCCGAGGTCATGGTGCTTAAAGGAAGTGGTCGGGAGTCACCAGCGCAGGTCGAATCTGAACCCACTTCACATAGCCTGGGCCGGCTAGAATAAGGACAGGGAATGACAAGTGTGGGTGGGGACGCAGAGAAACCGGGACCATTCATAACAGTTATGAACGGGACGGTTCATAACAGGCAAGACGCAGAGAGAGCCCAGCTGGCCGCCAAGTTGACAGAAAAAAAAGAAACGTGGTCTAGCCACATAATGGAATATTACTGAGCAAAGAAAAGGAATGAAGCATTGAGAGATGGTACAACGCAGACGGACTTTACAGCACCCTAAGTCAGGAAGCCTGTCACAGGAAACCACGCATTAGAGGATTCCATTTATACAAAACGTCCAGGATAAACAAATCTAGAGAGACGGACAATGGATCGGTGGTCGCCAGGAGCTGGGGGAGGGGGCTGGGGAGCGAGCGACTGCTAATGGGTACAGGCTTCCTTTGGGATGATGAAACGTTCTGGAAATTAGACAGTGGTGATGGTTGCAAAACCTTGTGAATACTAGAAACCATTGGGCTACATACACTAGGGAAATTTTAAATTTTACCATAAAATTGAGTTTTACAGTCAGTGAATTCTATCTCAATAAAAAAAAAAGTAGCCGCCTCCCAGGTCGGTATGAAAATCACCAGGTGCCCAGCTCGGGGCTGGCGGTGGCTGCCGGGTCCTGAGCTCAGCGGCCTGCTGGGCAGATTCAGGGGAACCGGGCAGAGGGTCAGAGTGCAGTAAAGGCCACAGTGCTGGCCACGGGCCATGCGGGAGGACAGGGAGGGGACAAAGTGTGTGAGGACTGTGGCAACGGTGAGTCCATTCCCAGGCTGGTGTCCCCTCCCCTATGGCAAAGGCCAGAAAGCTGAAAACTACATTTCCCAGACTCCCTTGCAGCCAGAGTTCCAGACACAGGATAGAGTCTACCAATCAGATGCACTCAGATCCGGAAAGTGGGAACCAGGTAAGGGCCACTTCCTGCCCTTTGGCTGTGTTAGGCTGACGAGCAAGGAGACATCTCTGTCTTCATCTTCTCGCACACAGAGAGGAAACTGGGGCCGTCAGGGGGCCAGCCCAGTCTTCCAGCGCCTGGTCACTAGCTTTGTGGGGGCCGAGCAGCGGCTTTGGTGTGTTCTTGAACTGGACAGCTCCAATGACGGTCCCATTTCCCCACCACCCCTGTTTCAACAATGGTGGCAGCTCCCCTGGCAGGTCAGCTCTGCAGCGTCAGGCCTGTTCCTCCAGCCCTTGTACAACTTCTCTAAGCCTCCGCTTCTTTGTGTTTAATCTCTTATGGCTGAAAGCAACTGGCATGATCTGTGACTCCCGCAATGAAGCCAGAAGGCCCAGGCTGTGGGGCTACCCAACAGCCATTTCTGCTGCTACTTCCAAGATGAGAGGCCCTCCCACCGCAGATGTGGAGCTCTCCCAATATCTGCTCACCCAGCCTCCCCTGCAGCTCTGAGTGGCCTAGGGACCCCACCCTGGCCACTGGGAGCTGACAGGACATCTGTGGGGCACTCGAGGAAGGGAGATTTCTGATCAAAAGGCAGCTGCAGGAGAGAACACTCTATTCGGGCTAGCCTTTGGGTGCTGTTGGGGGACGACATGGTGTCTGGAGCTGTGGCAGCCAACTAGGGCCATGAGGGGACGGCCAAGGAGAGCCAGGGACACCTGTCCACACAGCTGCCGAACCAGCCCTGGCAAAGCCACCTCTGCCCTTTGTGTTTGGTGACATGAAGGATTCAACCATTTCATCAACGTTTACACAGTGTAACGATAGTTAATAGTGCTGTTTATCAGATACTTGCAGCTCTCTGTTTCTTGGGCACATGGCAAGATCACAGCTCACAGAATCCAACTGGTTGGGTGGAGCCGTGCAATTAGTTCTGGCCAAGGGACATATCACTTCCAAGATGGACTGTTTAACTGTGAGGACAAGACCTCTAGAGCTCTCTTTCCCTCTGCCACAACGAATGGCAACTTTTAAGATGGTGGCTGCTCTAGCGGCATGCTTCCTTGAGTAATCGTGATGAGCAGAGCTCCCTGGCCAAGCTGCAACACACATACAGAGCAGGCAAAAACAATCCAAAAGGCTGGAGCTCCAGCAGCCCTTCTGGGCCAAGAGGCAGCCTTGAGGATGGATGCCACATGCTGAGGATGGCAGAGCAAAGATGGAAGGAAACTGGGTTGTTGATGACCTGTGAACCTGTACTGCTGACTTCCGGGTTTTTTAATAGAAGAGAAATGAGCTTCTATCTTGCTTAGGCCACTGTTATTCCTATTTCTATTACGCATGGCCAAATGCAACTCCTAACTGCTATAGATGGCTTCCGGGAAATCTCTTGCTTTCCCTGATGAGAAAGACATATGTGATTGTCATCCTGCTTGCCCCCTTCTTCCTGCCATAAAAGGCAGATGCAATGGCTGGAGGTGAAACAGTCACTCAAAGGCCACTGGGACAAGAGAGGCAGGGTCCCAGTGACCCAGGCCCTGATGTCATCAACCAAGGCAGGCAGTCCCACACCTCTTGGAGTCTCGTGAGATAACAGAAACTTCTGGGTAAGCCCCAGTGGCCTACTGGTTAAGTTTGGTGCACTCCACTTTGGCAGCCTGGGTTTGGTTCCCGGGTACGGACCTACACTGCTCATCTGTTGGCAGCCATGCTGTGGTAGTGGCTCATGCACAAAAATAGGAAGACTGGCAACAGATGTTGGCTCAGGGCAAATCTTCCTCAGCAAAGAAAAAAAAAGAAAGAAAGAAAGAAAGAAACAAGCTGTTTGCCTAACCCGTCAGCCGGGTATTGTGTTCCTTGGAGCTGAGTATATCCTGAATGCATATGTGCCCTTTCCGCTGAAGCTCGTCTCAGTGGGTTTCTGTTATTTGAAAACCAGAGTGTCAAGGAGGACAGCAGTATTCTCAAGAAAGGCACTCAGGTTGCCTGCGAAGTTAGTGAAAACTCAGGATCTTGACTGCTTCTTCGGAATCTCCACTTGTGCCCCGCCCCCCCAGATCATCTGACCCCACAGCCCCAGCTGAGGCTCCTTCTTCTCTCCCTGATCCCTCACACCGGCCTCCTCCCTGACCTCCCAGCCTCCAATCTCCGTCCACTCCATCCTTTGGTCCACCTCTCACATGACCCCCAGAGGGGTAGTCCACACCCACATCCTTCTCCTCCCACATTTCCCAAGGGCCCCAGGACAGGGTCGGAGCTGCTCAGCCCAGCACTTCAGGCCCAGCCACCTTCCCAGCAAACCCCTGTTCAGAGCACACCACTTCCCCCCGTGCCTGGCAACACACTTACCATGCCACCCCTGAAACACCCTCCCATCCCCATATCTCTCGAGTCCCAGCCCAAACGTGTGCTCCCCGGGGAAGAGGCGGGGCTCTGGAAGCAGAGCGTCTGGGTTCCAACCCAAGTTCCAACACCTCCTAACTTTTTTGGGCTTCCTCTCATTGTGCCTCACTTTCTCAAAAAGGGAATGGGGATGAGGGCTTAGGCAGGGTCTGGGTTGGACTCATCTCTGGGTCCCAGCAGAGGAGGCCTCAGGAGGCATCTGGTAACAAGATCCTGTACAGGGGGAGGAAGGGTCCTGGCACAGGGGAGTGAGCAGCCTCAGTTAGGTCCTGTTCCCCCTCCGGACATGATGGCAGGACTGGCCCAGAGGAGATGCCACACCCCTTCAAGTTCTTACGGGCTGACAGCCCGTGGATGCAACCTGGCGGGGCTCTCCCAAGAAGCAAAGGGGTGAGAGGGCAGCAGTCCCCAGGGCCACGGATCTTGGGGTGTCTGCTTGCTTTCTACGAAGGGGCATCTTCAGCCCCATTAAACAGAGAGGAGGGGGCTAGAAAGGCACGAGCTCCCAGCCAGGATCACACACGCCCCTAGGGGAGGTCTGGGATTGTTCAGGTCCTTCAACTGCCTTCCACTGCCTGGATCCAGAAAAACGCAAGAGGTGAGGGGGGAGGCCAGGGAAGCCTACCTTCTTGGAGAAGAAGATCTGGGTGGAATCTCCAGCCTCCTCTACAGGAGCCCAGTGCAGGAGAACATCGTTGTCCTGAAGGAAGGAGGGAGGGGTTAGAGGAGCTCCCCTCCAAACTCCTTCCCCGTTCTGGACCCTCAGCCTTACGAAGCCCCCCCCCCCCCCCCCCCCTCCCGCCTCTAGTCCGCACACCCAGCCTTCCTGAGGTCGCATCGCTGACTTCCAGGCCCCACGCTCCTATAGAGGCCGCCTCCATCCCGCTCCGGGCCTGCCCGAGCTCTGCTCCCTGCCGGCCCACCTTCTCCACGACGCGGATGACGCCCGCGATGAGCGAGTCCGGGTCTTGGTGCTTCTTGGCACTGGTGTGCAGGTACACGCCGCCCTTCTCAAACACCACCTGGAGGCGGGAGCCGGTGAGGGGCGGGGCCCGGGGCCAATGGGAGCGGGCGCGGGGAGGAGCTACCATAAGGGGGCGGGGCCCGGGAGGAGCTACCCCCCAGGGGGCGTGGCCCTGGAGGGAGCCAATGGGAGCTGGCCCGGGGGAGGAGCTATCCCCAAGGGGTGGGGCCCAGAGGACGCTTACCGAAGGGATGGGGCCCCGAGTGGTGAAGCCTCTACGACAGCCATGCGTTGGGGGCTAGGTGGTGGAGAGGGGGCAGAGGGGGAGAAGGAGGGAGGGGGAGAAGGGGGCAGTAAATTCCGAAGGGGGCAGGGCCCAGAAGAGCATCACAGCAGCCCCGAGGGCGGGGCTAAAAGATAGGGTCTCCCTAGGGCAGCGGAGGGGAGGCTGACAGCGCGTTTATAGGGGAATGGTGTGTTTGCTAAGGAGCTGCCGGCCTCCCAGGACCCCGGCACGGCCAGAGGGAGAAGCTGGCCACCGGAGTGGGGCGCTGCGCATCGACAGAAGCGAAAGAACCCGTCCACACTGCTTACCCTGTAACCGGCTCCCTCCATAGCTGCGGCCCGGGCCCCACTGCCTCGGCCCCCTCCTTTTCCGGGTCAACATGCGGTCACATCCGGATGGGAGACTCCCCTCAAGCCGTGACAGTGGTCGCGCCCTTGCCTGTTCTGGGACGGGAGTGGGTGTAACCATCTTTCAGAATCGGGTGGTTGAACTTGAAGCACGAGGGTTGAAGTCACATGGCACAGACGCCAAGGGTGGAGCGGGCCGGCAAGAGTGCGCAAGCGCAGTGCTGTGGCCGTCACCACGAAGTAAACAAGGAGTCCAAGAGCTCCACCCCCTCGCTCATGCTCCCTCGGAAACGCCTACTTTTTCTCCATATTGTGTACTGGCATCGAAGCCAAAGAGATGCCATTTTGCTCAAGGGCACGGCTAAGGCCGGTCCGCTGCGGCCATGTTAATGCGGGGCAGTCCCATCTCTGTGCGGGGCGCTCCAGGGCGGGGTGGGGGAGGGTCCTGGAAAAGAGAAACGGATAAAAGAAAAGGTGAGAGGAGCTGTACGTCACAAGAGGCGCTGAGGGACTCGGGTTAACGGGATGAAGCCGTCAGTATCCCCGAGAACGAAGCCGTTCCAGACGAATTCCTGAGTCACCCTGGGGAGCAAGCGGCCTGCGCCGCCATGTTGAAACTGGGCAACCCGAAGCAGGAAAGGCTGCCATGTTGGATCTTTGCCAGCCTTGGTACTGAAGGGGGATAGGCTGGAGAGACGGGGAGCCCATATACTTTATGGGCAAATGATGCCCGCTGGCTGCCGTGTCATCAACGGGAAATGCTTTCCTCCCCTTCTGTGGGAGAGGTTGATGACGGGTGAGGGACCTCAGGTCTCTTGGCTTAGTTTACGGTGGTCCGAAGTGGGCGAGTGTGGGCGGCCATATTTCTTAGGGGCAAATCCTAATGGTCTAGGCTTGTTTCCGGGCAAGCTGAAGCCTTTCTTTCAACCATCTTTCTTATGGGCGCCCTGCTGTCACCTTTGCCCCGCGGTGGCCCCGGGAAGCCCCGCGGCCGCCATCTTGGTCTCGGGCGGCTCGGATCAGGGAGGCGGGGCGTGGCGGTGGGGAGGGGCCAGCCGCGCGGAAGTGACGCGAGGTCCCGCCATGTCTTTTGCGGGCGGCGACGGCGCCGGGCCGGCCATGCTGGCTCCGGGCACGTGAGTGGAGGCGGCGTTGTGAAGCGCGGTGTGGGGAGGATTTGGCCGTCCCGAGGAGAGGGGCGCTGGGAGGGCGAGCGGCTCCTGGGAGGGGAGTGGCCTGCGTAGATCAGAGGGCAGAGATCGCCCAGCGACGCTACGCGGAGCGCTGGAAAGGGGTCTCCCGTAGGCATCGTCGTGTCTGACCCGAGGCAAATCCTCGATAGCCTTGTCCTCCAGCCTCCAGACCCACTGGGGTCCTCCCCTTGGCCGTGGACCATGTCCGCAGGGTCGGGGGGTTGCTTGGGGGGCCTCGGGGTGCCCCTCACCCGTCCAAAGGCGGGACTTCCGGTCCTGGGCCCCACCTGGGCGGGATTTCCTGTTTTCATCCTGGAGAAGTGGGTCCTCCCTGGACCCCTGGCCGAGGTGGGGAGGTCTCTGAGCGGGGGAGAAAGACCCCAGACAGTCACCCCGGCTCCGGCCCCGGGGCGCATCCTCGCGTTCCTCCCATCTGCGAGTAGGGGGCCAGTTCCAGTTTGACAGGTGATGGGAGCGGGGCTTCACCAGCATCCCTCACTCAGTGGGGCGCTCACCCTCTTTCCTCGCCTCTTCCTGGGCTCAGTTTCCTCCCCTCCCCTCCTCACTGCATCCTGAGAGGCCAGTCTCCTTACCCCCCATCCCCCTCCCGCGGGGACAGGTCTCACCTCCTCCTTTCCCTCATCTTAAGTTCCTGCACTGAGGGGGGGCTCCATCTCTCAGTTCCTTGGAGGATGCAGGACTTCCTCCAGGAGCTGAAGGCGCGGGAGGAGTCCCCAGGTCTTGGCTCTCTCCGGGTGGGTAACCAACTCCAGAGAGCCCCCAGGCCTTGCCAGAGAGGCCTGCCTGATGCCCTCCTCTTTTTGGCCCCTGCCTCCTCTTTGAGGTGGGGGACCCTCCCGTTTCACGCTTTTCAGCCCTGTGGCTCCTCTAAGATCAGGACAGAGAGGAGTTCAAGCCTAGCGTCCCAAGGAAGTGAGAGCGCCAGGTCTGGCTCTGCTGGGCTGTGCGACCTCAGACCAGTCGTTTCCCCGCCCTGAGCCTCAGTTTCCTCTTTCATGAACTGGGGGTGAGCCCAGGAGTGGCTGTGAGACCCTGAGCGCCCCCCAGTTCTGTGGGGTTTGGAGTCGGGCAGTTAGCAGATTCAGCCCCACTGGTGCCCTTTCTGGCTGTGTGCCTTCTAGCCAGTGCCCTGAGCTCTCTGGGCCTCGCTTTCCCCATCCGGACTAGGAGATTATAAATCTTTCCTCCTAAAGGAGAGGGGATGGCAGTCGGGATTCAGAATAGGCTCTGCATCCAGATCCAGGTGGGGCGATAGCTGCTCCCTCACCGGGTTGGTGAGACGGTGCGATGAGGATGTTGAAGACACACTCGGGGCCCTGCCTGGCTCGAGGGAGGTGTGGGATGAACTTGCCTCGGGGTCTGTCGGGAGCGGTGCTGCTGTCTGTGGCTCTGTGCCCCATGAGCCTCTGTTGTCTCGCTTGTGAGGGAGCAGCCCCCACCTTAGGGGGCTAGAAGGAGGGGAGGTGACAGGTGCAGAGTCCCTGCACCGAGTAGGTGTTCAGCCAGCACTGGCTTCTGGGATCATGAGTTGCAGAGGAAATCAAACTACGACGACCCTGGCGGGCTGGGTCACAACTCTGCTTGGATCCCTTGAGTGATGGGGTGCCTACTGCCTCCCCAAGGAGGGTCCTCAGCTGCCCAGCAGCCCTGGCTCAACCACTCTGTTTTACAAGGGAGAGAAAGTGAGGCACAGAGAGGGCCAGTGAATGGTCCAAGGTCACACAGCGCGTTTGAAGACAGTCAGGGCCTGAAGTCAGCTCCCTTGCCCCTTGCTCGTCTCACATCCTAAGGAGATGCCTCCAGCATTGTCTGCTTAGGGCTGACCTATCCTAGGGACACAGATCCCTGACCTCGGGCTGCCCACAGTCTGACGGAGGAGGCAGATGGAGGTACAGCTGTCACAAGCTCAGTGACATGAGCTGTAATGGAGGTAGCCCAGGGCATTGCGGGTCTTGGGAAGGCACCTGGCCCATCCTGGGTGATCCAGGGAGACGTCCGGAGGAGCTGCAGGCCCAGGGTCTCGTAGGAAGCCCAAAAGCTTCACGGCTGGAGCTCAGGCGCAGAGGGCAGCTCGAATGGCATGTTCTGCTCTGGCTGCTCTCCGAGGCCGGCCACGTGCTGGGCTGGGGCAGTGGCTCGGAGACAATCGACAGGCTGCCCTTGGAGGCTCCCACACCAGCTGGGGAGAAGGACGTGGTCTAGACAGCATTCCCCAGAGGGACATGTGCTAGAATGGGGGTCGCTCAGACTTTGTGGGAGTCCCGGGCTGGGGGGCTGCTTACGCACTAGCCTGAGCAAGAGAGTGACAGGTAAATGGAGAACAAGTGGTCCGGGTGTAGGGTGTAGGGGGACCGCCCTCACCCAAGGCCTCAGGCCTCAGAAGTGGAGAAGGCCGTGAGGCTGGGGCAGGGCCAGACCACGCAGGCCCTTTACTGCCAGGCCAAGGGGCTGTGACCTTGTCCTGGGGGTGCTGGGGAGAGGCAGGGTCATGGCCGGGTGTGGAAGGCCCCCTAAGGGACCAGGCCGGTGGCTGGGAGGTGGGGGTGGTGGGTGGGATGGGGTGGTCCGGGGCAGCAGCATGCAAGAGAATTGTCGGACAAGCCACACATCTAAGTTCAGATTTCCTATAAGCCACATTAAAAAAGTACAAGGAGAACAGATGAAGTGCACTTCCCTATACATTTTATTTGGCCGGTGTAGCTCAGATGTCATTTCCACACGGAAACGCCCTCAGATTGCTAATGAGCTATTCCACATCCTCCTTTTTTTGCACCGAGTCTTCAAAACCCCGTGTGGATTTCACACTCCCGGAACCTCTCGTTTTGGACCGGCCACATCTCAAGTGCTCCTCAGTCGCATGTGGCTGGTGGCTCCCCTCTTGGACAGGGCAGAGCCAAGAGGAGAGACCGGGGCTGTGTGGACGAGGCAGGGCGGGAGCAATGGGGCTCGGGGTTGAGGATGGCGCCCCAAGGTCTGGGTGTGGAGGAGGCCCCGGGGGAGTCTCGGGTTTGGGGGAAGATGCTGAGCGCAGCCAGGACAGGTGGACACGGGGCTGGGTGGGGTGGCGTGGTCCGCCAAGCCTCAGCCCCCCATGTCCTGCTCTGCCCCACAGGGCGCGGATGGCATCGGGGCGCCCCGAGGAGCTGTGGGAGGCCGTGGTGGGGGCTGCCGAGCGCTTCCGGGCCCGGACGGGCACGGAGCTGGTGCTGCTTACGGCTGCGCCGCCCCCGCCACCCCGGCCGGGCCCCTGCGCCTATGCAGCCCACGGCCGTGGGGCCCTCGCCGAGGCTGCCCGCCGCTGCCTCCACGACATCGCCCTGGCCCACAGGGCTGCCACCGCCGCCCGGCCCCCCGTGCCCCCACCAGCGCCACAGCCGCCCAGCCCCACCCGGAGCCCACCCCGGCCTGCCCTGGCCAGGGAGGAGGATGAGGAGGACGAGGACGAGCCCACGGAGACCGAGACCTCTGGGGAGCGGCTGGGCGTCAGTGATAACGGAGGTGAGAGGTGCGGTGGGCAGGGGCTGGGGAGGCCCAAGGCTTGGCAAGTGGCCTTTGTGATAGGTTTTCCTGGAGGGTAGGACTTGCTGGTCCCTGAGTCCTGCTCTGTGGAAGCTGCCGTCTCAAAGAGGCTGGGGGCCAGGTTGGCTGGCCTGTGACCTGCTGTGTGACCTTGAGCAAGTCACTTCCCCTCTCTGAGCCTCGGTTTTCCTGACGCTGTGTCCTGGGGTCAGCTCTGTGCTGGGAGGTGCTGGGCACAGACCCAAAGCCAGCTCGGGCCCTTTTCTCGAGGGACAGCCAGTCTGCCAAGGAATTAGTGTCCTGACAGGGGGCAGTGTCTTGTGGAAGCCGTGGGGTGGGAAGGGGCCTCCTCAGCTGGGAGCATGAGCAGGGCAGGAGTTGTTCCCAGATCTGGGGTGCCTAATGCCTGTGAGGACCAAGATAGGAGTTAAAGAGGAGTCAGGGATGCAAGCAACAGCCGAGGCGGCCATGGGAGGGAGCACCTGGCTGTTTGGGGGGAATCTGGAGGTTGGCTGCTTCCTAGAGACTGGACTGTAGCATTAGGGCTTTGAAGAGTGTGTAGGAGTTTGGGGGTGGTGCTCAGTAAGTATGTGTTGCTTGTTACTGTTACTACAATGGCTGGTTTCCTCACTGTTGCTGGAGAAAACCCGAATTGGGTTCAGGGCACAGACTGTGGAGCCCCGTGGGCTGGGTTCAAATACTGGTGAGGCTGCTGTTGGCTGTGGGACCTGGGGCGAGGGACTTCACCTCTGGGTCCACTTTGCCAAACAAAGATCGTAATTGCCTCCTTTCTCTCAGCCTGTATTTTAAGTCACTTCATCCTAAACCAGTCTTACAGATTTCATGTCAGTCCAGCCAGTCGCTTTTACCTGAGGGTGTAAGAGAGAGACAGAAACTGGATTTGGTTCTGTCGGTGACCAGGGGGAGGGTGTTGGAGGCAGACGGAATGATAATTCTGGAAGCCCTAAGGCTCGCAAGGGCCTGGCCAAATCAGGGAGTGGGCAGGCGATGGTAATGCTGGAGTCCAGGGCACAGGAGTGTGGCGGGGACCCAACTGGCCGGGGCCTCTCACGCCGTCCACAGGGCTCTTTGTGATGGACGAGGATGCCACGCTCCAGGACCTGCCCCCCTTCTGCGAGTCGGACCCCGAGAGCACAGATGGTGAGTGTCCCCACTCCTGGGGGGGCTGGGACGAAGGCAGGGACAGAGGCTGAAGTCCACCCTCTCTCCCAGACGGCAGCCTGAGCGAGGAGACCCCCGCCGGACCCCCCACCTACTCAGTGCCCCCGGCCTCAGCCCTGCCCACCCAGCAGTATGCCAAGTCCCTGCCCGTGTCCGTGCCCGTCTGGGCCTTCAAGGAGAAGAGGACGGAAGCGCGATCGTCAGACGAGGAGAACGGGCAGGTGCGGGCACATGGGAGGAGGGGAGGGGGGGTGGCGGGAAGGGCTCAGAGCTGCCTCCTCCAGGAAGCCCTCGGGCCTAGCTGCCTGGCTTCACGGGGTTGTTCTTCCCCTCCCTCTCTCGAGGCAGGTCCTGTGGCCAGAGCCCTGCATTTTTAACTGTTGCAGCCTTATCACGTGTCCCAGTGCCTTGTGGGGAAAACCTCCTCTCGTTTCCAGAAACAGCTCCATTTATAGAATCCGGGCAAGGCACAAGTACTCTGGTGTCCCCTCCAGATGAGGACCCTGAGGCTCAGAGGGGTCGGAGCACCTTCCATCCCCACCCCACACATTCCTGGCCCCTCCTGGAAGTTGTCCCCCGCCTTGTCCTCTGTTCCTCCCACACGACTCTACATGAGGAGTCCTGGGCTGGTGTGGGTGGGTCCTCCTTGCCCGTCACTGAAGCTCCCTGAGGCAGAGGGGAAACCGAGGCACTGAGAGTTCATGTCACTTCCCTGGGACCTCTGCCTAACTGTTTGGGGCAGAATGGGAACGGGGACCCAGCTTCCTTTCAGAAAGGAGTTACAGCCTGCGAGGGAGGAGGCCGTGGGTGCCCAGGGCCCCCCTCCTAGGATGCCTCCGTGTTGTCGTTTACACGCTGGACCTGGCAGGTCCAGCGGCTGCTGCTATGTTGTTTGCTGCTGGTGCACTCGCCGCTGATCTGTGAAGCGGGGCACCGCCTGAGTGCTGGGCTCCGGTCCAGCCTCTGCCGCTGGCCTCTCCCATTCTGCTGGGGGCCAGGCCGGCTCGGGGTGACCGGGCCTATAAGGGAGGTGGCACTAGGTGCTAGGACTGCAGGAAAATGCCAGGACCCCTCCCCAGTGGAGGCCGACACGGAGGGGGATCCTTTCTGTACAGCGCTGGTGAGATGACAGTCGCCTTTCTTGAGCGATCACCGTGCTGACTGTCTCAGACCCCGTTCTCAGCCCCGTTTTTCGGAGGGGGGACGGAAGCCTAGGGAAGTGAAATCCCTGTTGACAGCTAGTCGGTGGCAGAGGTCTGATGGGAACGTGACTGAATCCCAGTCCCATATCCTGGGATGCCAGGCCCTCTGGGTGCACCCAGCCGTGATGGTTGAGAAGGAACTGGAGCGACGGGGGCCAGGCGGCTGTGCCTGCTCATAGGTCCAGGCCAAGAAGGGGAGGAGAAGGGCAGGAGGGCTTCCTGGAGGAGGAGGTGTCCGAGTCGAGAAGAACGCTACGTGGAGCAGGACAGGGTGAAGGGGGCCTTGGGCATCGCAGGGGCCCAGGGCGCAGCCGCTGCTGACCCCGTCCCGTGCCCGCAGCCCTCCTCGCCCGACCTGGACCGCATCGCGGCGAGCATGCGCGCGCTGGTGCTGCGAGAGGCCGAGGACACCCAGGTTTTCGGGGACCTGCCGCGGCCGCGGCTCAACACCAGCGACTTCCAGAAGCTCAAGCGGAAATACTAAGGCCCCGGGAGCGCGCTGCCTGGCCGGCGTCGCCCCGCCCACACTACACCCCCGCCCCGCCCCCGGGGCCCGCCAATCCGAGCCCGAGCCGGGACCGGCCCCCGGCGGCCCCACCGCCCTCCGGCCCCGCCATCCTGCGCCGAGCCGGCTCCCTGATTGGGTCTGATCGCCGCTCGCCCCGCCCGGCGACAGGCTTTCTCCTAAGGGGTTGGCTCGCTCCCCGGTCGGGGCGGGGCTAGTTCTAAGCCCTGAGCGGGTCTCCTCCGTCGTTTTCTGCCTAGCAACAAGGGCTTTGCTCCCCCGGCATTGGCTCCTTCCCTGGAAGAGCACAGCCAGGCCCCAGGATTGGCTGGTGGCCCTCCACTTCAGCCTAGGGAATAGGCAGTTCTTTCATTTGATTGGCCCGAGCCCAGAGGGTTTGGCCAATCGCCAGAGTCACCGTCCGCGCTTCCCTAGTCCCACTGGCTGATTGGCTCCAGTCTCTTGGGGGCGTGGCCGACCCTCCCCCTGCGCCCAGGATTAACCTGTGGCCTTAAATTTACGTTCTTTACACTACTGGGGCTAGGGCCGTTTTGGCCCAAGTCCTGACAACTTGTCCCTGAGGGGGCCACCTCAGGGATGGCCCAGTCCTGTCCCTGCGTCTGACACCGTCTCATTGGTCCCATCCCACAACAGCCTGCCAATCGAAGCCCGTCCTTGCATCCAGGACGGTACCAGCTCCCGCCCCTCTCCCCCCACCCCCACAGGTGCCTTAAAGGGCCCTCGTCCACCCAAGGTGGGGGGCAGGGGGCCTCACTCTCCGGCCCTGGTGTGGGGGAGAGAGTGGGGGGTGGGCATCGGAAGTTGGGAGGGGCGCTCTGAGATTAAAGAGTTTTACCTCTGGCAAATGAGTATGAGGTGTGTTGTGGGTGTTCATTCAACAAACATTTTGTGAAGCCAAGGGATTAGCATCGCCTTGATTTTCAGTGCGAAGCTGGGAGTTGGAATTATTGTCCCCAAATCACAGACAAGAAAACGGAGATTCACGGGGCAGGAGGGACAGTGCCAGCCCTGTGTGACCGTGGAGCTCCAGTCTTGGCGGGGGGTTGGGGGGACAGAGTTGTAATCGGAGTTGGTCTTTAAGGAATCCGTCTCCTGAGAGCACGTGAACCCAAGCAAAGCCGGGAGCCTGCGATTGAGGCCGCGAGTTTCCCCTCTAATATAAGGGTGGAGGTCAGAGAACGGCGACCTGGCCCGAAGTTAGGGCTGGGTCAGGCCAACGGTAAACGATGGACAAGATTAAACAGGGCAAACTAGCGCCCTGACAAATAGAAACGGCAGGCAATAGGATATATTGGAGTATATGAAGAAGCCATTGGGTGTAAACCTAATTCTGCCTGACTTTGTTTTTCCAAAAGGGCCTGACGTGGCCGTTGAGCACGCATTGTATTTCTGCTTTCAGCATTTCCTATGGCGAGACAAAAGCCCTTAAGATAAAGATGCAACTTGCCCCCACATTGGCATTTCCTCAAGGATAAGCATCTCTCCTTAGGCTAGGAACTGATTGCTGTGCTCACCTGTGACCACCCAGCTCACCTGTGACCACCTAGCTCGAGACAGCACACCTGCCACCCTGCTGTGTCCACCACTTGCTGTGCGGACAGCAGTCTCGTGGCTATTGTAAAAATCGTATGTGACACATGCTCTTTGAGGTCATATAACCACTTTGTACACCCCACTTCTTTCGTGCCCTTCCCTCCTTGGGGAAGGAAGGCCCCGGGCTATATGGTCCTCACCTTTGGCTCAGAATAAACTCACCCCAATTTTCATTTATAGATTGGTTATGGATCATGTGCTTTGACACCCAAACACTGTTACAAGTTATTTACATGTATTCACTCCTTTCACCTTCTAGTAACCCCACCAAGTGGAAGCGATTATCCCCACTTTATAGATGAGAAAACTACCGCCTTGAGGGCGAGGAGGGTTGTCGGGGGCGGGGATTTCTTCCACCGAGAGTGATCCTCAAATGGGAAAGCACTTCCTCCCGCTGTAAAGATCTCCAGCCCAGGGAATGAAAGTTAGAGCTCAACGTGAAGACTCTGGACGGAGGACCCACGCCCCCTGCTGGCCTGAGCCTCCCACGGCAGCAAGAGAGACGAAAGTCAGAGCTGCGGAGGGACCGTGGGGGCCGGGGGCGGGGCCTCCGTCATGGGAGGAGCCAGGCCCCGCCCCGTCGGCGGGACGAGTCATTTCCGTCCGCCAGGAGCCCAGCGAGCGGCCGGCGGAGCTGCGGGCGGGCCCTCCCCGGTCGGCAGCGGGAGCGAGCCCAGGCGGCGGGCGCGGGTGAGCGCGGGGTCCCGGCTCCCCGAGGGCCGGAACGGGGCGTCGTCGTCTGGGAAACGCGCCCCCCGGCCGGCGAGTGGGTGGGATTTCCGGAGCCTTCCGGGGATGGAGGGAATTCCCCGTGGAGGGGGCGAGAGGAGGCGGGACTTCCTGCAGCAGTCCGAGGGCCACCTGCCACTCAAACCTCTTGACCTGCTTCCCCGCAGGCAGGCGCCCAGGATGGCCGAGGGGGAGGCGCAGGGCCGCCTGTGGCTGGAGAGCCCCCCTGGGGGGCCGCCCCCCATCTTCCTTCCCTCCGACGGTCAAGCTCTGGTCCTAGGCCGGGGACCCCTGACCCAGGTTACCGACCGGAAGTGCTCCAGAAACCAAGGTGGGCAGGGGCGGGGTCTGAGCTGGAGGGGGTGTGGCCTGCTGCAGGAGCGGGAACGCAGTCGATGGGAACCATGCACAGTCAATCCCGAAAGGGACGTGCTTGGCACTAGGCGGAACGCGTGCTGCAGCCAGGCCTGAAGTTAGTAGGGGCCCTCTGGGGAGCTGGAGAGAAAGGTTGCCCCGGACCTGGAACCAGCCAGATCCCTTGAGGGGGAAGGGGATGGCGCCAATCCCGAGACAAGTCACTAGGCAGAGAAGGATGCTCACAGTGCCCCGTGAAAGCGCGCATCAGGCCCCGACCCTTGTCAGGAGAGAGCCGAGCCTCTGGAGAAAAGTGCGTGTTGCTCAGCAGGGAGGGGTGGTAGCGGGCCAAGCCCAGGACCGGCATCTGGCCACCTCTTCGTGCAGGAGAAGCCAGTTCTGTACAGAAAAACACCCACCCTGTCCCTAGGCGAGGACCAGTGTCACAGGCAGTCCTAAGGCCTTTATCTGTCCAGGAACAAACTAGTTTTAGAAATAAACTGCTCCTCCTCCTGCATGGGTGCTCAGCCCCATCCTGTGGCCTGGAGCTGGCTATGCTCCCCAGGGGTTGGGGAAGCAATAACGCAATGATGCAAATCCTGACTTCACCGCCCCCACCTCAGTGGAGCTGGTCGCGGACCCTGAGACTCGGACCGTGGCAGTGAAGCAGGTACCAGTTTGTCAGCGAGGCCCGGGGGCGGTGTCAGGGAAGAATCACTACCCAGCAGGGAGCAGACCCTTTGGGAAAATCGGACTGGCTGGGAGGGAAGAGGGTGTGGCCCGTTCCAGTGGGGTCAAAGTCCAGCACAATTTAAATTGGATAAGACTGGATGCCTGTAACCTTTCCAAAGCTCTGATTGGTGGTACACAGTGAAGAGGTGGGGCTTAAGGGTCTGATTGGCAGTTGGAGAGGCACGGTCTGTCCTGAGGTTTTTGATTGGAGGAGGTTACCGGTGGGGGCGGAGCCAGTCCCAGCCCCTCCCTCTTCCTCTACAGCTGGGAATTAACCCCTCAACTGCCGGGACGCAGGTGCTGAACCCGGGGTCCAAGGGCTCTCTGGGGGTGGGGGACACGCTGTATTTGGTCAACGGCCTCCACCCGCTGACCCTGCGCTGGGAAGAGGCCCGCACGGCAGAATCCCAGCCAGACACTCCACCTGGCACACCTCCGGCGGCCCCAGACCACAAGGAGGATGTTGAGCAGCCGAAGAAGCGGATACGGAAGTCATCCCCCGGCTGGGAGAGCTTCGAGAAGCTGCTGGTGTTCACAGCACCTGGCGTGAGGCCCCGGGGCAAGGTGAGCGCCCCGCTGAGAACTGAGGGAGCCACCAGAGACTGGGGACTCAAGCCCAGGTTTGCTGTGTGCCCCTGGGCAGGTCACTCAACCTCTCTTAGCCTCCACTTTCTCTTCTGAGAAATGGCCCCGATGACACACTCAGGGGTTGTAAGCACTGGGGGAATTGACGTATGTCAGCTCCTGCCTGACCCACAGTGACTGCCCAGTGACCATAGCAACGCTCACGAACATTTTCGCAGGAGCTACTATGATGAGTCTTTCTCAGGTCCAGAGACACGAGTTCAGATGCTGTTACACCGTGTTCTCTGAGACCCACTTCCCACCAGTGAAATGACGAATCCGTGGGAAGCACGTGGCACCGTCCCTGCCGGGCAGTCAGCACCCAAACAAAGCTCGGCTCCTGTTTTTATTTTCACGGCCAGGGGAAGAGCAGGGGTCGGATACGAGCCCCCCACCTTTTTTTTTTTTTTTTTTGAGGAAGATTAGCCCTGAGCTAACTGCTGCCAATCCTCCTCTTTTCTTTTTTTGCTGAGGACGACTGGCCCTGAGCTCACATCCGTGCCCATCTTGCTCTACTTTATATGTGGGACGCCTACCACAGCATGGCTTACCAAGTGGTACCATGTCCGCACCCGGGATCCGAATCAGCAAACCCCGGGCCGCTGAAGCAGAACGTGTGCACTTAACCGCTGCACCACCGGGCCAGCCCCAGGAGCCCCATTTTAAAGATTGGAATACTGAGGGTCTTAGGAGGAGTGGGAGAGATGGTCCAGTGAAGATTGCAGGCTCTATACTCAGGTGTCAGGAACACATGGGACACATCCTGCTGTGCCTTGTCCTTATATAAGACGTGTAGGCGCTCTATGACTCAGTTTCCCCATCTATAAGGGGCGGGTGGTAATAGTCCCACCTCGCAGCCTGTGAGTGAGGGGCGTCAGAGGCGTAACGCTGCCGCTGTTCCTCTTCTCTGGTGATGCCAGGTGGCCGGCTTTGATCTGGATGGGACCCTCATCACCACACGCTCCGGGAAGGTCTTTCCCACCGGCCCCAGTGACTGGAGGTGAGCAGAGGCCGGAGGAGGGGGTGAGTGAGGCCCCCTCGGAGCCCCAGGTCACCTTGCCACTTCCTGCCCGGCCTAGGATCTTGTACCCAGAGATTCCGCGGAAACTGCGGGAGCTGGATGCCGAGGGCTACAAGGTGAGTTGTGTGTGTGTGTGTGTGTGTGAGAGAGTGTGTGTGTGTGTCTGCGTGCAAGCAGTGGCCAGCCCACGGGGCAGGCTGGGGCCTGGTGAGACGGGCACCGGTGACACCCATCTGCTCCCCAGCTGGTGATCTTCACCAACCAGATGGGCATCGGGCGCAGGAAGCTGCCAGCGGAGGAGTTCAAGGCCAAGGTGGAGGCCGTGCTGGAGAAGCTGGGGGTCCCCTTTCAGGTACAGCTGCTGCTTATGTTGGGGGACAGGGACACTGCGGTGGGGGGCAGAGAGGAGGCAGCAGAGCCCCTGCTGAGTGGCGCAGGCCCCGGGTGGGGCTGTGCTGACAGAACCCGCCCCGAGTGGCCGGTTCTGGGGCACGGGGGGCTCTCCTTGGATCGGCAGGGCTTGGGGAGCACCCTGGGGACCCACGTGCCCTTGAAGGGCTCTGGGAGCCTGATGAGGCGCTGAGGACAGTGTCTGTCCCCACCCTGCCCACAGGTGCTGGTGGCCACGCACGCCGGCTTGTACCGGAAGCCGGTGATCGGCATGTGGGACCATCTGCAGGAGCAGGTGAGACGGCCTCCCGGGCGCTCCGCCTCGCCCCGCAGCCCCGGCTCCCGGGCGGCCTCCCCACGCCGCCTCTGCTCCTTAGCCGCCTCTCTCCTCCTCTCATCTCCTCCCCGGGCCTCACCTTCTAGTGTGGGGATGCGAGGCCGATGCGCTTACACTCTGACAACCAGAGTGGTGGAGCGAGAAGTCGCTCAGTGAGTCACTCATTCGCTCGTTCACTCGTGCGTGCGCTTGAGCTGACGGTGTCAGTGAACAGGACAGGGAGCCATGTGGGTTTCTAGGCACAAGTGGTCCAGGTGGAGGTGCCGGCAGGTGCAAAGGCCCTGAGGGCAGCCCGGTGTGTGGCACAGTGAGGCCTGGGGCTGGACCTGAGCGGGTAAGAGGAGAGGGCACAGCATGAGGTCAGAGGGTGAGCAGGGGTCAGGTTGTGTGCGGCCCTGTGGGCCAGGACCCAGCGCCCATGGTGGCCACGTGGAGTATAGAGGGGGCGAGACCAGCCAGAAGGGGCTGAATAGTCCAGGTGGGCGACACTGGTGGCCATGGTGGAGGCGATGGCAGTGAAGGGAGTGAGAAGTGGCTGCAGTTGGGGGCCCACGGAATCTGCTGATGTGTCAGATGAGGGGCATGGAGGGTTAGAGATGGGCTGACTCGGGGCACAGACCCGCTGAGCGTCCCCCGGGGAACCAGCCATGCTCTGGGGGAGCAGACGTGGGAGCTGGTTCCTTATGCCTCTTGTCTGTCCCCAGGCCAACGAGGGCGTGCCCATCTCCATCAGGGACAGTGTCTTCGTGGGAGGTAGGGCCTGGGGGTGGGGGCAGTGTGTGGACCCTCAGCGCTGATGGAGGGGGCTGGTGGTGACCCGGTGTGTCCTCCGTATGTTCCAGACGCAGCTGGACGCCCAGCCAACTGGGCCCCTGGGCGGAAGAAGAAAGACTTCTCCTGCGCCGACCGCCTGGTGAGGCCCTCCGCCCGCGCCCCCCGAGCCCGGCCCTCGCCCCGTCTGACCTCCGCCCTCGCCCCCAGTTTGCCCTCAACCTTGGCCTGCCCTTCGCCACACCCGAGGAGTTCTTCCTGAAGTGGCCGGTGGCCGGCTTTGAGCTCCCAGCCTTCGATCCGGTGAGGCCCACGGGCCGGGGCCGGGGCGGGGGGACCGGATGGGACAGCTGGGGGCATCCTCACTCATCACGGCCCCCTCCCAGAGGACCATCTCCCCCTCCGGGCCGCTCTGCCTCCCTGAGTCCAGCTCCCTCTTGAGCTCCGACCCCGAGGTGGTTGTCGCCGTGGGATTTCCAGGGGGTGAGACACCCTGACCCCTGACGTCTGACCTCCAGAAGCCCCAGCCCCCTCCAGGCCCCGGGCTCCCACTGACACCGCCCTCTCCGCAGCTGGCAAGTCCACGTTCCTCCAGGAGCATCTCGTGTCGGCCGGATACGTCCACGTGAACAGGGTAGGACGGGTGTGCAGCCCGCGTCGGTCCTCAGTCCCGGTCCCCCGCCCGGCTTCCCTCCCGGCTCCCTGCCGTCCCCTGTCGGCCCGTGTCCCCATCCAGGTTTCCACTCCTCCTGCATCTCCGTCCTCTTTCGGGGTCTCCCTCTCCGCCCTGCTCCCCAGTGTCTCTCTCGCTGTCCCCCCCAGTCCCCGTCCCCGGGTCTCCTGCCCGCCTGACTGCCCTCCCCGCCCCAGGACACTCTGGGCTCGTGGCAGCGCTGTGTGACCGCGTGCGAGGCAGCTCTCAGGCAGAGGAAGCGGGTCGTGATCGACAACACAAACCCAGACGTCCAGAGCCGGGCCAGGTACGGGTGGGCGGGCGCCCTCCGCGGGGTGGCCCCGGGGCCCCTAACCAGCGACCCCTTCCCGGGCCCCAGGTACGTCAAGTGCGCCCAGGACGCGGGGGTCCCCTGCCGCTGCTTCCTCTTCAGCGCCTCCCTGGAGCAGGCGCGCCACAACAACCGGGTGAGCAGCCCCCCCAGGTGCCCCGCCCCCTGCCCCCTCCCCTCCCCCAGCCTGACTGCCCCCCGCCCCCTGCACCCCCGTCCTCCCTCCCCTCCCCCAGCCTGACCCCCCCTTCCACCCCCCCCCGCCCCCCCGCAGTTCCGGGAGATGAGCGGCTCCCCGCACGCGCCCGTGTCCGACGTGGTCATGTTCGGCTACAGGTAGGCGAGGGCGGCAGCACCCCGGGCTGGCGCGGGCCCAGGGGGTCGGTCGCCTCCCTCACCCCGCTCTGCCACCAGGAAGCAGTTCGAGGCGCCGACGCTGGCCGAAGGCTTCTCGGCGATTCTGGAGATCCCGTTCCGGCTGCGCGTGGAGCCGCGGCTCGAGCGCCTGTACCGCCAGTTCTCCGAGGGCTGAGCCGCCCCGCCCCCAATAAATGCTCTTTTTCTTTAAGTTTGGCCAGCGCTCTGCGGAGGAGGAGGGGGGGGGGTCTGGTGGGCGCCCCACGAGCTGCCTGCTGGTGCCCAGGCCGGGCTAGCGGCCGGTCCCGGGAGGGGCATGGGGGGGGCGGGCTTTGTCCCAGCTCGGCACTCGGTTCCCCCCGCCACGGCCCGCCGCCTCCCCTGCAGTGGGGACTCCGGCCTCTCAGGGCCACGGCTGCTGGCGTACCCCGAGAGCGGCTCTCTCCACGCGTGGCCGCCCCCGCTGTGGCGCCCGCATGACCCAGCCCAGAGCTTGGCAAGGCCGAGCAGGCGACGCCGAGGCCGAGAGCTGGAGCGCAGCTTCCGTGAGAAGCGAGCGCTCTGCCCGCCGGCCTTGCACCCGGGGCCTGGGCCCTGCGGCCGTGGGGGCTGAGAGCGCGGCCAGGCCCGCAGCTCGCCACCCATCCCAGGAGGCGGACCAGGCCCCGCCCACCCCGTGTCTGCCCCCAGCGCAGCGGGGCCCTGAGTCCGGAGGGAACCGAAGGGAACGGGAACGCAGCTGGGGACACCGGGCAGGGGAATCTCAGAGCACAGCCGGCCCCAGAAAGGCCCTTGAGGATGCGGCCACCAAGCCCTGCCCGCCCCGTCAGCTGGGGACGGCCCGCACCAGGTCCCGTTCCCTCCCAGCTCAGAGCAGCCCTAAGGCGGCCACCCGGGAATCTGTTAGGGCCGCACAGGCCCCGCCCAGCTGGCCCCAAACTCGAGGCGTGGGCCTAGCCGCCAGCCCTCTGGGGACCGACGGCGCCCAGGTGCGGGGACTGCTGTCCCTGGAGGGGCTCGGCCTCTCCGAGCCACGGCGTCTGGACAGCGAGCACGGCAGCCGGCGGGCTTTTAAAAGACTTTATTAGGGAACGTACAGGGGTGGGGACCGTCCTCGGAGACATCTCAGGACTCTGTCCTCCATCTCGCTGGGCAGTTGCAGTCCCCAGGGGCCCCCGCTCAGAAGCATCTGACCTGGGGGCAGGGGGATGGTGGGGGGGCTGGACACAGGCTCCAGGAGCCCCTGGACCCCCAGGCCCTGAGCCCCAAGGCCCCTGCCCAGCCTGGAGACCCCAGTTCTGTTGCCTCTGAGGGTGGGGGGCCTGGGGCTGGCGTTGCCCAGGAGGCCTGGGCCCACGGGGGACGGCCGTGCCTCTCTCTGGTCTCTCAAGGCCAGGGTCACACCACTTCCGGAACCCTCCCGGCACGTCCAAGGCTCCAGGCTGCACGCGACCCGGGTGCCACTCACCAGTCTTGGCAGGGGCCTCGTCTGTGACTCCTGGAGGGGCCCAGCCCGGGGGCGGCCACTACCCCCCCATCTGTGGGGGAAGCGGGGAAGAGTGAGCATGGAGGGGCCGCAGGGCAGGGGGCCGCGCCCGGGGCGCCCGCCTCACCCCTCGCTGCTGCTGCTCCTGCTCCAGGTTCCGCTGCAGGACCTGCTGCTGGTTGGCGATGACACGCCGGATGCCGCTGACGAAGGTGCCCTGGTCGTGGGGGATGAGGCCGATGAAGATCTTCTTCTCGGACGAGTAGAGCAGCATGAGCACGCGCACCTCGCACGCCGCCTTGTAGGAGAAGTGCACGCAGCCCGCCTGTGGCCGGAGCGCAGCGTCACGGCGGGCACCGGGGACCACGTACGCCCCCGCCGCCGGCACCACAATGCCCACCCGGCTTGTCCTGGGGCTCTGTCCCCACGGCCCCAGGACCGCTGCCATCTGGGGACGAGGAGACAGACGGCCCAGGACTCTGCCCTGAGGAGATGGCGGCGCCCACTGCCCACAGTGCCATCGATGCCACACAGGCCAACACCCGGATCATCCCCAAAAAGGGACCTGGCCCACAGCAGACAGGGTGGGCCAGGACCACGACCCGGCACAAAGGCCACTCTGGGGAGACGTGCCCAGGAGGCCCGGCACTAAGGCCCCCCCCCACCCCTGCATGCCCCCAAGGCCAGGGCAGCGTGCTGACCGCTGACTCCAGGCGGGGGTGTGGCTCAGGGTCACCGGAAGGGGGACCTGGGGCTCCCGATCCATTTCCCAGCTCCTCTCTTCTCCCTCGGTGGCCAGGCCTCACAAGCCCCAGGGGAGGCTGGCAGCTCGTGGCCCACAGCCCCGGGCCCTGCATGGGGACCGGCGTGCGCCCAGGGGAGGCCCAGCCAGAGGCACACGGGGCATTATGGGGTTCGCCGAGGGAACTCTATGCTTTTAGACTCTTTAACGTGGAAGACACACAACCAGCCCCTCAGATGCACAACAGCACGGCTGTGGCAGCTACAACGGACTGAGAGCCAGGGAGGTGACGTGGGCACCGACGTCACCCAGGAACGGCAGATCCCCACAACAGTGGACAGCGCCGGCTGCAGCCTCTGAAACCCCCAAGTCCAGCCCTCCCCGCCTCACAGGTGGAGAAACTGAGGCCCGAAGAGGAAAGGACTGGGCCGAGACTCTCCAACAGCCAGACGGGGTGCTGAGGGGCTCGGGCTGGAGGCAGGCACGCCACCCCCACTGCCCACCGCTGGAGCAGAGCCTCCGGGAGCCCCGGGAGGGAGCAGGAGGTGGGCAGGTGACGAGCCGGGAGCTCGGGGTCAGCACTGGACACTGGACCCTCCTGAGGCCGCAGGGGTCCAGTCCCGCCCTGGCCTTGAGGCCCCACCTGAACCTCTCCTTCCCCATCTGTAAGGTGGGTTAGGCCCCCAGAGCCCCAGGGCAGTCACGTGGCCCGGGAGCTGCCATCACTCTCCCCAGCCGCCTGTGGGGACACCGCCACTGCTGGTCTGTCTCACTTCAGTTTGTAAAGCCCTGCGCGGACGTGGCCCCAGCCCTCCCCCAGCCCCCCTGGCGCCGGCCTCCCGCGGCCGCACTTACAAAGCCGTTGTCCATGATGCGGCACAGGCTCTTGAGTGTCTCCAGGTCCTTGGTGAAGTGGAACTGCACCAGGCGCGAGTTCCGGAACAGCGGCACCAGGGTGGTCTGCGGGCAAGCCGAGGGGCTGGCAGAGCTTGGCACAGCCCATGGCCACGCTGCCCGGTGGAGGGCCGAGGCCCAGGTCACGCCCTCACACAGGTCCTGTGACCCTCAGCAGGGCTGTGGGCCCCATGCCCCTGCCCTTGCTGGCCTCCACACACCAGGCAGGCCAGCCTCCAGCCACAGGCCCTTTGCACATAACATGCTTCTACCTTCCTCCTCCAGCTGGCAACTCAAAGGTCTCCTTCTTGGGGAAGCCACCCCCCCAGGTCCAGAACAGCTCCTGTCACGCCGACCTGGTATGCCTCGCACCCCCGTCACCACTCACCAGCAGCTGCTGTGGGATGAGCTGCATGTACAGCTTCCTCGGCCACTGCTCAGTCCTCCTGCGGGACACACGGCGACCGAACTCAGGAGGCCGGGTCTCACTGAGACGCCACCCCCGCCCCAGCCCGACACTCACAGGATCTCCCCTTGGTTCACGTAGACGTGCGACGGCAGCCACCTCTTCGACCGACTGTTGGGCTCAGGTCTGGGCTTTTGGGGAGAGAGAGAGGTGAGACCACCGGGAGCGGGAGGCCACGAGTCAGCGAGGATGCGCTGGTCCTGCGGCCACCCGGGCCACCGCAGGGCTCACCTCCTGCCACTCCATGACTCCACTCCAAGCCAGGAACTTGTTGTTGACGATCTGGACCGGGCCGGCAACGCCACCAGGTCCCACTGCCTGTGGAAAGAGACGGCAGTAATCCCCAGAGGTGGCTTCTGGGAACCGCAAAGCTGTCCCAGGCCACCCCAACCCTTCCTCCGTGCCCCAGCCATGGGGCCCATGCTGTCCCCGCCCGGCCTGCCCAGGAGACCTGCGCCCCAGCCTTCCTTCTGGCTGCCCGGCTCCAGCCTGTGCACAGCCCCAGAGGACTCCCCAGGGCTGGCCCGGCCCCTCGGCCTGGGGTACGGAGCCCGCGGGGACGGCCCCTCGGCCTGAGCAACCAGAGAATTTGATGCACAAACTGGGACCTTTTCAGGAGAGAGGGACAGCATGAATAACTGGTTCAGCATGAAGCAGGACACGTGGTCATCTTCTGGAGCCCCCTGCCCCCCGCCACGGGTGTGCCCACCTGCCCCTCCCCATGGGCAGCCGACCCTCCTGCCAGGCCCCTTGCTCGGGCGGCCCGGGCCCCGCACACCTGTTTGCGGGTGGTGATGACCTGCCGGATGGCATTGACGAAGCCGCTCTGGTCGTAGGGGATGAGGCCCATGAAAATCTTCTTCTTAGACGAGTACAGCAGCATGAGCACGCGCACTTCGCATGGGGAGATGTGAGGGAAGAGCATGCAGCCCGCCTGGGGGGGGCCAGGAGGTCAGGCCGCGGGGCACTGCCGGCCAAGCCAGACGCCCCTCCACGCCACCCGAGACCGCTCGTCCAGGTGATGAGGTCACCGTGGGACAGCCCAGTCCACAGTGAGACACACGCACACATGTGCCCCGCGGAGTCCCTGAACCCCATGATCACGGTCAGGGCCAGGGCCTGGCACGTCCACAAGGGTGTAAGGACCTTGAGGGCTCCATCTACAACCAGGATGGAGGCAACCTGGCCTTGGAGCTGAGAGCACAGCCATGGGACCCACCTGCCTGGTGCAACCACAGCTCTGCCACCTCCTAGCTGTGCGACCCAAGGCAAATCACCTCAGGATTCCCGGCCTCAGTTTGCCCATTTGTAAAACGGCATAACGACAGCACGTGCAGTAAGTGCCACATAAATGCTCCTGACGTGAGATGCTGGTGCCACCTCCGTGGGACGTGGAGAATGTATACCTGACAGACCGCCCCATCTGGGGGCCGGGAGAAGGGGCGTGTACTTCCCAGGCCACCTCCGGGCACCCCTGCCCGCGCTGCCTGCCTTCTCTCATCCCCAGGGCCTGCCCACCCGGGGAACCCGGCCCTGGGCTCCGGGATCCACGTGCAGCCGGCCCTCCCGGAGCCACCACGGGGGCAGCAGCGTCGGCCAGCAGTCACAGAGGGCACATGACAGCCACCTTCCCTGCAGCCTGCACTCCTGGGGGCGCTGGGGGCTGTGCAAGGGCAGGCCCTCAGCAATGGTGCTGGACGGAGGGGTGACGGGCAGGCAGGAGACCCCACCACAGCCACAAGCCCTGGCCTGTCCAGGCCCCGAGGGAGCGGGATGCGCCTGGACGTGAGGGGTGTGGCACACAGTGTCCGCTGCAGGCAGCGGCCGGGAGGTGGGGGGCCTGTCCCAAAAGGAACCAGGACTGGAGGAAACCCCAGAGCCAAGCTGTCTGGGGGTCCTGGGCAGGAGACGCACCCCCACCTCGTGCCACCCCCTCCCAGCACCCACTGAAATTAGGGCGTGGACTCTGGGGCTGCAGGGCCCAGGCCGAGTGCCACTTCCTGCCGGCCCTGTGTTTGAAGGGCACTTCCCACACTCACTGGTCCGGTGGCCTCCAGGGGGTGTCAGCCCGACCATCGCCCATGACCCTCTGCCTGGCTCACCAGCTGCCCCCCAGGCTGCGTCCCAGGCCCAGGACAGCCAGCCCGGGCCTCCACCACCTGCACAGGCAGCTCTCAGCGGGGCCCGGATCCTCCACTCTCCGCTGCACCGAGAACTTCTCAGACCCTAACCTCCCGGCGGGGACGGCGCATGGATGCTCTCCCAGACCCCCGGGAGCGCCGGCCTGCCACCCCGGGCCCCTCCGCCCCGCCCCGCCGCACTCACGAAGCCGTTGCCCATGATGCGGCAGAGCCCCTTGAGGGAGTCGCAGTCTCTGTTGGTGAAGTGGAACTGCGCCAGCTGCGAGTTGCGGAACAGGGGGCCCAGAGTCGTCTGGGGGCAACAAGGGGACAGCCGGTCACTGCTGGGGTGGTGGGGGCTCTGAGGCACGGGCTGGGGGGCTGGGGGCGGGTCTCACCAGCAGCTGCTGGGGGATGAGCTGCATGATCAGCTTCTGGGGCCACTGGTCAGTCTCCCTGCGGGGAGAAGAGGTCAGGGGACGCCGGCCGCCCGTCCCTGCCCCCGCACACCCGCCCGGCACTCACAGGTTCTCGCCCTGGTTCACGTAGGCCTGGCAGGGCAGGGCCCGCTTCAGCTTCGCCGTGGAGTCCGAGTAGGGTCTGCGCTTCTGTGGCGGGAGCAGGAGGGGTCACTGGACACAGCCCAGACGCCCGGGCCTGCCCCCACCGCAGGGGCAGCCCCACAGGGACTGGCAAGGGGACCTGACCGAGCTCACCTCCTGCCACTCGAGGACGCCGCTCCAGGCCAGCAGCTTGTTGCTCAGCCGGTGTTCGCCTACAGCCAGGCCCCCGAGGGTGAGCCCGGGTGAGGAGGGCCCGATGGGACCCAGGGCCCCGAAGACCCGAGCACCTTGCTGCAGCAGAGGGGGGTGGGGAAACTGAGGCTGGGGGACGCACAAGGACAGGCTGTCCCCCACACCCCCATCCCCATGCTCAGACCCAAATCGTCCACTCAGAACTCCCGGGACCAGATCTAAGCTCCTCGTCCTAGGGGTCAAGACCCCACGTGGTTGACCCCCACATCCTTTTCCTGCCACCACTTCCATACTCCTCCCACCCAGAGGCCGTCTGTCACCTCATCACTGGCCCGTGTAGGGTCCCTGAGAGCCACCGCCCGCTTCCCCCTCCAGCCTTCGCTCCAGCTGTGCTCTTGGCCAGGAATGCCATCCCCACCCCCAAGGAGGTGCCACCCACCCGTTCTCCGGGCCTCGTCAATTCTGGGTCCCTCTGTCGAGACCCAATGCAGAAGCCAGCTCTCCAGGGCTCCAGGGCCTCCTCGAAGCCCCACCATGCACCAGCCAGCCTGGGCCGTGTGTGTCTGTCTATCTGACACGTGGTCCGCCCCATCCCGCCCCTCCAGGGCTCCCCGTGGCCCTCCAGACAAAGTCCAGACTCTTCCCTCTGGCTCCTGCCAACCTTCCCAGGCAGTCGCCGACCTGCCCTCCCCACATCAGGCTGCCCCAGGGAGGCGGCGACCAGAAGCACACAGAACAGAACCAGCCGGGAGGTGGGGATGCATCTGGAAGAGGGAGGGGGGCAACACCTGGAGGGGCCTCCCACACAACATCTGGACAGGGTTTGCATAACACCAAGAGAAGCTTCCAGCAACAGAGCCAAGGAAGGCTGCACATTCTCCTCCCGGGGCACTCTCCCAGCTATCTTTTTTCAAATCAAACACATCTCAAAGCAAACAAGGGTGGGCTTCGGAAGAGCCCGGCTGCAGGAGACCCATGGCACCCTCACCAGCAAGTACCTCCAGGGAGCAGGAAAACCCGAACGGTTGTCACTGTCATTTTATTACTAACGGGCATTTCCCAAATTTCCTATAAAGCTTCTTGTCCCAGAATAAGGACACACAGGACCAACTTTGTTTTTGGGGGGGGGCTTAAAAAGCAAAGCAACCTAAGGAAGCAGGCTCCCCATCCGGGCAGGTGGCCCCGGGATGTGGGCAATCGCACGAGACGAGGAAGAAACGAGAGCGTATCCTGGTGTGAGCACACCAGCGTGTCTCAGGGTTGAGTGTGTCTGAGACGGAGAAGGGTGCTGAAGGCCTGAGTCTGCAGGTTCCACAGCTGGAGCATCAGAGGGAATGGAGGGAATGGAGTGAAAGCCCACAGCTGGAGGAGCCTCTGGCATTCACACGAATGCACCTAAGGACCTCGGCAGGGTGCGCGCCGGGAACACACATTTACGGTCCGCTTAGCTGGGACGGCAGGCTGAGCGTGCAGGACTCGAAAGCCATCTCATCCCGAGAGTAAAGACCAGGGATGCCCGCGTGAAGCTCGGGCCCACCTGCAGCAGCAGGATGCCCACGGCAAGGCGGGAGGACCGAACGGAAGGACCAGGCTTCAGGACAACCCTAAAGGAACCCTGCCGTCTGGGGCTGCGCCTCCATGTCAGATTTGCCGTCTACTTCCTAGGAAGGTCTACTCGAGACTTAGGAAGAGAAGGAAAGCCTTAGAGTGCATGTTTAAAAACCCAGGAAGCGCTCCTGAACGACTAAATGTGAACGCCCAAGGAAGCGGGGAAGGCAGTGGAGACAGCGCTATGTTTAAGTTTGGGGAAGAGTTCAGAGTCTGGACATCTCCGTTTAAGACGCCAAGAAGCCTGTGTGAGGCTTGTCTCGAGCTGCCACAGCTCCACGCCGTGCCCAACGCGGGGCAGTGTACTGAAGAAGTGAGCGTGAGCGCCAGCCTAGGGCAACACGCACATCTGGGCAACCGTGAGCACGGCAAACGGCGGGGTGTGCGCTCCCAGCGCTCCAGGTAAGGAAACCTTATCCAGCTTTTTGTAAAGCAGGTGCCTGCCTTAGGGCTGGGGAAGCCCGTGTAGCTTGGTGTTCCTGCAAACCGGAATGCTGATGTCTAGGGTGTGCAATCCGTGAGGGCATCCCCCATCGGGGCGAGCGTGCAAAGCGGGGCGCACACGGCGCGAGCCCGGGGAGAAGGCCCCCGGGTGCAACACCTGGGCGCGTCAGTGCCGTACGCGGGTCGCCGGGCCCCGCGCCCCGACCCCGAGAAACACCAACTTTCCGATCGGAAAAGGCAGCGCGCACACCGAACGCCTGCCCCCCGCCCCACGTTTAAATCGGGCCGCGGAGTCAGCAGTAATTTGAACCCTCCCCGCCCCCGTACCCCACCCCCGCCCCCCGGCCCGCACGCGTAACAAAGGGGCGAGCCCGGCGCGTACCACCCGGGCTTCCACGGGGGCAGCGGGCCCGGCGGGACCCCCCTGGGGCCACCCGGGAGCCCCCGGCAAGGAGGGGGCGACGGACAAAGACGCCAGCCCGGGGGAGGGGCCGGCGGGGGCGGGGCCGTGGAAGGCTCTGGAAGAAGGGCGGGGGGCTCACCATGGGAGGGGCCGAGCGGGCCCGGATCCGCGGCGGCTGCGGGCCCCGGGGGCTGGCCGGCCAGGAGCGCGAGCGGGCGGCGCGCGCCGTGAGGGGCCGCGGGGGGCGGCCGCGCCCGCCGAGGGGGCCCCCGGCGCCGGAGCGGTGCGGGGCGCGGCGCGGACGGACCATGGCGGCGCGGGCCGGGCGGGCGGGCGGGGGCTGGCGCGGGCCGCACGGGGGGCTGCGGGTTCCGCCGACGGACGGGCGCGGGCGCGCGGCTGCGGGGCGACGGGCCGGGCTGGACCAAGCGCGGGTCCGCGCGCCGGAGAGGGGTCGCCGCGGCCGAACCACTGCGGCGCGCGGGGGAGCGCGGCGCGTACCAACGCCGTCCGCTGGGGGCGTGGCCGGCGCGTACCACAGCCGGGCCGGGGGGGGCCTGCGGCAGTGGGGAGGGCGCGGGGGGCGGGGAGGACGGCCATTGGAAGATGCCGTGGGCCGCTCGGGCCAGCGGGGAGGGACCGAGAGGACGTGCGAGAAACAACTTTAGGGGGGGGGGGGGGGGGCGTGGCGGGAGAGACCATCCCAAAGGTGGGGGGTGTAGATGAACGTAGAGGACGATACCAAGTTGGCCCCGGGCTGGGGGTCGGGACGCCGCGAGACTTTGAGACTCTAAGTGAGTCGCGGAGCCGGGAGGCTACACCAAGAGACCTCAGGAAAGGGGGGAGGAAGGAGTAACGGGCCTGGGGGCGAGGGAACCTTCCTCGAGGTTTGGGGATATCGATCGTACCATAAGGTTTGAAGGCAGTGACGTGGCTAGGTGGGCAGGGGACTACAACTCCCAGCGGTCCTCGCGCGGCCTGGGCGGGGCCAGCGATCCCAAGAGACGTCGCCAGCCAGAGCTGCGTACCCATTGGTCCCCTGCTCCCTACGCTCCGCCCACGGCCCTCCGCACCTCCCCCGACTTCTTGCCACCCTCCTCAGGGCCATTCATTGATTCCCTCATTCACTCAACTATTACGTGACTGCGTGTTCGCTTACTAGAAGTTGTGTGAGACTTTTTGCTTCAGCTTCCCTGTTTCTTAAATGTGGATCATAGCTAAACCTAAAGTGGTTCTGAGGATCAAATGAGTTAATAAAGTATTAAGACCAGTACTTGGCACAGTAACGACTTAAATGTTATCTTCTCTTTTTAAAAAATCATGAGCAGTACCATTTCCAGTTCTGGGCTGGGCAGTGAGTGTACTGCGAGGACCAAAACAGACCAGGTCCCTCCCAGAGCCCAAGATCCACTGGAGAAAACAATGGCAGTCTATGGTGTTATAAACAGCAGAAATGCACAGGGCGATGGGATGGGGACCATGAGAAGTCAGGAAGTGACCTTTAGGCAGCCTGCAATTCCACATAGGCTGGAAGAGTGTGCTAAGATGAGGGAACAGCAAGGGCACAAATCCTGAGAGTGGAAGGAAGGCAAGGTCGGCCACTGTGGCTGGAGCGGAGCTGTGGAAGTGGCCAGGGGCCACAAGCAGGTTCCTGTCCGCCTGGGATGGAATTAGGATTTTAGTCTCATTTTGCTGGGGAACCACCAAAAGGTTTTTGGCAAGGGAGTGATATGGTCTCACGTTTTAAACCATTCATAGGATGCATAGAATCATACACGCAGTATCTCTACAAGTCTCCGGCAGAAGCGGGGACCCACAGTTGCTTCTGAGGAGAGAAGCGGCAGACGGAGCGGGGAAGGGGCCACAGAAGGGGAAAGGGGACTCAGTTTACCCTTTTAGATTATTTGGAATTCTTACCCCATGCAGATGTTACCTATTGAAAAATAATATTTGAAGTCTTTAAATCTTTTTTTAAGGATCCTCTGGCTGCTGTTGAAAATAAAATTGTAAGGGGTGAGTGGAAGCAGGAGGGCAGCGAGGTGACTGGCCGTAATCCAGGCAGGAAGCACACACGGAATGGGTCGCAGGCAGTGGCCACCGTGCAGGCGGTCATTCTCACAATTTATTTTCAAGCTGGAGCCCAAAGGACTTGTGCAGAGTGAGAGAAAGGGAGGGGTGAAGGGTGAGGCCAAGGTTTTAGTGAAATGGAGCTGACTACAGAAGGAGCAGTTGGGGATCCCCAATTCCGTTTGAGATGCTGACTGAGCAATGGGGATCGGGGAGTCTGGAGACACCGCTTCCGGAGTCTTCAGTGTTTGAATCAGAGACCAAATGAGACCACGCAGAGCAAGTGTGTGGACAGAGCCCGGGACACTCCAGCCCCTTAGAGGTCAGGGCCATGAGGGGCAACCAGCAAGTGAAGAGGAGTGGCCAGTGAAATTCGGGAAGCCTGGACCAGGTTGCACTTCTGGTCCTTGCTTGTCCCACCCATGAAGCCGCCTGTCCCGGGGCTCCCCAGCCCTGAGCCCCTAATCGCACCTGGACTGTGGCCAAATGGGGAGTCAGTCCTCTCACACCCAGACCGCAAGCTAGAGATCAACAGTTATCTCCAGAGCCCTGTCAATCACCCGTCAGGACGCCCCATCGCTGGCAGCAGGAAGGAGAAAGCAGCACAGAGACAGAAGCTGCCTTCATCTCCCTAAATCCTCATTTCTCACCATTCTCATTGCTCCAAGCCATCACCATCTCTTGCCACCTTGTCTCTCTTATTCCACTAATCAACCACCCAGTGCCCTTGGAATTAAATACAGACTCTTCCTCTAATGCCCTGCATGGTGTGACCCCTGCTGCTGTCTCCAGACTGATCTCGTTTACATCCTCTCTGCTCTCCACCTAGCTGATGCCTTCCCATCCTTAAGAGGCCATCAGGACACGTGTGGATTGTATAAGCGTGGAGAAATGTGTGCCAGCATACACTCCAGCATGAGAAAAATGGAAACATGTCAGAATGTGAAATGAACGCACGCACTGAAATTCTATTCGAAATATAGAGTCCAGCTCTCCAAAACCATCTTGCTTACCCGGTGTGCTAGTTGGAAAGCCACCGTCCATTTCATCAAAACCTGCTGCCCTGGCGAGCACGCTACGATTATGACTAAGCAATTCTGCGCCCATCTGTTAGGCTGCCCACTTCCTGAAAAGTAGCTGTCTGTTACCCAACCTGTTTATGCCAGTTGTTCTGAAGATAATAACTTAATCCTATCAAACTAATGAAATATTAAAGCAAGAGACTTGTTTATATGCAAACCAGGTTGCCTGCACTGGAAATGAAGGTGAGTTGCTGGAAAAGAAGAAAAAATGCTGCCAGATTAGTTGCAAAGCGACTGTAAATGACCGAATGGAAAAGCTCATGAAAACCTAGGAAGACCCAGCCCTCAGTTTGCTTCATAAGTGTCTTTAGGTTCTCAAGTCACTTCAAAAAAAAAAAAAAAAAAAAAACTGGAAAGGATAGATGACTCGTTGTGGTTTGTGGGTGCTTTTTATACAGGAATCTGATGTCCTAAGATACCTGGAAGACCAAGACTTACAGAAAAGCTCCTGGTCCTACCTATCGAGATGAATGTCAGTTTAAATGTTCCTGGTCGAGATAAAAGGTTCCAAGTGTTTAGCCGGTCATCCGTGCTATTTACCATGTATTTCTAACTCCCCACTTGGCCGGCAATTGAAAGGACTGCACTTCCTGACCCCATTGTGGTTGAGTGGGGCCAGGTGACAAATTCTAGCCAATGAAATGCGAGCAAAAACGACGTCTGTGAATTCAGCGCGGCGTGTTTCACTATTTGTGCGAGACCAGAGCTGTGGGCGCCTGTCCCACGCCACCTGGCACTGTCCCCGATCTATCAACACCGGCTGCACCCACGGAGCACGAGTGAGAAGACCCACCTGCGCGATTTCAAGCCACTGCCATTTGGCGGTTGCTTGTTATTGTCACGTAAGTCAGCCCGTCCTAATATAGAAATGTCCTTTTCCAATAATCCCGTTTAACCAACTAGTGTTTAACCACCGACTGAGTTTACTAAAAGGGCGAACTGGGAGTACATAGAGGTTGGGTGTGTGTGTGACACAGACGAGCTCACGAAGACAGTTGGACAAATAAAAACGCTTTCTACCACCAAACAGGAGGAAGGCGATCTCTGCCTGGAATTTTGATTTTTGTTTTTCCAATTACAAAATCATGTTTGTTTAAAAAAGGTCTGCCTGATCCACGTTCTTCCACCTCCACATTTTCCTCCTCAAACTCGCTCATCGTGACTTGTAATATTTGTGTCTCCTAAGGACAAGGAGCCCGGCCAGCTTGTTCACCGAGCCCTCTAGGTCTAAGCGTCCGTCCCCCCAGAACCCCCTCGGCGCCTCTACACAGGCCGTGGGAAACGTCCACCACCCCCTTTCCGCTTCCGGGTCACCCCAGGAAACCACCTGTCGCAGCTTCCCCAGTAGTAGGTCAAGACGATTGATTCTCACCAGTGGGAGCGGAAGCGTGAGCGGCATGGCGTCATGACGTCACTTCCGGTCCCAGACAGGTAAGCGCCCGCATGCGCACTTCACCCCCTTGCGCCACTGCCCCTTCCAGGGCTGGAACCCAAGGACCCCCGGAAAGGAGGTGACGGTGACTGGCTGGAAGCAGCGCACCCTGAGTCACTGCTGGAGGAGAGCCACCAGGGGACAGCCGGACCCACATCGGACTGTCACGGAGCAGGGGAGGGACACAAGCCTGGCTAAGCCGCTGAGATTTACGGATTTGCCGACGTACATCATCTGATCGACCACACGCGCAGACCCGGACAGCGCTCTTTAATCCTGTTTGTCCCCTCACCTCCATGTGCCCTGTAGTCTGCAGCCTGCAGGCCTTTGCCACACTGTCCCCGCTATCTGGCGGCCCTTCCCTCAGTTGTTCCTCTCAAAGGATGACCCTTGATGGTTTAGCAGGGACTCTGCATTGAGCACGGAACTGTCGGGTCCCATCTCCTTCTCGCAGGGCCGGCCTGTCGCAGCCTCACCTTACAGACCCCAGAAATCCGGATCTGCATGGTGAGCCACTCGGCCACTCCCTGCCACCTCCAGGAGGGCGGGGCCTACAGCCATCCTTTCACTGCTGCAGCCCCAACCCCTAGCGGGCATCCAATGCATATCTTCAAACAAACGACCTGCAAATCTATGACCTCCAGCGTCAACTGGGCCCCCGCTGCTGCCTCCTGCTCTTCCATAAAGTTCCTTGATTACCTCCTAGAGGCTGGTTCAGCCTCCGCCACCCTACTCAAGGCTCTCAACAGTAACCTGGTGGATCCTCAGCCATGCGCACCCGAGTGAGTCAGACTGGTGGTCAGAGCTGGTGCCAGCCTGTATCACTTAATTTTAAAAGATGTTCTTGGAAAAGCAATAATAATAGTATTTCTTAAACACTATGCTAAGCACCTGCTCTCTGAACTCTGAATCCTCACACACCAGGCCACGAGGTGGACAATTTTATTATCCCACCTACAGGTTGAGAAACCAAAGACCAAGAGGCCAGAGCCGGAGGCCATGGACCAAGCAGAGGCGGAGGGGGCCCCGGCGCAGGTTCTTGCTTAATCTCAACAGAAGCCCTTGACTCCTCACTTGATGGAAAGAAAGAGGCGCATTAGAAGTGAGCACCTCCCCTTTCCACCCCTCCTGCCCAAGGCCCACCATGGCCATCAACTCCGGGTTGGGACCCTCCCATCGTTGTCACGGCAGCGCCTCTCACATCTGCCGCTCAGCCACCACCTGCCCTCCAGCACATACTGTTTCCAACACTCCCAGATTGTAAAAATGTGGGCCTCCCCTCGTCCTCAAACCCAGGGGCCTTTCTCCTTGCAGTGAGATGACCATGTCCCGCCCAGCCTCTCCTGATGCAGTGTCATCCACACCAGAGAATTGGTGGGACACTTGTTAGTATGCCAGATGTTTTTTGGAGGGGCAGTTTGGCAGCTGTGTCGCAGTTTAAAATGGGCCCCCAAAAGACCAGAAACATCCTACATGGCCAACAATAGGGGATTGATGGGGAAAATGATGGCATTCACACAAGGGAATACTATGCAGCCATGAAAAAGAACAGAGAACTTTTTGCCCTGGTATGAACTAGAGGAAAAGAGTAACCTACAGAATAAAGTAGGCTGAATAAGTTCTAGATCTGCAGTCCGACACAGAGCCCGTGGTCAGCAATACTCCACCGTACACATGAACTTCGGAGGGCAGACCTCATGTTAAGGGATCTTACCCCCACACACACACACACACAAAAAGACCCAAAGGGACACAAGGAAACCTGGAGGTGACGTGCCCCCCACCTTGATTGTTGTGATGCTTCCATAGGGGTATATTTATGTCCAAATGCATCAAACTGTATGCATTGAGTACATGCTTTTTGTCTATCAGTTACACCTCCATAAAGCTGTTTTCAAAAAATAAAGTAGGCCGCCACCAGGGAGAGGAGCCAGAAAATGAATATATTTCTGTTTGCTTCCACCTGCTTGTACCTGTCTCTGAAAGGGCACGAGAAATGGGGAATTGACCTCCAGAGGGAGCTGGGAGAGACCATGCATTGGGGTGACTTTGGAACCTCAAGGTGCGAACCATAGGAAGCTTTTCTATATGCAAAAAATCAATTCCATTTTTAAAAAGTCAAGTAAAAATAAAATTGGCATACTCCTCAATTTTGAAATTTTGCTAAGAATGGATCCCACAGGAATGCCTGCATAAGTGAGCAAAACACACATATAAATAGGCATATGCTCATCCTCTGCATTTTTTTGTGCTGAGAAAGATTAGCCATGAGCCAACATCCATGCCCATCTTCCCTATTTTGTATGTAGGACACCGCCACAGCACAGCTGCCAGCAAGTGGTGTAGGTCCACGCCCTGGAACTGAAGCTGGGCCGCCAAAACAGAGCACGCCAAAATTAACCACTAGGCCACAGGGCTGGCCACTTGCAGCATTTTTGATAGTAATGAAAGCCTGCACAGCCCATAGTCTGCCCACTATGCCCACAGTGTGACAAGTGGCTTCAAAGATGGCCCCCGTGCCCCCACCTCCTGGTATTACATTCTTATGTTACCCCCTCAGCTCCAGTGTGGGCTGGACCTAGTGACTTGCTGTAAAGAACAAAATATGGCAGAAGTGATGGGCTATCACTTCTGTGACTGGGTTATGAAGAAGACTTTGGCTTCCATCTTGGGCACTCTCTTACTTCTAGAGAAGCCGGTAGCCACACTGGGAGCTGCCCTATGAGGAGGCCTACATGGCGAGAAACAGAGGGCAACTTCCAGCCAATGGCAAGCAAGGAACCGAGGCTGTGTCCAACCACTTGCAAGGAACCGAATCCCACCAGCAAGCACGTGAGCGAGCCTGGACGTGGGCCCTCCCCAGTCGAGCCTTCACATCACATGAGACTGCGGCCCCGGCCCACAGCTTGATGGCAACCTTGAGAGACCTTAAGCCCGAGGCATCCAGCTAAGCTGTGCCCAGAGCAACCGTGAGACAATAACGCTTGTTGTTTTAAGCCACTGAGTGGTGGGGTTTGTTACACATCCACAGATGGCTTATCCAGACTGGATGGTTGGTGCAATTGGAAATGTGTCCATTTAATAAAGTACCGAAGGCAACCGTTTCAAGACAGAGCCACACGGAAAGGACAATGTGGACGGATGGCCGTTACTTAAGTGAAAAAAGAAGCAAGATAAAGAACAACATAGAGAGACTGACCCCACTTAGGAAAAACACGAAACTATAAATGCGTCTGTAACTGCATGCACATAAATTCAAATGCCGGACTGACCTGCCTGCCTGCCTCTGGGGAGGAAAGTGGTTCTGCTCAGAGTGTGTTTTTGGGGTAAGAGAGGGGAGAGTGAGGTGTGGAAGGGTCCTTCACTTTTTATTCGACACACTTCAGTGCTTTTTCATTTTTATGAAACTGTAGTAACGTGTGTTAAGTCAAGACGTTTTTAAGATTAATTTTTTAAAACCCCAAGATGGTGGGAAAATATTAGTGAGTTTTAGGTACCTTGAGACATACACTCCCTGTTTGAAGGTGTCATTTTTCTTATAACTTTTCTTTATAGAGGTCGTAGGTGGGCATTTCCTCTCACCCAAGACAGGTTGGCAACTATTCATGTGTTTCGGCATTTTTTTCCTTAATTTTTTTTTTTCAATTATGTTCTGCCACTTTTGCCAGATCTGCTCCTTTGGGAGGATTCTCCTGAATTTCCCAGTCTTGCTTCCAGCTCTAGATGCACAGTCCAAAAGCAAATTGGTCAAAAATGAAATGTTTCCAACCAGTCACTCACCGATTACGACCCTCATGCTCGCTCTGGTGACTCAGACAAGCTGGCACGTTCAGCAGCAGGTCTGCCCACATTTTACCTCCTAAGGGTGGGTTTTGGCCACTGACGACAACAGTGGCTAATGGCAGCTCTCCTGTGTAGAGAACTGTGCCGGGCCAGCCACGTGCTCAATCCTGTGGGAAAGGCACTACCTGACAGATGGGGAAACTGCAGGAGCTGGAGTTTAAGGCCTCTAAGATTTTCACTATTTCTTCTACACCTAAGCAGCTTTCATAGTTCCTTGTGTGCAGAGAAAAACTTTCCAAAAAGATCTGCTGCTGGCATTGGCTGGTTTTAAGATGCGTGTTAAGCACTGACGCCCACCGTCTTTATGGGATTGTGAACCGTGGAGGTGAGCTCTGTGTGTCTGGATCTTTTCTCACTCTCTGGGCATCCCGCTAAGCTCGGGCCGCCCGCTGCCTCACTTTGTGAATATGCCCCTGTGATTAGGTCATGACAAGTCCCTGGGGGTCATCTGATTGGGTGCTGAGGTCAAGAGGACCTCACTAGCCAGAGATGGCCAACCAGTGACTGGAAACATTTCTTTCTGATCAATTTGTCCTGGACCCAAACTCGTTTCCCTGCTGGGTGATTCCACCCCGGTGCAGACAGCACTGGCTGCCCTGGTCCCCTTCCCCTTGCAGCGCCCTTGGACGCAGTCCATCACTCTCTCCTCAAACACTCAGCTTCTAGAACACACTTGCCTGGTCCTCCTGTCTTCCAGCTCCCTGCCCCACCCTCACGCATGCGTCTTTCTCAGGGCTCTGTCCTTGTCCTCGCGTCTCCTCCTTCTTCTAGAGGTCACAAAATGGCGGCCCGGCAGCCTCATGAGACCCACAAGCGGATTTTGTTTGGTCCTCACAGTATTTGTGGTTTTTAATTTGAATGCCATCAGGCGGGGCAAGCACTCTCCAAGTTCGCCACAGTCCCCATCATTCCCTATTGTCTTACACCCGTCCGCTTCACACATTTCCATCACCTGCCTGGTCCCTGAAGCCATCTGAGTTTTCAAAAGCCCCGGCTACACATGCCGCTGGGGAAACCTCACACACTTTCCCTTCTTCGACTACCACGAGCATCTCCTACTCCATCTTTCGTTGGCATGAGAGTCACCTAGGAAGCTTGCTCCAAATGCCGATTCCCAGCCTCCCTCCCTCCCCCAGATTTGGCTCAACGGTCCTAGGACAGGATCAGAAACTCAAATGCTTACGGGAGCCAGGCGGGCCACATAAATGAGTGAACAAGCCAGGTATAAGAAAAGTCGACGGCCAGAAATATAATCAAATTGTATCTTTACTGAACTAGGGTGAATGCATGGAACAGAATACAAACATGTACGATACTGGAGTTCATATTTCAAATTCAAAATTGAAAAAATACAAATTGAAAAAATAGAGATATTTAGCTATGAAAATTTTCTCTGTCATAACTCTTTTGCCCCTTTGATTTGAAGTGGGAATGCCGACACCAGCCCTGCCGCCCCGAGCTGTCAGCGTCAGGCCTCGGATGTCACGGTGGGATGGGCAGCTTAGAATTCAACTTGGAATCCTGAACCCGGGGGCGGGATGTAACTTGACTCAGTTTGGTAACAGAAAACAGCTGTTCACAAGCCTGGGGACTTGCAAATGCGGAGATTCGGGACAACTACTGGAGGGAGCCGTAGGGTCGGGGTCTCCCAACAGAATCACATTTAGGAACCAGCACCCTATGGCACTGCGGTGCAGGAACTACCGTTTGGGGTCTGCATTCACACGATCGACGTCAACCAACAGAGCCAAACTGGACAGTGTTCGTTTGTTTTCATCAAGTCTGGATGCAGGGAGCTCCAGGGGCGTTTGGTCTTCAACTCCAACCCACCAACTTGGATTAAGACGGTCCGGGCCGTCTCTTGCATTTCAGGAAACCAACTGCAGCCAAAGGAGTCAGATTATTTCTTGCCAACGGCTCCCCCATTTTTGCCGGGACTGGGCAAACACGATCATACATTCAAGGAGCTGTTTGCGAACATCCTTGTGGAGAAACTGTGGTGAGAAGGGTCGTAACCTTGACCAGAACTCTTTGACCGACCTTCTCAGAGGAACCAAGGGGTGGCTTTGGCTTCGTTTGAAATGAACCCAATAGATTGATTTCCACAGTTCAGGTTTCTTTCACACCATCGTGTGATGACCAGGTCACGGAACTTCTGTAAATTACATCGGGTCAAATTCACCCTCAACTCGCCCGTGGTCCAAGTGCAGGGGTGTGTCGAGGACGGCCAAGTGTGTTCCATTTCGCTTCTTAGCATGATTCTTGGTGGCTGATGCAATGACCTGACTTGTGCGTCCTTGCCAAAGGTTGCCACCTTGGATCGAGTGTCCTGATCCATCCCCGTGTGACACAGACCATTAGTTTACCACAACTGTCTGCAGCTGTGCTTAGGAATTCTGACCAGTCGACATGAAACTTCTCGTTTCTCTTAATACACAAAAAATAAGTCATTTCTCAGTGTTGGGCCTGCCTTGGCGCACCGTGTCACAGACGTCTTCGGTCACCTCCAAATTCTCAACACCACAAATAAATAAAGCTAACAGGGTGGTCAGAGTTCATGAGCAGCGATCGAAAAGGCCACAACTGATTCGACTCTTTCGAGCAACTGGGCTCGCAAACCTTCTCGTTTATCTTCGACGCGCCGCGCAAGGCAAACGCCCGTTACACGGAAATAACGGTCTAGCAGGCTGCATTTCTGTGCAGGACCCGTCATTCTGCTCCTTTCAAACTCGCTGTCTGCAGAAGGGTTTCATGCCCGGGTAGTTCTTTCCACGTTATTCTGGAACTGTGTACCGCAGCCTCGCCATTTCTGTTATTTGCTTTCTTTCCGAAGCAAACCTACTGACACTTGAGGCCCTTTTTCAGTTCGTTGAGTATCGCCTCTCGTGTCTGCTCCGTGTACTGGTCGAAGCTCTTACTATGCTTGGATTCGTAATGACGTCTCAGGTTGTATTCTTTCAACACAGACACGATTTTTTTGCATATTAAACACGTTGGCATGCTCTTCACTTCCACAAAGAAATAGGCTCGCTCCCACTTTTCTCGAAACACGTGGCCCTCTCGTTCTCTCTTGCGTTTTGCCGCTTTTGACAGAGACATGGGTACAAGAAAGATTTCACTTGCCTCTGAATGCTACCGCAGACAGGAACAAGCACAGGGCAAGCCCGTGACAACGGCAATGACCCTCTGCCTCACAGTGGGGGAGCCGAGAGGGAGTGGTGCGGACTGTGGCGAACCAGAGAGCACACGCCCCGTGGAGGGGCAGCTCCAGCCCATTGTGGCCAGGCAGAAGGGTGGGCCCAGGGTGCCAGATCTTCTGACTTGTCAAGAGAAGCCAAGACTGCAGATTGTATTGTGTGTGTGTGTGTGTGTGCGCACGAATTATCCTGATTTTTACTACTAACTTGACAGAAAAAAATGCCACATATGCTAACACAGGGAAGGCCAAACAAAAGTCATCTGTAGAGTGGCCCACGGGCCACCAGATTGCAACCTCTCTCCTGGGACAGGGCCCAGGATCTAATGTTAACCAGCGTCCCAAACAACGCAGATGCTGGTGGTCCAGGCGTGGACCACACTCCGGAAACGCTCGTCTAGGGTCTGACAACAGACAACAACTCTGCCTCCAGGCCAGACCGCCCCTGCACGCAGACCCCCCCGGCTTACCCGGCTGCCCCGGGGACATCTCTCTGAGGACATCCTTCCGGTCTCTCGCCACGCCACATGCCAAACCTGTTCCCTGCTGGATTCTCATCTTGGGGACAGCCCCACTGTCAACCCTATCCAAGCCCCAGATGGCCAGTCTCTGACTGGGACCGGGGGCTTACCCTCTCACCACGTGAGAGCTCGTCCTCTCCTGCGGCCTCAACCACCAAATGTCCACTGTCCCCTAAGGACACGTCCTGTCCACACGTCATGTGGACAGCCCTCTGATCATTAACACTCACTGCTGGTTCCTTCTCCCAGTTCCCCACCAGCTACAGCACCCAGGCCAGGTCCTCTGGACAGACCTCAGTGCCCCACCCACCACTAATTCCTTCATGTGGCATGCCAGTCCCCAGCCTCACCCCTCCTGCCCCGGACTCTGCCCGACCCCTCCTCTGGCTTCCCCTCTCTCCAGGACCATCACCCCAGCCTCCTTCCTGCCTTCCTGTCTCGCCCCATCACACACCATAGCCCAGAGGGGTCTTTGTGACACCCAGCCCACTGAGGCGCCCCCTGCTCCTGCCTCCTGGCTCTTTGGCGTCCCCAGGACAAACCTTGAGCCGCCTGCTTCGGAACCTGAGCGCCCTCCCGACTCGGCGCCTGCCCACCTCTCTAACCGCTCCCTCCCTCACGCTCATGCTCCAGAAGCATCGATGGCTTGCTCCTCTGAACACCCCAAGCTTTCTCCTGCCTTCGAGCATCCGTTTGTGCTGTCTCCACAGCCTAGACTGCCACTCGCCCCCTGCTTCTCCTCCGAGGCTCTGCTGGGCCCGGCTGGCACCATCTCTAGCCCCAGGAGAGCCCGCGGTCCTGTGAGCTCTGCCTGCCTGCCTCCTTGTCGGCCCCGAGCCAGGCGCACCGGACTGCCTGCCTCACTGCCGAGGCCCTGGCGCCACCAGCCCGGGGCCTCAGGGATGTCTGCTGAAGCGGGAACAAGGACAGAGATGTCTCCCCGCCTTGGTCGCCTCCTGCCCAGTCCTGGGGACGTCAGTGACGGGAGCCGGGGCATGTGTTAAAAGGAACTTTATTGGGTGTCGGGGGTTCAGATGAGGTCCATGAGGATGTCGTCCTCCATGACGCTGGGCTGCAGGCCCGGCTGGGGGACCGGGCCTCGGGGACCCCCGCTCAGCAGCATCTGACCTGGGGGGCAGTGGGGAAGGGACTGCATCTCCCAGTAGTCCCTGGGGCCCTGGAGGGCCCTGGGCCTGCTTCCTCCCTCCTCCTCTGGGAGCCCAAGTCCTGAGTTCTCCAGGAAGCCTTGGGGGGACCCATCGAAGGCGCCTTCTGACCCCATCTGGTAACAAATATGTTTCCCACGAGCCTTTGGGAGCCCATCCCCCAAAACACCTCTCTGGCTCTAAGACCATGTTTCCCAGAAACCCCAAAGGGATGCCAGAGGGGAGCCAGGGGGACAGCTCTCGCCCCCTAAGTCCTTGGTCCCCTGGGCTGTATGTGCCTCAGAACCCCCAAGAGCCACGGGGAACCCGCTATTCTCGAATCCCAGAACTTCACCTCCCAGGAGCCCTTGGTCTCGGCGCTCCAGCCCCAGGGCTGCTGGGACACTCGGTCCAGACCCCGGCCTCCCCCGGGCCCCCTTACCTGGCAGTGGAGCCCGTGGGGGAAGCTGTGCAGGCCAGGACTGGGCGGGAGGCGGGTGCAGGAGCGGGGGCCCCAGCTGGGGCTGCCCCAGGCCCTGGTGTGGTGGGGGCAGCAGTGCAGGCGCCCCTGGCGGTTGGAGGTGGTGGAGGGAGGCCTGGGGTGGGGGCACCCCGGTCTGCGGCTGGGGGAACAAAGACAGCAGCTCAGAGGCCCCCAGCAGAGAGCCCACCCCACCGTGCAGCCTCTGGCACAAAAGCTGCTCAGAGAAACCTGATCCAGGGGCTTGCCGGGGTCTTTCTTAAAGGAATCTTAGCAGAAGCCCACAAAAACCTCAGAGGAGCCGGCGGGCCTGGAGCCCTCAGCGGGGCTCTACTCACACCCGCTGATCAAGCCAACCTCCCTCCTCCGAGACGGAAGAACACACCGTCAGGGCGAGGGGCCCACGCTCCCACGCCCCCAGCTCACCGGCGGTGGGTTGAGGAGGAGGCTCCGCAGCTGGGGGTTGGCCCCGGGGTTCTGGGGCCGGAGGATGGGTCCAGGAGGGGGCGGGCCGGGGGCCGCTCCAGGAGGGCCTTGGGGGGCCCCAGGGGGGGCCTGGGCAGCACCTTGGGGCTGGGGCTGCCCGGTGGCCGCAGAAGCTCCCACAGTGCCCTGAGGCTGGGGCTGTGGTGGGCGGAGCTGGAGCTGGTGGGAAGAGACGGGGGTGAGGGACACGGCCCCCGGGCCCCTCGGCCTCCAGGGTCGGGTCAGAACGACAGTGTCCTCGGGGCCTCCCCTGCCCCCGACCCCACTGGCCCTGAACTCACCAGGTTCTGCGAGGGCCTCGCCTGGTCCTCCAGAATGGGGCCCAGGCCTGGAGGCGCCTGCTGTGCCCCCATCTGTGTGGGGAGAAAGGGAACAGGTCAGTGACTGGTGGGGGTTCCCCACGTCGGGGAGGGTCTGAGCCCTGAAGGGGAACCTGTAGGGAGCTGGAAAGGTTTTCTTTGTGGAGTGGAGGGTCTGGGAAGTAAACTTTACATTCCCAGTTCCCAAGAGGAGCTGTGTCTTGGATATTCGACGAGGACACTGAAAAGGGAGAGAAACGTTGCGAGAAAATATACAGATAGGCCTGAACGGGGCAGGGGCCACATCAGGAGACGAGTAGGCCCTGGCACTGGAGCCCCATGGGGACCCTGGGGGGTTTGGCAGGGAGCTCTGGGGCCCAGGTAGGCGGGGTGGGGGGGCGGCATCACTCACCCCCCGCTGCTGCTCCAGCTTTTGCTGCTGGACTTGCTTGTGGTTGGTGATGACCTGCCGGATGCCGTTGACAAAGCCGCTCTGGTCGTAGGGAATGAGGCCCATGAAGATCTTCTTCTTGGACGAGTACAGCAGCATGAGCACGCGCACCTCGCACGGGGCCGTGTGGGGGAAGTGCACGCAGCCCGCCTGGCAGGGAGAGAATCAGAACCAGTCATATCCTGGAGGAGGAGGGATCTCACCCCCTCCTGGTTCTAGAAGGTTCTAGAAGCCCGAAAGCAAGGGGTAGCACGGTTTCTGCTGTAAAAGGTTGAGGAGACTAGAGGTTTGCTTGAGGCTGCTCCAGAGACAGAAACTGAGGGGCTCAGAGGAGAGCTGGGTGCCCAAAGGGACACAGCGAGGCCGGGATTCTTGCTGACTGCCAGGAGGGAGAGGGGAGGAAGCGCCCCAGACAGAGGGCTGGGTCCCAGCTCTCTGACCTTGACCCACCACCCCCGCCCCGTGGGCTGCCCTCCTCAAGGGCCCCTGGGAGGGTCCATGGCTGAGAGGAGGGGCCTCCCTCCAGAGCTGGCACCGGAAGCGCATGAGCAATGGTGGTGGCAGACACCATGACTGAACCCCGTTCCATTTAGGGGAGTGACGTGTCCAGGCCCCAGTGCACTCGTGGGCGCCTGCTCCCCTGCAGCCTCCTGTGCAACCAGGGAGGCCCAGTGGCCAGGGTCTGGCCCAGGAGATGTGGGAAAAGCGTGCCCAGGGGGTGGGAAAGTGCTTTCCTAAAGAACGAGAACATGTGGCTGATGCCACGCCTCCCCCTCGCCTTCCCCCATCCAGTTATGCAAGACTCCTTGAGCTTCCAGAGCTGTCTTGTGCCCACGAGAAAGATGCCGAGAGAACCACAGAGATCCTGGCCTGACGTCAGGGGACTACAGAACTAACCCCGATAGCTGCCCCCCTCTGGACGTCCTGTTCTGTGTCAAAAATAAAGGCCTGCTCGTTGAATGCTCGCTTTTGGGGCGTCCTTCTCAGAACCCAGGATGCCATGATGTGAGGAAGTCCAAGCCACACGGGGAGGCCATATGGGGGCACTCTGATGGATGGGCCTGCTAAGCCTCCCAGGGACAGCCGGCACCATGCGGGGGCCACCCTGAATCTCGAGCCCAGCTGTCAGGTGGGCACGGTCTCAGGCACCCTCTGACAGCAACCGCTAGAGATCTGCTCCTATTTAGAGAGGCCTCCATTGGGGCAGGCCCAGTTGCGCAGCGGTTAAGTGCGCACGTTCCACGTCGATGGTCTGGGGTTTGCCGGTGTGGATCCCAGATGCAGACCTACACACCCCTTGGCATGCCATGCTGTGGCAGCGTCCCACGTATAAAGTAGAAGGAGATGGGCACAGATGTTAGCTCAGGGCCAGTCTTCCTCAGCAAAAAGAGGAGGATTGGCAGCAGATGTTAGCTCAGGGCTAATCTTCCTCAAAAATAAAATAAAATAAAGTCTTTAAATAAATAAATAAAAATAAAGTCTTAGAGAGGCCTCCCTCAGTGCTGTGGGTTGAACTGTGTCCTCCAAGAAGACACGGTAAGGTTCCAACTCTTGGCACCTGTGAACGTGACCTTATTTGGAAATAGGGACTTTGCAGATGTGACAAGGTAAGAGGAGGCCATTAGAGCAGGCGCTCATCCGAATGACTGGAGACCTTATAAGGACTCAGGGACAAACACAGGGCGGCGAACGCCACGTGAAGACACAGACAAAGAGAGGACAGCCACGTGCAGGTGGAGGCAGAGATGGGAGTTTGGCTGCCTGATGTCAAGCACGCTTGGGGCTACCAGCTGCAGGAAGAGACGCAGGGTCCTCCCCAGAACCCACGGAGGGGGCAGGCCCTGCCGACACCCTGACTTCAGACTGTCAGTTTCCAGAACTGAGAGAATAAACTTGTCGTTCTCAGCCCCAGGACACCAATACGCCCGGTAACCCGACGGACCCAACGGCTTCCTCCTGACAGCTCCTGTCACACCCTGTCCCATTTTTAACGCATTTTTAGCTCACAAAGCCCACCCAACCATTACGGATGGCTCCCTCGGGCCCAGAGGACAGAGGGGCAGCACCCCAGGGCCCCACGCAGCCCGGACTCACGAAGCCGTTGCCCATGATGCGATAGAGGCCTTTGAGGGACTCTAGGTCCTTGTTGGTGAAGTGGAACTGGACCATCCTTGAGTTCCGGAACAACGGGCCCAGCGTGGTCTGGGGGAGACACAGGCCAGCCAGCGCGTTGGGTAGGGAAGCGAGGAGGGGAGACAGGAGGCGGGAGGGGGCAGGGCAGGGATGAGGCAGGAGAGAAGGGGCAGGGCGCCTGGCAGGGGTCGCGGTCCTCCGCCTGCCACTCACCAGCAGCTGCTGCGGGATGAGCTGCATGATCAGCTTCTGGGGCCACTGCTCGGTCTTCCTGCGGGCGGTGCCGGGAGAGGTGTCAGGAGGGCGCACGCCCCAGCCCACCCCGCCCCCGAGCGCCACCTACAGGTTCTCGCCGTGGTTCACGTAGACCTGGCAGGGCAGTGAGCGCGTCAGCTTGGTGTTGGCGTCCACGGAGGCGGGTTTGGGCTTCTGAGCGGCAAGAAGGGCAGTCGCAGTGAGAAGGGCTCCAAGCTTCAGGCCCCCCGCCCCATCCTCTCGTGGGGGCCCCAAAGCTCAGAATGGCCCTCAGTTCAAGTCTCACGAGCCCTGGGCCCCTCCTCCAGACCATCAATCCCGCAATCCTCTAGCCTTCCAGTTCCACAAATGTGGGGGCTCCTCCTCTAGCCCTCTGTCCCCCAGAGGCCATAATCCCCTGGGCCCGTTTTACCCAGGATCCGAGGGTTCTCTCGGCTCTTCACCTGCAACACAGTTCTTACTACCTCCCCAGTCCTGAACTACAAATCCCACACTTCCTTGGGACTATCCTCAGGACCACGAGTCCCATGAGCCCCTGGAGCACTGGCCTCACCCCGCACCCTGCCAGTCCGGCCCTATGAGATCCACGTGCCCAGAGGCTCCTCAAGCCACTCACCTCCTGCCACTCGAGGACTCCGCTCCAGGCCAGGACTTTGTTGGAGACTGACTGCTGCCCACCGAGGGCTGGGGCGCCCAGCTGGGCCGGGGAAGGGCCGCTCACCCCACCTGGGGCTACCGTGCCCGCCTGCCGGGGGAGGAAGGAGGGCAAGGAGCAGGGTCAGAGCATCTCCCAGGAGGGGCTGTCCTGAGAGAGGGACAGACCAGCAAGAATGGGACGAAGCTCCCTTCCTCTGCACACCCTCCTGAGGACACCGCTCAGCTGTCCCTGGGACCACCAACACTCTGACCCTGTAGGATTAGGGACGCTCAGTGCCAGGATGGCCTGGCCTCCCAGGACCTCTCGGGCTCCCAAAAACAGTCTTCACCCCGCCAAAGCCGCCAGGCCCAGGACTCCATCCACAGACCCAGGAGTCTATGCGTGTTCTGTAGCATGAGCCCCGTGAGCCCCAAGGGCTCAGACCCACAAGCCCCACGTGCCCTTGGCCCCTCAGGAAGGCAAACCGCGTGTCCGCAGCACTGTTAGCCCCGGGCAACCTGGAGGAGGGAGCGGGCGTGCAGACACCTACCATGGAGGGGGCCCCAGGCTGTGCAGCAGGAGCCAGGCCTGGGCCAGGGGCCACCGTGGAGACCAGGCTGGGCTGAGAAGCAGGGGGCGGCTTGGGGGCACCAGGGGGCCCTGGGGGCAGCGGGGGGGCTGGGGTCTGGCTGAAGGGGGGACCCACTCCGGGAGCGGCTTGCTGGAGAGGGTTGATGGGCGAGACTGTGGGAAAGAGCAGAGGAAGAGGTGGGGCACAGGTGTGGACGGAGGCCGGGCCGCCCCCGCCCGCCCCGCAGCCTCGCCCCAGGACTCACAGCGTGGGCCCAGCCCAGCCTTCTGGTTCTTGGCAGCCTCCACCGCGTTCTGGGCGGCCACTTGAGCTGCGCTCAGGTTCCCAGGGACCTGGGGACAGAGGTGCGAGACTGGTGAGGACCACACACCTCCGTCCTGGTGTCCCATGGGGGTCACACCGCCCACGCCTGCACAAGGCACAGCTGCCCCAGCTCCAATGTCGAGGAAGCTGTTGACTCCCACCGCTCCCCGCGGATGTGATCTCCCAAGGGTCCCCCACCCCGTCCCAACATCCCAAAGGAGACTCCCGTCACCCTCCAGGCCCCAACTTCCAACTACACCTCTCCCAAGGGACCAAGGCCCCCCCATGCCCCAGGGGCGTGTCCCCTTCCTGCGGACGTCCATACCTGATACTGCTGGGGGACGGGGGGCAGAGGCTGCTGGGGGGCTGCTGACAGTGTGGCACCTGAGGGTGGAGCCGGAGGAAGGGGGACGGGCTGCTTCGCCTGGAGGGGGCCTGGGGCCGAGCCGCCCCCAACTGCGAGCCAAGGACAGATGACCGAGCCCGAGAGAAGGGGTGTGATGGGGAGAGAGGAGAAGGAACATCAAGTGAGGGGGAGCCGGGAGGACGCCTCCCGTCGCCCCACCGATGCCCGGGCCTCACCGGGCAGCACGAGCCCCCGCACCAGCACCATGTGCCGCGGGTCCTGGCTCACGTCTGTTGGTGGCTGCAGCGGCTCCAGCATGGCTGGGGGAGCCGCCTTTTCGAACAAGAGCCGCAGGGCGGGCAGCTTCCGGGGAGACACGATGGAGAAGTGGATGCCTTGCTGAAGGAGGGGAACGAGCCGTCAGGACAAGGCTGCAGGTGCCAACCCAGACCCCAAAACCAAATCCCCATCAGGCTTGGGGACAGGGAACCACAAGACCTGTAACAGCCACCCCAGGGGATTCTGGGTTATAGCTCTTCCAACAAAAGTAAGCAGAGCTGATCAAACAATTTGTCACTATTCTGTGACCCAGGAATACAGTTCTAGCCCCTCCTCCCTCAGACCCAGGAGTCCAGCCCCAGCCCCTCCTCCCTCAGACCCAGGAGTCCAGCCCCAGCCCCTCCTCCCTCAGACCCAGGAGTGCAACCCCCAGCCCCTCCTCCCTCAGACCCAGGGGTCCAGCCCCAGCCCCTCCTCCCTCAGACCCAGGAGTCCAGTCCCAGCCCCTCCTCCCTCAGACCCAGGAGTCCAGTCCCAGCCTCTCCTCCCTCAGACCCGGGGGTCCTCACCTCCCCAATCTTCTGCACGAGACTCTCCGTCGTGTACCCAGAGTACGTGGTGCTCTCGACAGCGGGAAGCAGGTACGGGGGCGAGTTACAGATAAGGAGGCAGACGCGGTGTGTCTGGCCGCTGCCAGGGACAAGGACAGATGTGGAGCAGGCAGCCACAGGGGCCCTGAGAAGGGACGGAGACCCCGCAGCAGCAGAGGTCCAAGAACTCTGCCCGCCAGGATGCCAGGAGGAACACCCCCATTTTACAGCCAAGATCCCTGAAGCTCGGAGAGGGTCCTGATACGCTCTAAGTCACCCAGCAGGCAGGGGAGGCAGGAGGCAGGCTTGGAGCTGGCTCCCCTTCCCGCTGAGGACACTGAGGCCAGGGGACACCTGCCTCCCGGCCCCGAGTGCTGGCACACACGGCCCACCCGCTCCCCAGCGTGGACGGAGCCGGACAGGCCCGCCCAGATGCACTCACATCTGCTCACGCATCTTCTTGAAGTCGTCGAACAGCTGCAGGGCCGTGCTGAGGCCTTCGGCAATGAGGCTGCAGCTCTCGCCGCCCCCGCCCATGAACCTGCGGGGCGAGGAGGTCAGCCCCCAGGGGCCCCTGCGGAGCCCAGGGCTGCCACCCCCCAGCCCCCAGCACACACTTGAGCCTGTCCCTGTGCCGTCCCCTCCCCCACTGGACTGTGCACCTTGGGACAACAGGGACATGGTTGAGTTCCCTGCGCTATTCCCAGTGCTGGCACAGCGCCAGGCCCAGAGAACGAGGACAGGGGACATTCATCTCCTGCAAGGAAGTCCCTCTGGCAAGAGGCCCCATCGGAGGATGGAACAGAGAAAGGACCCAAGACACCACGCAGGGAATCCCATGCTATGTCGCAATCCCTGTGCGCCTCCCCTCTCTGGGCCTTCTGCTCCATCTTTAAAGCCAGCACTGGCCTCTACACCTTCCCAGTCCGGGACGGAGGCCTCTTCTGTCCTCCTGCAATGTTACAGGTGAACTGTGTCCCTTCAAAAAGACAGGTTCAAGTTCTAACCTGCAGTTCTCCAGGATGGGACCCTATTGGGAAACAGGTCTTGGCAGATGAGCCAGTTACGAGGAGGGCCTGCTGAAGGAGGGTGGGCCCTAATCCACTACGCCCCGTGTCCTTACAAAAAGGGAGAACTGGGACACAGACAGGCTCAGAGGGAAGACGAGGTGGCAAGACACAGGGCAAAGACCATGTGGAGATCGGGGTGACGCTGCCACAAGCCAAGGAACATGTGGGGGGACCAGGAGCTGGAAGAGGCGGCGAGGACCCGCATACCGGATCCAGAGGGAGCTCGGCCCTGCCCACACTGTGATCTGGGACTCCTGGGGCCAGAACTGTGAGACACCAAGCTCCTCCTGTTCTAAGCCACCCAGTTTCCAGTACGGTATTGCGGACACCCGACAGAACTATCACACACACAGACTCGGGTGCCTCCTCCCCCGATCTACAGATGGGTCCCCGGCGTCCGTGCCCCGGGGCGTGGGGAAGGCCCTGCTGGACTGCAGCTGTGGCTTCTTCAGGTCACGTGGTCCTGAGGCCGACCCTTTGCCCCAGGGGACTTTGTGCAGACTGGGCCCTGCCAGACTGCCCTGTGGCCCCTGTGTTCGTGTCAGTACCCATCTCCCCCCACAAAGAGGGACAGGGTCTGAGGCCTCTCTTGCCCCCAGCCCCGCCCCCCACAGTCTGGCGAGAGGGAGACCTTGGGAAATAAACAAATGAGTGTTAAATAAACAAATGGCTGCAAGTCCATCGAGGCCAGAGTAACACCAAGCCCTCAGCTGGGCATCCGGGGCCCTCTGTACCCTCCCACTCCATCCCTCTCTGGCTGCAAATCCTCTGGAACATCTCGAGTGTCCCTGCTCTCCGTGACCTGCCACACGCCCAGGCCTCTGCCTGTGCCGTCCGCCCCATGACCACAAACGCCCTTCTTCTCGCCTGGGTGGAAACCCTGCCTATCTACCATGACTGCCAGCCCAGAGTCATCCTCCTCCAGGAAGCCTTCCCCACCTGCCACCTGATTTTAGGCCCCACCCTCGATCACATCACGTCACCGACACTGTGACTGTCAAGCTTCCCTTCACAGCTCACTTTCCCGCCCCAGGGCCGGTGCAGCCCTCAGGGAGGGAGACCAAGCGGTCTGAGCCACCTCTCGGCTGTGGCCGAGGACACGCAGGGCCTCAGGAAGTGCCTGCTGAATAAGTGAGCCACCAGCAGCCTGGCCGAGAGCCCCGATGCCGACCCCTTCAGTCCGTCCCCAGCTCTTTCCAGTTGTGGGCTTCCGGCCCTCTGCCTGTGTGCTCGCTGCCCCTTCCCCTCCTCTCTGAGGGCACGGAGCCCACACCCCTGCTCCCTACCACTGCCCCCTTCCTAGAACTCCTCTCCCCCTGCACAGGCATCTTCACACCCCAGAGTCGGGGCAGGCCCCATGAATGAACCAACCCTGGACCCCCCGACTGCCAGCTCCCTGTTCTGGAAAAAATCGAACCACTATCTTCATGGCTGGGGCTTGGGGACAGGGCTGTGGGGGTGGGGCAGAGACAGGGAGCAAGTGCTTCACACGCACAGGGTCTCCTTTTAGGGTGATGGGAATGTTCTGGAACCAGATAGAAGTGAGAGTTGCACAACACCATGAATGCACTAAATGCCACTGAATTGTCCGCTTTAAAATCATTACTCTTGCTATGCGAATTTCACCCCAATATTGGAAAAGTAATTTACGAGAGAAAGGGATCAATTAACTACTTTGAGATCCTAAAATGTGCTTTTTTCTTATTGAACGTTGAGCGTAAGCCATCTGTTATGAGCTCAGAGACATGTAACAAAATTTTGTCCAAGAAATGAGAAAAACTTGAAAATGGGAAGCAGGAAAAAAAAGGGCGACCTGTAAAATATGTTTTGGATATCATCAAGTTTATGAGAAACCTTAATTCCCAATAAACCCGTCGATGTTGTCAACACACAGTAACATACAAATGACACGGAAGGGCCCTGGGTGATCCTGGTGGGCTGTGACTCCTGGGGGTCCTCGGCCTCTCAGCCTCCCCACATCACCCCCTTGAGTCTCCACCACCCACTTTCACAAGCTAATGGCTCCCTGAAGGCCCCGGAAGGGAGTAGTCAAAACGGACAACAGTTACAGCAGCCGGTGCCCCACCCAGCCTGTCGCCCTCCACAAACACCAGCTCCAAGAGGGCCGAGACCTTGCCCATCCCCTGTCCCGGCTCCTCAGGACCTTTGGACAGTTTGCTCCACAAATGTTTGCTGAATGAATGAGTGAATGACGAGTGGACCGTCACATGCCGCAGGGCAGACACTCGGGGCTGTCTTCCTTCTGTCTCCCTCCTGTCGGATTCTGGGGCTCTAGCTGTAGGAGAGGAAGACAAAACCGCCTCTCTGGGAAGAAAGGGAACGTAGCCTCAGAAACGAATCTTCCCGAAGCAAGGATGTTTCAAACACACCGCATGCTTTGTTCTGAAATCAGGTCGGCCCGGGATAAGATAAGGTTTCTCCAAGTGTGAACAGAACTTGCTGACTTCGTTTGTGATCTGCCACAGGCTGCCCAGAATGTCACAGAAGCTGAATTTAAATGGTTACTTAGACCTGATAAACGACTATGAGTGCTAAATAATGGCTTCAATGTTTATCGTCTGGTGGGGAGGATTCTGAAGGGCGGGCACGGCAGACAGAGCTTTTCCATCTGGGTAAAGGTACAGTGTATTCTAGGCCGACTGGGGGGAAGGAACCCCACATGGGATGCGAGGATTCAAAAGCACTTCCCTCTTATCTTCCTAGTGCCCTGGAAAGTTTTATTTTATTTATTTATTTATTTATTTATTTTTGAGGAACATTATCCCTGAGCTAACTATTGTCAATCCTCCTCTTTTTGCTGAGGAAGACTGGCCCTGAGCTAACATCTGTGCCCATCTTCCTCTACTTTATATGTGGGACGCCTCCCACAGCATGGCGTGCCAAGCAGTGCCATGTCCACACCCGGGATCCGAACCGGCAAACCCCAGGCCACTGAGCTGCAGAACGTGCGAACTTAACCGCTGCACCACTGGGCTAGCCCCTGCCCTGGAAAGTTTTAAATAACGTGGTTTGACTGCCTTTCCTGACACCCAATCACCCACCAGGTCGTCTGGTTTCTTGGTGATTATCTTCCCCACAGCTTTCACTCATTCATCTCCTCAGCCAGGGTCTCCTGGGGCCTCCTGGGTGCCAGGCCCCATCTGGAGGCAAACGGCAGGAGAAACACGCAGGGTCCTGGCCATTCACAGTCCAGAGGGTGTGGGGCTGTGACAGGGGAACACCTGGGAGTAACGGGGGCAGAGGAGGGAGCAAGTGGCTGCTTGCCAGAATCAGGGAAGGGCCATTTAAGTTGGGCCTTGAAGCTTACACAGGAGTTTACCAGGGAGAATGAGGACATGAAGAGCATTCTGAGCATTCATTCACTTACTCATTCAACAGAGTTTTCCTTAGGCCCCCTTGGTGCCAGGCCCTGTGCTGGGTGCTAGGGACTTGAGAGACGTCAGACTTGGACTCAAGCCTCAAAGAGCCCCTACGTCACATTATTTAAGTCATATCACAATTTATCCCAGCGATTCTCAACGGGGTGGATTCTGCCCCCCCAGGGGACGTCTGACAACGTCCACAGATATTTTTGTTTGTCACACCTTGGGAAGGAAGTGGCTACCGGCAGCTGGTGGGCAGAGGCCAGGGCTGCTAGTAAAAATCCTGCAACGCACAGGACAGTCCCCAAAACGGGGAATTATTTGGCCCAAAGTGTCAACAGTGCTGAGGCTGAGAAACTCTGCTCCATCCTGAGTAGTAATGCTAACGACCACGAGGGGGGTCAACTTTCCACCAACTGTTCAGCACCCCGTCCAGCTCACACAGCCTGGGACCAAAGGCCTTCGGATATTCGCTGAACGAATGTCGGAAGATAGTGGTATCCCATGAACTGGTGCCAGTTAATGAACTCCGACCAGAGGTCAGACCCTGAGGGACACACGACACATGGTATGAAATCAGCTCCTGGGATCCTCCCACGAGGGTTACCACCCACAAACCCAGAAACCGAGACATAATAGGAGCGAACACCAAGGGAGTACTTAACACCCGCCAGGCACTGTTGTAAACAGTCAACAACTCACTTAGCTCCCAAAGGAACCCTATGAAGTCACGGTAACCAGGCCCCCAACGATCCCGCCTCCCGGCACAAAACCCATCCAAACACCGAACACGACTGACTTGTGGACTAAACAGAACGCGCCAGAAGTGACAGTGTGACACTTCCGGGATCTGATCATCAAAGGCCCTGGGGCTTCCTCGGTGCTCTTTCTGTGGGATCCCTCGTCCGAGGGAAGCTGGCAGCCATGTTGGGAGGATACTCAAGCAGCCGCAAGGGAGGCCTTGGGACTCACAGCCAGCAAGGAATGGAGGCCCCCTGCCGACAGCCAGAGGGCGAGCCACCTTGGAGACGGATCCTCCGGTCCCACTCAAACCTCTGAGAGACCCTGAGCCCAAAGCAGCCAGCTAAGCCACTCCTAAATCCCTGACTTAGAGAAACTGCATGCGGTAATAAATGTTTGTTTCCAGCCAGTAAGTTTGGGGGTAACGTGTTATGCAACAGTGGATGAGAAATACAATAAACGAGGAAGACAAGCACTATTAACACCCCCCCTTGGGGCTAAGTTAGAGGAGGCGGAGCCGGCAGGGACTCCAGGTGTGGCAGTTCTGGCACCTAGAGCTGTGATTTGGCCCCAGGCTGTCCACACCTGCAAGAGCTGCCTGTAAACTATCAAAACTGGATCCAAAGCACAGAGGGATCTGTCCTGGCCCAGCCCCCCCTCCCTGCCCCCAGGCTTCGATGCGCCCATCTGAAAAATGAGGAAGAGAGTAGAGACATAGCAAGAGAGAAAGGCGAGAACCACACACGGGGCACAAGCTGGCTGCCAGGGTCAACAGGCCTCCTTGTCTGGGAAGTTTTCGTGCTTTCGAATCTGACAGCAAACTCGCTGAGCACACAGAACCCCCACCACGGAAGTGCCTTATGGACAAAAACGCCACCCCCCTCAGGCATTTCCGCCACCCCATGTGAGGCAATGGCTCCAGCAGCTCCAACCCAAGCCACCATCCCTTCACCGTCCCTCAAAGGCCCCCCAAACCACCCCAAGCACGGGAAAAAGCTCACTTAATGCCATCGAGCCAGGTGACAAACTCATAGGCGCTGCTGGTGGGAGCGTGACACTGGACGTAGGACTCGGGAGCGCAGTCCACCGTGTTGAACACCACGAGGCTGTACTGGGTCCCCCCATACTGGGAGGGGAGGACAGAGGAACTCTGCATCTGGGACCCCAGCACTCTTTCCCTTCAGAGGAGTCGGGGGGGGCCCCCACCTCCCTCCTTCCTCTGACCCAGGAGTCCAGGCCCCCCCCCCCCGAGTCCTTCCTCCCTCAGACCCAGGGATCCTGGCACCCCAGCCCCTCCTCCCTCGGATTCAGGAATCCAGCCCCAGCCGTAGGCCCTCCTCGCCCAGACCCCGGAGTCCAGGCCCCAGGCCCTCCTCCCTCGGACCCGAGAGTCCTGGCCCCAGCCTCGGCCCCTCCTCCTTCGGACTCGGGAGTCCAGGTCCCAGCCCCTCCTACCTCAGGCCCAGGTGTCCAGGCCCCAGCCCCTCCTCCCTCGAACCCGGGAGTCCAGCCCCCAGCCCCTCCTCCCTCGGACCCGGGGGTCCAGGCCTCCAGCCCCTCCTCCCTCGGACCCGGGAGTCCAGGCCCCCAGTCCCACCTCCCTCGGACCCGGGAGTCCCAAGACTCACGTCTCCCCCGAAGTCCGTCTCGGCAGGAGGACCACCGTTAAAATACCTGCGGGGGTCGGCAGTGAAAGTCGGGGTCAGGCCAGAAGCGGTGGGAAACCCAAGGCAGAGGGCGGGGCTGGAGTCGCGGAAACGGCACTCACTCGATGGCCGGGAGCAGGTAGTGCTTGCGGAGCCCCTCGAAGTAGGGCCCCAGGTTGGCCGTCCCCTCGATCACAAACACCACGTCGGCCACTAGGCCCCCGGCGCGGGCCGGGCCCTCCGACCCGGGGACCATGCCCCGCGCCGCCGCTGCCGCTGCCGCCGCCACCGCCACAGCCACCGCGATAGGAGCGGAAGTGCGCCTGCGCTGCGCGCGCACCCGCGCCGGTCGGCTTCGCGCAGCCGCGGACGCGCCCGCGGCCATGGCTGTGCGGGGCGGCCATGTTTGTGCGGGGCACCCAGGGCCGGTGGGCCTATCTCCATCCTCGCTCGCGCCCACCGCGTGCAAGTCTCAGCAAGGGCGTAGCGAACCCCTTCGGGGGCCCGATGCGGAAGACTGAATAACCGGCACGACCGTCCAGAGCGAAATGTACCGAAAGCGGCACAGTCAGCCGCCATCTTTGAGCGGGGCGCCTATTCCGACTCTGGACTCAATGGAGGATCAGGAGACCTGGTTGCTATGCAACGCGTACGCTGCCCTTGTTTTCTACCAGAGAGATTAAGTTTCTGCTTCAGTTCTTTCCGGCGCTGGGTGGGATGGGGGAGGGTCGTGTGAAGGGTCCAATCACGTCGTCCGACACGCGGTTTCTAGGCAACGCTTTCAGGTTGCCCTCAACCCCGAAGGGAGCGCAGCTGTTTTTCTCCCGAAAAGAAGCCGAAATCCAATCCAAGTGGCTGTTGCTAGGCAACACCTGAGAGTTGTTTTCTGGGCGAGGGGCCAGCAAGTGGCCTCGAACATAAATACATTCCAGGCGGATTAAAAATGCCCGTGCAACAAATGAAACCGTAAAAATAGCCCAAGGAATAAAGAAACACGGTGTATCATCCTGAAAACTGGAAAAAAGAGTTTATCATCACGGGAAAGCCAGAAAACGTAAGATATTGATCGGTTTGTCCGCAAGACTCCAAACACGAAATTGAAAAAAAGACGATAAACTGGGAAAGTCATTGTAACGTGTGTTGAGAAAAGTGTACTACAGAGATACGTCTTACCGATCAATAAAAACTTGAGAAAATAGAAATACTTTATTTTATTTTTTTTGATAGGAAGGAATCTAAGCAGGCTTTTCCCACACACATACAAAATAAAGCCAGTAAATAAATACCTGAAAACTGCTCATCTTCGCCAATTAAAAAGTGCTAATAGGGGCCGGACGGTCAGTGTAGTGGTTAAGTTCGCCCCGATTCTGTGGCCCCGGGTTCGCGGGTTCAGATCCCCGGTGTGGACCTAAACACCGCTCATCAAGCCAGGCTGTGGCGGCCTCGCACATATAAAAGAGAGGAAGATGGGCACAGATGTTAGTTCAGGGCCAATCTTCCCTCACACACACACAAAAGTGCCAACGGAAAGTCCAATGATATAGTGTTTCACCTTTGTCATGTTAATTAATATTGGAAAGAGTAATGTCTACGAGGGTGGGAGGGTTTGGGTGAATGACCAGGCTCAGAAGAGGGGCTGGAAATCGGAACACTTGCTGCAATGCAGTTTGGCAATATATTTCAAGGGAAAAGAGTGCATTCTCTTTGCACAGACCGGTATTACCACATTTTCACGCTGACCTTCTGCATCCCTTTTTTCTTTTAGTTTCTTTGCCGAAGGCTTTTAAAGCAAATCCCCACCATCATATCACTTTCCCTTTACATGCTCGACAGGCATCTCTAGAAGGTATGGCCCTTTTCTTACATGACCACTACGCCATTATCGCTCCTGAAATGGTTATTTCTTATTATCGTCTGACACTAAATCCATAATCAGATTTCCTCAGTTCTCTCAAAACGTTTTTTTTTACAATTGCTTCATTTGCATCGAGATCCAAAGACCAAGCACATATTTAGACACGATTGCTCTTAAATTTCTTGTAATCTAAAGCAGCGCCCTCTTTTTTTTATACCAGTGTAATGAAATTTTTAATAAAACTGTAAGGGAGATAATAGTAAATTGGAGATAGAAAAAATGATCAACAGGTAAGAAGATGAAAATGGTCCCTAAAATAAAGATCTGCCTTATTAACTACAGGGAAACTTTTCTTTTTCTTTTTTTTTTAAAGATTTTACTTTTTCCCTTTTTCTCCCCAAAGGCCCCCGGTACATAGTTGTATATTTTAGCTGTGGGTGCTTCTAGTTGTGGCATGTGGGACGCTGCCTCAGCGTGGCCTGATGAGCGGTGCCATGTCCGCGCCCAGGATTCGAACTGGCAAAACCCTGGGCCACCAAAGCAAAGCGCGCGAACTTAACCACTCTGCCACGGGGCCGGCCCCAGAAACTTTTCTTTAGATAAGCTGAATGTATGATTGATTGTGTTAACTGGTTTTTAACTATTTTCATTACGGTACTACAAAGCCTCAAATAAACAATCAGATATGTTAGCCTGGCCGTTAGCCTCTGGCGTTAGGATGGGTTAGGTGTTAAAACACTGTTTCTGTGACATTGGTGGTTTCATAAGAGGTAGGAATAGTTTTCAAGACTTCCCCTCCCCCCAAAAAGAGAAAGAACCAGAAATTAACAAGAAAGAGGGGCTTGCAGTAGAAGTGTCAGCAGGGGACCTGGCGGCATTGGCATTACCGAGAGCCTGAAGGCAGCTGTGAATTGGAAAACCGAGTCTGGCTCTCCAGCTACACCAGGACTTTCCAGGACAGCCGAGCTAGCTCCAGGTTGCCAACACTCTTGGCTTCCCGGAGGAGTAGAGGTGAATCCTCCCACAGGACTCAGATCAATAGCAAATAATGAGTGCACAGTCAAAGGCCACCAGCACGGAGGCTACAACTGCAAGTCCACAGAAACAACACTTAGCAGGTGCAAACCCCCACCCCCAGGGCTCCGGGTATTGGAATTATCAGGTTCATAATGTACCATAATGTGCCAAATGGTGGGAGACATAAAGGACATTACGTAAGTTATCTCACACTGTGTAAGCAATACCCCAAAACTTAGTGGCTGAAAACAATAACAAGGGGTCTGGCCTGGTGGTGTAGCAGTTAAGTTTGCACGTTCCACTTCGGCGGCGTGGGGTTTGTGCGTTCGAATCCTGGGTGTGGACCTAGCACTGCTCATCAAGCCATGCTGTGGCAGCGTCCCACATACAAAATAGAGGAAGATTGGCAACAGATGTTAGCTCAGAGACAGTCTTCCTCACACACCCACACAAACATTGATTCCTTCACAGTTTCCGTAGATGAGGAATCCAGGCAGACTTAGCTGGGTCCTATGTGTCAGAGTCTTTCGCAAGTTCTAATCGGTGTCAGCCAGGGCCACAGTCATCTCAAGGCACAACTAGAGAAGGACCTGCTTCCGTGCTCACTCTCATAATTGTTAGCTGAACTCACTTCTTCACAGGCTGTTGGCCAGAGCTCATCCTTGGTTCCGTGACCTCTCTTTGCATAGGTCACAATGTGGCATTAGTTGCATCAGAGCAAGCAAGAGAAAGAATCCAAGCAAGATGGAAGTCACAGTCCCTATAACCGAATCTCAGAAGTGACCTTCCATCACTCTTGCTAAATCCTGTTGTTAAAGGCAAGTCTCAGGTCCCGTGCACACACAAGAGGAAAGGCAGCAAATACTAGAAGGCAGAGATCATTGGGAGCCATTTTAGAAGCATCCAACCACACACACAATCACAAGGAACAGCCAGCATCAAAAAATATGGAGAAAGAATAGGAGGATTTGGGGAAAAAAACAAGGCAATTTATCTAACTGCTAAAAAACCCGCCAACTCAATGGGTAATTGAAACAGAAGATTAAGCCAGCTGAAGAGTGAATTAGTGAAGTGGAAGATAAATTAGAAATTTCCCAGAGTACAATATTAAGAAAGAAAAATATATATTTAAACCTTGAAAAGGGATATGGCAGCTAAAAGGTCGGACATTTTTCTAATTTGAGACCAAAGAGGAAAAAAGAGAGTGGAGGAGAAGCAATATTTTAAGCGTTCATGGCTGTATATTTTCTGGAATTGACTAAAAAAAAAAAAATCCTTGGATCCTGGAAACACAAAGTATAAAATCATAAGAAAAAAAGAGTTGCTCCCCTTGACACATCATGATGAAAGAGAAGATTAAACAGTACCCAGAGGGAAAGAACAGCTCTCTACAAAGAAATTGTATGTAGAATGACAGCCAATTTCTTTCTCTTTTTTAAGTTTATTTATTTTTTAAAGATTTTATTTTTTCCTTTTTCTCCCCAAGGCCCCCTGGTACATAGTTGTATCTTCTTCGTTGTGGGTCCTTCTAGTTGTGGCATGTGGGACGCCGCCTCAGCGTGGTTTTTATGAGCAGTGCCGTGTCCGCACCCAGGATTCGAACCAACAAAACACTGGGCCGCCTGCAGAGGAGTGCGTGAACTTGACCACTGGGCCAGCCCCTCTTTTTTTTTAAAGATTGGCACCTCAGCTAACAGGTGTTGCCAATCTTTTTTTTTTCCTTCTTCTCCCTGAAACCCCCCGTAGGTAGTTGTATATTCTACTTGTAGGTCCTTCTGGCTCTGCTATGTGGGATGACGCCACAGCATGGCGTGATGAGCGGTGCCATGTCTGCACCCAGGATCCGAACCTGTGAAACCCTGGGCCGCCGAAGCGGAGCACACGAACTTAACCAGAGGCTGGCCCCGACAGTTTACTTCTTAACAGCAAAAATGGAAACTGAAAGATAGTGGAATATGTTAAGAATTTTGAGAAAAATTAGTTTTGATGCCAGAACTCTATGGTATTGAAGGTGGGAGAAAAGACATTCTAGGTAGCCAAACCAGAATTTATCTCCAAGAGACTTTCTAAAGGATTGTGATATTGTGATATAATGAGAAATATATATTCAGTCTTTGTCCTGGTTCCTGGCACAGAGTTCCTAAAACCTCTGTAATTTTCTGAGTGATAAGGGTGGTAGGAGCATCTTTCGTTATAATATTTGGTCTTAGTCTCTGGTTGGTTCCTGACACAAGAGTTTATAAGACTCTCGGAATTTCTGGAGGGAAAAGGGTGTCTTTTTTTCCCCCTCTTTTTTGAGGAAGATCAGCCCTGAGCTAACATCTGCTGCCAATCCTGCTCTTTTTGCTGAGGAAGACTGGCCCTGAGCTAACATCCGTGCCCATCTTCCTCTACTTTCTATGTGGGACGCCTACCACAGCATGGCTTGCCAAGCAGTGCCATGTCGGCACCCGGGATCCGAACCGGCGAACCCCAGGCCACCGAAGCGGAATGTGCGCACTTAACCGCTGCATCACAGGGCCAGCCGCCATTTTTATCCTTTATAATATCCTTTAGAATAAACCAGTAATAGTAAGGAAAGTGTTTCCCTGGCTTCTGGGAGCCATTAAAGGAAATTATCGAACATGAGGAGGAGGCACACGGGAACCCCCAAAACTCAGAAGTGTGGGTAACCTGGGGCCCCATTGCTTGTGATTAGTATCTGAAGTGGGGACAGTCCTGTGGGACTGAGCCCCTAGCCTGTGGGGCCCACAAGGAACTCTGGGTGGTTAGTGTCACAAGTGAATTGACTTGTAAGTCACCCAGTTGATGTCCACAGAGAACTGGAGAATTGTTTGGTGTGGAAAACCCACACATCTGTTTTCAGAAGTGTTGTGAATAGAGAAACAGTTTTCCAGTAGGCTGTATTTCAGGAAGCAAGAAAATCAAAAATTATGCCGGAAGGAACGTCTGAGATGCAAGAAGTGCATTATGAACACTTATGTAATTACAAATAAATATTGCCTGCGTAAAGTGAGAACAATATTCAATGAGGGCATAAAGACAGTCAGAACTAAAATGCTGACAACATTAGTTGGTTAGGCTGGAGGGAGTTTCCAAAGTTAGGCTGTTACGTGCTTTTTGTGTTGTTTGAGAGAGGGTTTAAGATCTTGTTTAGCTTTTTGCTAAATTAAATGTGTATTGTAAAATTCCAAGGATAACCAACACAAATTAATTAGAATTAGAGTGTATAAATTTGAAATCAGAAGAGAGAGAGAAAACAAGATTGAGGAAACAAAAAAAGATAAGAAAGGAGGGAAAATAATATGAAAAAGGCAGGACAGAGCCAGCTGTGATGGCTTAGTGGTTAAAGTTCAGTGCACTCTGCTTCGGTGGCCTGGTTCGGTTCCTGGTCCCAGAACCACACCACTCGTCTGTCAGTGGCCGTGCTGTGGTGGCGGCTTGCATAGAAGAACTGAAAGGACCCACAACTAGAATGTACAACTATGTACTGGGGCTTTGGGGAGGGGAAAAGAAAAAAAGAGAGAGAGAGAGAGGAAGATTGGCAACAGATCTTAGCTCAGGGTGAAGCTTTCCTAGCAAAAAGAAAAAAAAAAGCAAAGCAAAAGGAAACAGTCCCGAGATACAGTACCAAAAAAAGGAAGAACAACAAGAAAAATAAAAATAAGATGGCAGAAACAACCCCAAAGATATCAATAGTCATAGTAAATATGAATGGACTAGAGAAAAAATGCATGGAACTCAGGGAGAAATTGTATTTTTACTTCATTTGTTATTTTACGCATCTGTTTATTCCTCCAGAAGTTTCGTGTAATTTAATGTGCAGGGTAAATGCCTGTATATTTCTTAATCAGCATTAGGAATCAAATCCAGAATGCAGGCAAAACATGTTTTAAAAGAAATGAATGTTTTTTAAGATTACTATACATTTTTAAAATATGTTTGGATGAATAAAGGCAACTATTCAACAAAAGAGAAAACATCTAGCCAATTAAACTGATAATGAGATTCACTTCATCACTTCAACACAGGAAAGCACCTATGCGCGTCAAGACAGGATTGGCTAAGCCGATTTCGTTACATCCGTAATATAGACTATAAAAAGACATTGTAAAAAGACGAAGTATATTTACACGGGTGGAATAGAAAAAGAAAGTTTGAAAACGACATTAGCCTAGTGATCATATTTATGAAAACATGAATATTCTGTTAAACTGTCAACTTTTTACTTTTAGGGAAAGGATTTGTGGAGGACTCGCTTCATATTCTGCATGATGTACTATCATGTATAGATTCACTACAAAAATGACGTTGTTATGATTCTGGAAAATAAAGGACTTCATCTTTCCCTGATAACAAAAACAACCACCTCATTTCGTGATTACTAGGCAACGCTCGCCGGACCAAACCATCGTGGAGGGTGAGGGGGGAGATGGTGTTTGTCTGATGTCGCTCTAAGAAAGGGCGCTGGGCCATCTTTGAGCCGGGCAAAACTGTTTACGTTCTTAGACTGGAAATGAGACTGATTGGTGGTTGCTAGGCAACTCCTCAGCACGGTCGCCATCTTTGAGCGGGGCATAGTGTTTACCACTATAAAAGGGAAAGCGGGGTGGCAGTGGTTGCTAGGCAACGGCACGGCACCGTCGCCATCTTTGAGTGGGGCACAGCTGTTTATCAATTTAGAATGTAAAACATCCTGGCCTCCCTGATGGTTGCTAGGCAACGCCTTGGCGCGGTCAGTACCTTCAAGCCGGGCTCTTCATTCTCTTCCTTAAATAAATGGAAGCAAACCACTCCAGGGAGAGACAATGAAGCTCGGCCAATCCAATTGGCCGCCATCTTTGTTAGGGGCACAGTGACTTCCGGTTGGGGCGGAGGAGAGCCCAGAGGGCTTTGGGGGAGGTGCTAGAGGCTGGGTTTGCGTTGGATGAAGTAGGCGGGAATCTAGTCCTCTTCCAATCGGCTCCCCATTTCGCCCTCTGGCGGCTTCGGACGGCAGCCCGACTTAGTGTGACGACGGGCGCGCTCCAAGGCGGGCACTGGCCGTCGCCACGAGGGAACTGGGGAGGATTCCGAATGGGGGAGGAGGGGACGGAGGGCATCGTACATCTCATGTGCCTCGCGGCCTCCAGCGGGGTGCCCCTGTTCTGCAGAAGCAGCCGCGGCGGCGCCCCCGCCCGCCAGCAGGTGGGGCCCTGGACCCTTGGATCCCCGAAACAGAAGAGGGCTAGGCGCTGGGACTCTGGGTCTTCAGGGGACTGCCGGCTGGGCAAGGTTGAGAGATGAGTGTATAGGGCCGAGCGTGCAATGGACCAATAATCTTGGTTCCCCGACAAGGAGGGGTCAGGGGATCTAGAAGGAGGAGGGGGCCGGGGGCTTGGACACTTGAGTCCCAAGGAGGAGGGGATTGGGGGCTTCTGTCTAATGTCCCCCACCTTTCCCCAGCTCCCGTTCTCTGTCATCGGCTCCCTCAATGGAGTTCACATGTTTGGGCAGAATCTGGAGGTGCAGCTGAGCTCTGCGAGGACCGAGGACACGACCGTGGTGTGGAAAAGCTTCCACGACAGGTCACCAAGCGGTAGCTTGGGGCAGGGACAGGACCCGGGAGATAGCCCTTGTTGAAGATGCCACAAGGCCTTCCAGCTCTCCAAGGCCAGATGTTTGCTTGGCTGTGGCATCTCTGACAAGCCAGCTACCCTCTCTGATCCCCGAGTTTCTCTGCATGAGAAGCAAGTTGTGCTGGGGGAGGACGTAGCTGGCGTCCAGGATCAAGGGCAGACTCTACTGTCCTCATTGCCCTGTTTCCCAGGCCTGGACTCATTCTTCCTTCTCACCTTCTTTTCCCCCAGCATCACCCTCATTGTTCTGTCACCTGAAGAGGGCACCTCGGAGCTGAGACTGGAGCGACTACTCCAGATGGTGTTTGGGGCCATGGTGAGACTCCCAGCCCATTTTCCCAAACCCAGGAATCTGAGCTCTCAGCATCCTTCTCCCTCAGCCCCAGGAGCCAGGCCCCTAACACCCGCCTCCTCCAAAACCCAGAATCCTGGCCCTCAGTCCCTCCTCCCTCCCACTCAGGAGTCCAGATCCCCAGCTGCCTCCTCCCTCCGTCTCAGTCGCAGCCTCTCCTCTCTTAGAACGAATCGTCCTGGGCCCCTAACTCTCTTTTATCATTTTTCTAGGTTCTTCTTGTGGGACTTGAAGAATTGACCAATATCCGCAACGTAGAGAGACTGAAGAAGGAGTTGAGGGTGAGGCTGTGGGACGTGGGGATGGGAAGTTAGGATACCTAGTCTTTTATTTGGGAACTACAGCTCCTAGCAGCCCCTGAGCCCGTGGGTTCTTGGGGCAGCTTGACCCTGGAGCTAGGCCCAGGGCCGATTTTCTGCGGGGGTGGCAGTAGATCTGGGACCCACCTGGGTCCTAGGCTCCCCTCTTCTCCTTCTGTTAGGCCAGTTACCGCCTCATCGACAGCTTCCTGGGGGACTCAGAGCTCATCGGGGACCTGACCCAGTGTGTGGACTGTGTGGTTCCTCCAGAGGGGTCTCTCCTGCAGGTATTGGGGGTGCCTTGGGAACTCTTAAACCTGTCCCTAGAGGCCTGGCTCGGTCCTCATCTTCCTACCCCTGGACCGTTGCCTCAACCCCTTCCCATCCTCTCGCCTTCCAGTCCGGCCCCTACTTGGCCCCAGAAGGATCTTTCTACACCCCGAGAGGACCCCGCCCCTTCCCTGGTCACAGCCCTCCAGTGGCTTCCATCGCCCCCTGGACAAGGCCCCAGCCCCTCAGCTTGGTGTTTGAGGACCTGTGGAATCTGACGCCCACCAACCTGCTCACCTTAACCTCTGCTAACCGCACGGACCACCTTCCCCTGCTGCCTCATGCCAGAAATCCCAACAGCTTCCCTGCCTTCGCACATGCTGTTCCTTTTGCCTGGGCAATCTCTGTCTACCCTTCCTTAAATACTGCTCTTGCTGATTCACCTGGCCCGGCGGCCTCCCAGCAGTGTGACTCTCAGCAGGTGACTTGACGTCTCTGAGCTTCAGTAGGTGGTTGATTGCACCTGCTTGGCACTTAGCAGGCCTCAATAAGCCGTACCTGCTGCAGGTAGAATTATGAGCTTCAGGAGCATGTGTCAGGTGTGGTAGCAGGACTGTACCTGTGTAATCTAGCTTCACAATGCGACTTGGGGACTGCAGCTGCACGTGAAGGCCCAGGAGGGTGACAGACACGATCATGGCCGCTAGGCAGGGAACCGTATGCTGGTCTCTTCCCACTCCTCGCCCACCCGCGGAGTCACTGCCGCCCGTGCGCCTCCCTTCCCCCAGGAAGCCCTCTCTGGGTTCGCTGAGGCCGCGGGCACGGCCTTCGTCAGCCTGGTCGTGTCGGGCCGGGTGGTGGCAGCAACAGAGAGCTGGTGGCGGCTGGGGATGCCGGAGGCCGTGCTGCTGCCCTGGCTGGTGGGCTCGCTGCCGCCGCAGGCCGCTCGCGACTATCCGGTGTACCTGCCGCACGGGAGCCCCACGGTGAGTGGGCGGGGCCGGGGCGCGAGAAGGGTTGGGGCCTGGAGGCGGGGCTTGCGGCGGGAAGGGGCGAGGCTCCGGCCAGCCCACCCTGCGCCCCGCTTCAGGTCCCGCACCGGCTTCTGACCCTGACGCTGCTGCCGGGCTTGGAGCTGTGTCTGCTCTGCGGGCCGCGCCCGCCCCTCGGCCAGCTGGATCCACAGGTGAATCCGGGCAGTGTCCCGCTTTCCCGTCACACCCTGTACCCGCGCGCCGGCTCTGCGGGGCTCTGTCCACCCTGGACCCGCCTTGGGCCAGCCCCGCCCCTCCCGTGGGCCCCGCCCCCCCTTGGACAGCGCTCCAGTCGCCTTGATCACAGCTCGGCCCCTTTCGCTCTTACCCCATCCTTCCGGGCCTCGCCTTTCCACGGTCAGCATCCTTCCAGGCCTCGTCCCTTCCTCGGTCCCCTCAGCCCTCCGCCCTGAGGGCCCCGCCCCTCCTCCCTGACCTCACCCACCGGCCCCGCCTCCCCCGCTGACCACGCCCCCTGCAGCTTCTGGAGCGCTGGTGGCTGCCGCTGCTGGACCCGCTGCGGGCCTGCCTGCCGCTGGGACCCCGAGCGCTGCCCGCGGGCTTCCCCCTGCACACGGACATCCTCGGGTAGGGCTCGGACGGGGCAGTGGGCTGGGGGTCCTCATCCCCTCTGCCCTGGCCATGAACCCCCTTTCCCACAGGCTGCTGCTCCTCCACCTGGAACTGAAACGTTGCCTCTTCACCGTGGAGCCCTCGGGGGATAAAGGTGACTGAGGAGGAGGGCGGGGCCGGGAGGGGCGCGGGCCAGGGAGGGGCTCTCCCTCACCCTGGCTCTCTTCCTCCTCCAGAGCCTTCTCCTGAGCAGCGCCGGCGCCTTCTCCGCTCTTTCTACACCCTGGTCACCGCCACGCACTTCCCAACAGGTCAGTGGTGGGCACAGTGCCCCCTTTGCAGAGGCTGGGACACTGAGCCCCAAGTCACATACGGCGGGAGTAAAGGGTGGGGCTGGGGAAACTGGTAGGAGAACCGGGCATGCATTGGGCACGGCTCTCCTTGAGGACTGGGCACCGACACTGAAGGAAGCAGGGCAGGGAGGCCCCAGCCTGGTTCCAGAACCTCCTAGGTAATCCTGATAGTTAACCCGAGACCTCAGCTCTTGCCAAGTGCTTTTCTACGTGATGACTCACTTCATCCTCACGGCTGAGAGCTGTTTCCTGTTCTATCATCATCCCCATATTACAGATGAGAAAACTGAGGCTCAGTTAAGCAGCAGCAGAGCCACGATTCAAACATGGGCAGCCTGGTTCCCACAGCCACACGCTGCGCTCCACTGCTCACAGTACAGGCTTTGCCTATCGTCCTCATTGTGGGGGGATCCACAGAGCCCAGGTTAGGAGGGAAAAGTTGTCGTAGAACCCTGGAGGCCCAGAGAGACAAAGGAAGGGACTTAGGGGGATGGTACAGCCCCAGTGAAGGCCCTGCGGAATGGAGCAAGATGGTAAAGAGCTCCACCTGGGAGGGGCAGACGACCGTCCCTTCCTGGCTGTGCGACCCCACCAGCCCCGCCTGCCTCCCCGTGTAAGTGGGCCGGGGTCCTCGGGATGGTGCCAGGAGCTCGGCCCTGGCGCCTGGGGAGCATCACCTGCGTGCCTGTGGTCTGTACTGCTAATCGGATTGCCCAGGGCTGCACACAGTACCCCCAAGAAAGCAGGGGACAAAGGCCAGGTGGGAAGAGGGGGAAAAAGCCCGTGGCCTTGTTCAGGTCACTGACAGCTGGCTGGAGCGGGCAAGCTTCCCCATCAGGAGTCAGAAACTTAAGCCCAGGATGGGTGTGGCTACTGCAGGTTGGCATCCCACTTGTCCAGGCCCCACTGGTCACCTCGGCCTTTCCTGTCCTTCCTTCAGAGCCAGGGCAGCCAGAGGAGAAGGCAGAGGACACAGCCCACCGGGCCCAGGTGCCGCGGGCCTGCTACCTGGTGTCGGGGCCCGAAGAGCCAGGCACAGGGTGGCGGCTGGTGGCCCTGCAGCTGGGGCCCCGGCGGCTGCTGCTGCTGCTGTCTTCTCAGAGTCCCACCCATGGGCTTCGGGTCCTGGCCACCCACACCCTGCACGCCCTCACCCCGCTCCTCTGACCACCGCTGTCAGCCATGGACATGGACGCCAAGCTGTTAGCGTCTCTCTCTTTATTCGCTCACAATAATACACAGCCCCTGGATGGGGAGGGGGTAGAGGGGCTACGAGGGGGCGCGTGGGAGGGGAGGAGGTGCCAGTCTCCCTGGCCCCTCTCCCCTCTGTGCTTGGGGGGGGAAAGGAGGGAGGGGGCCCCCCCTGACCCCCAGAATGTAAACAGCAGCAGATGAACAAAAATAAAAATACAAAAGGCCGGAGGAAGGTCCTAGGCATCCCCCCACCCCGGGGTCTTCCCTGTCACCACCAGCGGAGGTCCCCTTGCTGCCCCATCCACCAAAGCTGCCTCGGTCCCAGGGGCTGCCCGGCGCCAGCCACGGCCCCGGGGGCAGAGTCCAGGGCTCAGAACTGCTGGGCCAGCAGCTCACACAGATGACGGGAGACGGGCTCCTTGCTGGTGCGCAGGGTCAGCCGGTACATCTGGGGGGCGACATGGGGAGGAACTCAGGGAAGACGCGGAGGAGATGGAGAGCCCGGGGGGAGATAAAAGGTGAGAGGAAAGAAAAAGGACAAAGGGTAAGAAATGTGATAGAAGGGACAAGAGGCAAGAATAAAAGCAACAGAGGAGGTAAAGGATGAGAGAGACCAAGCATGGAACGGATACCGAGACAAACACCAGGGAGGAAAGGGGAGAGAGACTGGAGAATGGCCAGACAAGGACACAGAGCAGAGGAAGCCGATTAAAGAACCCACTGAGGCAGGAGGGGCGGGCGCAGAGAATGCGCACAGGCAGGGACGGACGGGGACACACACGTCCCCAGACCACCGCTCACCTGAGCCTGGGCGTTGGGCTCCAGCCGGAGCAGGCAGCCCACCTGCAGGGCTTTAGTCTGGATAATTCCAGCCCCCACGAAGTTCTCAGGATTGGGGTCCACGTTGTCGAGGAGAGCAGAGCCGAACCCCAGGAGCTGGGGAGGAAGAGGCAGGCACAGGAGGGTGCCAGATGGCTGCCAGCTCCCAGACAGCGGCAAACCAGGTCCCCAAACCCCTTGGGAGTAGGAACTGACGCCCCTTTACAGATGGAGAGAAGTGAGGCGGCCGCGGCTCTCCGATCCCAGTTAGAGGGGGGCACGGAGGGGATGCTGGCCCAGGGGCGCCTCCCCGGCCTCCCCCCGGCGCTCACCTTGGCCTTGGTAACTTCCGCGTCCATGGGGTGGTTGGCCTTGAAGATTTTCTGCGCCTCCTGTTGGGGGCTGGGGGCGGGGAAAGGCTCGAGTCAGGGACCTGGGAGCCCCGCCCCCCAGGTGAGGCTGCGGCCCCGCCCCCCGCCGCTCACAGGCTCAGCTGCTTCCAGCGCTGGAAGAAGTCCTGCGCCGCCATCTCTGTGGGCTGGAAGAACTTGTTGATGGTCACCGGCAGCTTCAGGGTGAGGGACTGCGGGGCGCCCCCGTACCTGGTGGGGGAGGAGGGAGCGCTCCGTCAGGCCCCGCCCTCCCAGGGGGCCCCGCCCCCGCGCCCCGCCCACTCACCGGAAGCGCACGGACAGGAGCGGGGGCGTCAAGAAGTCCCGCAGACACTCGATGTTGAGCACCTGCTGCACCTGTGCGCCGCCGTCCACCTGCGCGGCCACGCGCTTGGTCTGCACGGCCAGCTGTGCCCGCCGGGGTCAAGGAAGCAAGGAGGGGGCGGCCCTGGGGACTTTGGGCATGGACCCCCTGATGGTTCTGAACTTTCCCAGCAGCCCCAAGCTGCAGGACCCCGAGGGGCCGGCCCTGCCGTCCTGGACTCATCCTACAAGGCACCTTCCCCCACCCCGAAGTCCTTCCTATGTGACACCCCAAAGCCACCCCGTACGAGCCACTCTGGCATTCCCCGTGGGCTCAGCAACCTGCGCTACGGCACAGGGCACACCGTCCTCAAGCAGGAGCCCTCTGCTCTGGAGGCTGCCTTGGGTCCGCCCCCCAGCTCTTACCACCCCAGTGACTGGGGGCGAGTTACTCAGCCCCTCTCAGCCCCATGTGCAAAATGGACACGGTGTCCCCAGCATTCGATGAAATGAGCCACTACAAGGACCTGTCAGCGTATCTGGCACGTGGTAAGGGCACAAAAATGGTGGCAGTGTTGTCACCATCTACTTTCATGTCCACAACCCATCGGCAAGGATGGGGTCTTATGCATCTCCCCCACTCCCGCCCCCACCTTGTGCCCAGCACAGAGCTGAGCCTCCAGGAAGCCTCTGGAAGTGTCGATGATGAATAAAGCAAAGACCTGAAAAGGTCCTCCAAGTTTGGGGTCTAATCCTGTAACTTCACGGTGTGGAAATGAGGCCCAGAGATGGGGCAGAGGGGACGGACCCCACTCGAGCACTTCCTTCAGGCCAGCCCCCCGCCAGGGGTTTCCAGTTGTGCTGATTTTCAAAACAACCCGAGAAGGAAGAAGGTCTCCGCTTCACGGGGAGGACAGGAAGCCTCAGAGAGGCAAAATGAGTGGCCCTGGTCACACAGGAGAGGCCCTGGGCAGCAGAAAGACCTGCAGGCCTGGCTCTTACATACAGGAAGAGCTGGAAAGATGGGTGTGGAGCCCGACGGAGGATGAGGTCAGGACACGGAAGGGCCTGGAGCAGCTGGGGTCCCAGAAGGCAAGCCTTGTGTGCACCTATCATGTCACCTCACTGCCATCCCCTGTCCTGGGGGAAGGAGGCCCACCCCCGTCTCACAGACGACAGCACATCTCAGAGAGGTAACCATGCGCTCAGGTTCCCAAGAGGGCCACCCAGAGCTCTGGACCGGCTCCACCTGCTTCCCAGCAGCCAGAGGGGCAGACCGGAGGGGCGGGCTGGAGCCAGGGGGCCAGGCCAGGCCGAGAGGATATGAGTCTGGAGGTCTCCGGGGTGGACGACGGTGGGCGAGAAGTTCTGGAACTGTACGGAAGTCTTGTTGCCATAGAAGAGATACATGCGGCCTGTGGGAGGGAGGCGGGGCTCCATCTGGGTTCCTTCTACTTCCTCCCCAGCCACCCTCCAAGCCACGGTCTCCCTGAAGCCCAGGCCACCCGGACGCACCCAGGTTCTGCCGGAACTCCGACTTGACTCCTATCTGCAGCAGCTGGTTCTCAAACAGGACCCCGTTGTTCTTGCACACGAACCTGGGTGGGGCGGCGGGGGGCTCAGGATGACAGGGGGCCTGTCTGGGCCCTGCTCTGTGGTCCTCGCCTGTCCCCACTCCCCTCCCTGATCTCCCTCGGGACTCACTTATTCAGCAGTTCATCGGCTTCCGGGATGGGTGGGCCGATGTCCTCAGGACCTGGGCTGCAAGCAGGAAAGGAAGGAGATGGCTGGGGGCTTGGGGGGCTGGAGGCAAAGGGCCAGAGCTACTAGGTAGGAGACAGCAAGCTCTGAAGGGACAGAACCCCCGAGTCCACATCCCCAGGTTCCCCAAAGAACCTCAGAGAACCCCAGAATCAGACTGGCCCTTGCCTCTAAGGGGACCAGGCTCTGGATGTGCCGTCCCCTCCGTGCCCCCATCACAGGACCCTGACTTTCACTCCCCTCCATGTCCCTGCCTCTGCGGCTCAGCAGGAACCCCTTGACGAGAGTTCCCAGTCCCCTAACCCTCCCTAGGGACACGAGAGTCTGCCCCCCGCCCCCTGAGGCCACCCTTACTCAGCAGCTGGAGCTGGGTCAGCCAGCAAAGCCATGGGGCTCTCAGGGGCAGGCGGCTCCAGCTCGCTGGGCCATCCAATCCCAGAGCAGACAAGAGAAGACAGGCGTGGCAGGCAGCCAATCCCAGAGAGGCAGCAAGAGGGCCGGAGAGAGAGAAAGAGGGAGGAGGGAAGGAGAGAAGGAAGAGCAGGCTGAGACACGGTGACAGGAGAGGACGACGAAGCGGGGCCAGAGTGGCCAGAGGGAGGGAGAAGGCCAGGAGAGGTGGCAGCCAGGACGACAGAGGCACAGGGACAGGGAGGGAGGAGCGAGGTGGGCGGGGCAGACGGAAAAGGGGCGGTACCTGAGGAAGGCCTCCTCGGCGCTGGGCCCCAGGCCGGGCTGCGCGGCGGGGCCGTCGGAGAACACATCCACCAGGAGGTTGCCTGCGCCCGAGGGGGCCGGCGGGGCCGCAGGGGGAGGAGCTGCCCGCAGCCCCAGGAGGTCGGCGGATGGGGAGGGTGTCGACTGCAGGAGGCAGGTGACAATGAGGACAGGTGATCCCCGGCCGCCCCGCCCCGGGGGGCCTGGCCCCGGGGGACTCACCACGGTGCTGGGGGTGGGCTCCACACCCCCGTTGATGTCGTTGCTGCTGGGGTCCCTCCGGCCGTCATCCAGGGCGCTGCCGGCCCCCGGCCCCTTCTTGCGTTTCAGCTTGGCCAGGATGGACGACTCGCGCTCGGGGAAGGGCGGCATCTCCTCCAGCACCGTGGCCTGCAGGTCGGGGGCGGCAGCGGATCAGGGGCGGGCTGCGGCTCCGGAGAGCAAGGCTGCGGGCGCAGGAGGGGCGCGAGGCGGCTCTGACCAGGACGTCCGTGCTGGCCACGGAGCTGAGGGTGAGGTACTCGACGGCGCGCTGCTGCAGCTCCACGTCGGCGTTGCGCAGCTGGGAGCCGGCCCGCAGCACGCCCTGGATGGTGGCCTTGGTCTCGGGGAAGAGGTTGATGAACTTGATGTAGGTGGACAGCAGCAGGGCCCGCGTGGCCACGCTGCACAGGTGGAACTTGGAGTGCAGCAGCGAGAACTGCACCGGGGGGCTGTGGGGCGCGGGTGTCAGCGGGGCCGGCTACAGCGGCCCTCCCCCAGCAAGCCCCCCACGATGCCGCTCCCTGGGGGAACCCTGCCCAGGACCCTGGGCCCGCTCGAGGGCACTGCTGTTCCCCAGGGCCCCAACCGTCACATGCCCCGTCTCAGATGTTCCTGACAGCTGGGCCCTCCTGACCCCCCAGGGGTTTGGTGTGAGGGCCCCATCGTCACCAGCCTGGAGACTCCTGGGGTCCCCCACCCCCAAGCCTTCAGAAGTGCGTGTGTTCACTGTCTCACCTGGAGCGGGGGTCCCCAGCAATCAGGTTCCCAAACTCCCCAAGGATATAGCCGCCAACCTTCACCATGTTCTCATGACAGGCGGGGGCCTGGAGCGCCTGGGGCAGGGACGGGACGGGCGAGGACAAGAGTGAGTGGTGCCGCCCGGCTCAGGGGTGCTCAGGGGCACCAGGCCAGTGCTGAGCCCTTGACTTGTCTTAACTTGTGGAACCCTCACGACTCTATGACATGGGTGGGGTTACAGATGGGGAAACTGAGGCACAGAGTGGTTAAGTGACCAGCCCACACCACACTGGGAGTAAAATGAGGAGGCACTGGGCCCCCTTTTCTGGGCAGAGGGAATGGGAAACTGCTGAGACCTGGGGATCAGCAACTACGGGCTGGGCGCCCCAGGCCCACACCCTGCTGACTCTCCCCTGGGTGCCCAGGCACCGCTCTGAGGAGGAGGAAACAGGGTGGTGGCCAGGCTGGCTGGCCCCACAGCCCAGCTGTCCCTGCTTGGCCTTGCTGCAGGTCATGGCGGTGAGGTGGGGGTGCTGACCTCAAAGACGGTCTTGGCGGCATAGCCCTGAACGTCATCGCGGTTGGTGACTATCTGCAGCACACGGTACCAGACCTCCTCGCTCACGTAGTCGCCTGCGATGCGGATGAGGTTGAGGATGGTGTCCACGTACCAGCTGTAGTCGACTGCGTACTTCTCGGCCAGGATGGCCACCTTGAGGACCTGCCGGCCGGGAGGGAGGACGGAGGAGTGTGTATACATGCATGTGCCCACCAGGAGAGTCGGGGTGGGGACTCACCCGGATCTGGGCTCACCAGTGTCTCCATCTGGAGACCCAGGAGTCCCAGCCCCTCCTCCCTCAGACCTGGGAGTCCAGCCCCAGCCCCTCCTCCCTCAGACCCAGGAGTCCAGGCCCCAGCCCCTCCTCCCTCAGACCCAGGGGTCCAGGCCTCAGTCCCTCCTCCCTCAGACCCAGGGGTCCAGGCCCCAGACCCTCCTCCCTCAGACCCAGGGGTCCAGGCCCCCAGCCCCTCCTCCCTCAGACCCAGGGGTCCAGGCCCCAGCCCCTCCTCCCTCAGACCCAGGGGTCCAGGCCCCAGCCCCTCCTCCCTCAGACCCAGGGGTCCAGGCCCCCAGCCCCTCCTCCCTCAGACCCAGGGGTCCAGGCCCCCAGCCCCTCCTCCCTCAGACCCAGGGGTCCAGGCCCCCAGCCCCTCCTCCCTCAGACCCAGGGGTCCAGGCCCCAGCCCCTCCTCCCTCAGACCCAGGGGTCCAGGCCCCAGCCCCTCCTCCCTCAGACCCGGTGGGTCCGGGCCCCCAGCCCCTCCCAGAACTCACGATCTCCTCTCGGATGGCGTAGTCAGCTGTCTCCAGGTACCGCAGCATCTCCGACACAATCTGCTTGGCATTGCTCCGGTCGCACATGGCATAGAGGAGGTCGGCTGCACGTTGCCGAACGCTGACATCCCGCTCCGTCTGAAGGAGAAGAGCAGGCGGGGTGTGTTCTAGGCCCCATTCTGGCATAGGGCTGGCCACTCAGGGGCCTCTCTGAGGGGGCAGAGGGGACTCAGGCTGCTTGGTGTGGAGGGCCTGGCCCAGGGCAGCCTCCGGGAGGTCGCACCTTGAGGGCATTGATGACGGTGTCAATGTGGGTCTTGACTGCCTCGTGGGAGAACTCGGAGCTGGCCAGCGTGCACATGCTCTCCAGCGCCAGGTAGCGCAGGTTGGTCTCCCGGTGCTGCAGGAACTGGCCCAGCTGGTTACAGGCCCGCACCAGGAGGTTGGGCTCACTGCCAGCAAGAGAGAAATAGAGACAGGGGGACATGAGGAGGCGGAGGACGCAGACCCGGCTGATCCATCTCATCTCCCCTCGGGGCCCAGGTCTTAACTCCTGCCCTCCGCCTCAGTCATGACCACTCCTGGTGACAGAGACATCCGGGCCTTGGAGACCCAAATAAAGAGCCAGGAGTTTCGCATCCCAGGAGAGCCCAGCACCAACCTGGCAGAGTAACATTTCACACCCTGTCATCGTCCTCCTGCCTACAAGTCAAGATTCCCAGACCTGCTCGCCTAGGATCCAGGAGCCCAGCCCCAGCCCCTCCTCCCTCAGACCGGGACTCTAGCCCCAGCCGCTCCTCCCTCAGACCAGGAGTCGGGCCCCAGCCCCTGTCCCAGCCCCTGGCGGTGCACCTGTCGTAGTGGATGATGAGGCTGATGGTCTCGAAGAGGATGGCGTTCTTGGCATTGGAGTGCTGGACCTTCTTGGACTTGGGCGGCTCCTGGGCCTTGTTGAGCACCGTCTCCAGACACTCCACCAGCCGCCCCTTCACAGCCGCATCCTCTGGGGAAACGGAGCGCGTGCCCAGGCTGAGCGCCCCCTGCCCAGCCTACCGCCAGGGGCAGGCACCACGCCACGGCTCCCACCCTCCACGGGAAGGGCACAGGCCCTACAGCTGTGGGCGGGGGTCTCTGCTCCCTCAAGCCCTTCCCGGGTCCCCAGGTGACCAGCGGAGGTGGGAGGCCGACAGAGAACACATCTCCAGACCTGGGCTCTCGTCCTACTCTGCTCAGACCCTTCAGGGCAAGAAGCTCCACCCCTGTGAGCCTCAGTTTTCCCTTCTGGAGCATAATGCTGTTTAAGTTTCTCACAGAGCCAAGAAAACTCCAGGAGCCTTCCCGAGACATCCTCAAACCAGGCCAGCCCAGGGAGGGGTCTGAGTGGCGAGCACTGTCTGACAGAACCCACTCGCCAGCACTCACCACTCAGCAGGAGACCCGAGCGCACACGAGGGCCAGGCTCCACGCCTGGGGTTAGGCATTCAACAGTCACAAAGCTGGGCCACCACGAGACACATAGACGCCAACTAGAAGCTCACACAAACCCGATAACTGCCATTCCCTTGAATGTGAGGCAATGCCAGGTGCACAGAACAGCTGTCGAATGTTCTAGCAAAAACCGCTGCATCCAGATCTACCAGGCAATTCACAGCACAGAGGGCCGAGCTAAAGGACACAGGCAGCAATCAGCCAAACCCTGCAATGCAAGACTCTCCTGGTTTCTTCAAAAACAGGTGGTGGGGGTTGGGGTGGGGGACTATTCCAGACTAAAAAACAAAATAACAAAGACATAATCAAATTTAATTTGTGGGCCTAGATTGTACTGTATTTTTTTGAAGCCATAAAAGTAAAGCTATGGACAATGCAGGCAGTTCGGTGCCCAGAGAGCTGACGACTCTGTGGGGCTATTCTGCATCTCCCTCGCCATGAGCAGGGCACTGTGGTCGCACAGGGTCCCCGGGCCCAGGAGCCCGCTTTGGAAGTGTTTCAGGGTGGGGGGAATGTTATGATGTGGCCGACTCAGTTTCAAGTAATTTAGCAACAGTGCGTCTGAAGAGAGTGAGCGAGTGAGAGCGCAGACACAGCAGAGGCTTTACCAGCTGGCTGAGTCCAGGGAGAGGGTGCCTGAGTTCATTACACTGTTCTCACAAGTTACCTTTATGTTTGAAATTTTTCATAATAAAAAGCTGGGGTGGGGCCAGCCCTGTGGCCAAGTGGTTAAGATCACATGCTCTGCTTCGGCAGCCCAGGGTTTCACTGGTTCATATCCTGGGTGCGGGCATGGCACCGCTCATCAAGCCATGCTGAGGCAGTGTCCCACATGCCACAACTAGAAGGACCCACAACTAAAAGTACAACTATGTACTGGAGGGATTTGGGCAGAAAATGCAGGAAAAAAAAAAAGAAGATTGGCAACAGTTGTTAGCTCAGGTGCCAATCTTAAGAAAAAATTTAAAAAAAAAAAGCTGGGGTGGGGGCCAACCCGGTGGCGTAGTGCTTAAGTTTGCACGCTCTGCTTCAGCAGCCCTGGGTTTGTGGGTTTGGCTCCCGGGCACAGACCTACACTCAGCTCATCAAGCCATGTTGTGGTGGTGTCCCACATATAAAACAGAGGGAGATTGGCATAGATGTTAGCTCAGGGCCAATTTTCCTCACCAAAAAAAAAGCTGGGGTGAAAGCCAATATCATGAAAGAAAGAGTGTAATTCTGCCAGATGAAAAGACTTATGAGAAATAATACTCAAATTTGATACTTGTCTCTTCATCAGATCCTAGTTTGAACAGACTGTGAAAGACATTTTGGGGAAAATTAGGAAAACGTGCAGTGAGTATCAGAGAACCTTAGGGAATCGTTGTTAGTTTTATGTGTGACTGCAGAATTGCTGCTGTGAATGAAAATGTCCACAGTTTTTAGAAATGGGAACAATATATTTAATATAAAACATAACGATGTCTGTAATGGACTTAAATATTTCAGGAAAAAATAACAAAAGAATAGCATGCACACACAGCAAAATGTGCAGTCTGGGTGACAGGTCCTCGCTACTTGTCTGTATGCTGCAGTTTTTCATAATATGGTGTATGAATAAATCCGGTGGGAATAAACCGGGGCTAGGCTCTCGTGCCCGGTGCCGTCTGCTGGGGCCAAGCCGCCAAGCCTCCCAGGCAGAGAGAAGAGGGTGAGGTGCGCGCCCGGCACACCCTGAAATTCCGAGGTGGGGCCTCTCAGATGGAGGTGGGCTCAGAGCTCCACCTAAGCGCTTCCTGCCAGGATGAGAAAGAGGCCCAGAGAGGGCAAGCACCTTCCCCAGGCCACATGGCAAAATTCACCCCTGTCCTTCACAGGCTGTGATGGGCCTTTGGTGCCACTTACATCCTATACTCAATTACAACGTGTGCACAGACATGCACGCATAGACATGCATGCACTGACATGTATGCACAGTCATGGAGACACTAACATGCACACAGAGAGATGCACGTACTGACATGCATGCAGACATGTACACACAGACACGCACAGTGACATGCATGTACGCAGTAACATGCACACACTGACATGCATGCACAGATATGCACACAGAGTCATGCACACAGAGATGCATATCCTGACTTGCATGCAGACATGTATGCAGTGACATGCATACAGATAGACACAGAGACACAGACCCCCTCACACACAGCTGGCCATGGAGATTCAGGGCCATGTCAGCCCCTGACCCACGGCAGGCGTTCAGCCCTGGGCTGAACAGAGGGGAACTGGCTCGTGAAGCAGAGACTACGTGCTGAGCATCCGGCACAGGGTCCCTCAGAACTGCGCTGCAGGGCAGGTGGCCCAGGAGACGGGAGCCAGAGGGAGCCCTGGCCACACGGTGGAGGTCAGAGCAGGGTCTGGAGGCAGGCGCTGCCCCTTGGTGACGCCTGGGCCTGGGCAGGCGAGGTCTCATCTCCAAGCCTTAGTTTCGCTGTCTGCACGTCGCAGGGATGGGCCCCCACACCAGCTGTTGGGAGGGTGTGACAGCCCAGGCAGCACCTGGCTCACCATAGGCACTCTGTCCACACCAGCGGTCGTGCCCATGAGCAAGGGGAACGTGAAAACCCCAACAGAGCTACACTAAGTCACACAGCACGGCCTGGAATCGCCCCCACCCTGCCGGGCAACCTTGGGCAAGGACGCCCCCTCAAGCCTCGGTTTCCTCATCTGTAACAGGCATGACAACGACCCCCACGTGACAGGGTTGAAACGCACAGGCAGCTTCACCGGGACCCTGGCCCATAGCAGGGACCGACGTACACCGGCGATTTGTCTGTTCTCTGTGCTAGCAGGGTGGCCCTGTGCTGCGCTGCTCCCGGGCTCGCACAACATCCTATCCTGGAAGCTTCCTGGGGGGCTCTGGGCTCAGGGTGCCCCCAGCTGCGGACTGGCCCCCGCCTCACCTCAGAGAAATCCTGACGCAGACCCCCAGCCCCGGGCCCGCCTGCTCCCCCCGAGGTCGGAGGCCCCAGCTGCCGGGGCAGTGGGCCCGTGGTACCTGGCGGGGGGTAGCACTGGAGCAGCCGGAGCAGCTTCACCGAGAGCCAGGGCGCGGGCACGAAGTAGTAAGTGTAGTCCTGGAGGTCGGTGGAGGCCGAGGAGACGATCTGGGGGCGGGAGAAGCGGGTGAGGCATGGGTGGGGCCCAGAGCAGGGGCGGGGAAGAGCCCCGGCTGCCTCCCCGAGGGGTGCGGGGACCTGGGGCCCAGGGAGGGAGCGAGGAAGCCTCGGGGATGTAGTGAGGGACCTGGTGGATCTAGGCTCAAGCCCGGGCTGGGTGATTTTTCCAAGTAATGCTGGTGGCGGGGGGACAGGGGGTGGTGAGGGGGGGCAGGGAGTCTGCCCATCCGATTCCCTTCCGTGAGCTCCTGCCTCCATCTATGAGCCTCATGCTTCCCTGGGTCCCCAGCCTAATACCAAGTCAGACGCCACAAAGGCTCCAGGAATAGGTGAGGAATCAGTGAAAGAGCCTGTGACTGTTTTCCTCAAGGCAAACTCATACTTAACCTTCAAAACCCCTTCTCCAGGAAGCATGCCCACCATGCTCTCTGCTACTTCCATGACGGTATGTACCCCGCCCCACTGTCACTGTCTGTTTCCCCCAGCAGCTTGGCACACAGGATGTGTGGTGAAGGGATGAAAAAATGATTGAATGAATGAGCTGGGGTGTTGTTCTCTCTGCTCAGGAATCCAGGCCTTTCTTACCTGCCCAGGAAATGTTTATATTTACTCTAAGACTCAACTTTAGGATCACCTCCCCCAGGAAGCCTTCCCAGATTTCCAGGCTGGGTTAAGTGGCTCCTCTGGGGGCCTACCATGCCCAGTGCTACCTCCACAATAGCACGAGCCACCCCGCTGATGAGGATCTGTGACTGAGTTGGGACTGAGTTGGCCTGCCCAGCCGCATGCCCCCCCATCAGGACAGGGAGCTCCTGGAGGGCTCGGGTCTGACTCAGCCGTGTGCCCTGCGTCCGCCCACCCAGAGCCTGGCACACAGGAGGCCTAAGGGCATGTGGCCAGGACAGGGGCGGAGGAGGTGAGAGGAGCAGGAGGGAGTGAAAGGAGATGCCCGGGAAAGCAAGAAGCTGGAGGAGGGCGGGAGAAGCAGAGGAGAAAGAGACGGGGAGCGGAGTGGTGAGAGCAGGAGGCTCCTGGGGCTCCCTGTGTGCCAGGCCTGCTCTCAGACTTTACGCAGACCGTGTCACAGCAGAGCTAAGCTGTGAGGCGGGCATGGCTATCACCCCCATTGCACAGATGGAGCAAATGAGGCCCAGAGAGGTCAAGCCCTTTGCCCAGGGCCACACAGCCCGGAAGCGGCTGAGCCGGGACAAAGCCAGCTCAGAGCATGTTCACGGCCACCAGGCTGGGCTGCCTCTCAGGGAGATCAGGGGAGACCAGACAGGTGGCCCAGAGGACAGGGACGCCAGGGCCACCTCCGGCAGCCAGCGCCAAGACCACACGCACCCGGCTCAGGCGAGACACAGCCAGGGAGATGCACGTCTTGAAGTCGTCGGGGTTCTTCTTGCAGAGACAGGTGATGAGGCTGACAGCGGCCGTGACCACACCCTGCGGGGCAGAGGGGCAGGTCAGGGCCCTGTGGGAGGGCAGGTCGGTGACGAGCGTCCAGGATCAGAGAGCAGAGACCCAGGAGCATGCGGGGTGGGTTGTGGGAGGGGTGGGTGGGGCTCGACGACCATGGCCAGCACTGACTTGGGGGTCTGAGGGCCCCCCGGAGGCCCAGGTTCTGGGTGAGGAGCAGAGGTGGGCGGGGCTATAGAGGGACTGCGCGGACTGGGGGCGGGACCAGAGGGCAGCGTCCTTGGCTGGGCGGGTGATGGGTGCTGGGGACAGTGGACAGGATCCCTGGGCAGCAGGGTGGGTGTCAGGGACAGAGGTGGGGGCTCTGGGCATGCAGGTGGGCGTCCAGGGCGCGGGAACGTGTCTGGGCGCAGGCGCGGGCCCCACCATGTGCTGGTCGTTGAGCAGATGCACCACGCGGGCCGTCCACTCGCCCATGGGCACCAGGTCGGGCGAGGCCTTGTAGAGCCGCAGCAGGCACAGGGCCGCGCTCTGCTTCACGCTGTCCATGCTGTCCCTGTGGGACACGACGTGGGGGGAGGGGGGCAGGTCAGCGCGACCCCAGCCCCGCACACCTCCCCCTCTCTCGCTCCTGCGAGGAAGGCTGGCCGGCGAGAGGCAGAGAGCGCCAGGCGGACCCAGGATCCAACCTGGTTCTGCCCCCGTCGCCCACCAGGCCTCCGTTTCTTCATCTGCAAAGTGGGTTGCATCTCGGTGACCTCATGTGGTCACTGGCAGCGCGAAGCGAGATGTCCAGCCGGGCTCCGCCCCTTCATTCATTTACCAAGCATTTACTGAGCGCCTCCTGGGCCCCCGGCACTGCTGAAAGGCTGCGGATAGAGTGGTGGACGAACTGGTCCAAGGGCCTGTGCCCACAGAGCGTACGTTCCGGCTGGGCAGTCGGTGTGTGAGCTCAGGCACCGACACCGGTGGGGTCAGCACACAAATGAGGGCGGGAACAAGCGTGCACCAGGACGCTCTTGTGGAGGGAGGCCCCTCTGATAGGTGCCAGGGGACGGAAAAACTGAGTAGCTGAATGAGAAGAGACTGGAAATTGCTGCGCGGAATGTCCCAGGCAGAGGGAACGGCCTGTGCGGAGGCCCCGAGGCAGGTGTGGGCCTGTGTGTGGGAGGAGCAGTGAGGAGGCTGGTGTGGCGACAGCAAGTGAGCAACCAAGGCCGAGAAGGCTGGAGATGGGCGGAGGGGCACAAAGGGCCAGGCTGCAGGGCCTCGCGGGCCACGGTGGGGACTGCTTTCATCTAGTGGGAGACGGAGCTGCTATGGATGACAAGCAGGGCAGCAATGATCCTAACGTGACAGCAGTAAAGCTACCACCGGAGCCCTTCTGATGTGCCCGGCACTGTCACAGGCCCCCTGCAGGGACTAACTCAGTTATGTCACCCTCACAACAAACTAGAAAACAGGGACTGCCATGCGCTGCCGCGCCCAGATCTGGCCTGTTCTATAGGGTCCCTCCGCTGCCGTGTTGGGGAGAGGCCAGGGGTGGCGGTGGGGTGAGGGCAGACGCAGTGGGTCGAGAGGAGGTGACAGCAATGGGCCAAACAGGAGCCCGGGCTGCCGGCCGTGGGGGTGAGAAGGGGGTCTGTTCCAGGTACGTTTGTCAGGTCAAGGCAACAAGACCTGCTGTGAACTAGATGAAGGGTCGCGAGGGGACAAGAGGGGACAAGGTGAGCCCCGAGTTCTGACCTGAGGGACCGGTGAGCAGGGAAACCATCCGTGGTGTGGGGGTCTGGGGCAAGAAGAGGGGGCGCTGAGTGGGAACCACAGTCCAATACCGGACACGTAGGGAGTTGACAGGCTAATGAGACACCCAGGGAAGACAGTGGGGGCGCCCTGGAGAGGCAGGGCAGGATTCAGAGTGGGCGGGGCCGGAGCCTGAGGCTGTGCGGCTTCTGGCAAGTCCCTTTCCCTCTCTGAGCCTCCATATTGTCCCCCATAAAATGGGAACCCCATTGGTCTCTTCCGAGGAGAGGAAGCCTGGGGTGGGCTGAACAAAGGCCCCCCCAAAGATGCCCACATCCTAATGCCCAGATCCTATGATTCTGTTCCCTTATGTTTAAAAGGGACTTTGTGGAAGGGATTAAGGATCTTGAGACGATCCTGGACTATCCAGGAGGGCCCTAAACGTCATCACAAGGGTCCTGAGAAGAGGGAGGGGGAGGGTCAGAGTCTGAGAGAGATATAAGGGTGGACGCAGGGGGCACAGAGGAGAGAAGATGCCAGGCTGCTGGCGTTGAAGCTGGAGGACGGGGCCACACACCGAGGGATGCAGGCGGCGCTAGAAGCTGGAAGAGGCCAGGAAATGGAGTCTCCCCTGGAGCCTGCAGAAGGAGCCAGCCCCGCAGACACCTTGACCTCAGCCCAGCGGACTGATTTAGAACTTCTGGCCTCCAGAAGTCCGTATCAGAGAGTCAGGGTGTTTTAAGCTGCTAAGTTGTGGTCACTGGTCACAGCAGCCACAGGAGACAATGCAGACATCTGTTTAGCATAGAACCTGGCAGCCACCGGGGGCCCCATCTGAGAGGGTTGACTCAGTGCCCCGATCGGTACCCAGTTCCCAGCATAACGCAGAGCCTAGAGCGTGACGGGGTCCCGGGAAGAGCTCCCTGGGCCCTGGGGTCAGACACGCCTGCTGCAAGTCCTGACGGGTGGGTACAGTTTTGGGGTGAGTCCCTGACCCTCTCTGATGAGCAGTTTCCTTCTCAGGCAGTGAGGACCCTTGTAGGATGCAGGGGATGGAGAAACAAGATTGTCCATCAGAAGCTGATGCAGCCGCAAACACAGAGGGACTGCCGGGAGATGTCACGACCACCCAGGCTGTGGCCTCATGGTGAAATGTTTCCCAGAAAGGACCCAACAGAAGCCTGAGCAAAGGGCACAGGGGGCATCTTGGGAGGGGTGACCTGCACGAGCCGAAAGCCGGGGGAAAGATATTTCACTGATGTGCAGGAGAAGCGCGAATTACAGCGACAGCAGCTGTTTCCACCAGCTCCAGGCAGGCGCGCCGTGCTGGCCAGGGAGCCGGGAGCCCCGGTGTGGACACGGGGACAGGCCCTCAGAAGAGGAGCTGGGCCATCTCTGCTCAGGCAGCCACTTCAGTGACGCGGATCCCACCAGCAATCCCACTGCTGGACACCCACCCGGGGGTAAGGCGACGCTGAAGGACCTTCAATGCCCTCCTGTCACCAGATCAAAACGGGAAACCAGCAGGAGGTCTGTCCCCTGTGTGCTCGACTAACGGTATCTTTTCACCGTCGTCCTCACAGCTCACAGCTCCCGAGCCCTTCCTCCGGGCCATGCTCAATCAGTGCTTCCGAGTACTAAGCGGTTTGATCCTCACCACAGCTCCCCAAGGAGGCGGCTTCTATTCTCATCTCTGGTTACAGGTACGGAAACCTCCCCTCAAAGACCAAATGAAGCCGCAAGAGCTATTTCTCAGGCTGGTTACAGAGACTGGACCCCGTGCAAGGAAAGTCTGAAGCCATGTGGCACAGGGCATGCGCCCGGCATTCAGGGACAGAACGTGCTGGGGAATAACAACGCCGCATGCAGGGCACCACGAGGGAGAGGGGAGGGTGGAGAGACGATGTGGGGGACACGGAGGGGGACCTCAACTGTAATTGTTTTCTTTTCTTCTTTTTTTTTTGAGGACGATTAGCCCTGAGCTAACATCTGCTGCCAATCCTCCTCTTTTTGCTGAGGAAGACTGGCCCTGAGCTAACATTTGTGCCCATCTTCCTCCACTTTATACATGGGACGCCTACCATGGCATGGCTTGCCAAGCGGTGCCATGTCTGCACCTGGGATCCGAACTGGTGAACCCTGGGCCGCTAAAGCTGAACGTGTGCACTTAACCACTGCGCCACCAGGCCGGCCCCTCTTTTCTTTTTTTTTACAAAAAGGCCTGACACCTTATGACGCCGCCATTCCACGCCCAGGCATTTACCCAGAACTGAAAGTTCACAGAAATGTATTTGCATGCTGCTCACAATCGTCAGAAGGTGGAAAGCTCTGGATGAACGGACAAACAAAATGTGCTCCATCCATCCAGGGCGAGATTACTATCAGGCCACAGAAAGGGATGGAGCACTGACATTGGGCTGCGACATGGATGAAGCTTGAAAACATCGTGCCAAGTGAAAACAAGCCAGGCATGAAAGGCCACATATTACGTGGTTCCATTGATCGGAAACGTCCAGAACAGGCAACTCCACGGAGACAGAAGGCAGGTTAGTTAGAAGGCAGGGGCCCGGGGGAGGCGCAACGGGGAGCCACTGCTCATGAGTCTGGGGCTTCTTTCTGGGGTGATAAAAATGTTCTGGAACTAGATAGTGGTGGTGGCTGCACAACACCGTAATATATGAAAGACTACTGAACTGGACACTTTAAAATGGTTAAAACGGTGAACTTTATGTTATGTGAGATTTATCTCAGTTAAAAAAAAAACATCTGGGGCTGGCCCCGTGGCCGAGTGGTTAAGTTCGCGCGCTCCGCTGCAGGCGGCCCAGTGTTTCGTTGGTTCAAATCCTGGGCGCGGACATGGCACTGCTCATCAAGCCACACTGAGGCAGCGTCCCACGTGCCACAACGAGAAGAACCCACAACGAAGAATATGCAACTGTGTACCAGGGGGCTTTGGGGAGAAAAAGGAAAAAATAAAATCTTTAAAAAAAAAAAAAAATCTACCTCTGGACCCCAGTCAAGGCCAAGGCCAGGTTTCCATTGTCGAGAACGCAGCCCACACTCAGACGACCCCAGCCTGGCCCGTGGTGTTGGCAGGGCATGGCCCCTCAGCGTTCACTCCCTGCTGTGAACATGGGATGTCACCCCTGCTCATGTGTGTCTGTCACACGGGCCTCTGTTTCGGCCCCAGGAGGCGCTAAGCTCTCCCTGCTCAGGGTGTCTCGCCTGTCCTCGTCTTAAAGGAACCGTCAGCAGCACTCGCCACGACTGACCGCTCCCGCCTCTGTGGAAGTTTCTCCCCGAGCCCCGAGCCACGGCCTCTTCTGCATTTGACCTCCATCTCCCCCGCCAGACCTCGACACCTGCCGCCCCAGGGCTCAGCCTTCGGTCGCTTCTCTTCCCTGCTCACATCCTCCCTGAGGGACTGACTTCATCAGGCCGTGGCTTAAATTACCATCCATCCTGCGCGGTCCCATACCCATGGTGGCCCCCAGGCACTCGAGGCTCCTGAGCACGTGAACTGTGCTGAGTCCAAACCAAGACGCGACGTGAGTGTAAATTACACACCAGTTTCAAAGACTTAGCACAAAAATATCGTAAGATGGTGCACGGATAATTTTTACGTTGCTCCATGTCAAAATGAAAATATTTTGGGTGGATCAAGTGAAATTAAAACATTAAAATTAGTTTCACCAGGGGCCAGCCTGCTGGTGTAGCGGTTAAGTTCCTGTGCTCTGCTTCGGGGGCCCAGGGTTTGCAGGTTCGGATCCTGGGCGCAGACCTATACACCGCTCATCAAGCCATGCTGTGGTGGTGTCCCACATATAAAGTAGAGGGACACCTGTGTTAGCTCAGGGACAATCTTCCTCAAGAGGAAAAAGAGGAAGATTAGCAACAGATGCTAGCTCAAGGCCAATCTTCCTCACCAAAAAACAAAATAAAATTAGTTCCACCTGTGTTTACTTTGTCTAATGCGGCGACTAGGAAAGTGGAAAGTGTGTATGGCTTGCGTTCTGTTTAGTGCACAGGGAGGGTCTCCCTCAGCTCTGTCTCTCTGGCTCTGATTCCCGCTGTCCAATCACCTACTGAGGTCTCTCCTTAGATGTACAGTGGTCGTCTCAAATTCAACATGGCCAGACGCAGCTCCGAATCCTCCCCTCCTTGCCTGGCTCTCCCCCAGTCTTCACCTTTCACCCCCTGTTCAACCTCCCTCCTCTCTCTCTCTCACACCACGTGCAATCTGTGCTGCCAGCTTGACTTGCAAACAAACCCCCTCTCAGCGACCTTCACTATGACGATCTAGGTCCCAGCCACCAGCCACCGTCAGCTCTGAGCGGGACAGCAGTGGATGTCTCAACGGTTTCCCGGCTGCCACCCCGGTCCCCGACGGTCTGTATTTCTGCCTGGGATTTCCCGGGCTACTTGACTCTGAGGACCAGCCTATCATTGGTTCTGGAATATTCTCAGCTGTTATCTGCTCAGACAATGCCTCTGTCACAATTTCTCCCTTTCTTTCTAGCACTCGAAATAGCGTTATGTTAGACTTCCTGTGTCTGCCGTGACTCTTAACCTCTCTTTCTAAATTTTCCCTCTCTTCCTTTCTCCAGGCTGCATTCTGATTCATTTCTTCCATTCTCCTGTCTGTTTACTAATTCTGCTTTGGCTGGGTCTCCACTGCTGCTAAGCCAGACCGCTTCATCGTTTTAAAATTTCAGCGATACTTTCCATTTCCTTTTCAAATCCGCTTGCACTTGGCTCTGGCATTTAAATCATTCTCATATTTCTTGGCACCTATGAAACATGCTTATTTTACGTTCTGGGTGAGAATTCCAACTCAACTGTTATTTTCAGCTTTCTTTCCGCTGGTTCTCCCTCACGCTGTCTCACGTCCCGTGTTTAGTGATTTTCGACTGCGAGCTGCTCATGAACTTGGAGCTTCATCTGTGGAAGTCTCTGAGGCCTGTGGGCAGGTGGGCTTCTCCAGACAAGCCTGGGCTACTCCCACTGTGCATCACTTCAGACTAAAGCCTGGCTCAAGGATTTGACGACCCAGAGAGGGGAAAATCCAGCTGAAAACCAGTGTGCAGGCTGCTCTGGGCCAAGGTTCAAATCAGGTCGTTTTGCTTATAGTCCCCAAGGTGGGTTATTTCTGGGTCACCCACACTTTGAAGTGTGGCCTCTGGAGCCTCTCCTTGGACAAGCTCTGTCTTCTGTTCCCAGAGGCCACATGCCCCAAAACCAACAGCCAGGGTCACCCAGTTCAGCGAATCCCCTCTAAGCAAAGTCTGGTTTCTGCACCCTGCTCATCTCCTCGGGCACCAGGCTCCTCTCAGCTGTGGCCTGTGCTGCTCATTCTCTGACCAGCTCATGAATACACTGAAGGATATTTCCTTTCCTCTCTTATCTGGCATTGACAGTTGGGTTTCAGCAAGAGCATCCATCAGGAATCTAGTCCATATGTTGCCAGAAATGCAAGTCCTGCCTTCTCCCACACTAGGCCCAGGGATCTTTTAAAAATACAGAGCTGATCATATCATCCACCTGCTTAAAATACACCAGTTGCCTCCCATTTCAATTAGAGTAAAATTCAAACTCCCCTTACTCGCTCTTGTTCACCGCACTCAAGCCATAGACATTATCTCTTGGTTCCATAATGGGAGAAAGCTCATGCCTGCCCCAGGGCCTTTGCACTTGCTGCTGTTTTTGCTTTGGCCCCCTTTTCTCCAACGTTCTTGAATGACTATCTTCTCCTCATCATTCCAGTCTCAGAGTACACGTCACCTCCTTGCAGAGACCCTTCCTGATGAGTCTAAGCGGCCTCCCCCACCACCCCCACTGCCCCCCACTACTCTGTTTTGTTTTCTTCAGAGCATCAGTCATTGTCTGAACTCATCTTACTTCCTTGTGTATGTGTTTTCTGTTCAGGTCCCCATGAGAGGTAAGCTCTGCGAGGGTGGGCACAACAGTCCTGCTGCTCTCTCCCGACCCCCCACGCCCACAACAGTGCCCAGCACCACGGGCACTCAAGAAATATTTCCTGAATGACCTCCTGCCTCAGGACGATCACACTGACCCCAGTGCCCTTCGTGCCTTTCCCCTTTCCACAGCCAACGACTCCTGCTCACCCAGGTCTCAGCCTGGTGCCGCTTCCTCTAGGAAGCCCTCCCTGATCCCCCAGGCTAGGTCAGCCGGCCCTACTAAATGCCCCTGTGGGATCCTGGGCCCCACAGCATGGTTCTGAGAGGAATTACACATTTCATCCTGTGATTTTTCAGTTAATATTTATCTCCCACCCCGGACCATGAATGCTGGGAGGACAATGACCATGTCCACTCCTGGTCATGGTTATATCCCCAGCAATCAGCCTAACGCCTGGCCCATAGCAGACGCTCAACAGATGTTTGCTGAGTGAATGAATGGAGAAGACGCACAAGTCCTGGAAGGCTGTCACCAACATGACTTAAGGTTATCGCCTCTTCCACACCAGACGTCACAGGTCAGTTAATCCAACAGGTGCCCCACAGGCTTTGTTGGGGGGCCACCTCCCACACTGAGTCAGCACAGTCAGATGAGAAGAGACAACCACAAGGCTGCCACCAGACCACCGGGGTTCCAAGCCCCGGCTGGGAGACCTTGGACAGGTGACACAACCTCTCTGACCCTCAAACTTGGCTGGGCCTTGTTTCCCCCATCCCCCGGCTCAGCTCCCCAGTGCCTCACCCGGCCACCAGAATGCGAGGGATGTCAGCGGCGAAGGCCTCGCCCATCTCGCGGCTGCCCACATTGGCGATGCAGTGCAGGGCCAGGCACATGAAGGTGGGGTTGCGGCTGGCCAGGTCGTTCTTGATGGCGTTGTTGATGAGCCGGATCAGCTCCGAGTTCGAGTTCACCAGCACCGAGATGAACAGGTAGCCCTGGGTGGGGAGGGGGGAGGCTGGGAGCCTGGGGCTAATGGGCCCTCAGTCCCATTCTCACACACTGGTGTCCGGGCTTCCACTGCCCTCCTCCCTCAGACCTGGAGTCCAGCCCCCGCCCCTCCTCCCCAGACTCACTATCTGTTTCTCCGTGTACTTGTTGGAGCTGAGCAGGTTCACGGCCTCCATGTGCCCAAAGTCAATGTCATGGCCAAGCAGGAAGATGAAGAGCAGTTTACACACGTATTTTTTCTTACTGTAGCCATCCAAGGCTTTGTCCCCTGGGCCAGAGGAAGGAGGAAAGGGGAGGCAACAATGAGGATCACACCTACGAGTCTCAGGAATCCTGCCCCAAGTCCCTCCTCCCTCAGCCCCTCCTCCCTCAGACCCGGGAGTCCAGGCCCCAGCCCCTCCTCCCTCAGACCCGGGAGTCCAGCCCCAGCCCCTCCTCCCTCAGACCCAGGAGTCTGGGTCCCCAGCCTACCTTTGAACTTGGAGCGGATGTTGGCCAATTCCTTATTGATTCTCTTAATCTCTGCCTCCTTGCTCTTGCCTGGGGAGGGGAAGGCAGGGCGGGTGGTGAGGGTCCTGACACCTGCCCTCACTTTCCTTGGCAAGGCCCCTCCCGGCTGGAAGGGCAGACTCTCTCTACCCTGGGGCCCCGGGCCTTGGGCTGAGGCCAGGTCCCCTGGCCCCTCTCTAGATGGGAGCTTCAGGGAGGTGAGAACCCCAGCTCACCGGTCTCTACAACCCAGAGGAGATGCCCGGCACACACTCTGGGGCGGTCCCTGACTTCCTCCCTCCTTCCTCCTCCCACTGTGGCCCCCGGACTGTCCCCTCCCTCGGAGCTCCTGTCCCCACCCACAACTCTGGCTACCCCTGCACCAGCCCCCAGCACTGGCCTGGCAAGAAACACGTGATAAATGAATGAATGAATGGATGGATGGATGGGTGGGTAGGTGGGTGGATGGACGGGCGGACGGGCGGATGGGCGGGCAGGTGGGTGGATGGATGGAGAGCTTGGCTGCCTTCTAGCTGTCCCCCAGGACCTCAGCCCTACCACATCCCCACTGAGCTCACTGTCTCCTGAATCCTGCTCCTCCCCTAGGTTCCCAATTCCAGGAAGGTCCCCTTGTCCACCCAGTCACCAGGCCAGACCCTTGGGTGCTGAGTTCCTCCTCCCTTCCTGTCCGCCCCCCCAACCTGCTGGTCCTCTCCCTCCCCACAGCCCTGGCCTTGTCTCTCCTGCCTGGTCCACAGACCCACTTCCTGCTCTCCTGGCCACCAACCTCTCCCCACCTTGCGTGTCTGCGACATCCTACACTTCTGACAAGATCCACTTAAGGGGTGGCTCTAAAGAGCCTTCCCTCTCCCCACCGGCCAGGTCCCATCTTCCTCTGGACTCCTTGATGCCCAGGCCTCCCCATCGAAGCACGATGTGCCTGGATGGTGCCCGGGTCTCAGCCGCCCTCACTGCTGGCTGTATCCTTCCTCACGCTCCAGTTCTACTCCAGCCAGACTTTACCATCTCGCCCTTGACAGGCTCCACCATTCACTCAGCTCCTCCAAACAGAACCCACGTGTCCTCACCCCCTCCCTCACGCCATCGCCGTGTCCACTTGGCTCAACCTTCAGAGCGTGTCCCCAGACACCTCCACCTCGACCACTTCATCCAGACCCCGTCCTCACTCACCAGATCATTGCAGCAGCCTCCTTTCTGGTCTCACTGCCTCCTGCTGAGGGGACTCCACCCCCTGGCTCTAAAGCCCTCTGGCCACGCCCTGGCCACCCTGCCAATGTCACCCCTCACCACCTTGCTGTGTGTCCCAGCCCCACTGGCCTCTGCCAGCTCCAGGGACACTCCACACTCTTCCCGACCTCAGGGCCTTTGCACGTGCTTGCCCTCTGCCTGGGCCCATCTCTCCAGTTATCTTTCCGTCATTTGGGTTTCAGCTCCTGTCCCCTCCTCTGAGAGCCTTTCCTGACCAAGTCTTTAAAGTCAGTGCCGCATTCTCCTGTTCCCAGCATCAAAATAAAAAAGACCTCCCTAGCACATTTTACACGCTGTAACTATTTTCTTTATCTTTACTGTCTAACCTCGGCTCCCACTTTAGACTATGAGCACCAAGAGAGAGCTTCTAGAACAGTGCCCGCCATACAGAAGGTGCTTAATAAGTGTCTGGTCATCCGAAGGGTGGCGACCTGCTCTAGCCACGGCTGTGGCATCCTCACCCCTCAGCATGTACCCAGGCACCTAAGAGACTCAAGCGTGCATTGAATGAATGAATGAATGAATGAACAAAAGAGAAACAGAGAGTATGTACTCTCTGTCTCCTCAGAAATCCTGCCTCTCTTCCTACTCCCAGGTTCGAGGGGAGCTCCCACAAACCCCACTTCGACGATTGCCACCTAAGCTCCCTCCAATGACCACCTCCTCGTCAGCGCCTAGCAGACCCCAGAGCCAGACGACTCCTGAGCGCCAAACACGTGGCCGTGCCGAACTGAGACGGGCTCTAAGTGGCAAGGCCACCCGGGTTTAGAAGACTCGTTGTGGAAAAAAAAGAATGTACAATAACCCACTAAAATTTCTAAAAAATTGATGATGTGTTGAAATGATAATATTTTGGGTGTATCAGGTTGCATAAATATATTACTCGAACTAATTTTGCCCATTCCTACTTGTTTAAAAAACGTGGCCACTGGAGCAGCTAAACCATGTGCGTGGCTCGCGCTGTGTCTGTTGAACAGCACTGTCCTCGGGCCGCCCCCGGGCCCCCACGCTGCCCGGGTCGCCTCCATCAGAGCACGGTAGCGGCTGTCGAGGTCTGCTCTGTCCCCGGACACAGGAGCCCCTGAAGGCAGGGCCAGCGTCTACCATTTTTCTGGGTAGCAACCAGCATGCGAGCTCAGGAAAGGCCTGAAGATGCGGATCATGGCCATAAGAAGTGCAGAGTGACCCGCTCCCTTTACGGATGAGGGCAGGAGGCCTCAGGGACCCTGGCGATGAAGAGCCAGCACTTCAGGGATAAGCTGGAACGAGCCTGGGTGGCCCAGAAGCCACCGGAGCCTTCATCTATTAATTACACGTTTCCTGAGGCTGCGGGCCAGGCCTGACTGCGGTGACGGTGGGCAGCCAGCACCGAGGTGGCCCCGGCACTTTTGACCCACCCCCAGGGACTCCTGGCCTGCGGGGCACAGGCTTGGGCCCCACCCGCACACCTGAGCGAGTTGTGCAGGGATGGAGGTTGCCCGGGCACTGCCTGGGGCCTCAGTGGTGGCTGCCAGGAGGGGACATTTGAGGAGGGCCTTGAAAGATGAGGAGGGTTCAGGAGCAGTTCACCGGCCAGGGAGGCCAGAACCGAGCTACGCAGCCGAGGGGTGCTGCACGGGGGTGGCCGAAGCGGTGAGGACAGGCAGCCCTCGGGGGGCGCACAGTGGCCCCTCGGAACTGGCAAGCGTGCTCTGTTCTCTCCCTGACCTGAGGATGCCCACACAGTTGCTCCGATTGCCTTACACTCTTCTGTAGGGACCAGAAAAAGCCCAAGAGCTTTTCTAAATGGACTGTACGTCCCACAGCGGCTGCCTAAACTTCATCACAGACGGATGGCTACCTAAATGGCAATTAAACTGCCGAGGCTAGAGCCCTCTCTGGTGTTCATTTAAACCTCTATTAAAAGCTTGGAGAAGCAGGCAAAACGAACCTACGGTGTTGGGTGACGGAGCAGCGGCTGGCCTTGGGGAGGGGTGGGGCTGGGAGGGCACTCGAGGGGCTGCTGGGGAGCCAGAGATGTGGGTCCTGCACCTGGGGGCTATGTTCAGTCGGGGACAATTCATCGAGCTGGACATTTATGAGCTGTGGGCTTTTTTACAGGTACACGATCTCCAAAATGAATAAATTTGTATACAAATATATATTAATCTATTTTTATACTGAAGTAAGTATATCAATTATGTAAAAAACAGGATCAAACAGATATGGATAATTTAAAGAATATTTAAAGACAGTATGTATGTGTGGGTATATACATATTTTTTAAACAGTCTTTTTTTTTTTTTTTTGGTGAGGAAGATGGCCCTGAGCTAACATCTGTTGCCAGTCTTCCTTTTTTTTTCTCCCCAAAGCCCCAGTACACAGCTGTATATCCTAGTTGTGAGTCCTTCTAGTTCTTTTACGGGGGATGCTGCCTCAGCGTGGCTTGATGAGCAGTGTGTAGGTCCACACCCAGGATCCAAACCAGCAATCCTCAGGCCGCTGAAGCGGAATGTGCGAACTTAGCCACTCGGCCACGGGGCCGGCCTCAAAACAGTCTTTACGTTGTCCCCATCCATTGGACACTGTCTTCTGCATAACCAATATGCTTTGCCATTAAAAAAGAATTCACAGGGGCCGGCCTGGTGGCACAGCTGTTAAGTGCGCACGTGCTGCTTCAGCAGCCGGGGGTTCACTGGTTCAGATCCCGGGTGCGGATGTGGCACCGCTTGGCAAGCCGTGCTGTGGCAGGCGTCCCACATATAAAGCAGAGGAAGATGGGCACGGATATTAGCTCAGGGTCAGCCTTCCTCAGCAAAAAGAGGATTGGCAGCATATGTTAGCTCAGGGCTAATCTTCCTCAAAAAAAGAAAGAATTCACAGAGAGAACAAAGCACTAGGTGTCCAAAGGAGAAGGGGCTGTGGCCCCGGACGGAGGGCACCCCAGCAGAGAGCACAGCCTCTGCAAAGATCAAGGCAAGTCAGCCCGGGTGCTGTGAGGGTAACACCTGGGAGAAAGAGGCTGAAAGAGCTGTGACAGAACTGCGCTCATGGAAGGAGTGACTTTCCAGCACTCAGGGCCAGCCAGCGACAGGGGGATGAGCTCCCCGTCACAGGAGGCATGCAAGCATGCCAGGATGTTTTAAAAGGATTCCCTTAGCCTCAAACATTCCCTGGGCCAGGTTCAGGGGTGAGTCACACCTGCCTCGCCCCGGGGGCCCTCCTGGGTGGGGAAGGGAGGCTGCCGGGGACAAGGGTGCAAATTTTGACAGAGGCAAACACCACAGGGGCTGGGAAGCTGGACGCAGACGTGGGGAGGAAGGCTCCTGATACCCAGCTCCTGGGATCTGAGGACCCACAGATGAGGCCGGAGCACGCCGCCTCTCCCGGGCTTGCTGAGGGTGCCAGGGAGCCCGGGGCCCTGTGGGCCTGCAGCGGGGCTGTGGGGGCGGCCGGGCGGAAAAGGGACCCCCGACGAGCTGCCCTCCCTCGGGGCCCCTGGTCAGGGCAGATAAAGCCTTCCCTGCGCATTCAGGCCTCGGTATCAGCATCGGGGTGAGTCTGTCCCGGCCACCAAAGGCATCCTAACAAACCCTGCTCCACCCGGAGGGATCGAGGCGCTTTTGTTCTCTGGAGGGAGGGGACACGGGTGCTGTCTGGGACCTCACTACGAGCGAGACCCCTCGCAGCCTTCCAGATGACTCCTGTTTACAGTCTGGGCAGCCCGGGTTCCGACTCCCAGGCGCGCTGGGAGGTGCCTCCCATACAAGTCCCACCAGCCCCGAGTCCTTACCGAGGGCTCTGGAAGAGGATGCTCGCTGCCTCTGGACCACCAGGAGGCTCAGAACATGCCGGCCCTAAGCTGGCCAGCCCAGGAGCCTCCGGCCACGTGTGGCCACCGGCCACTTGAAATATGGCGGGTGCTACTGAGGGACCGAATGCCTCATTTTATTTCACTCGAATAAATTTAAAATTAAAAACCCATCCTCGATTTGGTGACTAGAAAAGTAGGTTTGGCACAACTTGGGTACTTCGTGAATCTAGTTTTTCAACTATAAGTTTTAGGAACTCAATACAGGGCAAGTATTTCCGATGAAAAGCGAGCCTCTGAATTGAGAAAGAAACGTAAACTGTCTCATTAATTGTTTTTAAAACGTTGATTACACATTCAAATAATACTTGGGGCATACTGGGGTAAGTTAAATAAAAGTTAATTCATTAATGTGAAAATTAATTTCACTAGTTTTACTGACAATGTGGTTACTGGAAAATTTATTTTTATTTCCTTTTTTTTAGGCATGCTTTTTTTTGGGGGGGGGTGAGAAAGATTGGCCCTAAACTAACATCTGTTGCCAATATTCCTCTTTTTTTTTCTCCGCAAGGCCCCACTACACGGCTATATATCCTGGTTGTAGGTCATTCTAGTTCTTCTATGTGGGACGCCACCTCAGCATGGCCTGATGAGCCGTGTGTAGATCTGTGCCCAGGATCCGAACCCATGAACCCCGGGCCATGGAAGCAGAGCATGCGAACTTAACCACTTGGCCACGGCGCCAGGCCCTGGAAAATTTAAACTTATATATTGGTTCGCGTTACAGTGCTCGGTTACACGTGGCTGTGTCGTCATCTCCATCCCCGAGAGAGAAAATATTCTCCTTGAACCAAGCCACAGCCTGTCACTCCCCGGCCTGAAGTGGCACAGAGACCCTCCCGCAGCCGCCTGACATTAAGGCGCATGTGTGAATGTGTCAAGCCTCCTTGGCCTCTGGTCCAGAAAGCCAGCTCCCGAGGGCAGGAATGTGCGGCTGCTCCATTCCCAGGACAGCCCCAGGGCCCAGAGCAGTCCCGGCTCAGGGGAACGGGTAGGAGAAGGTGGGGCTGGGCTCAGGTCTGGATCTGTCTATCCCCAGGGTCTGGCCGCCACTCACAACCTAAAGCCAGTTCCTTAAAGTGCCGGCCCTGGGGCGGGGAGGGGGGTCCGAATGGCACACTCATGTTAGAGAACCCCTGGTGGGGAACTCATCCTTTCTGCTCTCTCCACAGCGGCCAGAGGGATCCTGTGAAAACTGGAGTCAAATCCTGTCCCTTCTCTGCTCCAAGTCCCTCCGTGGCTCCCGTCTGGCCCAAAGCAGAAGTCAGGTCCTCAGCGGCCCTCCAGACCCTCCAGAATCCACTAGTTCCCTCTGAGGGCAACTCCCACCCTCTCCCTGCACAAGCAGCCTCCTCCTCCTGCTCCTCCTCCTCAAATTCCTCCTATACTTCAAGCACGGGCCTGCCTCAGGGCCTTTGCACAGGCTGTTCCTTCTGCCAAGAATGTCCTCCCCTCCAGATTTCAGCAGGCTTAACTCACCCACCAGATTCCATTCTTTGCTCCAACCTCACCTTTTCAGAGACTCTCTGAGCAGCCTATACGAGAGCACCACTCCCAACCTTGTCCCCACACCCCTGCCCTGCCTACTTCCTCCCATCCACTGCCACCTGTCTAAGCACCTGAATGCTATGTATTTACCTGTGCACTGGCCCGTCTCCCCCTAGAACGTGAGCACTGCAGAGAGGGGACTTGTTTACTGCTGCCATCCCATCACCTAGGACAGTGTCTGGCCCTCAGTCAGTGCTCGGTCAAGATTGATTGGTTCATTCATTCATTCATTCATTCATTCACAGATTCAACGGGCAAACATCTTCCGAGGACTCCGGTGGCCAGGTTCTGCAGTGGGGAGAACTGGGGACCCGGGGAGCAATCAGCCCCGGCCTGCGCTCCAGGGGCTGGGGGAGACGTCACAAATGGAAGGAGTCACGACCTGGAGCGGACTGTGCCCTCAGGGAGGAGCAGGGCACGGTGGCAGCCCAGCACCCCGAGTCACAGTCACCCCGTCCTCAGGCCCCGGCGGCTGGGGCAGAGGGGCCGCAGCCCAGCCCCTGCCCGAGGGAGCTCGCAGGCAGATAAGTCCTGGGAGGCTGCAGCCCCTCAGGACAGGACCCGACCACGCCCGCCCGCAGGCTGGGCCCTGCCTCCACCCCTTATCTGCAGAGTTTGCCCTTCCTTGCCCTCCTCCTCAAAGCCTGCCTTTCACCCCCTTCTAGATCCTTCCCCCTGAACTCCACTGTGCCCTTTGGATCCTGCAGCAGGATGGCTCCACTCTCCTCCCACTCCTCCACTTGTTCATCTCTGGGCATTGCCTCCATCACACCCCTCACCCCTCCTTTGCCCTCATTCCTGCCTGCCCCCTCTCCAGTGCTCAGGACAAACACCAACCCGGCCTTGCCCACCCCCCCAATGGCAGACCCCACCCCTCTCTGCACCAACCACACAGGCCTTAGATCAGATTCTCGACTGGGCCTCAGGACCTTTGCACGTGCTGTCCCTCTGCCTTCACCGCTCTTCTCCACCTCCCTTGGCCTGCCTAACACCTCCACATTGTCTGAGCACCACAACCAGACAGACTCCCATTCTCTCAACATTGTGGCCCTCTCCCTCCCTGGACACCCACAGCTTTTTTCCACTTCAAAAAAAATTGAGATACAACTCACACACCATAAGGTTCACCATTTTAAAGTGTGCCACTCACCGGTGTTTAAATACATCCACAATGTTGTGCAACCATCGCCACTAATTCCAGGACATTTTCATCATTCCAAAAGAAACCCCATACTCATCAGCAGTCACTCCGCATTCCACGCCCCCAGCCCTAGGCAACCACTAATCTACTTTGTGTCTCTATGGATTTGCCTATTCTGGACATTTCATAAAAATGGAATGCTACAAGACGTGGCCTTTCGTGTCTGGCTTCTTTCACCCAGAGCGATGTTTCGAAGTTTCGCCCATGTCGTAGCATCTATCTGCACTTCGTTCTTTCTAATGGCTGAATAGTATTCCATGGTGTGGGGGTCCACACTGTGTATCTACGCAGCCGCTGAAGGACATCTGGCAGGTCTGCTTCCACTTTTGGGCTATCACGATAACGCTGCTGTGAACATCTCTACACAAGTGTTTGCGAGAAGGAGAGATGCAATTTTTTTTTTTTTTTTTGAGGAAGATCAGCCCCGAGCTAACCATGGCCAATCCTCCTTTTTTGCTGAGGAAGACTGGCCCTGAGCTAACATCCGTGCCCATCTTCCTCTACTTTATACGTGGGACGCCCACCACAGCATGGCTTTTTGCCAAGTGGTGCCATGCCCACAGCTGGGATCTGAACCTGCGAACCCCGGGCCACCGAAGTGGAACGTGCGAACTTAACCACTGCACCACTGGGCCGGCCCCAGCAATTTTTATGCTGTTCTTCTCTCCCTCAGGGGGCTGGGCGCTTCCTGGGGGCGAAGTCAAGTCTGTCCTATTTATCACTGTGTCCTTAGCGCCTGTGATAAGGCTTGAAACATCCCAGCCATTCGACATGTATGAGAAAAGGAAGGACAAGAAACCCTGATTATCCAGCCTCAATTCATTTGGCTAAGTGACCGCCACTGCCCCAACATGGGAGTCTCCCCTCTAGCCCCTGGCTTCCCTCTGGGGTCCTGCAGTGACGGTGACCCATTGTGCTCTCTTTCCCGCACAGCCCCATCATCCGATCCCTTTGCAAATCCTTCCAGACAGATCCCAAACCCCACCACTGCTCGCCACTCCCTTCTCGTCCCGGGCAAGGCGACGTCGTCTCTCACCCCAACACTCCAACAGCTCCCTAGTGGTTCCCTCGCTTCTGCTCCTACCTTCGGAGTCTGTTCTCTTCACGGCAGCCAGAGGAATTATTTTAAAACATCAATCGGCTCATGTCCCTCAAAAGCTTCCCACCGCTCTCATTTCACTCAGAAAGGCCAAAATGCTCCCTGAGGCCCACAAAGCCCTGTCCCCTCCCTGCCCTCATCACCTACCTACCCTTCCTCTTTTCCTCCCTCCCTCCCTCCCTCAGCTCCAGACACATGGCCCCCTGGCTCTTAGGCGAACACACACCCAGCATGCTGCAACCTCAGGACGTTTGAACGCACCGTTCCCCTGCACGGACCCCTTTTTCCTCCAAAATCTGCAGAGCTCACTCCCTCCCTTCACTCAAAAGTCTCTACTCAAATGTCACCTCCTTGGTGAGGCCTTCACTGAGCACCTTCTCAATCCTGGTCCCTCTCCTCTGCTTTCCTTCCTTATTTTTCTGCACAGCCCGTCAAGGGCTGACACTGTATCATTTATTATCTACATTGTATCATTTATTGCCTTTGGTCCTCTGTGTTTACTTTCCAGCTCCCTCACAGCATGGGTGCTCTGAGGGCTGGAATTCTTGTTCACCATCCTAAGCCAGTCCCTGGAATAGTGTCTGGCACACTCTGGTGATCACAAAGTTTTTCTTGAATGAATGAATGAACCAACCTTCAGAGATCAGATGCTGTTATCAGTGGAGTCTGCAGACCAGAAAAGCGAGCCTCACAAAGGTTAAGTGACTCGCTGACGGTCATACCCAGGGCTGGTATCAGCTCCTAACAGCTGGCCCCCTACAGGATCCATGGCCCCTCTGAGCTCCACCTCTTTTCAGAACAACCCTAACATCTCTCCTCCACGTGCTACCCAACACTTTCCACATCTCCTGTTCCCAGAGCCCTATGACGTGCTAGATCCTTCCATACCTACTAAACTCTAAAATCATCACTGAGCACTTAACAGAGGCCGCTCCTCAGATCCAGTCGAATGAACAGCCAGAACCAGAGCCACGATCCGGCGAGCGCCTGGAACATGCGACAGGCCTCGCTCACCTACCTTATCACAACCACCTCACCAGGAAGGCGCTGTCAGCAGTCCCTCCCCACAGGGGAGGAAAACCCAGAGGTGAAGGCCCTCACTGAAGGTCACGCGACTAGGGAGTGCCAGCGCTCAAACCCAAACCCAGGTCGAACGGACCTCAAGGCCGGTGCGGATCCGGCTTCTGAAGCTCTTGGCAGCTTCAAGCACCGACACCCGCTCCCAGGAGCTGGGAGCTGCCTTGGCGCCAGGCCTCCCATCATCACGACCATCCTTCCTGCTGGTCCCCACACTGATGTGGTCAGATGGGAGAAGGCTCCAGATTCAGGATTGTGCTGCTCCCTGACCCCTGACCTTTCTCTGGGACCAGGCTTCCCGCACCCCCCAGCTTTGCAGATTCCCTCCCCACAAATTCCTAAGGCCCCCTGGCCCGTTCTCCGAGCCCTGGGCTCTTCTCTTTCTGGCACATCCCTCAAAGCCTCGCTTTATAATGTCCTCTCCTTGCCAGGTCCCCAGCCGTCTCAGGCTCTCTACCCGCAGCGCCTCCCCTCTGTGCTCCTTGAGACCCTCTTTTTCCCCTCACTGACCTCGCTAGGCCCCCTCCACCGCCCCCCACGTCTCCTAAGCAATTCTGGATCCTGGAGCCCCTCTATTCCCGTCCACGGTCCCGCTATGGTCCCTCACCTTCCCATCTCTCCTCCCCAAACCCTGGGACTTTCTATCACTCCCAGGCCTTCTCTATGCACAAGCCAGGAGCCTCAGGGACCCATCTAGCCCCTTCCCCTCTATGACACCCCCTCCCCCGTGCCCTCGAGCCCGGCCCCATGAGTCCTCCGGGGCCCCTCTGGCCTCCTCCCACTCTATCGCCCCAAGGGGACCCCCCCCCCCACCCAGGCACCTCCTGCCCTTTCTGTCGGCATCAGGGGTTCCTCCAACCCCATCGCTCACACTGCCCCCCAGCCTCTCTATCATTCCCAGGGGACACCTCTACGCCCCCGCCCCCGGGACCTCACCAGCCTCCTCTCCTTCAAGACCCTCCCGGACGCCCCCCGCCACTCCGTGTCGTCACCTCCAGAGGCACTCCATGACACTTCAAGCCCCTCCATCCCACCCCCCCGAAAGTTGCCCCGGGGCCTCTCTATCCGCTCCCCCTACCACCGCAATGGCCTTCCCCGCCCCGGGCCCCTCCGGAGCCCCCGAGACCCCCAGTTCCGCGTCCCCCGCCACCCCCAGCGTCCCCCGGCCGCGCTCTCACAGTTCCGGATGTCGGAGATGAACACCGCGAGCCCCCGCATCCCATCGCCCTTGGACACGGCCGGCATGATGGCGGTGGGGTCGGCTCCAGGCCGGGCCGGGCAGGGCACAGCGCGGCGGGGGCTGGCAGACGGGGACCGGGAGGAAAGGACCCCAGGCAGCGCCGAGGAGCCGGGCCGGCTGCTGGGGGGGAGGGCGCGCTGGCGGGCGGGCGGGCGGGCAGGCAGGCCGCGGCTCCGCCCCCGGCCCCTCCCCTCCCCACCGCCGTCCTAAACTCTCAGCGCCCATTGGCTCGGGATGTTGCCGCTCAGGCCCGGGTTCGCGCCCACTCGCTCTCTCATTGGCCGCTGGACAAAGGCACGCCACTACGATTGGTCCAGCACCCCGCTATTTCCGTTCGGGAGGGAGGGAGGGGGCGTTGCCCGAGAGACAGGCGGAGTTCGGTTACGTACTGTGGGACCGCCCCCTCCGTGCGGCCGGGCCCGACACCGATTGGATCCGGCGGCTCTCCTAGAAGGGCGGGATTGACGTGAAGGAAGGCGGGGGAGCGGGCTTGAGGAGGCGGGACTTGAGTTGGCTGGGACCAATGGGCGTGTCGATCGCCCCCGCGGGCGTCGCGGATTCGCCAGGCCTGTCCCACTCCCGCCCCCGATTGGGCGGTTGTGGGGGCGGGAGAAGGGCGATGATGGGTGGAGAAGGAAAGAGAAGGGGGGTTGTCACTCAGCTGGGCTGGGATAGGTGGAGCGACGCCTGCAATTCCCTGCTGCAGAGAAGGGGTTGGGAGGGGCAACAGAGCATGAGCTATTTACTGCGCCAGCGTTTCTCTGTTCCTCTTTCTCCCTCCTCGCCTCCACCCCCGACTCCTGAAATCTTCTTCCAGGAAGACTCCTTTTCCCCCTCCCCCTCCCTTGTCTAGCGGCCGAGATGTCAAGACCTAACTTATCAGGAGACCGAGAATCCAGAACGGAGGAAACACTCATTCAAATCTAGTCCCATTAAACAGAGGTTAAAACTGAGGTCCAGAGAGGTTGAGTGACTTGGCCAAAGTCCCACAGCTCAGAAGTGGCAGAGCCCGGATTTGAACTATATTTTGGCCTTTAACTGCTTCCCAATATACAATCCCGGTTTTTTTGCACCCATAATGCCATTATACAGACATCAGATCAAAATTGTGAGTCTCTCCACCAGATTTGGAGCTCCTCCTGGGCAAGAATGGGACCTGGTAATGAAAAATGCTGGCTATAATGAAGGAATAGGTGAATCCGTTTTATCTGACCCAACAACCATCCCTTGGCGCCCCAAAGACCCTCATTGCAAAGTTGACTGGCTTTTGGGAAGGCAAGGGCTGCGGAAAACAACGCCCTGGACTGTTGAGAAATTTGGGGCAAAGGGAAGTGGGAGAGTCCATTTCTGTCGCCTCGAGGAACTAAACCCCACCCACCTTTTTCTAATCTCAGAATCCTAGTATTTTTGGAAAGAGATTTGGGGGAGAGTTCTGGATCCTGGGAACGTCCGCTCTGAATTCTAGGGGGATGGGGATGAGGATGAGGGCAAGAGCCCACCTTCCAGGTTCAATGGATCCGTCCATTTGCGTTTCCAGGAATGAAGCTTGGGAAAGTCCATTCTGGATTCTAGGAGGACAGACATCGCTCAGCAGTTTTAGTGACCAGGAGAGTCCATTCCTAATATGGGTTGGGGGGGGGATGCTGTCTGCCTCTAAAGAAGTAGTACGGCCCCATAAAAAAACAACAACAAGAGAAATGATTAGGACCGAGGAGTTGGAAAAAGTGCCTTTTATGGAAGAGGCTTCAAGCATGCCAAGGATGGAGGAGTTCATTCATGCCATGGGAGGAAGCACTTTCTCCCTGAGGATAACGCTGTTAAAATTATGTATTAGTCTGGGGTTCAAACTAGTCTGCTTTTTGAGGGATATGAAGAGAGACACCCAGAGTCCCAAGAACAGGCAAAGTCTGTCTCTGAGAAAGGGGGAAGGCCACCCTCGTCCCCACGCCAACTCTCCACCTCTCTCTCACCCAGCACCTTCAACCCTTTGCCCAGAGCCCACCTGGGGCCAGATGGAGTGACCTCTGGGTTTTCGTGGTGGGGAAAAGGATGTCCTGATTCTAGACCGTGTCATGAGTAGGTGGGAGACCTCATTCCTCTCCCAGCCCCGTCTAGAACCCATGAATTAGCCGAAACTTAATTTTTAAGACTGGGCCTGCAGCAAAGGCATTCTGAGGTCTAACGACGAGTCAGGTTGGGAAGGCGGATTTATCCTGGAAATCCCTGAGACTGTGCCATCCTGGGTGGGCGTAGACATGGCGCCCCACCCCCACCCCCGCGCCCCCCTCCGGCAGGAGCTGGTGGGCTGGCCCCTGTTGGATTAGAGCGGCACTGGCAAAAGAAACACAGTGGGAGCCACATATGTAATTTGCAATTTACTCCAGGCATGTGAAAAAGAAAAAGGAAAAGGTGAAATGAATTTTAATAATATATTTTATCCAACTCAATATACCCAAATATATCATTTCAGAGTATGTGGCATTCTTATTTTCCTAAGTCTTTGAAATCCGATGTTTTATACGGATAGCACATCTCAGTTGAGAGTCGCCACATTGCAATTGCTCCGCAGGCACAGGCCATTGATAGAGGCTGTGAGATTGCACAGCATAGAATTGTAGCAATGCATTTGAGCGAGAACATTTTGGGGCTCAGGGGCTGACCTACTGCTAAGTTTTAAGACCAGGCCGTGAACGAGTCCACGTTTGCGGGTCTAGATGAGGTTTGGGCAAGTCTTTGTTGGTTTTAAGATGGAGCATTAAAGAGGCCGGCCCAGTGGCATAGTGGTTAAGTTCACACATTCCACTTCGGCAGCCCAGGGTTTGCAGGTTCAGATCCCAGGCGTGGACCTAGCACCGTTCGTCAAGCCATGTTGTGCAGCGTCCCACATAAAATAGAGGAAGATGGGCACAGATGTTAGTTCAGGGCCAATCTTCCTCACACACACACAAAAAGATGGAGCATTCAGAGGGAACCCCAGAAGCTGCTTGAGGAGCTCATGGGGTGAACCACCAATAGCTTCTAAGACTTTGACCTGAGCAAATCGTCTCTTGATTTTCTCCAGAAAAACTAGACTCATCCCCAGTCTTCTCATTTTGGCAAATGGCCCATCTGTGAGTCACCCGGGCACACTTGCCAGAACTCCTCCATGACCCCCACCCCAAACCAAGGCCACCTGCCCCCATCGCCGCTGCCTCCGCCATGAAGGCCACCATCACCGTTCTCTTTTGCCTGGAACCTCACAGTGACATTCCCTGCCCCCTCCCTGCTTCCATCCCGGCCCCCATGGTCCATTCTCGACACGCAGCCAGGTTGCCTTTTGCAACGTCAATCAGCCGTGTCCTTCACACTCAACGTGTCCTTCAGCTTCAATGCTCCGGCCACGTTGTCCTCCTCTTAGCAATTCAGACCCTCCAGACTCGTTCCTGTCCCCTGCCCGCCCCCGCTTTCCCCATGGCTGGCTCCCCCTCATCCTTCAGGTCTCAGTGTAATGTCCCCTCTTTGGAGAGAAGTTCTGGATTTGGGGATTTAAAATCACCCTTTCCTGTCATACTCGAACACGTTATCCAGTATTTTTTAAAATGTATTATAGGAATTTTCAAATATTCCCCACGGCAGAAGGGTATAATGCATCCCCATTGACCAAGCTCTGACAGCTATCATAAGACCTTGATGGTCATCTGTAACCTGCTCCACTTCGTTCCCCCACCCCCACAGGATTATCTTAAAGCAAGCCCCCTTCATTGTGCCATTTCGTCCCCATCACCCAGTTTCTTCACCAACATTCACTATGCAAATTTCTAAATAGTCGGAAAGTCGAAACCACTGTCCAGTGAACGCAGCCCCTCACCTCTATCCTCTCTCCTCCCATTAACATTTCACACCACTTGCTTTGTCGAATATCTGTCCATCAGGCCTTCCCTCCCTCCATCCATCAATCTACCTTGTGTTTTTGATGCATTCAAGGTAAGTTGCAGACAGTGTTATTCACAATAGCCAAGATGTGGAAAGAACCTAAATGCCCATCAACAGGTGAAGGGATGAAAAAGATGTGGTGCATATACACAATGGAATAGTATTCAGCCATGAAAAAGGAGGCGATCCTGCCATTTGCAGCATGGATGGACCTTGAGCACATTATGTTAAGTGACATGAGTCAGACAGAGGAAGACAAGTACCGTATGATCGCACTTATACACGGAATCTAATAAAAAACGGGGAGGTTTTTAAGTGGTGGTTATGTCACCGAACACAAACACAGGTTCATTTACTCGCCACGCAGGAGAGCCGATAACTGGAATGCCAGGCTTGTGGCAAGGAAAGAGGTTTATTAACGAAAGGCAGCCAGACAAGGAGATGGGAGTTAAAACTCGGGTCCACCTCCTGGAAGGGAAAAAGATAGGGATTTTTATCTGAGGTTTTAGGTAGGGAAGTGGGAGCATGTAACCTTGCTGGTTGGTGCCTTCCTACCAGCATGCATTTGGCCTTGAAGACTGAATCTTTTTTTTTAAGATTTGCTTTTTGGTGAGGAAGATAGGCCCTGAGCTAACATCTGTTGCCAAGCTTCCTCTTTTTTTTTCATTTTTATTTTTTTGAGGAAGATTAGCCCTGAGCTAACGTCTGCTGCCAATCCTCCTCTTTTTGCTGAGGAAGACTGGCCCTGAGCTAACATCCGTGCCCATCTTCCTCTACTTTATATGTGGGACACCTACCACTGCATGGCTTGCCAAGCGGTGCCACGTCCACACCCAAGATCTGAACCAGTGAACCCCGGGCCGCCGAAGCAGAACGTGGGCATTTAACTGCTGCGCCACTGGGCCGGCCCCAAGCTTCCTCTTTTTTTTTTTTTTCTTTTTCTCCCCCCTCTTTTTTTTCTCCCCAAAGCCCCAGCACATAGTTGTACGTCCTAGTTGTAAGTCCTTCTAGTTCTCCTTTGTGGGACGCCGCCTCAGCACGGCTCGCTGAGCAGTGCATAGGTCTGTGCCCAGGATCCGAACTGGCGAACCCCGGGACGCTAAAGCAGAGCACACGAACTTAACCACTCGGCCACGGGGTGGCCCCTGAAGGCTGAATTTTGACATCTGTACCTTGACTTCCTGGGAAAGACAGGTCACATACACTGAGGAGGGACAGAAAGACTTAGTTAGTTTTGAACAACAGTTGAGGATGCTGAGTATGCACAGCTGCAGTTAGCAAAGCTCATCTCAAAGGGTTTTTTTCTCTTCTTTTAGCCCAGGGAAGATTTTTTAACTCCTTCGTCTCGGTTTCAGTTACCTGCAGCTGAGGGATGGGGGATGAGACTGATGTTGCTTAAGGGTACAAACATGTACCAAGTGGTAAATAAACCGTAGTGGTTTAATGCACAGTGTAATGAATATAGACCACAATATTGCACTATAATTATGTAATGTGATAAATATTGCTACAGTGGCAATCATATTACAATATATAAATGTATCAAAGGAACACCTGGTACACCTTAAATTTACACAATGTTATATGTCAAATTCATCCAATTTAAAAAAAACAAAACCAAAAAAATATAGAAAAACAAAGTGAGTTGCAGACATCCATACACTTCATCCGTGTTGTGGGTTGAATTGTTTTCCTCAAAAGATATTCAAGTCCTAACCCCCAGTACATGTGAATTTGACCTTATTTGGAATTAGGGTCTTTGCAGATGATGGGGCTAAGATGAGGTCATTTGAGGGTGGGTCCTAATGCAATATGACCAAGGTCCTTAAAAAGGGGAAATTTGGATGTATAGACACGTCCGGAGGGAAGACGATATGAAGACACAGGGAGAAGGTGGCCATCTCCAAGCCAAGGATGCTTAAGGACACCAGAAGCTGGGGGAGAGGCCTGGACCAGACTCCCCCTCCCAGCCTCAGAAGGAACCAACCCTGCTGACACCTTGATCTTGGACTTCTGGCCTCTAGAAGTGTGAGACAATAAATAGCTGTGCCTGGAGCTACGCCGCCTGTGGTCCTTTGTTACAGCGCCCCCAGGAAACCAATACAACCCCAAATACTTCAACATGCATCTCAACCACTATAGCTTAACATTTGTTTAGATTCTTTTTTAACAGGCAAAATTCACACACAATAAAAAGCTCAACTCCCACCTGCAGATCGACAGCTTTGACAAACGCACACACCGTCAAGTGGTTCTGATTCGCTTTATGTCTCTGGCCGACAGCTGGTATTGTTCGTTTGTTTCTCTCTATTGCCTGCCCACCCCCCACCCCCACCAGACCCCCACGGAATATACTACTATCCTCCATAGGTTGGGACTCGATCTTCATTCACCAATGTCCCCCAGATCCTGGGAAAGTGACAGATCCAGAGTATTGCACGGAGAATCAGCTGTGAATGAGGAAGGCAGGTGACTCCGCAGTCCGTCTCATGGAGAGGGAAGTTGGACGCCCCCCCCCCCCAAGAACCAGGGGGCCCACCCATGGTAAGTTCTGGACTAGAATGCGTGAATCCATGGTGGTTCTGAAGGGGGGGGGCACATATCGGGGTAGAACTAGAATCCTGGATGAGAAGAGTGCACTGAGACGCTCCAGGAGAACGGGTTGAGCCAGCGCGTCTCTGTCCCTGTGCCCCCCTCCTTAATGGGCCCCAGTGGTTGGGTCCTTTATGAGGCAGGCTTGTGGGGACAGGAACTTTGAGGGTCAGTGGTCAAAGGAGGTGGACAGTCTCCGAGGAAGGAGCCCCTGGGAGCGGGGCGCCCCACATGCCATGGCGAGTGTGGTGGTGAAGACCATCTGGCAATCCAAAGAGATCCACGAGGCTGGGGACCCCCCCGCGGGGGTCGAGAGCCGCTCCCAGCTGGTCCCCGAGGCTCCTGGGGGAGTGACCAGCCCGGCCAAGGGGATCTCGAAGAAAAAGAAGGCCGTGTCGTTCCATGGGTGGGTTTGTCACACCCTGTCGGGGACAGTCCTAGAGCCCAGCACTGCCTCCAGCAGAGCAGAAGTCCCACCGTGGGTGCTGGAGGAAGGGGAGGGGGAGAGGGGCAGGGGCAGGCCAGAGGGCAAGGCGGAGGGGAAACAAAGAGCGTGGGAGGTAGAGAGGAAGAAGGGAGTGGGGAGGGAGGGAGGGAGGGAAATTTCAGTGGGGAAGGAACAAGTCAGAAGGCAGGGGAATGGAGGAGGAAGAAGAAAGCAGGCAGCGGGGATGGAGGAGGAAGAAGAAAGCAGGCAGCGGGGATGGACATAAGAGAGAGTAGGGGGTGTGGAGACAGGGAGGCAGGAGGGCCGTACCCCGCTGGGGCTGCATCTTGACCCTCTGCCTGTCCCTCCTCCCCAGGGTGGAGCCTCGGATGTCCCATGAGCCAATGCACTGGTGCCTGAACCTAAAACGGTCCTCGGCCTGCACCAACGTGTCACTGCTCAACCTGGCCACCATGGAGCCCACCGACTCCTCAGGGACAGACTCAACCACGGATGACAGTGGCCTGCTCGCCCTGCCTGGGCCTCCAGCCTCCCCCACCCCACCCTGGGCTCCGGATGACCCAGACATCACGGAAATACTGGTGAGGGACCCCCGGCTGGGGAAGACCAGGGTCCTCCCCCTGGTGGTAGGCAAATGCTGAGCGTGGGGGGGGGGGGGTCTTCTCAATTTGGAATGTGAAGGTACTGGTCACCCTTGGAGGCCCAGAGGAATGGCCTTCTCCACCCCTAACAGCTGGCCATGAATCTGTTCCATCCTGGGCGAAGGATGCCTGCTGCCTAGGCGTTGGTCTTTAGTTCATTCAGTCACTTTCAAATGTCCTGGGTGAGGTTGAGATCACCGATAGGAGTCAGGCCAGGTCCCTGCCCCAGGGAAACTCCCAGCTTGGTGGGGGTGACAGACACAGACTGGGGGGATAAATTCCATGATGGAAGTAACACTGGGGAGCCCAGAAAAGGGCCTGTCAAGCCAGGCTACGGGTGTCAGGAAAAGCTTCCTGGTGGGCAGTGTTGAAAGTAGGCTTTGATGGATGCATAGGAGTTCTCTGAGGGGATCACCTAAGAATCTGGGGCAAAACTGGGAGGTGTTCCGGGATCCTCAGTTTCCTCATCTGTAAAATGGGAAATGTATGTGTTTGCGCTTTCAACAAATATTTCTTAAATGCCTATGATGCCCCAGGCACTGGTCTTGGAACAGGCAACACAGCAGGACCCAGGACAGAGTTCAGGATATACCCGTACCCACTTCCTGAGGGTGTCATGACAACGACGTGCAGTTCACTCATGTAACGGTCTTAGCACAGTCGCCAGCTGTAAGCCCAGAACAAGTGTGGGTGGTCACTATTGTTATTATTTATCCCCATTTCACAGATGAAGCTATTGAGACCCCAAAGGTTAATAGTCTACCCAAGGTCGTGCAACTTCTAAGTCGCGGAGCCAGGTTTAAGGGTCAGGCGGGTGGGGGGCAGCCTGCATGGATGGAGGCAGCAGATGTCACTGCGGGAGGCCTGAAGAGGAAGGACGTGGCCCAGCTGGTCGCTCAAGGAAGGCCTTCCAGAAGAGGCAACACGCAAGCTGGATCTTGAAGATAAGAAAAGGGTTCTTCAGGCAGAAAACAGGGAAGGGTGTTCCAGCTAGCTGGAACAGCATGTGCAAAAGGACAGGGGTTGAAAAGAGCCCAGGGAAGGGGCGTAACTGCAGGGAGGTCCTTGTGGCTGGAGTGTGGTGTGTGAGAGAGATGAGGCTGTGGGGAGGGGGCATTCTCCTGAGGGCAATGGGGAGCCATTGAGTGCTCATGGGCAGGGGAGAGGAGCAAGTCGGGGGTTTGGGCTCCATTCCCATTTATTGAGCACCTGCGCTGTGCCACATCCCTATGGTGGGGATCTCATTTTCTTCTCTTAGAAGTTCTGTAGGGGAAATGAAATAATTACCAGTCTAGAGACCGAAAACAAAAATAACTGAGCTATAGAGAGGTGGAGCGACCTCTGCAAGGTCGGAGAGCTTGTAAGAAGCAGGGCCAGGATTAGAAGCCTAGGGGGTGTGATGTCAAAGCAAAAGTCCTTTCTTTCCCTGGAAGTCTCCTCTGTGGCTGGGTGAGAGACGTCTGGAGGGGACAGACCGGAGGCAGGGAGCAGGAGAGGAGGCTGGGCGAGGGTCCAGGGTAAGAGGACCAGATGGAGAGAAGGGAGCAGGGCAGAGAGAGTCCCAGTGGGATGGATGCCTGAGACATCTCCTCCCCCAGCAGCACAGTCTCCCTCTCTGAGCATCGCTCAGGCAGCACATGCAGAGGTCTGCTCCCACCAGGGCTATTCCTGACTCACATCCCCCCAGTGGATCGTGACGCCAGGAAAGAGCCCCGGGCAGCCAGGATCAAGGCTGGGTGCAGCCGCGAGTGTGCGTGGAGCTGCAGGGGAGTATCGGCCTCTGCAGGGAATGGAGACAGTAATGACAGCCCGCACCTCAGGGCATGTGTAGGAGCCGTAGAGGCAGACAGCAAGGGCACACACCAGCACTCAGCACTGGAGCTGCATCTGGAGAGAAGGCTGATGGCAGAGAGGAGCGGGTGGAAACCCAGGGTGGAGGGGCAGACCCAGAGAGAGGGAGCCAGAGACCCAGGGAGAGGGGGACAGATACCCAGAGAGAGAGGGACAGAGACCCAGAGAGAGAGGGACAGAGACCCAGAGACAGGGGAACAGAGACCCAGAGAGAGAGGGACAGAGACCCAGAGAGACAGGGACAGAGACCCAGAGAGACAGGGACAGAGACCCAGAGAGAGGGGGCCAGAGACCCACAAAGAGAGGGACAGAGACCCAGAGAGAGGGGGACAGAGACCCAGAGAGGAAAGCAGCAGACACCAGAGAGAGAGGGGAACAGAGAACTCGCGAAGGAGGGAGGAGAACCAGGGGCAATGGAGACCCTGATTGAGAGAGTGACAGTTCCCAATTTGGATGAGAGACTGTGGGACAATGGTGAAGCAGACAGCTTTGGCTTCTGTCTTAAACTATGACATGTTTATGAGACCGAAGGATGCCAATGGGGAGGTGGTACTGCTTTTGGGGAAGGTCAGTGAATGAATGCCAAGATGGACGGGGCATGGCATCTGACCCATCTGCGACGTGCCCTGCTGTCTTCAGATCTCCCTGAGGCTCCTGTGGGGTCTTGGTGCTGAGACTCTTCCTGGTAGATCCTGTCCTGTCATTATTTCTAACGACACTGTCATTAATCACTGTGCTTGGCTTATTGATCATATCGTCTTGTTGACCCTTGCTCAATGAGCAAGGTGTCCTGATTCCCATTTTAGGAGAAAGGAAACTGAGGCAGGCTCAGCATGGGGAACTGGATCGCCCAGTTGCATGGCGTGTTGGTGGTGGAAGAGGGATTTGGCCCCAAGCCTCTGGCTCGCCCTCTCATGCCATTCACTTTTCAGCAGAGGGTGACAGGCTCTGTGCTCACCACTCCGCAGATCTGCTCTCAGTGAAGCTGAATGTCACCTCCAGAAACCCTCACTGCCCTTCCTCTTTTCCAAAGAAATATTGACCAAGGGCCTTCGTGGGCCAGCCCATGTGCCTGCCAACAGCAACCCTATGAAGGGAGCTATTAGTCCCATCTCCATTTTACAGGTAGAGAAACAGAGGGACAGAGAGCTGAGGTCCCCTCCCTAAGGTCATCCAGCTAGTAAATGGGAGAACTGAGTGACCCCAGGACCTGCTTTCCTCATTTCCTAGAACAGCTACCCACAGGAAACCCAAGACCTTCTGGGTCTTCAGTTTAAAAATATCCCTTTGTGTATTGGTTAGCTATTGCTGTGAAACAAATTATCCCCAACTTTAAAACAACAAACCTGGAGTGGCTTAGCTGGGTGGTTCTGGCTTAGGGTCTCTCATGGGGTTGTGGTCAAGAATTTGGCAGGGCCTACAGTCATCTGAAGGCTTGACTGGGGTTGCACTTCCAAGATGGTGTACTCACGTGGCTCTTGGTTGGAGGCCTCAGTTTGTCACCACATGGGCCTCTCCATAAGTGGCTGCTAGAGCAAGAGAGAGCAAGCAGGAAGCCACAGTTCCTTTCAGGAACTAGTCTCTTAAGTCACACACTGCCACTTCTGCCTTATTCTGCTGACTAGGTATGAGTCACTAAGGTGAGGCCACACTGAAGTGAGGGGAATAAGACTCCACATTTTTAAGGAGCATCAAAGAATTTGTGGACATATTTTAAACCACCGTGGTTTTGTGGGGCACGGGGTTTTTTTTTAGATGCCTTTCATCAGAATGAAGAAGTTCCCGTCTATTTCTAGTTTGTTGAGTGTTTCTATCATGAAAAGGTGTTGGATTTTATCAAATGCTTTTTTCTGTCTATTGACATGATTGTGTGCTTTTTCCCTTTATTCTATTAATGTGGTATGTTATATTGATTAATTTTCGTATGTTGAACCAACCTTGCATTCCTGGGACAAACTCTACTCAGTTATGGTGTATAACCTTTTCATGTGGCTGGATTTGGTTTGCTAGTATTTTGCTGAGGATTTTGTGGCTGTGTTCAGAAGGGATATTGGTCTGTAGTTTTATTTTCTTGTGACGCCTTTGGTTTTGGTATGAGGATAACACTGGCCTCATAGAATGAGTTAGGAACTGTCCCCTCCTCTTATACTTTTCTGGAAGAGTTTGAGATGGTTTGGTTGCAATTCTTTTTTAAATGATTGGTAGAATTCACTGGTGAAGCCGTCTGGTACCAGGCTTTTCTTTGTTGGAAGTTTTTTTGATTACTAACTCAATCTGTTTATTTGTTATGGATCTATTCAGATGTCCTAGTTCTTGAGTCAGTTTCTGTAGTTTTCAGTTTTCTAGGAATTTTTCCATTTCATCTAGTGCCAGCTTAAAAAGTAAATTTGCGTCTTATTTTATCTCAAAATGAGTTTATTCAGGAATAGCCAAAATAATTGCAATTCAGGACGTGCATGCTATGGCAAACCATAGGCAAAGCCAGAGAACAAAGGGGGCCAGCTGCCTTTATAAAGAAAAAGGGGGAGTAGGGAGGGGGTGTTCTAAACAAAAGTCTGATGGGGAAAAGTAACAGTTCAGGGCAGTACTTGCTTCTCATTGGCTGAGCTGCAGTGTTTCTCATTAGCTGAGCTGTGGGTTTTCTCATTGGCTGAGCTGCGGCATTTCTCATTGGCTGAGCTGTGACATTTTTCATTGACTGAGCTGTGGCATTTCTCATTGGCTGAGAGGCAGTGTTTCTCATTGGCTGGGCTGTTGCTGGTTGGGGAGAGAAATCTTCCTTTAGTAGTAAAGTAGTTTTACTTCCTATCAGAGATGCAGCTTCTGTCTCTTCCTGTTTGGTGTAATTGACCATCTGTGATAGGGCCTGAGAGCTCCCCCTACAGGCCTTCCCAGCTCCAATTCAGTTAAGGTTTCTTTAATTTCCACAGTAGGTTATCAAATTGGATGTCATACAATTGTTTATAGCATTCCCCTATAATCCTTTCTCTTTCTGTAGGATAGGTAGTAATGTCCTCTCTTTCCTTCCTGGTTTTAGTAATTTGCGTCTACTCTCTATTTTCTGATCAGTCTAGCTAAAGATTTGTGAATTTTGTTGATCTTTCAAAAAACCAACTTCTGGGGTCAGCCCCGTGGACAAGTGGTTAAGTTTGCACGCTCCACTTCAGTGGCCCAGGGTTTTGCAGGTTCGGATCCTGGGCGCAGACATGGCACTGCTCATCAGGCCACGCTGAGGCGGCATCCCACATGCCACAACTAGAAGGACCCACAACTAAAATATACAACTATGTACTGGGGGAATTTGGGGAGAAAAAGCAGGGGGAAAAAAAGATCAGCAACAGTTTTAGCACTGGTGCCAATCTTTTAAAAAAAAGAAAAAAACCACCAAAAAAAAACTTCTGGCTTTGTTGATTTTACCTCTTTTTTTCTATTCTCTATTTCACTTTTTTCTCATTCCAATCTTTGTTATTTCCTTCCTCTTGCCAGCACTGGGTTTAGTTTGCTCTTCTTTTTCTAGTTTCTTAAGGTGGAAGGTTTGGTTATTGATTCTGAGTTTTTCTATTTTTTGATGTAGGTGTTTATGGCTCTAAATTTCCCTCAAAATATTGCTTTAGCTGCATCCCAAAACTTTTGGTATGTTGTGTTTTCATTTTCCTTCATCCCAAAGTATTTTCTAATTTCTCTCGTGATTTCTTCTTCTACCTATTGGCTGTTTATGAGTGTGTTGTTTAATTTCCACATATTTATGAGTTTCCCAAATTTCTTTCTGCTATTGATTGCTAATTTCATACTACCGAGGTCATTGAGGTCAGAAAACATACTTTGTGTGATCTCAATCCTTTTAAATTTATAGAGACTTGTTTTGCAAGGTAATACATGATCTATTCCAGACCACATAGAGTACGTTTCATGGGCCCTTGAGAAGAACGTGTATTCTGCTGTTTCCAGGTGGAGTATTCTATAGGTGTTTGTTAGGTCTGGTCGGTTTATAGAGTTATTCAAGTCTTCAGTCTCCTTGCTGATCTTCTCTCTGATTTAAAGCGAGGTAGTAACGTCTCCAATGATTAGTGTTGAACTGCCAATTTCTCCCTTTAATTCTGTCAGTTTTTCCTTCACATGTTTTGAAGCTCTGTTAGATGCATATATATTTATACTTGTTTTAGCTTCTCGATGACTTGACTCTTAGAGTTTTTGCCAGTTTTTTTCATTCTTTTTAGGGAAGGGTAGAATTCTGAGGTTCCCGACTCCACCGTTTTGTTGATGTCACCTTAAGCCAGTATTTCTTATCACACTTGTTCTCCAGAGGAATCATGCAAGAAATGCAAGGGTGTCCCCACCTTACAATAGAGGAAACTTGTTCTGTCTTTTCTATTTGCGTATTCAGCAACTGTGAAAGAAAGCCAAATAACTGGTTGAAGCAGGATAGTTGACTTCTCACATAAAAGTGTTAACAAGTCAAGCAAGTCTGCCCTTCAAATGCAGCAAGTTACAGGCTCCCGTGTTCTGGTGGCTCAGCTATTAAGGCCCAAGTTTAGCTGCTGTAAGAAAAAGATACAAAATAACACATCTTAAAAGAAATGGAAAATGTCCTCTCTCACGTGTAAAAGTCTTCATAAGTGGCTGGAAGTGAGCTCCACAGAGTTAAGGATTCAGGCTTCTTCCATCTTGTTGTGTCTTCCATCTCATGGCCCAAGATGGCTGCTCTGGCTTTAGCCATCAGTTTTGCATTCCAGCCATCAGGGAGAGAGAAAGAGGGAAGTTCTCCCTCCCTTCCTTTCTTAAAGGCATGACTTAGAAATTGGTGACATTATTTCCACTCACATTCCATTGGCCAGAACTTAGTCACATGGCCACACCTAGCTGCAAAGGAGCCTGGGAAATGTAGTCTTTGGCCGGGCAGCCATGTGCCAAGCTAACTTTTCTACAAATGTGGAAGAGTGGAGAGTGGACCCTGCCACACGCATCCTTTCTGAGCCACAGTTTGTTTGGCAGGAGTCACAAAGCATTGTATGGTGAAATAAGGTAGTGATGATCAGAGGTTGCACGTGTCCTGGTTTAAAATAAAGACACTGAGGAGAAATTCTGATGAGGCCATCCCATGTGCTGTGTACCTGGGAGAACAAGGGACATCCCTTCTCTGAGCCTTATTTGCTTCACTTACAAAGTGGGCCAAATAACATCAAGAGGTGTGGTTTTGAGGAATAAAAGGGAAAATATATGTAACTTCTTGGCCCGGTGCATAGTGAGTGCTTATATCCAGAAAGTGGGTTATCTTTAGAATTCTCCAGTGCCTGGAGAGAAACACAGAGTGTTTTAACAATTTATCTTATTTATGTCTGTCGACCCCAAAGGCATTTTTATTTCAGTGTTTAGTTGAGAGCATCTTGCTTCCCGGACATGTCTAAACACCCCCTCCCACCCACTCCCTCCTGGCTCTTATTTTTCCTCCCATTCACCCAGCAGAAAACAAGTCCACCCCTGGTTTTATGGAGCAGGAATACCAAGAATCAGAGAGGTGCAGCCCTGGCCCAAAGTCACACAGCCATTTCAGGGCAGAATCAGGGTGTAAACCCAGCCTCCGCCCAGTTCTAGACTTTTCCTCAGGGTTGGGGTTTGCTCCCACACGCCCACGGACCCACTTGTCTCTCCTTCTTCCCCAGAATGGGGTCAACAGTGGGTTAGTCCGCGCCAAAGACTCCATCACCAGCTTGAAGGAAAAGACCACCCGGGTCAACCAGCACGTGCAGACGCTGCAGGTGTGAGGACCCCCCCCCCATCCCCCTGCTGCCCCCAACACCTCCTCTTCCTCCAGGCCGTCTTCCCCTCTTAGCGCCTTCCTCCTACTCAGTGCACCCATAGCCCAGTTGGGGAGGTTGAGGCTCAGAAGGGAAAGAGACCCTCCCCAGGCCCTGCTTCTGCTCCCCATCGGGTGTCCCCTTGTGGCCCTGCCTAACCCCTCCTCGCTTCCGTGCTCCAGAGCGAGTGTTCTGTGCTGAGCGAGAATCTAGAGAGAAGGCGGCAAGAGGCCGAAGAACTGGAGGGGTACTGCAGTCAGCTCAAGGTGAGCCGCTGGGGGGCAGGAGTGGGGCGGGGAGAAGGGAGGGACAGTAGGAAGAGGGCGTGGGGGGGGGGTGGGGAAGTGGGGACGCATGGAGTGGGACACGAAAGAGTGGGAGGAAGCAGAAGAGGAGCCCAGGAGAGGTCTAAGGAGGAAGCCATCCCTTTAGCCAAGTGAACGAGGCTGGTGAGGGGCAGACCCCTGAGCACAGGGCAGACGTTGGGGGAGAAGTGGGTGTGTCTTGGGTGCGGGGCTGGAGCCTGTAATGGAAAGAGCGAGGGTGAGCGTTGGGGGGCGGAACTGGAATGGGAAGGCAGGGCCCCCGCCCTGGTGTCCTGACCCAGGAGAACTGCCGGAAGGTGACCCGGTCGGTGGAAGACGCTGAAATAAAAACCAACGTCCTCAAACAGAACTCTGCCCTGCTGGAGGTAAGGGGGCCGGGGGGGGGGGGGGGGTGGAGAGCCTGGACTGGGGGAAGAGAATCACCTGAAGGTAGACTTCAAGTGGGACTTCCTGCCCTGCCACCACCACCACCACACTGCCCCTTCGTGTTCACGGTCATTCTTCTCTGTACACAGCCACATTCGGGTCCCTGTCGGACTTGGAGTGGCCATGCCCCTCCTGCCCACATGCCCACTGCTTTCCCAACAAAATGCTGGAAAAGCTTCCCTTGTTCTTCCTAAACAGGAGGGACTGGAATTTGACACGTTGGAGGGTTGGAGGTGGGGGTGGAGGGCTGGATGGAGACACAGAGGCAGGCACTCCAGGTTAAAGTGAGCCGGACTCCAGCTAGGCTTCAAATGAGACATCCTTCCCTAGTAACAGCAAGTGGGAGTCCATCTAGACTTCAAGCGGGACTTCCTGATATGCCATCCCCACATCCGTTTACTTTCCAATCTCAGGGATTCACTGGGCGGACTCGGGGGTGGAGGTGGTTGTGGGAGGCAAGGGGCTGGACACCGTAAACCCTGCCCGCCTGCCGCGCTCAGGAGAAGCTGCGCTACCTCCAGCATCAACTGCAGGATGAGACGCCGCGGAGGCAAGAGGCCGAGCTGCAGGAGCTGGAGCAGAAGCTGGAGGCCGGCCTCTCCCGGCACGGCCTGGGCCCCGCCGCCCAGCCCCCGGGCAGCTCTGGCTCACCCGGGAGCCCCAAGGAACCCCCGCGACCGCGCAGCCTGGCCCCAGGTGGCTGGGGAATGGGACCCCGGACAGGGGAGAGCCCCATCGGGAGCGAGCAGGAGTTGCAGAAGGTCTCTGCCGGCCTTGAGGAGCTGAGGTGAGCGGGATCCGGGGGTGAAGCCTTGGAGGGGCAAAATGGGCCCAGGGGGTGGAGCCTCGAGGTGCTGAGGTGGGTGGGCCCAAGGGTGGAGCCTCGAAGATCTTAGATGATAGGGCCTTAGGGAGTGGAGCCTCGAAGAGCCTAGGAGGGAGCATTCTAGGGCAGGTGACCCGGAAGGGCAGGACCCCAAAGAACTGAAATTTGAGTATAGGGCTGGTGGGAGGGAGGTCCGCATCTGGTGAAACAGAGGTGGGCGGGGTTTGGGAAGGGAGAGGTCCTTGGAGGCTCCAAGTTCAGGGGACAGGGCTGGGGTGAGTGGTGCCTTGAGGAAGCAGTGTCGGGAGAAGCTGATGTGGGGCTGGGGGGCAGGACGAGGGAAGGGCCAGGATACCTGATAAGGGGTTAGAGGCGGGGTTCTGGAGGACTCAGAGGATTCCAAAAAATGGACAGGACAGGAGAATTTGGGGACTGGGGGAAGGTGAAGGGGGAGGGGCGGGGTCATGGGCGGAGTCTTGGCGGGGCAGGGCCAATGGGGACGTGTCCAAACCTGGCCATGACCGTCCCTTACCTCTGCCCCTCCAGGAGGGAGGTGTCCTCGCTGACCGCCCGGTGGCATCAGGAGGAGGGGGCGGTGCAGGAGGCCCTGCGGCTGCTCGGGGGCCTGGGTGGCAGGCTGGACGGCTTCCTGGGCCAGTGGGAGCGGGCGCAGCGTGAGCAGGCGCAGACGGCGCGGGGCCTGCAGGAGCTGCGGGGTCGAACGGACGAGCTGTGCACCATGTAAGGGCCAAGGCGAGTGCGCGGCCTGGGGGATGAGGGGCGGGGCTTTGAGGAAAGGGGTGGGCCAATCAGCTGGGGCCGACACCGTATACTGACAGGAGGAAGCTCCAATTAGAGAGTAGGGAGGGGCGTGTCATTCCTAATAAGGACTGAGGGGCGGAGCCAATTAGAGAAGAGGTGTGTTACATACCTTAATAGGATAAAGGGCGGAGCCAAGTAGGAACAGGGAAACCCAATTAGAGAACAGGGAGGGGCATTCCAAACCTTAAAACACAAAAGGAGGGGCCAATCAGAGCAGAGAGGGGCGGAGCAAGGCCTTGTGGCCGACTAGATGGAGATGGAAGCCCAGGGCTCATAGTGGGTGGAGCCTTGCGAAGATTTTAGTGATGGAGAGGCGACCTCGCAGCCCTGGTTACTCTCACGCCTCAGGGTGGAGCGATCGGCAGTGTCTGTGGCTTCACTGAGGAGCGACCTGGAGGGGCTGGGCCCAGTGAAACCGATTCTGGAGGAGCTGGGACGGCAGTTTCAGAGCTCTCGAAGAGGGTCTGACCTCTCCATGAACTTGGATCGGGGCCCACAAGGCTCCTGTGCCCGTTGTGCCAGGTAAAGGGGCGGGACCTAGCTCCGGGTGCATTTTGGGTCACGTTGAGGACAGACGAAGGAGGACAGATTGAAGGAGATGGGGCACTGGTGAGCTGGGTGGAGACGGGGCGTCCTTATGCATGATAGGACCGACCAGTCCTCCTGCATTGTGGAGCCGCATTGCTTCCCTTCCCAGAAGGTGAAGTCAGCGTCTTGTGGAACACAAGAAAGACTTGATACATTTCGAGCATCCTGGATTTCCAGTGCATTGTGGGAAGGCTGGGATGTGGTCCTCGGTGGGAGGCAGGGTTTCTCAGTGCATTGTGGGGAAGATGAGACCTCGGTGTATTGGAGAGAAAGAGATACCATGTTTGGACCATATTAGGGACGGGGAGACTTCCAGTATAATTTGGGGTCAAGTTTAACTAATGCATTGTGGGAACCGTGAGTTTTTGATGAACTGAGGGCTGTCTGGGAATGGGAATGGGAATCCCTAAGCACTCTGGGAATTTCCCACGCTGTGGAAACCAAAGGATAGCGGATGCACTGGAGGTTGGCCCCAGTGCATGGTGGGAGGGTTGCCTGGGGGCATAATGGAAACGGGACCTGGTTGGAGGCTGGGCAGGGGGGCATGGGGCTTCTGGGAGTGGAGTTGGTCCTAGGCATCTTTCACCTGGTAACCACCCCTCCTCCAGCCAGGGGCAGCAGTTGTCCACAGAGTCCCTGCAGCAGCTGCTGGAACGAGCGCTGACCCCACTGGTGGACGAGGTGAAGCAAAGGGGCCTGGCTCCCGCCTGCCCCAACTGCCAGAGGCTACACAAGAAGATTCTGGTACCAGGGACCATGGGCCACCGTGCTCCACTTTTCTGTCAGGGCGGGGGGGAGGGGAGCCCTGGGCATGAGGCTTCTGGGAAGGGCTGAGCTGTAGGGGAACGCTCAGCTCTAATGCGTGGGGTGGGGGGAGAGGCAAGCAATTTGGTGGTTAGTAAGTCCTAGGTCAGTCATTATGGAACGTTGGGGGATGGCCTTGGGCCCAAAGCATGATGGGACATTGGACCTGATGCATTGTGGGACAGAGGAGACAGACATCGTCTACAGCTTCATGGAATACATGCCTGATTTTCTGTAGACCTTAAGAGAGACAAGGCATTCTGTGGGGTCATTGAGGTCAGACAGGGGACCCAGCGAATATAGGTCGTAGTAAGCTAATGCATTATGGGAAGTGGTACCACAGCTCTCCGTGGGGCATTGCACCATAGGCTCAAGCCCAATAGCTAATGGAACTTGAGACCTATGTGCATTCTGAAAAACAGAGATCTGGTGTATTATGGGAAATTGGCCGGATGTGTGATGGGACATAAGTTGTAGGGGGCGGCACAGACAAGTGAGGCATTATGGGACATGGACGTGGCGGAGCTACAGGACTAATGCATGATGGCGCATGGGACCTGGTGCCTTGTTGGATATGGGGAAGCAGAGCGCTGTTATTGTGACAGAGATGCTGGTTAATAATAAGGAGTTGGGGGGGTCTTGTGAATTATAGGATGTAGAAGGTCACGTGACGGGATACTGGGGCCCAGACGCTCATCAAATGCATCATGGTTCATGGGCATTAGGGGACAAGATGACGGATGCTGATTTAGTGCTGGGACAGAGGAGGCCAGTGCATTAGGGGATGGAGGGTGGGACAGACACAGGTTGAGCACACAGTGGACTTTGGAAGGCCAGTGCCCTTTGTGATGCTGGGGTCAGTCTGTGGCTTGAGTCAGGACGGGATATCCTGGGGGAGGAACGCAGGCCCCCTGGGCCCCTGCCCCTTGCCCTCCGCGATCCAGCTCCCCCTCCACCCCCAGCCCAGTCCGGCAAGCCCAGCCGCGCCTACACTCCTCTCCCCAGGAGCTGGAGCGCCAGGCCTTGGCCAAACACGTCAGGGCAGAGGCCCTGAGCTCCACCCTTCGACTGGCCCAAGACGAAGCCTTGCGGGCCAAGAACTTGCTGCTGACGGACAAGATGAAGCCGGAGTGAGGAAGGAGGCTGAGGGCATGGGAGGAGGGTGAGGTCTTGAGGAAAGGGCCTCAGGCACCCCGTCCTTCCCCTCCAGACCCCTGGCATGGGCCCCGCAGGCACCAACACCCTGCGCTGTGTCATTGTAGGGAGAAGGGAGCCGCTCTGGACTATCTACACTTGAAGATGTGCTCCCTCCACGATCAACTCAGCAATCTGCCACTTGAGGGTTCCACAGGGACGATGGGGGGAGGAAGCGGGGGGGGAACTCCCCCAAAACGTGGGGGCCCAGCCCCTGAGCAATAAATGGCCCCTCATGCTGGCATGAATTCCGTCTCCTGTTTGGCACCAATAGAGGGCTAGGAAATTGCACACATGCCATGTGCCAGCCTCTGTGCTCCCTGTGGCTCAGTCCTCGGCCAGTGGGGTGTCGGGGTTTCCAGAGCGGTGCTGAGGATGATACGGTTCTTTGAAAAGGAGGTACGGGGTAGAAATAAGGTTCTCTGGTGCAGTTTGGACCTGTCGAGCCAACATTTTTTAGGATGATTTTTACTAGATAATTGTATTATCTATTTGCCGTGTAAAAAAATTACTCCCACCCCCCAAACTTAGCTGCATAAAACAATAAACATATATATATATATATTTATTTAAAGATTGGCACCTGAGCTAACACCTGTTGCCAACCTTTTTTTTTCTTTCTTTCTTCTTTTCCCCAGAGCCCCCCAGTACATAGTTGTATATTCCAGTTGTAGGCCCCTCTGGTTGTGCTGTGTGGGACGCTGCCTCAGTGTGGCCTGATGAGCGGTGCCATGTCTGCGCCCAGGATCCGAACCAGCGAAACCCTGGGCCGCCAAAGTGCTGCACGCAAACTTAACCACTTGGTCACGGGGCCGGCCCCTAAACATATGTTATCTCACACAATTCCTGAGAGTCGGGAATCTGGGAGTGGCTTAGCTGGATGGTTCTGGCTCAGGGTCCTCATGAGGTTGCAATGAGGATGTCACCTGGGGCTGCCTTCATCTGAAGGCTTGGCTGGGGCTAGAGGTTGCCCTTCCAAGATGGTGCACCCACTTGGCTTTGGGTTGGAGGCCTCAATTTCTTGCTGTCTGTTGGCTGGAGGCCTCAGTTTCTCGTGGCAGCCAACTTCCCCCAGAGCGAGCAGTTGAAGCAAGAACAATCAGAAAGCTGCAGTGCTTCCAATGACCTGATCACAAGGCTCTGAAGTTGTAAACCATCATTTCCCCTCTTCCTATTCATTAGAATTGAGTCGCTAAGTCTAGATCATACTCAAGTGGTGTGTCAAAGAATTTGCAGACATATTTCGAAGAGGATGTTGGTTTGTGGACATGTTTTAAGCCATGACAGTAATGCTCTTTTTAAACTTTTTTTTTTTTGCAGAGGAAGACTAGCCCTGAGCTAACATCTGTGCTAATATTCCTCTATTTTGTATGTAGGTTGCCACCACAGCATGGCTGATGATTGGTGTAGGTCATTCCCCAGATCCGAACCCATAAACCTAGGCCACTGGAGTGGAATGTGCTGAACTTAACCACTATGCCACGGGGCCAGCCCCAGTTTTAAACTTTTAATTGAAGTATAATATAAACAGAAAAGTTCACAGATTAAAAGTGTACAGCTCAATGGATTTTCAAGAAATGGACATATGCACATAACCACCCCCAAGACTTAGAAACTGTCCCTTACCAGCACCCCCTGAGTCCCCTCTCATGCCCCCTCCCAGTCACTACCTTTTCCTTCTATGCTAACGGTAACCCCTTTTCTTCTACAGCCATTGCAATAAGGTAAGAAAAGAAAGAGTAGATGGATAAAGAAGGAAGAAAATGATCATTATCCCCAGATGGCATAATTGCACATAGAATCAGAGAATCCAATAGAATCTATAAAGTATTAAAAATCAGTGAGGTTAGGGGCCGGCCCAGTGGCGCAGCGGTTAAGTTCGCACGTTCCGCTTCTCGGCGGCCCGGGGTTCGCTGGTTCGGATCCCGGGTGCGGACATGGCACTGCTTGGCAGCCATGCTGTGGTAGGCATCCCACGTATAAACTAGAGGAAGATGGGCACGGATGTCAGCTCAGAGCCAGGCTTCCTCAGCAAAAAGAGGAGGACTGGCAGTAGTTAGCTGAGGGCTAATCTTCCTCAAAAAAACAACAACAAACAAACAAACAAAAAATCAGTGAGTTTAGCAAAGAAGCTGAATAAAAGGTGAACATCACAAAATCCACTTATTTCTATATGCCACTGATAAAAAGTTAGAAAATGAAAAAAAACTTAAAGGGACTAATTTCTAAGAAGCCTAAAACTAAAAAAATTCTAGGAATCTAACCGAAGATATGCCATGGTCTCTAAGGAAAACTTTAAAACATCAGTGACAGAAGTTAAAGACCTTAGTAAATGAGTTATATCATAGTCATGATTTGTAAGATACTATTGTAAAGATGTTACTTCTCCCCAGTTGATTTATAGGTTCACAGCAGATTTGAGATTTGTTGATGTGACTTCCTTTGTACTCACAGGTGTTGGGGGCTGGGGGCGTTGAAATCGCTCAGAGGATGGATAATCATTCTCATTTCGTGGATTGCTGTGGCCTGCATGTTTGTGCTCCCCCCGCCCGCCTTCGTACATTGCAGCCCTAATTCCCAACGGGATGGTATTTGGAGATGGGGCCGTTGGGAGGTAGTTAGATGAGGTCATAAGGGTGGAGCCCTCATGATGAGATTAGTGCCCTTTTAAGAAAAGCCACAATCAAGCTCTCTCTTTCTTGTTTGAGCTTTAAGTAAACACTGAATCAGCCAGCACTTTCCTCTTAGAGGCCAATGTATTCTCGGGGTAATTGTGTCCTGTTTTCCACCTCAAAGAGATCATCGCTTCATTAAAGCTCAAACAGGTGAACCATCTGGTCCCAGAATCCCAGCTTGGGGGTCTGTTTCCTGAGGCCGCTCTTGGCACGAAGAACAACTGTAGCAATCAAGACCCAGCCAACAGGGGCCGGCCTGGTGGTGCAGCGGTTAAGTGCGCATGTTCTGCTTCGGTGGCCCGGGGTTCGCCGGTTCTGATCCCAAGTGCAGACATGGCACCTCTTGGCAAGCCATGCTGTGGTAGGCGTCCCACGTATAAAGTAGAGGAAGATGGGCACGGATGTTAGCTCAGGGCCAGTCTTCCTCAGCAAAAAGAGGAGGATTGGCGGCAGATGGTAGCTCAGGGCTAATCTTCCTCAAAAACAAACAAACAAAACCCAACCAACAAACAGCAGTTACTGTAAACACTCTAAAGAGAATTTGGAGTTGGGGGCCAGTTGCATGGGTGATGGGAGACCTGAGGGGCCCAAAGAGGGTTGTGAATGAACCCAGAGATTCAGCGGCAACCAACGTGGGGGGGAGGCGAAGCTTCTGTTTCCTCCAGGCCCCTACGGTCCCTTTGGTGCCCCCTCTTGGCAGAGTCCAACACAGCCGGTTGGCAAAGCAAAAGTGGGGTTTGCCGAGTCCTAGGGCCAGGTTCACAAAGCCCAGTATATCGGGGAGTGGATTTGAAGCCAGGAGATAACAGCTTAATCGTTGGCACACACAATGACAGTGCATGCCAGGGACCAGTGACTATGAGCAATCCAATTCCGTTCCCCCTAAGACCCAAACGTATGGGGTTTTTTCAGTTATTTTACTGGGGTCGTATTGGCTTATAACATTGTGTCATTTCAACTGTACATTATTATATATCAGTTTCTGTATAGACGGCATCGTGCTCACCACCAATAGTCTAATTTTTATCCGTCATCATACATATGTGCCCTTTTACCCCTTTCGCCTACCTCCCACCCCCTTCCCCTCTGGTAACCACTGATCTGTTCTCTTTGTCCCTGTGTTTGTTTATCTTCTACGAATGAGGGAAATCATACAACGTTTGTCTTTCTCTGTCTGGTTTATTTCGCTTAACATCATACCCTCAAGGTCCATCCATGTTGTTGCAAATGGGATGACGGTCTTTTTTCATAGCTGCATAGTACTCCACTGTATATACATACACCACATCTTCTTTATCCAGTCGGCGTTTGATGGGCGCTTGGGTGGCTTCCACATCTTGGCTATTGTGAATAATGCTGTGATGGGCATAGAGGTGCATAGATCTTGAACTGTTGATTTCAAGTTCTTTGCGTAAATCCCTGGTAATGGGATGACTGGGTCATGTGGTAGTTCTATTTTTAGTTTTTTGAGGAATCTCCATACTGTTTTCCATGGTGGCTGCTCCAGTTTGCGTTCCCACCAGCAGTGGATGAGGGTCCCCTTTTCTCCGCATCCTCTCCAACATTTGTTATTTTTTGTCTTGTTAGTTATAGCCTTTCTGACTGGTGTAAGGTGATAGCTCGCTGTGGTTTTGATTTGCATGTCCCTAATGATTAGTGATGTTGAACATCTTATCATGTGCCTGTTGGCCATCTGTATATCTTCTTTGGAAAATGTCTGTTCAGATATTTTGCCCTACATATATATATATATATATATTTTGAGGAAGGTTAGCCCTGAGCTCACATCTGCTGCCAATCCTCCTCTTTTTGCTGATGAAGACTGGCCCTGAGCTAACATCCATGCTCATCTTCCTCTACTTTATATGTGGGACGCCTACCACAGCATGGCTTGCCAAGCGGTGCCATGTCCACACCTGGGATCTGAACCAGCGAACCCCGGGCCGCCAAAGCGGAACGTGCGCACTTAACCGCTGCGCCACCAGGGCAGCCCCTAGTTCCAGAACTTTTTATCGTCCCAAACAGAAACTCTGTACCCATTAAACAAAACCTCCTCATTCCCCATGCCTCCCTCCTCCCGGCTCCTGGCACCCTCCAGGAACATCTTTTCATGTGCTTATTGGCCATTTGTCTGTCTTCCCTGGAGCAATTTCTGTGCAAGTCCTTGGCCCATTTTTGAATTGGGTATTTTTTGTTGTTAAGTTTTAAGAGTTCTCGATATTAACCCCTCATCAGAAATACAGCATGCAAATATATTCTCCCATTGCGTGGGTTGTCTTTTCATTCTGGTGACTGTGTCCTTTGATGCATGCAAGTTTTTAAATTTTTTTTAAGCTTCAGTGCATGGTTGTGTATCCTAGTTGTTAGTTTTTAGTTCTCTGTGTGAGCTGTCGCCACAGTATGACAACTGGCAGATGGTGTTGTGGCTCGACGACTGGGAAACGAACCGGGCTGTGGCAGTGAGAGCGCCGAATCTTACTCTCCAGACCACCAGGGCCGGCTCTGGAAGTTTTAAATTCTGATGTAGTCCAATTTGTCTCTTTTTTTTCTTTTGCTGCCTGTGCTTTTGCTGTCATACCCAAGAAGTCATTGCCAACTCCAGTGTCATCAGGGTTTCCCCCTATGTTTTCTTTTGAGAGTTTTATAGTCTTAGCTCATACATTTAGGTCTTTGATCCTTTTGAGTGAATTTTTGTAGATGAAGCAAGGTAAGGGTCCAATTTTGTTCTTTTTCAGGTGGGTCTCCAATTTCCCAGCACCGTTTGTTGAAAAGACCGTCCTTTCCCCGTTGAATGCCCTTAGCACAGTTGTGGAAGATGACTTGGCCACGTATGCAAGGGTTGACTTCTGGGCTCTCTGTCCTCTTCCCTTGGTCCATGTGTCTGTTCCTGTGCCAGCGCCACGCTATTTTTGATTACTGTAACTTTGTCCTAAGTCTTGAAATCAGGAAATGTGAGGTCTCCACCTTTGTTCTTCTTTTTCAAGATTATTTTGGCTCTTCAAAGTAGAGTGGATTCTTCTGTTTCAGCCAAAAATGCCACTGGGATTTTGGTAGGGGTTGCACTGACTCTGTAGAACGTTCTGGGAAGTAATGACATCTTAAAGTATTGTCTTCCAATCCAGGCATGCGCAACGTTAACAACTTGTTTTTTTTTTTTTTTTTTTTTGAGGAAGATTATCCCTGAGCTAACATCGGCTGCCAATCCTCCTCTTTTTGTTAAGGAAGACTGGCCCTGAGCTAACATCTGTGCCCATCTTCCTCTACTTTATATGTGGGACGCCTCCCACAGCATGGCGTGCTAAGCAGTGCCATGTCCGCACCCGGGATCCGAACCCTCGAACCCCGGGCCGCTGAAGCAGAACATGCGAACTTACCTGCTGTGCCACCAGGCAGGCCCCAACAATTTTTAATTATGTGTGTGGCTCACTGTACTGGCTGAACTATTCTTCAAAACACCACATTGGTTCACTCTATCAATAATATCGTGTTAACTAGATTGGATGAACAAGAAGCAAGTGCGTTGGAGGTGTGGGTAAGACACACGCCCTCCAGGGGGTGGGAAATAAACTGCACAGCGTCTCAGGGACCCGCTGCATCAGGGAAGGCCTTAGGAGCCCAGCAGCCTGGGGCACAGGATTAACTACAAGTAAAGGATAAAACAGGCATGTCATCGCTAAGAAGGAAGCGCGTGATCTTCATTCTGTGGCACAGGCGTCTTCACGCTCTGGAGGAAGCGTATTCTACACTTGGAGATACTACACCGGTCCATTTTCTGGGTCACATGGACAAGTCCCAGCTTTGAGTGGCCCCCGGGCCAGGAAAGGCCCTGCACCCAGTATCAGCCACAATGCGAGCAGCTCTGCCGACCAGGTCATGGGACCCAGCAGACCCCGTGGTACTAGACATATCCATGGATTGGCAAAGATTGGCAGAGTTTATGCCAAGGATTCTCCCAATAGGAGAATCACGGCATTGACCCCAGGATTCTGAAGCAAGAACATGTGCCATTCAAAAAGAATTCCTAGGGGCCAGCCTGGTGGCTCAGCGGTTAAGTGCGCATGTTCTGCTTCGGTGGTCTGGGGTTCACGGGTTTGGATCCCCGTGCGGACATGGCACCGCTTGGCAAGCAATGCTATGGCAGGCGTCCCACATATAAGGTAGAGGAAGATGGGCACGGATGTTAGCTCAGGGCCAGTCTTCCTCAGCAAAAAGAGGAAGATTGGTGGCAGATGCTGGCTCAGGGCTAATCTTCCTCAAAAAAAAAAAAAAAAGAATTCCTGGCATGGTATCCAGCCCCGATGGAGATGGAGCATCAGAACACAGGACATCAGGAGCTGGTGTGGTGGCATAGTGGTTATGTTCCCGTGCTCTGCTTTGGCGCCCAGGATTCATGGGTTTTGACCCCAGGCGCAGACCTACACACTGCTCTTCAAGCCATGCTGTGGTGCCGTCCCATAGGCAAAAAGTAGAGGAAGATGGGCACAGACATTAGCTCAGGACAATCTTCCTCAGCAAAGAAAGAAAAGAACACAGAACATCACATGACGCACAGCCAGCATGGAGCATCGTGACTTCATTCTGTTGGACCCCCCCCAAGCATTTTAGGCTGGATAGATCAGACGTTGGATCTGGGATCAGACAAAAGCAGGACCAGAGGACAAACAGAAGCTGCCTAAGCAGGCAGGCTGGACCCCCGGGACATTCACTGGCTCTTGTCCCTTAGCTGACTCTTGTGACTGTGTTGGGCAAGGCTGGAGGGGAAGGAGTTCTTTATAATCAGCTGACAGAGGAAGAAAAAGGCTGAGCAGTATTTTTACTCATTTTAACTCTTTCTTTCAGAATTTTGACACATATACAAAAGTAGGATGTGATGAACCCCCTTACCCCAGGGACCTTACCCCTAGCGTCACTCATCATTAACTCATCACCAATCTTGTTTCGTCTCTGCCCCTGTGGTAGGGAGGACGAAGCTTCCCCAGAAGATGCCCCCGGAACCTGTGAATACATCGTGCTCCACGGCAAAGGGCAATTAGGTTGCACATGGAATTAAGGTTTCTAATCAGCTGGTTTTAGGACAGGGAGCTGGTCCCGGTTTAGGCAAGTGGGCCCGGGATAATGACAAGGGTCCTCATAAGTGAAAGATCATGGCAGGCGTCCGTCATAGGAAAATGTGACTAGAGAAGAAAGGCACAGAGGGATGCAGTGCTGCTGGCTGTGAAGATGGAGAAGGGGCTGTGAGTGGCCTCTAGAAGCTTTCTAGAAGAGGAGGATGAAATGGATTCGCCCCCAGAATCTACAGAAAGGAATGCAACCCTGCCCCCATCTTGATTTCCGCCCAGTGAGACCCGTGATGGACTTCTGACCTCCAAAACTGTAAGACAATGAATTTGTGTTATTTAAGGTGCCAAATTTGAGGCAACTTGTTACAGCCACAACAGGCAACTACTATAACCCCTCTCCACTGGCTCATTTGAAAACATATCTGCATCATATTGTTTTATCCATAAATACTTTACTGTGCATTTCTTTCTTTCTTTTTTTTGTGTGTGTGTGAGGAAGATTGTGACTTAGCTAACATCTGTGCCCATCTTCCTCTATTTTATGTGGGATGCATGGCTTGATGAGCAGTGCTAGGTCCGTGCCTGGGATCCTAACCTGCAAACCCCAGGCCACCGAAACAGAACACACAAACTCAACCACCATGTCACTGGGCCGGCTCCTACTGTGCATTTTTTAAAAAGATAAGGATTCTTTTCAACATGATCAGAATGCTATTATCACACAAAAAGAATTAACGTAATTCCTTCCAATCAAATACCTAGTCAGCTCAGAAATTTTGAAAAAATTACATATCTCTTTTGACATTCAAGAAATGTTTATTGGGGCCGGCCCCATGGCCGATGTCGAGATGTCAGCTGGGCTGCAGTCATCCAAAGGCTGGACTGGGGCTGGAGAATCTGCTTGCAAGATCATTGCCTCACGTGTTCCTCACTGGCAGTTGGCAGGAGGCCTCAGTTCTTCACACGTGGGCCTCTCCATAGGCTGCTTGACTGTCCTCGTGCCATGGTGGCTGGCTGCCCCCAGAGCGAGGATTCAGAGAGAGAGCAAGAAGGGAGCCAGAAGGTCTTTCGCATCCTAGTAACTTCTACCATAATCTTTGAGTTAGAAAAAGAGTCACTAAGTCCAGGCCACACCAAGAGGAGGGGAAGGAGTGTCAAAGTGGTGTGAACATTCTTTGAAACCACTAGGATTGGTGCGTTGGGTGTGGACGTTGGGCTGGCGGAAGTGAAAGTGTTCGGCATTTTGATTTTCTCCTCGGGCTTCTGTTACATGCTTGGCTTGGTGGAAGCAATGGGGCCTGGAGCCCTGGAGTATTGGAATCATGGCCGTGGGGGGCTGGATGATTGGGGGCCTTGGTGTGGTCAGATGGCGTTGGTGTTGACATGACTGCAGTTGAGTTGGTGAGGGTTGTAGTGGTGGCGGGGGTGGACTGGGGGTGTGGACAAGGAGTGTGGTGTTTAAAGTCATGACTATGAGTCAAGTTTAAGTTTGGGTTATAGTGGAGATTGGAAAGGAGTTTTGGAGTTTGGGGTTGGATGTTTTTGTGCTGGTTGTCTGTTGGAACTGTGGCTGAGCTGTTGGGTGTGGTGGGGCGTAGTGTCGTGGACTCGCTGGTTGTTGGAATTACGGCAGTGGTTAGAAGAGTGAACATTAGGTTGTGCGTTTCCTAGTCACGGGAGCTGAGTTCGTCATCGAGGTGGAGGTCGAAATGGCCGGGGTTGAGGTTGGGTAAGAAGAATCTTGGGGATTCATTTGGGAGGTGTCAACTGGAGTGGCTGGATTGGTGTCGATCTTTTTTTTTTTTTTTTTTTTTGAGGAAGATTAGCCCTGAGCTAACTACTGCCAATCTTCCTCTTTTTGCTGAGGAAGACTGGCCCTGAGCCAACATCCATGCCCATCTTCCTCTACTTTATATGTGGGATGCTGCCACAGCATGGCTTGACAAGTGGTGCCATGTCTGCACCCGGGATCCGAACCGGGGAACCCGGGGCCGCTGAGAAGTGGCACATGCGCACTTAACCACTGAGCCACCGGGCGGGCCCCTTGGTGGTGATCTTTAAGTTTGGAGTGAGCAGTTGGCGTTGGGCCACCTGGAACTGGGCTAATGACAGTTTGCAGGGTTGTTTGACGGGGATCGGACTAGAATGGTTAGCTTTGGCGCGACTGGAACTGGAAGTGCAGAAAACTGGGCAGGTGTTGGCGGTTGTGGCTGGCGTTGTGACTGTAACTGGGAATTCATGAGGCCTGGGGATGGATGGGACCTTTTCTCCTCCTCCACCCTGACCCTCACCTCTCCCACCCCTGCCCAGCCCAAGAGCAGAGTGGACGCCACACATCCAGCTTACACAGCTTTATTGGACCAGATGTGGGATTTCCAAACGGGCTGCCTCCATCCTGCACCAGCCCAGCCATAGAGACCTTCCCCCTAGTTCCTGGGGAGACCAGCTCCCCGCTGGAAGGGGTCAAAAGTTGGCGGATGTCGTGGGTGCCCTGGAGCCCCTAGTGTGGCAGGGGAGAGAGCCGCACCTGTGTCCCGAGTCGTCCTGCCCTAGCCCTCTGCACCCACGCTTCAGACGCTGCCCCTCCTGGAACAAGGAGGCCACATCCAACAACGCATCCTCGATGTGCTGCCCCAGCCGGTGGGAGTCCTGGAAGGAGAAACGTGTCATGTGCAGGGGAAGCCGGGAGAGGGCCTCTGGGGCCAGGCTGAGACACAGGAGGGCTGGGGTCTCTGACTCCTGGGTCTGAGGGAGGAGGGGGCTGGGGACGGGGACTCCTGGATCGTGGGGCAGCAAGGAGTTGGGAGTCTGGACTCCTAGGTTGTAGGAGAGGAGGGAGTTAGGAGCCTAAACTCCTGGGTCCTGAGGGAGGAGGGGACGGGGAGGAGGAGGGGACACGGGGGTTCAAGTTTGTCTCACCGTTTTTGTGCTTGATTTTTTGCTGGAGATGTGGAAGGTGATCGTGTCATCCCCCATGAAGATGTAAGAAACACCGTAACCATGGTCATCGGCCTGGAGAGAGACAGAGTGAGGGGAACAAAATAGCCCCCAGTCCCCTCGTCCCCCATAGCGCAGGAGTGCAGACCCCCAGCCCCCTCCTTCCTCAGGGCCCAGGGTCCAGGGAGCTGCGGTCGGACCCAGCTCCACTCACAGGCCCGAATCCACCACCAGAGGAAACGTAGTCGGGGTAGTTGTGGACGTCAAACAGGTGGACTTGCTGAACCGGGATCTGGCTGGTAGCCAGCTGCCACTGCTCCGAGTGAACCTGAGGGACAGGAGATGGTCACGTGTGCAATGAAGACAAACAGACCCGCAGATCAGGCCCCGTTGGCTCAACTCCACTGCACGCAGCCCTGCGCCTTTCTGATCTCCTCCCTGACTGCCTGTTTCCCCTAAATCTGGCTTCTGCCTGCAGCTCTGCCGTTCCCCTCCCTGACCCCACCTCTCTGCTCTGCTGCTTTTGACCACACCCCTCTCTCCTCTCTGAATCCGTCTTTCTCCCCTAGTACGCCTGACCACGCCCCTCTCCCTTTCGCCGCTTGACTCAGTCTCTTTTCTCCGGGCCCGAATTCTTCTCCCCCTGGCCACGCCCATCTCCCCTCTGACCACACCCTTCCTATTTCTCCCTGGCCACGCCCCCTTCTTCTCCCTGACCACATCCCTCTCCCTGGCCCTGCCCCTCTTCTCTCTGACCACGCCCCTCTCTTCTCTCTGACCACACCCTTCCCGTTTCCTTCCGTGACCACGCCCCTCTCCCTTTCTCCCCTGACCCTGTCCCTCTCTTCTCCTTGACCACATTCTTATCCTCTTGACCACGCCCATCTCCCAGGTCTCCCTTGACCCCGCCCTCTCCTCTCTGACCACAGCCTTCCCGTTTCTCCCCAACCACATCTCTTTCTCTTCCCTGACCACGCCCTTTCCCTTTCTCCTCCCCACCCAGGTCTTTTCCCATCGACAGAGTCCCTCTCCCTGACCACGCCCCCTCTCCACCCTGACCACACCCCTTCTTCTCCCTGATCACGCCCCTCTCCTCTCCCTGACCACGCCCCCTCTTCTCCCTGACCACACCTTCTTCTCTGACCACGCCCCCTCTTCCCTGACCACGCCCCTTTTCTCCCTGACCACGCCCCCTCTTCTCCTGACCACACCCCTTCTTGTCTCTGGTCACGCCCCCTATCCTCCCTGACCACGCCCCTCTCCCCTCCATGACCACGCCCCCTCTTCTCCATGACCACACCCCTCCCGTTTCTTTCCATGACAATGGTCCTCTCCTCTTCTCTCCGCCCCTTTTCCCTCTCCGCCCTTTCCCTTTCTCTCTTGCTCCCGGCTCCCTGACTCACTCTCCTGCTGCCCCAAAGCGCCTTTCTCCTCCCGTGGTTCCCCACTTCCCTCTCTAACCGTTTCCCTGCACCCCAACCTGGTCCAGGAAGGGCGACTGCAGGTGGAGGAATTGGGACACGATGTAGAGCGCGAAGAGGTGACGGTCGACCCCCTGTCCGCTCATGGCTGCCTTCAGCAGAGCCTGGTGTTTGTCCACCGCCACGCGGAACAAGGCGAGGCACTGTGGGTCCTGGGGTCCCCGGGGAGGTCAGAGGTCATGGAAAGACAGGAAGTGGGCTTACTGCTGGGGCCTGTCACACCCCTGGACCTCAACCCAGCTTGCAAAATCCCTGCAAGGCAGAGATATCAACTCTATTTTACAGAGGGGAAACAGGCTCAGAGAGGGGAAGTCACTTGCCCAGGGTCACACAGCAAGGCAGAATCAGGTGGGTTCCCAGGTCTGTCTGACTCTAGGGCCCAAACTCCTTCCATAGGCCCATAATACCTCATAGGTAGCTGGGGAGAGGGAACAGAGGTACCTGGGGGTTCTGGGCAGAGAGGTTATATAGGGAACATAAAGAATGGTGCAAATGGAAGTCACAAGGATGCACGGAGGTTAAATAATCAAAGAGAACTACATGGTGGAACCATGGCTCCCTCTTGGGTGCTCCCCCAGTGCCCTGTGCGACCCCCATTAAATCAGGTATCACCTGTCTGGACTATCTCTGTCTCCCCCATCAGTGAGCTCCTTGAGGTCAGAGACCAGGTGGTGTCCCTCCTCTGTCCCCAGGGCCCACCATGGGGCCTGGCCCTCAAGGTGCTCTGTAAATGTTTGCAAAGGTATGAGCGAGAACATGGAAGTGACCGAAGCCTCAAACGAGGCCACACCCACTGTCTTCTCTCTGTCCTCCATGGCTCTCACAAAGTTGCAGGCCTCCCGCGTGCAAGATCGCACCGTCTCCGTCCGGCCTTCCAGGAACAAGCGGGTCATGGTCGACTCATAAGTCAGGCAGAATTGACCCCTGTCCTGGGGGACAAGGAGGAGAGGAGCCGCTCAGCTGGGCTCAGGAAGTCTTCACAGACTTGACCCACCTCTGTCTGGACCTCCAGCCTCCTCCTGCCCAGGACTGTGCGGTTGGGAGAGAGAAATCAAGATGGCGGCCCCACAATGGCAGTGGCCAACAAGAATCATTACAGGGGCTGACGGGGCGGGTCCTGGGGCCCAGGGGAACCGAGGCTGGGGGCTGGGGTTGGGGAATCCAACTGACCCGAAAGTGGGCCAGCTGCAAGGCCATCTGGATGAAGCTGTCTGAAGACAGGTGGCAGCGTTTGATGAAGCTCTTGCCGAAGTGGGAGAAGGGGAAGACGTGGCAGTCGATGTTTCCAGACAAGGTCTTGGCTCCCCTCAGCGCTAGAGAGATGGATAGATGGATCTGCCAGAGAAGGGGGGAGGGAGGAATGGCTGGGGTTACAGATGAGGGTAGGGTTCGAGTTGGGGATGGGGCTGCAAGTGGAGATGGGAATGGAGTTAGGGTTGGGGTGAAATACGGAAATGGGGACAAAGAGGGGAAGGAGCTGAGGGGCTGGGTTAAACATGGGGATCGGGGTGGCAGTGAAGGCTGGGATGGAATCGGGGCTGGGGACTGGGGCGGGACACGGAATGGGGCTGGGTGTGAGGACTGAACTGAAGTCGGCATGGGGTGGGTGGGGGTTGGACTGGGATGGGGTCTAGGTGGGCTTCAGAGGGGTCGTGGTTGGAGATGAGATTGAATTCCGGCATGGTGACGGTGTTAGGGACGGAGGAGAGTTTGGGGTGAGGATGGAGTTGGGCTTTGAGTGGGGACAGAACTGGACTGAGGCCGAGGACGGAGAGGGCAGTTGGTCGAGGATGCGACTGGGGTGGGGGCAGGGTTAGAGTTGGGGCTGGGAATGGAGTAGGGGACAGGGGTGATTTGGAGGTTGAGACTGGGGGCAGGGATGAGTTTAGGGTCAAAGTCAGGAACTTGGGGACTTGGAGAAGAGGCCCAGACACCTGGCCTCACCTTGTCTGGAAGGTCCCAGTGCAGCCGCTGGGGATGGGGCAGCGAGGGGTCAGGGTGCCCCTTGCAATGGCCGTCTGCCGAGTAGCCGAGATGAAAGCATTCTGTGGCCAGAGTGAACTGTGTACAAACGGAGGATGTCAGAGTCCCTTCCCCGCTCTGGCCTGAGGGCATCTCACCAGGGACCTCTTTTCCTAAGTGTGTTCTGGGAGTGGGGGCTGTCCTGGAGACACAGAAGCCTCTGATGGTCACAGGTGGGTTCTCAGGTTCAAGGTCACTGAGCAGGACGGAGACTGATACTCAGCTGGTGTTCCCTGACCTTGTACTGCTGACTAGCAGATGAGGAGCCACCAACAGCTGCCCAGCCCTCCCGAGGACCCCCCCGATCCCTCACCCCACTCCTGGGACAGGAGAGAGAAAGCTGAACATAACATGAACTTCCGAGGGGTTGGAATCCATTCTGATGAGTGGTACCCACGCCCTGCTAGTTGTGAAACATTTTAACTCCGCCCTGATGAAGCACCCAGGACCCGCCAACCTTCCCCCTAATTCTCCCGACCACCTAGAAGAAGGGGATGACATCCCCATTTGGACGTTAGAAATATATGGAGAAAAGAACACATTGCTTTATGCCTTAGAGTTTGCATTTCTTTTCATCTTACTCTACGTGACATCTCTTCGTTCAAAGTCAATATGCAGAGGTGCTGTGTTGACATGAAGTGTCTGAGGTTAAACTGAATTGAGTTTCATTTACTAATATAATCAAAGGGGGAAAATTCCCATTTTACAAAGGAGTTAGGCCCAGACGGGTCAGTGCTTACCTGGGGCTGCTCCCAAGATCTGGAAGGGGCCTCCCTTCCCCTCATACACGCCCATTCACCGCCCTGGGCCCCATCCAACCCCTCATGCAACAATACGGAAGAGAGGGAACCCTAGGCAGGACAGACGCCACTCCTTGTCATTTAGGGACTGAATAAAATAGAGAAAATACAGATGCTAATATTCTCAGGACTGGACAGGAGCTCAAAGATAAAAGAGAATCCAACCTTTTCACCTGAGGAAGCAGAAACTGAGGCTCAGAGGAGGGGAGTCACTTGCCCAAGGTCACACAGCAAAGCAGAGCTGGAAGATCACTCTGACTCAGCGTGATGTGGTTGGAAGGCCTCACATTCTGGTCTCAGAGCATTCTGGAATCCTAGTCTCACTGTACAACTTCTGGCTCTGGGACTCTGGGCAAATCACTTCCCTTCTGTGAGCCCCAAATGCCCATTTGTCAGAGGAAGGTCAGAAATCCAGACCTCCTTATTTGCTGGGTCCCCTGGTCCGGTCTCTGCCTCTCTCTGAGCCTCCGTTTTTTCCCCTGACTCTAAGGCCCCAGAGAGGAAGATCTTTGGAAATGGGGGCGGCGGCGGTCTGCAGGATGGGGCCCGGCTGGCTGCCCTACCTCCCACATGTGTCCTGAGATGGGGCAGTCAGCCCACGAGTGCTCCACGCTGAGGCCCAGCTTCCCATTGGAGAAGACCATCAGGCTGAAGGATTTGTCAAACCAGCTGCGGGGGGAGAGTTCAGAGTGGTCACCAGAGAGCGAGGACCAGCAGGGAACGCGGGGTACCCTCTGTGGGCCTTGTGGGGGCTCCAGGGTGGGGAGATTTTTCTGGGAATCGGGGCTGGTGGGGGCATCTTTAAGAGGGTAGGGGTCTCTGCTGGGTGGTTCTGGATGGTCTCTGAGAGGTGTCCCGGGTTTGGGGTGCCTGCAGGAAGGTCTGAGGATTTGGTGGCCTGCAGTTCTGAGTCTGAGGTCCCCCGGCTCACGGTTCTGGTTGGTGGGGGAGGGTCTCTGGGTCGAGCGGTCCCAGATTTGGCATTTGGGGGGTCCTCAGATCTGGGGTCCGCGGGTCTGGGGTGCTGAGTCTGGAGTCCCAGTCTAGGGTTTCTGAAGGTCTGAGGGTCCAGGTCATGGGTTGGTGGCCTCAGATCTGGGGTTCAGGAGTTGGGTTGAGATCTGGGGTCCCAGGTCTGCAGGTTATCTGGGTCCAAGGTCCCCAGGTCTCAAGACGTGGGGTCCGGGGTCCTCAGCTTCTGGGGTCGCAGGTCAGGGTTGGGGGGTCCCCAGGGCCCCCCAGCTGACTCACCGGTCGTGGCCCCTGCCTGCCAGCAGGGCGTGGGCATAGGCATCCAGCGAGGCTGCGGGGTCCTCCCTGGCCAGCCCCGCGGGCTCCGAGTCGAGTGACACAAAAAAAGCAGCCCCTTCCACAGCCTCCAGGGCATCCCCCGCCCGGGTCTTCAGGGACCTCCGCACCTGGGCCCACATGTCCCTGTCGGGGGACGTGCCTGAGCCCCGGCTGGCCCTCCCCCCTGCCCAGCCTCCGATCCCCCGGCCCCCAACCTGCCCTTCCGCAACCTCAGGCCCCTGGGTGCCTCCCCTCCGACCCTCACCTGGGAGCGGCCGTCAGAGCCGCCAGGTGCTCCTCGTGGGGGCAGGCGGGCGAGGGGTCGTCCAGGATTCGCTGGAACTGCTGCTCCAGGGCCCGCGGGGACAGCAGGCCACTTTGGGAGTGGGTCCCCACGCGGAAGAAGCGGCCCCGGTGGAAGACGGCCACGTGTCGGCTGTCACGGAGGTGGCGGATGTGGTCTGGGATGGTGTGGGCAGATGCGTGGAGGGCAGAAAGGTGGGACACATTATAAGAATAACAACCACTTATTAGCCCTTTCGTGTGGCTTGCACTGTTCTTAGCGCTCATTTAATCCTCATCACCGTATGTCCCCTTCTTATCCCATTTTAGAGATGAGGAAACTGAGGCTCAGAGAGGGTGATAACTTGCCCAAGGTCACACAGCTAGGGAGCGACGGAGCTCGGATTCGAACCCAGGAGGCTGGCTCCAGAGAACGTGCCCTTAGTCATGACACTGTCCCGCCTCTGTCAGGGAGGAGGGGACAGGGGTCTCACCTTTTTGGATGCCAGGAATGCGCGTGGTGTTGAATATCTTCTCATACTGGGCAGAGCATAAGGGCCGCATTCCCATCAGCAAAGTCTGCAGGAGACCGTGGGCTCGTGAACTGCCTCCCAGGACCCCCGTGGCCGCACGGCCACAGGACCACGGCCTCGGTCCCAGCCCACAGCGGCCCTCTCACCGGCAGGATCTCCTGGCGGTTCAGGCGGTGGCGGTACAGGAGGAGCGCGTGGACCGCGTTCCCCGCGCGAGCCGCCTGCACCGGCGTGGGCGTGACGTACAGGAAGTCCTGGAGGCCGGCGAGGGGACAGGCAGACACCCGGGGTCAGATTTGCCCCTGGTGGGAGCCCCGACCCCAAACGCAGGTCCTGACCCCAACCGAGGGTGCGGGATGGTGAATTCCACACTGTGATTCGGGTCACGAACCCTCAACCCCACATCCCACCCAGGCCCCGGGGAGCCAGGATCCCCAGCCTCTCCCCATCTCCCAGCCCCGCCCCTTCTCACCATCATATAATAGTTGCTGTTCACCATCAGCGAGTTGCGGGAGCGCAGGTACACAAATTCTTCCCACCAGTCACTGACCTGGGAGTGGGACAGAGAGACAAACAGCTGGGGTGGCTGGGGCCGACAGGGGGGGACAATGGGAGGGGTGAGCACCCCCAGACATTGCTGTGTCAAACAGGGAGGGTGGAGCTCAATGAAGGGGGCCACTGTGATCAGTAACTAGCCATAACCTGGGTGTCCATCAATGGAGCATCAGCTGGCCAAATCCAGCAACACTCATGGTGTGGAATACTATGCAGCTGGTAAAAAGAACAAGGTCCATTTATATTACTGACACAGAATGGGCACCGACACACGCTGCCCAGTGAAAAAGGCTGGGCGCACAAGAAGATGTGTGAAATGATCCCATCTGAGATTTTAAAAATACCGCTATGACCCAAGTGTCCATCAACAGATGAATGGACAACAAAAATGTGGTCTATCCATACAATGGAAAGTTAATCTGAAAAGGAATGAAGTTCTCATACAGGCTGCCACACGGCTGGACCCTGAAAACGTTATGCTAAGTCAGACACAAAAGGACTAATAGCGTGTGATTCCACTTCTATGAAAAATCTAGACTAGGCAGATTCTTAGTGACAGGAAGTAGAATAGAGCTTACCAGGACGGGGGGGAATTGGGGATGGGGATGTTTTTCCTAACAGGTACAGAGTTTCTGTTTCGGAGGACAAAAAAGTTCCGGAAATGGATAGTAGGGAAGGTTACACAACAATTGGGAATGTACTTAATGCCACTGAGTTGTACACTTAAAAGTGCTCAGGGGCCAGCCCCGTGGCCAAGTGGTTAAGTTCACGCACTCCGCTCCGGTGGCCCGGGGTTCGCGGGTTTGGATCCTGGGCACGGATCTACACACCACTCATCAACCCATGCTGTGGTGGCGTCCCACATAGACCTAGAATGACCTAAACTAGGATATACCGCTATGTATTGGGGCTTTGAGGAGAAAAAAAAAAAAAAGGAAGATTGGCAACAGATGTTCGCTCAGGGCCAATCTTCCTCACCAAAAAGCATATGCAAAAAAAAGTGGTTAAAATGGTAAATTTTATGTTATATATGTTTTATCACAAGAAAAAATTATATATATTATGTGATATATATGTATATGTCTGTGTGTGTATTTATATTCCTGGGTACAAATATATGTATATAAACACTTAGAAAAGACTCTGATTGAAGTGTGTCTCATAGGTGATGGTGGGAGGGACAAGAATTAAAGAGAGGTGGTCGGAGGGGACTTGAATGTTTCCTAGATGACATAGAATCTCATAGACTCTGTGAAGACAGATACATATTTACTTGCATCTTAAAGTCAATGGAATCCTACACATCCTTACACTTAGCCCAGGTGGAATGCACTTGTCATTCCCTGGGAATGTGCTACATCTTCTGGAAAAATCCAGAACATTCCAGCAAATGCTGGAAAAGTCCTATACCTTGATGTAGGCCGTGCTTATGTGGTCACACACACACACACATAAAACTTCATCAAGCCATACGCTTAAGATTTGTGCATCTTACTATATGTACAACATTGTAACGTTATACGGATAACATATAACATTTTTTAAAAAACCAACCAAACACACCAGCATCAAAGCTGGCTGAAGGGTGTCTATGGCTCAGAAGAAAATCCTGGAGATAATTGTGGAGCAAGATTTTAACTCTCAGGAACCAAATGGTTGGGCCAGGGAGGTGGTGATGAATCAGACCTGGTTAGAAAGTGTCCAGAGCAAAGCCTAAATTAGGCAGGTTTTACGAAAAGCTGCTTTAGTACCCTGCACCAATGGCTTTAATTACATCATACGATCTTTCAGGAAGTGCCACACTGCAAGGTTCTTGACAGCACAGAGGATGAAGCCGTGTGGAAGGCAGGAAGATACGGACAAGTCTGAATCAAAAAGCAACCGCGAAGACTTGGAGTCTGAAGGCAGAAGTCTTAGGGACGCCCTGGCCGATTTATTACATTTACAGTTTCCTTTTTTCAGTTTGCTCAGGAGTGATAGTTGATATAAATCCATGTCTAAAAGAAGGCTAAAGGAGCTCTTTCAATTTACAGTTGATTCTCGTTTCTCGCGGTAGTTATGTTCTCTAAAGTCGCCGCGAACGCTGGATCAGTGAATACTGAACCACTGATCCTGGGGAAATACGGGGTTAGCTTCCTTCGAGTCTCTGGTGACATTTTCATCAACAAATCAATATATAAGCTGGTTTTATGTGTGTTTATCTTTAAAGACACCTTATTTAATATATATCATTGATTAGGTCACACTGAAGTCACGGCCAACAACTTGTGCCTGAATGAAGCTCATCTAACACACGTATTTTCTCCGCAGGGCACACCACAGCCTTCCCCCGCTTAGGAACGCCAGCCAGCCCTTCAGTGCCGCCCTGGGGGGCATTTTAAACAGCGAAATCACCAACAAAAAGCCTAAAAGTACAAACAACGTGAAACTAAGTAGATCACAAAAAAGACACTTGTTTACAGTACCAGAGCTGAAACAAGAAGGCAGAGTGTTGCCTGGCAACGAGCGCGAGATCCGGCAACTCAAATTTTTCTCCACTCTGCGCATGTCCACGAATGACCCCGAAAGTGCCGTGAGTACTGATTGGGGGGTTACGAATAAATGTTAGCAACTAGGCGAATTTGCAAATATGAAATTCATAAATAATGAGGCTCAACCTGTATAAACAGAGTACGTGATAAGAAAGTGTGTTTAGTTGGTCTCTTTTTTTTCTTTCTTGTAGATAAGATAATGGAGTATGTTATAATTGGCAATGCCTTAGAGATACGATGCAATATATCAGCGAGATACACACATATTGTGTGTGTGTGTGTGTATTTTTCTTTTTTTTTAAGAGCAGAATCTGGTGCAAGAGCATGAAGGAGAAAAAAATTAAAAACTAAGGCTTGGTTTCTGTCTTAGGTCTCCAGACACGACTCAGTGCCCTCCACTCGGCCTGTGTGACGGACCCTTCCATGCTGCTGTTCCTGGGGCTCTGGCCCAGACCCTCGGCCCTTCCCACTCCACATTCTCACCCCTGATCTTCTCGCCCAAGTCCAATGTTTCATTTTCCTTCCACAGCTGAGGGCCCTCGTTTGCTGTCACTGCCCAGGCCTCTCTCCTGAGCTCTCCCCGGGGCCTCTGGCTGCCCAGGAGCGTCTCCCCTGGACCCCCAGGTCGGTCACCGTCGCCTCCATGGAGCTCAGTGTCTTCACCCAAAAGCTGCTCCCCTTCTCCCACAGTCCCCAGGTGAGACTCACCATCTCCCACTCCCTCCCCTCACAGCCTGGCAGTTCCCAACCTGCCCTCCTGCCCCCTGACTCTCTCTGCCTTGTCCCCTCCTCTCTGTCCCACAGCCCCCTCTGAGGCCTCATCCTTTCCCCCTGGACCCTTACTCCAACCTCCCAGCCTCCAGCATCTCCCCTCCAGTCTTTTCCCACACCGGAGCTGACCTTCTCGGGGTCCCCCGGGCAGGGGACCCTGCTGATCCCTGCTCAGAATCCTCCCATGGCTCCCTAGCACCCTCAAGAAAAAGTCCAGGGTCCTCAGCGGGGGTCCAGGCTGCTCCCGCCTCTCCACCCTCCCCTCTCGTGACCACCACCCTTGAAACCCTTCGCTGCAGCGGGAGTAAAGCCCTTTTGCTCCCAGCCCAGGAGGGAGCAGGGGAGGCCCTGTGACTTTCCTACAGCCCATCTGTGCCCGGGCTGTTCCTTCCCACCAACCGGACAGCTTCAAATTCTCTCCAACCCTCAAGGCTCAGCCCTGATACTTTCTCCTCCCGAAGCTCTGCTCCTTTTATCCCGCTGCGGCCTCTCTGGCCACCCACGCCCGACACTACACCACCCCATCTGTCTCTTCATGGCTGCCTCGCCCTCATCACACGCTGTCTGACGGCTATTGACGGCTCCCACAGAATGAGAGGCCTGTAAGCCCCGATTTGGATGAATCGCTGACTCGCTCTGTGCCTCAGTTTCCCAAGGAGCCCATCTGAGTGCGATCAAGAACTTAGCTCCTGAACTCAGAATAGAAGCCCTTCTGGAGAGAGTGTCCTTAAGCAGAGTGACGGTGGAAACGAACTATTCTGCGGGCGGGGTTTAGAGTTGGCCGGCTAGGCGAGGGGCTGAAACTTTGGGATTGCGGTTCAAACACAGGCGGGTCGGGGGCGGAGCTCTGGGTGTGGGCGGGCCCCAGAGGCGGAGCTTGGATTATTGGAGAGTCGGGCTCAGAACGTTGGAGCCTGGGGGACAGGGCTCAGAATGTTGTAACGTGGTCATAGGATCCAGAATATCCGAGCATCTGGAGTGGGGTTTAAACTAATATTGAGCGCGGGGGCGGGGCCCGGAACAGTGGGCGCGGGGGCGGGGCTCAGACCAGTGGGCGCGGGGTCGGGGCTCAGACCAGTGGGCGCGGGGGCGGGGCTCGGCACGGTGGGCGCGGGGGCGGGGCCCGGGACGGTGGGCGCGGGGGCGGGGCTCAGACCGGTGGGCGCGGGGGCGGGGCCGGGGACGGTGGGCGCGGGGGCGGGGCTCAGACCAGTGGGCACGGGGGCGGGGCCGGGGACGGTGGGCGCGGGGGCGGGGCCCGGGACGGTGGGCGCGGGGGCGGGGCTCAGACCGGTGGGCGCGGGGGCGGGGCTCAGACCAGTGGGCGCGGGGGCGGGGCCGGGGACGGTGGGCGCGGGCGCGGGGCCCGGGACGGTGGGCGCGGGGGCGGGGCTCAGACCAGTGGGCGCGGGGGCGGGGCCCGGGACGGTGGGCGCGGGGGCGGGGCCCGGGACGGTGGGCGCGGGCGCGGGGCCCGGGACGGTGGGCGCGGGGGCGGGGCCGGGGACGGTGGGCGCGGGCGCGGGGCCCGGGACGGTGGGCGCGGGCGCGGGGCTCAGACCAGTGGGCGCGGGGGCGGGGCCGGGGACGGTGGGCGCGGGCGCGGGGCCCGGGACGGTGGGCGCGGGGGCGGGGCCCGGGACGGTCTCCTGCCTGGGCGGAGGCTCCGATCCCCGCAGGGCATGGGGCTGTGGGCGTGTCGTGGGCGGGGCGTAGGGTCGCAGGGTGAGGAGGGCGGGCTCAGCACCTTGGCGTTCGGGTGGGGGACTCACGTAATTGGACGCCCACCAGGACTTGAGCCGCAGGTACCACTGCAGCAGCGACGCCTGCAGCTTCAGGAATTCCTGCGCTAGGCCCGCCGTCCAGTCGAAGTCCTCGTCGGAGAGGACGGGCCGGACAGATTCCAGGTACTGAGGGGCAAGGCGGAGAAGAGGGTGGGTCACGGCGCCCGTCCGCCCCGGGCCGCCTCTCGCCCCATCCCGGGGTGCCGGGCCCACCTTGCGCACGGTGTCCTGCACGGAGGGCACGGGCTGGCGCGGCAGGGAGCGCTGGTAACTGAAGAGCATCGGATGGCGGCCGGAGAAGATGCGGACCAGGGCCTGGAGGAAGCGGGAATTAGCGGGTCATCGAACCCCTCACAGGGGCTGGGGACCAGGATGTGGTTGGGGGCGGGGGTGTGTGTAGCATCCCACGGAGAATGGGACACAGACCCAAAGAGAGGGACAGAGACCCAGAGAGAGGGGGACAAGGAAGTGGGTCCCGGCAGGACTTGAGTAGGGCTCTGCCCTTCCCATACCAGCCAGGTCTTGGTGGGTGAGGACATGGCTCCGTGGGGTTCCAGGAGCCAGCCGTGGTAGGACAGAAGCAGCCTCAGGGCGATGTGAAGTGTGAGGATCAGGGCTCCCCACAGACACGAGGCGAACAGCGCCGCTGCCAGGACCCCCCGAAGCCTGTGGTGCTGGCCACCCCTGGGGGACAGAAAGAGAGAACGGGCCTGGGTGTCCTGGCCTCAGAACCCCCCTCCCCTCCAGCCCCACCCAGCCCAGCCCTTCCTAATATTCTCTGACTCTGGCCTTTTGGCTGTGGGAGTCATATCTTATAGCATTAGAGTCAGAGAAATACACTTTCCTCATTGTAAAGGAGGCGTGGTCCTCTCTCAGCACCCTCCCTCTAGGATTCTGGGGACACCAAGCTTCTAAAATCACTTGCCATGGAAACTGGGTAGGTGCTTAACAAGTGGGAGATGGTATTTCTATTGAAGGGTCACTTTCCCCTCCCAGCTATCAAATGATGCTCTAAGGCGGTGGATCTCGGAGTGCGGCCCTTGGACCAGCAGCAGCAGCACCAGCTGGGAGCTTGTTGGAAACGCAGATTCCTGGTCCCACCCGGAGACCTACTAAGATGGGCTCTCTTCGGGTGCAGCCCAGCAATCAGTGTTTTAAGAAGCCTTCCAGGTGATTCCAATACGAACTCAAGTCTAGGGCACACTGGCCTAAAGCCACAGTAAATCAACACATCTGCAAAGTTGCCATCAGACAGACGTGAGCAGAGCCCACCTGGAGGACCTGGGGCCAGTCGTGTCCCCTCTGCAGACTGAGCAAATCTGGCCTTCCTGGAAATTTCTACCTCCGATCCTGGATCTTCTCTTTGGGGCCGTCTGCACAAAATCTGAACGTCCTTCCCCAGGAGGACTAATCCAAAGCTAAGAACCTGCCACGTCACTTGCCTCTGGTTCCCAGACCTTTCCCAAAGATGAGAGCAACGACTATAATAATTCAATCAAGCTCGTTTAGTAACCTCCTGGCACTGGACTGAATATTCCACATTCTTCCAACTAGTCTAAGAAGCAATTATTTTTACCCCCATTTTACAGATGAAGACCCTGACACCAAGAATGGTGAAGTCTCTTGGCTGAGGCTACACCACTGGAGACTAGCCAAGCTCATACTTTTGTTAGTATATATAACCGTATCTGGACATTTTCTAGTTGTCACCATCCCTCTTAGTAAGAAGCAGCCAGGATGGAAAATGTGCAGAGAGAAGAGAGGAAATCACCTCCTTATTGTTGATGCTCTACCTTTGTTAATCTGTCCCAAAGTAAGTCTCAGAGGTTACTTTTCTTTAGCAGGCACGGCACACTGATAGAGAATGGGGAGCAGGGAAAGGGATTAGGGAGGTTATTGGGCTGAAATGGGGGACCTCACCAGTCTGGCAGCAACTCTTTGATCTTCTCCATGAGTCCTAGGGAAGGATCCAGCTGGAGGAACCAGGCAAGCTGGATTGCACTGAAGAGGAAGAGCCAGCTGAGGGGGCTGGCGGGGAAGACACCAGTGAGGAAGTCGTTCTGCGGGGAGGAAAGGGCATCCATTCAGTCAGGCATCCCATCCTCTAAGCATCCTTCTGAGATACTGATCAGGCACCGAGCGTGTGCTGGGCCCTGAGCTGGGTGCTCAAGACCCAGAGGGGAACAGACAGATCTAGGTCCTGCCCTCAGGGAGGTCAGGCCAGAATGGAGCAAGGGCTCCTGGCGATGGAACAGGGCCCAGGAGGTCTGTGGTGGCAAGTTGCTCAGCCCAAGGGAGTCAGGGAGGGCTCCCTGGAGGAGGTAACTCTCAGGCAGGACCCCGAAGGCGAGACTGTCAAAAAGGCAAAGTGACTGGGCCAGGCCCCAGTGGCCTGGTGGTTACGTTCAACGTGCTCCACTTCAGCAGCCTGGGTTCAGGTCCCGGGCACAGACCCACACCACTTTGTTAGCAGCCATGCTGTGTTGGCGGCCCGCATACTGAAAAAAAAAGGGAGGAAGATTGGCACAGATGTTAGCTCAGGGCAAATCTTCCTTGGCAAAATGGTCCCCCGTATACAGCAGGGTCTGGAGCGTGGGATGCCTTCAAGAATTGCCTGGCCATGCTATAATGACCAAGACAAAAAATAACAAATGTTGCAGAGGATGTGGAGAAAAGGGGACCCTCATCCACTGCTGGTGGGAATGCAAACTGGTGCAGCCACCATGGAAAACAGTATGGAGATTCCTCATAAAATTAAAAATAGAAATACCACATGACCCAGCCATCCCACTACTGGGCATCTATCCAAAGAGCTTGAAGTCAGCAATTCCAAAAGATTTATGCAGCCCTGTGTCCATCGCAGCATTATTCACAACAGCCAAGACATGAGAGCAACCCAAGTGCCCATCAACGGATGATTGGATAAAGAAGATGTGGTGTATGTAAACAATGGAATACTACTCAGCCATAAAAAAGGCAAAATCATCCCATTCACAACAACATGGATGGACCTGGAGGGTACGATGTTAAGCGAAATAAGTCAGACAGAGAAAGACAAACACTGAATGATTTCACTCCTATGTGGAAGATAAACAAGCACATGGACAAACAGAACAGATTAGTGATTACCAGAGGGGAAGGGGGAGGGCGAGGGCAAGGGGGGTGAAGGGGCACATATGTGTGGTGACAGATAAAAATTAGACTGCTGAGGGGCCGGCCCTGTGGCTGAGTGGTTAAGTTCGTGGACTCTGCTCCGGTGGCCTGGGGTTTGTCAGTTCGGATGCTGGGTGTGGACCTACACACTGCTCATCAAGCCATGCTGTGGTGGCGTCCCACATAGAAGAATCACAAAAACCCACAACTAGGATACACAACTATGTCCTGGGGCTTTGGGGAGGAAAAAAAAAAAAAAAAGAGGAAGATTGGCAACCGATGTTAGCTCAGGACCAATCTTCCTCAGAGAACTCGGGCCTGGAGCCCCACCCTCTGGGCTCACATCTCTGCTCTGTCACTAACTAGCTGAGTGACCGCAAGCAAGTGACTTCACCTCTCTGTGCCTCAGTGTCCCCATCTGTAGAATGGGAACAGTCTCAGTACTTGGCTCATAGGACTGTCACAAGCATTGGGTGAGACAATATCATCCACAAATGCTGATGGCAGTCCTATGGCAGTGACAAGACAGCAAGACTCCTGCTCTCAGCAGAGGTAGAGACAATACCTATGTTTTGTGGGGTTTTTGCTTTTTTTTTTTTTTTTTTTTGGTGAGGAAGAGTGGCCCTGAGCAAACATCGGTTGCCAATCTTCCTCTTTTTGCTTGAGGAAGATTGTCTCTGAGCTAACACCTGTGTCCATCTTCCTCTATTTTGTATGGGGGATGCTGCCACAGCCTGGCTTGACAAGCGGTGCTAGGTCCATGCCGGGGATCCGAACCTGGGAACCCCAGGCCACGGAAGCGGAGCACGTGAACTTAACCATTACGCCAACGGGCTGGCCCGTCACAATCCCTACATTTTAAAGGCTTTCGTGTTGTGGGTCAGATGGCAGAGAAACATGAATCAGGGAGGAGGGCTGGGAGGGGGCGGATTGCGTAGCTCAGAGCCGGCGCACAGGAGGCGCTCAATCCACGTTAGTTATTACAACGATCCTTTCTGTTGCTACCCTCCTTCTCATTGCGGATTGATTTACTTGACATCTTCCTTTGACTTGGCAGGAAAAGGTTAGTGACCACTGTGGTTATTTTTGTTGTTTAATTTTTCTTTTGTTTCTCCCTCCCCCAAAGCCCCCGTGCGTGGTTGTATATCCTAGCTGTAGGTCCTTCTGTGTGAGCCACTGCCATAGCACAGCTGCTGACAGCTGGGTGGTGTGGTTCCATGCCCGGGAACCGAATCCTGGCCGCCAAAGGGGAGCATGCCGAACTTTAACCACTAGGCCATCCGGGCTGGCTCTGCTTTTTCTTTTTCTTTTCTTTTCTTTTCTTTTTTTGAGGAAGATTAGCCCTGAGCTAACGGCTGCCAATCCTCCTCTTTTTGCTGAGGAAGACTGGCCCTGAGCTAACATCGTGCCCATCTTCCTCTGCTTTATACGTGGGACGCCTGCCACAGCATGGCTTGCCAAGTGGTGCCATGTCCACACCCGGGATCCGAACCGGGGAACCCCGGGCCTCCAAAGCGGAACATGCGCACTTAACCGCTGCGCCACCGGGCCGGCCCCTGGCTTTTCTTTTTAAAAGTCGCCCATCCTCGCGTCTGGGGCTCTGAGCTGCAACAGCACAGGGGCTTCCTAACAACAGGAAGCGCTTCCCGAGGCCGGCGCATCGTTAGTCATTTCAGTCTCCGGTAGCTCAGGAAGGGAGTCCTTATTATTATCTCCGTTCCTGGGAGAGGAAGCTGAGGGGGTAAGTTTGAAGACCTCGTCCAAGGCCATGCAGCTGGGCATTGGTGGAGTCGGGATCTGAACCCGGTTCTCCGGCTCCAGGATCCACTATCCACCGCTGAAACCATCCGGATGCCTGGTGACTCTCGTGCAGTGGGACGCCCTGCAAGGGACCGCACTCTGGGGTCCTCTGTGTCTCCGGGTCTCATATTCATCTGGAAATCATTTCGGGGAACACTCTGAGCGCCTGCTGATGAGCCGGCCGCTGGGTGCTGGATACTGTACCACGTGCTTGGCTAAGTGACCCACTGCATGTAATTCACAGCGGCCCTGTGGCATAGGTACAGGGACCAACTGCATTCTAGAAAAGCCACCCAGGATAGTGGGCATCAGCAGGGGCTCCAGAGCCAGATTGCTAATTGTAGTTCTGCCCCCAGTGCTGCATCTTAGCTGCTGTGTGACCTTGGGAAACTGAAAGCACCTCTCTGGGCGTCAGTTTCTTCATCTATAAAACGGGATTAACGATGGGTCTACTGTAGGATGCCCTAATGAGGACTGGAGGAGTAATAGATTTAAAGGGCTTGGTTAATATAGAGCCCGGGACATGCCGCTACCTAATATGATTTTAGACATGAGGAAGCACAAGCTCAGAGAAGTTACTGCCGTGCCCGAGGTCACACAGCACCTCTGTGGGGCAGAAGATAAGAATGGCGATGCTGGACTGGTCACTTCTATGAGCCAGGCCTCCTGCCAAGGCAACTAATGCTTACATCAATCCCTCGAGGCAGGGACCGGCAGGGTTCCCTCTTTGTAAATGAAGAAACTGAGGCTTGGCCATGAGTCTACGGAATTTGCCCCCTGGTGATGCTGAGGGCTGTGGCTTCAGGGGGGCTCCTGGGGTCCCCCCGGAAGAGGAAGGACATGAGAGCTCCAAGTGACCATCAGGGGGAGAGGTGGCTATGTGATGGAAAGATAAAAGTGACCATTATTACAATGATCAGTTCATACTAATGGGAGGGTCTGGTGGGGCCATTGGCCATAGGGGACATTTGCCTCTGAAAAGGGACTTAGGGGTCGACTTGAACGCAGAGGTGACAGTCAAAATATTCGACAATGCGATACTGGTCAAAATCTGTCTATAAGCATAGAAATCACAACCGTGGTCGCCTCGAGTGGGAGGTGCTGCCTAGCAAGGGGCTTGAAGGAACATTCTAGAATAGTGGCAATGCTGTCCTGATGGGAAGTTGGCTACACAGGTATTTTAAAAATCCAAGGACTGTATATTTTAAAAATCTGTGCAGTTTTCTGTATGTAATTAGATCTTAGTTTAAATATATACATGGATGTGTATGTATATGTGTGTTTATATATCTAACCACAGGTTAATGGCCACATGTTAATGCTTTAGTTGATGGATTGGGCAGAGGCCTAGGGGGTCCCATGGGCAGGGCTGAAGGGGAGTCGTTGGGCGTTTGGGGTAGTCGCGGCTATTTACCCACTGCAACAGATACATCTCTCTCTCTCTCTCTTTTTTTTTTTTTTTGCTGAGGAAGATTGGCCCTGAGCTAACATCTGTTGCCAATCCTCCTCTTTTTGCTTGAGGAAGATTCGCCCTGAGCTGACATCCGTGCTCATCTTCCTCTATTTCGTATGTGGGTCGCTGTCACAACAGGGCTGACGAGTGGTGTAGGTCCACATCTGGGATCTGAACCCAGGCCACAGAAGCAGAGCGCACCGAACTTAACCACTAGGCCATGGGGCCAGCCCCATGGAAAAGATACAGCTCTATCTTAACAATCAGTGTCTCCGCTTTGGGACATCCTCCTGGGCTGCCCTTTATTTAATTACAACACCCCCCCCCTTCCCCGCCCACTTTACTGGGCTCCATAGGCCCCGTCACTCACCATCTAACATACTCTACGTTCTGTTTATTTATCTTTCTTAGTGCCTCCTCCTCCAACTAAATCCAGAGCTCCTTGAGCACAGGAGTCTGGCTAGCTGGCTCCCTGCCGAGTCCCCCGTGCCCTAAACAGTGCCAGGCCCCTTAACCATCCAGGTGCCATCAATATTTGGTGAACGAGTCACAAACGATGTTATCAAAACCTAACCCTCACTCGGCACGCGCCACGGGCCGGGCTCTTGGCTGAGTGCTTACAGGTAAGAATTCATTTCATCCTGCAGACTGTCCTGTGAGGGAGGTGCTCTCCTCATCCCGCGTTACATGTGGGGAAACTGAGGCTCAGAGAGGCGCGCTGGCCCAAGGCCACACAGCTAGTCAGTGGCAGAGCCAGGACCCAATTCAGGCTGAGGCGATGCCACAGGTGCTCAAGACCTCTGTTCACAGAGGGTGTAACCCGCAGGGAGGCGCTGTGTGGTCACAGTGCCCGAGCTCCAGAACCGGGGCCCCTGGGGCAGACGTGGGTTCTGGTTAGATGTTGGGCTCGGGCTTCGGGAACAAAGGCGAGGAGGGGGCGTTTGGTCCGTCAGAGCTGGGGCAGAAGTGGCGAGGGAGAAGTGGAGCGTCCGGACATTGGGGCTCCCATCTCAGAAGCGTAGGGAGGGCACCCCGCCTACTGGACGGGGAAACTGGGGGCTCAGGAGCAGGCGCAAGGAGGGGCCCTCCGACCCCAGAGGCAAGGGCTAGGGGAAAGGAGGGGCCTTCAGGATTGGGGTGCCGGCTGCCCAAGATCTTGATCAGGTCATGGGGTTCTGGAATGGGGAGCCCCCACTTTAAAGCCTGGAGATGAAAGGGAAAGACGAGAGGTGCCCCATGAGAGAAGGGGACTGAGTTCTAGAAATTGGGGTGGAAGGTGTGTGGGGGGTGTGGGGAAAGTGGGGGGGGCTGTCGGAGAAGTGGGTGCAGTAGGTGAATAGGGGTTCGCAGTAGGTCAGGTAACCGAGCCCAGAAGTGAGCCACAGCGAACCCAGAAATAGCTTTAAGGGCTCCTGGAAGCGGACATCAGAATTCCCAGGAGGGGTTGATGAGATCCCAGAAGCGGGACCACCAGCATGCCGGAAGTGCAACCCGGAAGCAGGTAGCCGCCTTCCCGGAAGGAAGGAGACCACGCCGCAGCCCTCCTCACCCAGAATCGGGAGAGATGCCTTTTCCAGGAGCGCAGCCCGGAGACGTAGATCTCCTGCAAGACGGGCGCGCTGAGCTCCGCTTCCCCCCCGTCCGAAGTCAGCGAGGGTCGGAAGCCCACGGCCTGGTGCGCTTCAGCCATGTCACGCTAGAGCCCTGGGAGGGGGACAGAGGGTCATTCTCCAGGTCCCCAGTCCCCTCCTCCCGCAGACCCGGGAGTCCGGGCCCCCAGCCGCCTCCTCCCTCCCACTCAGGCATATAGGACGCCCGCTCATCCTTCTCTCACCACCTGAGGGGTCTTGAGGGTCCCAGCCCGAGACCCCAGTGTTTTGGGGGACGTCAGTGGAGACCTCTGTGAACGCATAGAGAGGCGGGAGGGATAACTCGCGTTAACCCCTTTTGCGGCTCTGCTGAGAACGTGGTGCGGGGGCAGCGCCCCCCCCCCCCCACATAGGTCTTTCAAGATTCGGGGGTGGGGGCAGGAAACCGGTCCAGGGTGAGTTTCGAGATCTCGAGAGAAAGTCCCAGACCTATTTAAAGCGAACACCTGCCGGACGTTGGCACTGTCCACCCCATTTCCGCTTCCCATTCCAAGGCAGGGGGCGAGGGGGGGATGTCTATAAATTCATCCGCTCTGGGGTGGCCCAGCGTCCCCTCACCCCCGCCCCGTGTTGGAGGGGACGGGGGAGGGAGCGCCCTACTGCGCATGCCTCGCAGCCAGGGATGCTGAGGCTGGGAGCCGAGGCGAGCGTCGAGAACAAGTGATGGAGAGGCCGGCACGCCCGACCCAAGACACAGGCCCCCAGCCCCCTCCTCCGCTCCGGTGCTTACCTCGCTGAGTCAGGGGGCCGCCGATCGGATCCTGGGCACCAAGCCCGAGTACACCCCCCACCCCGACCCCCGATTTAGAGCGCCGGACCCAAGTCTCCCACTTGCATATGTCCAATCTCAGTGCGACGAGTCCACGACTTGGTCAACGGGTCTCCGGAGCTCCTGCCCGCCCCCGATTGTCCAACATCCAGGAACCCCGATTTCGGTCTCGCGTGCGCCTAGCCCGGTATTCCAGCCCCCGGCTTTGTCCCCGCCCCCTTGCAATCGCGGCCTCCTGTCCCCGCCCCCTTCGGGTCCCAGCGTCCAATCCGCTCCCTCCGTTCGATCCCCAGTCCTCGGTCTCCGGCTGCCCGGCCCGATTCTCCAGCGTTCGGCCTCCCCGGTTTCAGGCAGCATCTCCGCTCTGAGCACCGGGCTCTTCGGCTCCCCAGGCCGCTTTGTCTCTCTCGCTCTCCTTTCTCTTCGAGGAACGGGGCTCAGCTTGGAACGCACAGCCCACCTCTGAGTCAGTCGAGTCACGCGCGTGAGGTATCCAGCCGGAGCGGATGGCAGCCCTACCACTCTGCGGGGGGCGGAGGGCTGCTTTGGGGTCAGGTCGGCCCACCAAAGCCCCCCACGGGAGGTGCAGCTGCATGAGTTGAGTTGGCGCGAAAGAGGCGCTACGGAGGATTGGATTCAAGTTAGACAGCCAGAGGGACTTCCGTGAGGGAACAGGTGCATGGATAAAGGGGAAGAATATATTAGGGACCGGGCTCGGATTGGGAGGCCGGAATGGGCACAGACAAGCAGAGACTGAAACATGGAGCTCTCGTTTTATTCGGCTCTGGACGTGAATATTCTTTGTCCATGCTGGGTCCAGCCCAGTCACAGCCTGGGGCGGGGCACGGGGGAGGGAAAGATGGTCTGTGAGCCCAGGAGGTAGAGTTAGGGGCAAAGAAACTTGGGGTCTTGGCCCCAATCTACAGATGGATAAACTGAGGCGAGGAGAGGAGCAGAGACGTGCCCGACGTCACGCGGCGAGCTGGGCCCTGCGCTGGCTTCGTTGTCGCAGGCTGGGGTCCTGGAGCCGCAGCGGGACGCTGGCCCCGCGCCGCCGCCGGCGCCCGTAGCTGCGGGGGTCCTGGGGCTCGCGGCCGGCCTTCGCCGAGGGCTCCTTGGTGGAGGCGGAGCGCAGCCAGTGTAGGATGTCTGGCAGGCGGTGGGCCTGGCACGTGCCCAGGGAACAGGGGCGCCCGCGGGGCTGGGGGGCCTGGGGCCCGGGCCGCCTGCGGAGGGAGCGGGGGAGAGCGGGTTCGCGCTGGCACTTCACCGTCCCATCCCCCGACAAGGGCGCACGCGCCCCGCCGGCTCCTTCCCGCCCTGTGCCCGCTGCCACCGGCCCTTCTCACCTGCCCGCGGAGTCCGGGTCCCCCAGGACTGAGGAGGCGAGGAGACACAGCAGGAGGATGTGGGCGGCCATCGCGGGGTGGGGCGGGGAGAGCGGTGGGCGAAGCAGCCCCTCCGGGGTGCGGCCCCGCCCCCTCCCCGCGTCCGGATGATGCCCTCTGAGCGCCCGCTGTAGCTGGGACTCAGGACCGGTCCCCACTTCCCAAGCGGGGTAAACTGAGGCCGAGTCTAGGAGCCTGCACCACGCCAGAAGGGCAAGATGAGAACCCGCACCCACGAGGCCCTTGTGGGCATGCTGTCCCGCCGCGGCGCTGTCTGTGCCCCTGGGAGGCCTTGGGAGACGCGACCCTTTAAGGCCGAGGGTAGAGGGGCGGGGCAGCTGACACCTGCAAGTGGTGACAAGGCAGCTGGCTTCCAGGAAAGGGATGGGGGCAGGGAAACGCTGGGCTCCAGTGTAGATGTGACCTCACCCTCACCCCAACCCTGACCAGCCTCTCAGGGGCCAGGCGACTTCCAGAGGGGGCCGGGCAACGTGGGACATGTGCCGTCGGAGCCGTCTGGGGTTGGGGACAGAGACTGGGCCCCAGCATAGCTGGCACGGACACCATCCCGGAAGAGGAGGTGTAGACAGGTGTGCCGGGCCAGTGCCCCAGCTGTGCTGAAGCCGGTGTAGTCAGGGCCATGGAAAGACCTGCATGTTGTCTCGGGTCATCCAGGCAGTGTGGCCAGCACCCTGGGGGACAAGGGGGCTCTGTGGACAAGGCCATGGGAAAGGACATGTGTAGGCAGCCCCTGGGGAGCTGTGAGGGAGGGGACCGGGGCCTTGGCGTCCGTCTCTGTAAAGTGGGGAGGCCCTGCTGCCCTAAGGTGGGCTCCCCCATGGACCCCCACCCCCAAGTTATAAGCCCCCCCCCAGACTCAGTTTCCCCAGCTGCAGAGGGCAGGGCAGTAGTCACTGCCAGTCAGCCCTGGCCTGGCCTTGGAGGGTCCCAGACAGGAAAAAACAGCCAGAGAGGAACAATGTGTGTGTTGGGGGGGAGGCGGGGAGCCGGCCTTCTGGGAAACAAGGGCCCAGCTGTGCTGGGAACCCCCACCCCCACCCTCCCCCAGCCCAGCAGGGCAGCCCAGAGCAGAAGCCTCAGGGACAGGAGGGAACAGGGCAGAACAGTGTCTCAGGGGAAGGGGGACACAGACCCCGAGAGAGGGATCAGGGAAGAGACCCTGGGAGAGAGGTGAGCCGTGAGCTGGGCCAAGACCCTGAGGAGGAGGGCTGCAGGGCGCAGAGACCCTCCAAGGCGCGAAAGGGAACCAGACCCAGAGACACAAGTGGGAACGCTGTCCCGATGTCCCGGCACTCCCGGTGGCCACCGTGGCCCCTGCCGACGGACCCGCCCCCGCCCTGCCCCCAGGAAGCGGAGCCGGCCCAGCTGAGGATTTATTGGCGTAAATGCAACCATATAAAAACATAAGTTATGAAAAACACAGTCACGATGTGCCCCGCCCCCCGGCCCAGGCCCCTAAAACCCCCTTCTGTGGGAGGGAGGGAGAGGAAGGGGGACCCCCGAAACCAGCTAAGAATGCCGCAGCCCCTGGGTGCGCGCAGGGCCGGCCGGCCCGGGGAGAAGCGCGCCCCTCAGCGCATCCGGTAGTCGGTGGAGCAGGACAGCTCGCACAGCTGGCCCTTGAAGTCCAGGTCGATGGTGAAGTCCAGGTCGCGCTGTGGGGAGAGGGCGGGCGTGAGGGGGACCGTGCTGGGCGGGCGGAGATGCACAACTGTGGGGAGGCGGCGGAGGGGGTCCCAGCTGTCCACACCCCGCCCCAGAGACCCCAGGGTCCTGCTTTTAGCTCATGTCCAGACTGCAGAATCCATGTTGCTGGTCCCACCCAGCATCTGCCCTTAATCTGACTCCCAGTGACAGCGCCACGTGACATCCTCAAACTGTCCCTGGGGGCCAGAGCTCAGCTGGTCTGTCTCTTGCATCAGGAGATTTTCCCCCATTGAGACTATTTGCATCAGCAAAAGTCATTTCTTCCTTCTTTTATAAGGAAACCCCTCTCCGGGACACTTCCTCCTCCCGAAAAACTTGACAGCAAACTTCGATGGCCCCCCGTCCCCGCTCCCAAGCGGCCAGGAAGCCAGCACTCCTGTGCCCCCCGGGCCCTTCCACTCTGGAAAGGCTGGGGCCCAGTCACCAGCGACCTCTGCCCTCGGTCCTCACTGACCCTCACCTGGGCTCCTGGCTTCCACCTCCCTCTCCGGGTGTCTGTCTCTAGTCTGTGGCTTCCCACCCCCGGCACCCCCAAGGCTGGGCAGTACCACTTTTCAGTTGGGGGACTCCTCGTTGCTCTGTGCACCCCCAGGCCTACCCCCTAGAGGCCAGTAGTACCCCGTCTTCAGTGGTGACACCCCAAAACGTTTCCAGACCTAGACGGCGGGCGAGAGCCTGGCGCACTGCCCTCCATCCGGCTGCTCTGAGCATCCTCCAGCCTCACGCCCAGTCCCAGCGGGGCCCCAGGCAACACTGCCAGCGCGGCCCACTCCCCCGACTCCGGGTCCAGACCCCACGTCCGCCCACCGAGCTGGCTGCTGGAGCTGCCGACTTTGGCCCAGACCTGCTGCCCTCGTCTCAGCTGATGGCAGCTCCGTCCTGCCGGGGGCTCAGCTCTCCCTCCGGCCATTCCCACTCGCCCAGCCTTTACCGTGGGACTGTCAGGAGGGCTGGGGAACAAGCCCCAGCTTCCAGTAGGTTCTCAATAAAATCGTGTTCCCTAGCAGACCGTGAGGGCCCCGGGCAGGCGGAGGCCGGAGCAGGGTGTAGCCAGGCTGGCTGGCTTGGGGCTGAGGGGTGCGGGGGCCCCACCACAGGCAGAGGTGGCCCCTCCCTGCCCCCGAGCCTCACGTTGTTCTTGGCGTTGGGCCGCATGCCGATGGTGCCGAATATCTCCTCGCCCGTCTTCACTGTCAGATAATCCTCCATGTAGAACACCGTCTGCTTCCAGTGCGTGTACGGGGACTCGGGGCCTGGGGGCGGGGGTGGCTCAGCCAGGCCTCCTGCCCTGCCCTGTCCCCCAGGCCTGGGCCTTGCCCTTCCCTCTGCCGGGCACGCCCCCCAGTGACCGTTCACTCAACACTGACCGTGGTCACAATCCCCGAACCCCTCCGTCCTCGTGAAGCCCCAGAGACAGGGAGTGCGGTTTCGCGGGTGGGGAAACTGAGGCACCGCACGCTCGGGTTTGCTGGCAGAGCTGGCACCAGAACATGGGTTCTCAGTGTACCCGGGGCTCCCTCCCCCGTTGCCCAGCCCACCCGCCCCTCGGCCCGCGCCTCACTGGTGGAGAAGCCGGTCCTCTTGTGGCAGCGGGTGAACTCGATGTTGAAGTAGGCCACCAGCGCGTGCACGTAGTCGTTCCGCTTCACTTGCAGGCAGAAGGGGGACGTGAAGGTCAGGTCTTCCACCTTGACAGTGTAGATGTCCACCTCCTGCGGGACACGCCCCGTGAGCCCCGCTCCCCGACGTGCAGCCCAGTGTTCAAGCGAGACCCCCAGGGGCCACACTGGCTCCCTGCTCCCAGGGCGGGCGGGGGGGCCACGCTGGATTTCCTGTTTCCCTCTCACATCCACACCTCAAACCTGACACGTCTACCTCCTCAAACAACTACTTCCACTCGGGGAGTCACCTGCTGCCCCCTCCACCGCCTCCACCCTGCCCAGGTCCCCATGGCCTCTCTACTGCGGTGGCTTTTTTTCTCCTAAAGATTTTATTTTTCCTTTTTTTCCCAAAGCCCTCCGGTACATAGTTGTGTATTTTTAGTTGTGGGTCCTTCTAGTTGTGGCATGTGGGACGCCACCTCAGCGTGGCCTGATGAGCGGTGCCATGTCCGCGCCCAGGATCTGAACCAGCAAAACCCTGGGCCACCAAAGCAGAGCGCGCAAACATAGCCACTTGGCCACAGGGCCGGCCCCGCGGTGGCCTCTTACAGGCCCCGGCTCCCGCCCTCTCCCCCAGACCCCTTACTTGACCTGTCAGCCAAGGTGACAACTATCAAACAGTCAATGAAAGCACGTCACACCGCCGCCTAGGATCCTCAACAGCTGCCCAGTGCGCTCAGAACCAAACCAGGGCTCTGACCCAGGACACGGAGGCTGGCCCTGTCGGGGCCACAGACTTCTCCCCGCTCCCCCAGCTCTGCCCTCCTCAGTTCTGGGACTCAGCCCGTTAGTTCACCACACGGTCCCAACCCAGACACGGGGGGCTCAAAAAAACGATCACGGTTGCAGCACTCTTTATGGCTGACCCATGCGTGTATAAACTCGCTCGTGGCCTGGGCTCTCAGCCACCTGCCTCAGGGGTGCCCGGGGGAATGTGTGCCCCGGGGCGGGGCCAGCCCGCCTGCTCAGGATCCTATGCCCCAAGGGCCTGCCTGGCTCACAAAGCTTTTTATTTTATTTATTTATTTGTTTTCATTTTTGCTGTGAAACATTTGCCCTGAGCTAAGATCCATTGCCAATCCTCCTCTTTTTTTTTTCTCTCTTTTTGCTTGAGGAAGACTGGCCCTGAGCAAACATCCATGTCAGTCTTCCTCTACTTTGTATGTGGGACTCTGCCACAGCATGGCTGGTGAGTGGTGTAGGTCCACACCCAGGATCTGAACCCGTGAATCCAGGCTGCCGGAGTGGAATGTGCAAACTTACCCGCTACACCGTGGGGCTGGCCCTACTACAAAGCTTTTTAATAAATGAAGTGGCTTCTCTGAGCCTCTAAAGCCACCTCTGACTGACAGGTCAGGCCCCCAAGACCTCAGGCAAACTCTGGAGCCTGATGTCTTGCACAAGGGCCAGGTGCTGGTCCTTCTTTGGTTCCTACCCTGGGGAACACCAGCCACCCCCTCACCTTGATGAGGCAGGCGTTGGTGACCAGCTGCTTGGGGTCCACCACGTCCACCAGGGGCTCCTTGATGGCCACATCCTTGATGCAAGACATGTCGAAGCCGTACACGTTCTCCCACCCTGGGCAGGCAGGCGGGAGCGTGAGCCCATGGGCACCCGGGCCAGGCCCGCCCCTGCCCCCGCCCCCCGCCCCCCGGCCCCCGCCCCCTGGCCCCTGCTCACAGTGGATCTTGTAGTCTTTATACTGCCGGTCCTCGATGGCCGTCACGTACAGCGTGGCTCGGTCTGGGAAGATGAGGCCGTCGGGTGCCTGCGGAGGGGGACGAGTAGGGGCGAGGATGTCAAGGGTGGCAGGGTCTTGGCAGCACCATCCCCACATCTTGCTGGTTTGGTCTCTTCATCTCCCCCGCGGCCCCTGGCCTGGGCTGAGCCTCCAGTCACAGTCGCCACCTGGACTCCGGCAGTGGCCTCTGCCCTCGTCTATTGCCCATGGCCGCCCAGGAGCACCTACGTCAGACCCTCTCCTTCAGGGATCCTCCGAACCCTCCCTGGCTCCTCTGAGAGGTAAACCAGAGTCTCATGGGGTCCACAAGGCCCTGTGAGATCTGCACAGGCCCTTCCACCCCTCACCTCCTCCTGTTCCTCCAGACCCTCAGTCCACTCCAGCTTCCCCACAGCTCTCAACACACAGAAAGCGCACGCCTGCCCCAGGACTTTTGCACTGGCCGACATCCTCTGCCCAACACGCTCTTCCCCTTAGATCCCATGCAGCTACTTCCCCTCCTTTTAGGTCTCAGTCACCTCCCCTGGGAGGCCTGCTCTGATCTGAGCACCTGGGACCACGGCCCCCCAGTCCCTCCCTATCCCTCTGCCCTGCTACGGCTTTCTTCCCGGCACTAACTCCCTCCTGACATGGCACCATCTCCTTGTGGCTGTCTAGCTTCTGGTGCCTGTTACACCCCGTGCTGGCTGTGGGCCTTCCAACGTCCATGTGGTCAATGCCCTGTATTAAGCCCCTTGCGTGGGAAATACCTAGCATGGCTTTTGTTTTCTGCCTGACTCTGACTGATACGCCCTCAATGACGGCTGGAGGACCCCAGCCGCATGAGCCGCTCCCACCCCTCCAGGGCCTCACCAGCCACTTGTCTCGGGCGTAGAGCACGGTGTTGAGCATGGATTCGTAGAAGAGGCAGTAGCCCATCCACTCGCTGATGATGATGTCCACCTTCTCCACTGGGAGCTCCACCTCCTCCACCTTCCCCTTGATGATGGTCACCACTGTGGGGACACACGGGGGCACGTATCATCACCCCTGAGGAGACCCCGGGGTGGGGGCCAGAGCCTGGAGACCCCACTGGGGCAGCCCTTGTCTTCTCAAGGAAGGGCTGGGGGCTGCATCTGGGGACCCGCAAAGAACTCGGCGAGCCGAGGCCACAGCCTGTTAACTCAGTGCTAAAACTCATCGCTCTTGATGTTTCTGAGGCAGAAGCAGAAATTTTATGTGGACTAGATATTAGGGGATATGAAGATTTTGTCGCTAATTGGGTTCAATGTATAAGTAACAGCATGATCACGTCTTTAAACGGCCTTATCTATTAGAGACACACAAGCAGGATTTACAGAGGAAATGGTACCAATGTTGGAAGTTGCTTCAAATGGAAATATTTAAAGCTGAGCAATGGGTACTTGAGGGTTGCTGATACTAGCCTCTTTTCTTAGTCAGTACTTAGTCTATCAGAGAACCAGGCCAGTTTTTTTTTTTAAAAGGAAGATTGGCCCTGAGCTAACATCTGTTGCCAGTCTTCCTTTTTTTTCCCTCCCCAAAGCCCCAGTACGTAGTTGTGTCTCCTAGTTGTGAGTCCTTCTATGTGGGACGCGGCCACAGCCTGGCTTGAGGAGCATTGTGCTGGGCCTGCACCCAGGATCTGAACCCGTGAAGCCTGGGCCGCCAAAGTGGAGCACATGAACTTAACTGACCACTACGCCACAGGGCCAGCCCCCCTAACCTCTTTTTTTTTTTAAATCACTTCTGTTTCTAGAATGCCAGGAGCTCTCCCCTCTGGAAAACCCACTGTCTCCCCACACTCCCTGCCCCTCGGCCTCAGTGGTGGAACTCAAAGGCAGTTTGGCACCATCTACCTAACTTATATTTTCGACCCAAGCAACCCTGCCTGTGTAAGTTGGCCTCACAGATATGCTAGTTTGTGTATGGAAAGACACTGTGTGCGGGGGGATGAAAATCTCAGCAGCGGCTCACACTCGCATCACCGGGAGCCTGGATAAGGACGCTGGGTGCGTGCGTGTGAGGGCGTCACCAGAAAGAGCAAGACCCTCTTAACAGCTGAAACGCATTAAACCCTATGACAAACAGATGAAAAAAGCAAAGGGCCAAACACTTGTATGAAATGCTATTTGTGTAAAAAATATGCACGTGACTGTAAAAACATTGTCAGATATGTCTGCTTGTCCGTGCCGACTTCTCTGGAAGGGAACGTTGGCTGGACTCAGAGGAGGGGGGAAGCAGACCTCTCTCTGGGCCAGCAGGTGTCAGCCACGTGGCTCTGTTACTCAATGAAGAAACTGAAGGCTGCCTTTTGCCCTGAGGTTTAAAGACTGAAGCGCTAAGCGTGTGATTTCCACACTCAAGTTCTCAGAGGGCAGGACACGCTCACAGGTCGTGGGTTCTGAGAAGGCTGCATCCTCGGGCTGTCGGCGGCCCACAGGCCACCTGGGAGGAAGGGCTGAATCTGTGTCCAGTGGCCCCACCCTTGTGCCAAGGGCCCCGGAGAAGCTGGGCTCACCCACGCCACCCCCCCCCCGCCAAACTCATTCTCTCCTGGGCTCACCGTGGTCTAACTTGTTGGCTTTGACGATCTTCACTGCATAATCAGAGATACTGGAACACTCGATCTGGGGGCCCAGGAAGAAGGGAGGGTGAGACGCCCTGAGTCCCAGCCTCAACCCCCATTCTCTTCCCCCCAGGCCCAGGCCTGACCAGCCGCCAGGACACTCACCCCGATGACCTTGCGGGCCCCGGCCTTGGCAGCGAACATGCAAAGGATCCCGGTGCCCGAGCCCACGTCCAGCACCACCTTGTCCTTGAAGAGGTGCCGGTTGTGAAACATGGAGTTTCGGTACGTGAGGGTGCGCACCTCATCTTTCAGCATCTCCTGGGGGAGTAGGGGGCACAAGGATACTGTGAGGGGCCCGAATCCCCAGCTGAAGAATGGGGCACCCTGGCCTCTGACACGCTGATCATTTGGAGAGCTGGAGCCCAGCCTCCCACCACCTTCGTCCCCTTGGAACAAGCCATTTCCCTTCCACGTGCCTCAGTTTCCCTATATGTAAAACCCGACCGGATGGGTTAAACTCCCATCTCAGCCAGATTCCACCACCGCCGCCTCAGCCCAGCGATCCTGGCCTTTTGAATGTCGTAAGAATGCCACCGAATTGCACACTTGAAACTGGTAAATTTTATGTATATTTCACCACAATTACAAAAAGGCCTCAGCAAAAAAAAGAAAAAATAAAAGAAAAAAAAGCTCAGCATCCCATCCCAGCTGCTTGCTGGGACCTCAGACTCCACCGTGGGCAAGAGGCCCGTCCGCGCCCGGGCGTAGCAGCTGGGGGACAGTCCCACCGCCGGTCACCAGAGGGCGCCAGAGACTGACAGCCAGGCCTCTGGCTGCAGTCGCGGCGCGCATGCGCGCTCCCACCCCAGCCTCCCAGGAGTGGCCCCGCGGAGGCCGGGTTCCCCTCGGTCGCCACGGCAACGGCTGGGAGCCGGGACCCCCGGGGTGTGCCCCGCATGCGCAGAGGGGCGGCCAGGGGAGGCAGTGCACATGCGTGGGAAATTAAGTTCGAGCCCTGCCAAACAGGGACACCCCCCTCCCCCAGGGTGGAGCATCCTCAGGAGGTGTCCCCACTCACCTCGTGGATGCCGAAGTGGGCATAGGAGTCGAAGTAGTAATCTTTGGACGTCATGTCCTCAGCATTGGGCTTCTCGCTGCTCTCTGCCTGGCCACAGGAGACCTGGGAGAGGGTGGATGGGGGCGTGCGTCAAATCGGGGGGCTCCCCACCGCCTCCTGAACCTCCAGGTCCCTACTCCTGGAGAGTACAGAACCGCCCCTCCCAAACCGCACCACGGCAACCCTACAGACCCCCCTGCCATCTTTCCTCCCCCAGAACCCCAAAATCTAATGACCCCATTCTCCTCCTCCAGGACCCCCCCAGAGCACGATCCACGGGAGGACCCCCGATACCTCAGCCACGCCTACCATCTCTCCAGTCTCTCTGCCCCCGTCTCTAGCTCAGCCCACAGCTGGGAAGGGGAGGGGCAGCAGAACTGGGGCCGACACAGGGAGGGGCAAGGGGGGCTGGGAATGGAGTTAAGGAAGTAGCCACGGTATTGGGGGAGGCCAGATGGGGGCCACAGACCTAGAGGGAGTTTGTCCTAAGTGTTTCCGGGGCTCGGGGTAAATTGGTTTGAAGCAAGAGGGATCACGGTTAGACTGCTAGCAGGGGCCTGATGTGTGGCAGGATATGTTTATGTGGGGAAGGGTCTCACAAAAGGATATTTACTTCTTCAAGAGGCGGCTGCAGGCTCATCCCATTAGCCAAGGTGGCTACAAATTTCTAGGAGAGAGTAACACGGAGAAAGGATTAGCTACTGGGAGCGGCTAGGGGAAGGCCAGGCCAGAGGACCCAGGCTCTTGGGGAGGGCGGTGTTTCTTGCAATTTTCCTTCTCCTTGCTGGGGAGGGGTGACAGAGGGAGCAAGGAAAGAGGCAGGGCTGTTTTTAAAAGAGACAGAAGTGGGGGGAGAAGAGCGGGTTTCTGGCTCAGCTGTGGCTGGAGAGATGGTGGCCGGCCCCCACGCTGCCCCTCTCTGGCCAGGCACCTGACCATACACCTCCCCCATGCCCGCCAGAGGAACTGGCACCCGCCGGGCACACAGGCACCGCCAGCTGTCACTCCCCCTGATCATCTAATCCCCCCAGATTAGGTGACACTTCCTGACATACACCCCCATCCTGGGGTGCCATGAGTAGCCGGGGGAGAGGGGCTGGCAGGGGGCACCCAATGGGCATCTGCCACATCTGCCAACCAGTCTCTTATGAGAGGATTCCAGAAAGGAGGTGTGGCACCCCCATCAGAGCTGGCACCCCTGCCCCTAGCTCCTGCCTCGGGCTCAGGAAGCCCCCAACAAAACCAGCCGGAGCCAGTCTCCTCTCGTTACCCTCTACCCAGGAAGACAGTCCCAGGGACCATGGCCAGCTTCTGGATCTTTGAGCCCATCCCTCCCCCATTCAGACGGCTCCCAGGTGTGGGGCCAAGTCCTGGGACAACCTCTGGGGAAGATATTTCCTCCACCCCTACAGGCCCTGGTCCAGGAGAGAGCCAAGGGTGATGGTCACATTGGAGTGACCCTTGGGAGCGGCCCCCTAATGGCATGCATCTTGGGATCTGACCGCCCACTTCAGAGAATGCTTCAAGGCAAGCGGCAAGTGCAGAGGCCCCATCAGATTACATCTCTTCCAAATGTGACCACCCTCCAAGCGTGAAGTCACAGACACGACCCACTGAGCTCCAAGCCCCACCCCCATCCTCCCAAGCCAGCGAGGAGGCTTGGGGAGGGGATTTCCCACTGCGGCCCATTTCTCAATACCACTGACACCACCGCCAGACAAGCATCAAGACGGCTTGAAAGCCAGCACCGAAACCAGCCCCACATGGCTGCACAAGAACCAAACCCCACGGGAAACGGTTTCAGGGATCCAGGCTCAGGACCCCCAAATAGGACTTCAGGAAGGGGGAGGCCATCTCTCACAAATGCCCCGGGGAGAGAAAGGGGTCCAGGAAGGCGTAAAGCTCGCAGCCTATATTCCATCAGATTCCCCCCCCCCCCAGCAGACAGACGCTCCGCTCCCTCCCCTCGCCCGGGAGGGGGGCTTTGGGACACGCCCCATGAAAAAGACGTCCCTCCCACACACCCAGAAATGGCCACAAGGGGGTGCACGGAGCCTTATCGAGAAGGATCTCCTTCAGCTAGGTGCCCCCCCCAGAGGGAGGTCACAGGGGCATGCCCCATCCCCCCAGCTCCCAGAGCCCGGGGCAGGGGAGAATCCACAGACAGGAAACGGGAGGGCTCGAAGGGAACCAATTCTTCGTCTTCCTCCAACCCCAACCCAAAAGTCCACGAAATCTGGACCGACGCCCAAGCAGATGCCCCGGCCCCGGGAAGGGGGCTGCAGAGCCTCGATACACTGCCCCTCCTAAGAGACTCTTTACTTCGCAGAGGGCCCCAAGTAAGTCCCACCCCGAGGCGTCTATCACGATCGCCGGGGAGGCGGGTTGGGGGCGTCCAGGGAAGGGTCGGAGCCTCCTTCCCGCCCCCCCGGGGCGCCCCTCCCCCGGCCGGGGGCGGGGCCTTTGTCCCACACGTGGAGCCCGCCGGGCCACCGGGCACGGCACACCCCCTCCCCACCCACCGCGCCGCGGCCACGTGGGGGCCAGGCCGGAAGCGCCCCCAGCCCTCCCCGACGTGGGAGGGGGCACGAGACCCACGGTTCGGCCGGCTGCCGCAGGCCCCCGAGAGCTAGGGAGCCCGCACCCCAAAGGGTGCCCCCGGATCCGGAGCATGCGGCGCCCCCTCCCTACAGCTAGCGGCCTTGAGCCCCCATCCGCCTATTCGGAGCCCCTTCTCCACGACGGAGGCATAAAACACCGACCTCCAAACCGCCCCCGCCCCCGCCGGCGCTCCAGGCACTCACCTCCATGATGCAGTTCGCGGCCTCGGCTGCCGCCATCTTCACCCGCACCTACTCCTCCTCCGGCCGCCGAGACCCCCCCCTTTCTCCGCACTCCCCCGGGACCGTCTTATACCGGAGGGTCCACGGCCCGCCCACCGCGACCCCGCCAGGAGTTCTCATTGGCCATAGAGGCGGCCCGTCTGGGAATACCATTTATCAATTGGGCAAGAGAGAAGCCCATCAAAGTTCGGGGGCCCGCCCAGTCTGGCGTGCAGAGCCCCGCCCCTTAAGTCGACCTGGATGGGAAAGACGGCCCGTCTATCGCAAGCAGCGCGACTGGTGATTGGGCAAAGTCAACCAGGAGTTCCCGCCCCTTCCCCCACCAGCACCGCCTCATAACTTCCCGGCGGGCCCCGCGCTAAGCGGACATCTTGAAATAGAGCTGTCCATCACCAAAACGATCCGCCTCTTAATAGCTGCTATAGGCTTATCCGAGTGTGACGTCACGAGGCCTTTGGCCAGCTCTCGCCGAGCTGTTGGCCTCGAGGAGAACACGACGATTGGCCCATGTGGAGGAGGGAGGCAGGGCTTTAGGCTCCATCGATTGGCTCGAAAGAACTGTCACTCATCGCCCATTCGGTGGATTCTCCCAGCCGGAGGGGGGGCTCCAGGAGGAACAAGGGAGCTTGTGCCCATTTACCCGAGAGAAAAACTGAAGCAGGGTGAGGGCAGAGAGAGGGAGGGCTTGTGCGGGGTCCCGAAATAAGTCAGGACTAGGACTCAGGCGTCGAGGTATTTAACCTCTTGCCCTCTACTTAACTGTTCCAAGTTTTATAAACCCAGAGAACCCACTTAAGCCACTTGGCCTTTGCCAAGTCCCTCCCATTGCCGGGAACACGCCCCTTGCTTCGGCCAACTCCTATACGTCAGTCGGGGCCCAGTTTAGACGCCACCTCCTCCAGGAAGGGTTCCTCGACCTGCAGGAAGTTACTAGTTGGACGAAGATGAATGCAACTTGTGGAATATATCCATCCCCCCAGATCGTTCCTTTATGACCCTTTCCAGTCAATACTTTTCCCACCCAATCCCAGAAGGAATCACTATTTTTTGTCACTATAGCGTAGCTTTCCTTTTCTAAAATTTCATAGGCATGGAATTATACCGTATGTGCTCTTTTATGTCTGTCTTCTTTCATTCAGCGTAATGCTTTTGAGATCCACGTTGTGGATCCTTTTTCTTGCCAAGAAGGATTCCACTGTATGGCTGTATCACAATTTCCTTATCCATTTTGCTGTTGATGGGCAGCTGGGTGGTTTCCAGATTGGGGCTGTTACGAAGAAAGTGGCTGTGAACGTTCGTGGACAAGTCTTTCTGTGGACACACACTTTCATTTCTCTGGGCTAAACCTAGGAGCACATGGCTGGGTCGTATGCTAGGTGTATGTTTAACTTTCTGAGAAACTGCCAAAAAGTTTTCCAGGGTGTTCGACCATTTTGCATTCCCATCAGTGATGCATGAGCGTTCCAGTCGCTCCACATCCTCTCCAGCTCTTCCTAAGATGGGTCTTTAATTTTAACCATTCTGGGGGGGTATGAAGCACTATCTCGTGGTTCTCATTTGCATTCCCCTGACCCTAATGTTGAGCATCTTTTCATGTGCTTATTGCCCATTTGTGCATCTTCTTTTATCAAGTGTCTGTTCAAGTCTTTTGCCCACTTTTACAGACCCGTGCTGTTTTCTTGTTCACAAATTGTAAACGTTCTTTATAGATTCTGGAGACAGGTTTCTGTCAGATAGTATCTACTTTGAATATTTTCTCCCAATCTGTCATCTGCCTTAAATTTTCTTAATGTTGTCTTTGGAAGAGCAGAGATTTTAATTTTTTTTTTCTCCCCAAAGCCCCAGGACATAGTTGTATCTCCTAATTGTAAGTCCTTCTAGTTCTTCTCTGTGAGACGCCGACACAGCATGGCTTGAGGAGCGGTGTGTAGGTTGGCGCCCAGGATCCAAACTCTCAAACCCCAGGGCCACCAAAGTGGAGTGCATGAACTTAACCACTCGGCAAGGGGGCTGGCCCAGATTTTAAATTTTTATGAAGTCCAATTAACTACAACAGCCCACATCTTGACCCCTACTATACTGCATTTTTTTTTTTTTTTGGCTATTTTTCCAAATGTTTCAGCAGATTTTTTTAACCTTTTTTTTTTCTGATTTCCAAGTATGTTGATCCAATCAATTACTTCTGCTCTGTGCTGCTGCAGAGCAAAAAATTGTAACAAACTCTCTCTTCAACACTACGGAATAGCCTAATGTCATTGGAAAGGAGACGGCATGGGGCAGGGGGCTGCCTGGGTAGAGTTCAGGGGAGAGAGCCTGTTGGAATCAGAAATGTGGGCGTCGTCAGCATCAAATTCTGCCTTTTCCAATATGGCAGCCACTCGCCCCATAGGGCGGTGAGCAGTGGACTGTGGGAAGTCTGAACTGAGATGTGTTGTGGGTGTAAGACACACACTGGATTCTGAAGATTTCATAGAAAAAAAGAAACTGTAATAGCTGAATATTTTTTATCTTGATTACATGTTGAAATGATTCTATTTTGGATAAATGGGGTAAACAAAAATTGTTAAAATTCATTTCCCTGTTACTTTTCATTTTGCTTTAACGGGTTCTTAGTGCATTCTAAATAACATATGTGGCTCATATTATATTTCTATTGGCCAGTCCTGCACTAGGTCAGACCACCAAATGGACAAGATCACTGGGGAGGTTGTGTATTTTGGCCCAGTGGTGTCGTGGTTGAGTGTGTGCACTCGGCTTCGGCGGCCCAGGGTTCATGGGTTCAGATCTTGGGCACAGACCTGGCACCACTCATCAAGCCATACTGAGGCAGCATCCCATATATAAAACAGAGGAAGATTGGCGCAGATGTTAGCTCAGGGCCAATCTTCCTCACCAAAAAAAAAGAAAGAAAAGAAAAGAAAAGAAATGAAACAAGTGTGGTGAGAAAAAGGTACACAGACATCTAGCAGGTGTTCTTGACCTTGGTCAAAACTGAAAATTCAGGCATCCTTGAGCTGTGATGGTAGAATCTTAGATCTCTCACTAAACTGGAACTTGGTCCTTCCTTCAAGTAAGAATTTGGGCAACATCTCAAAGTAGGATTTGCTCCGATGGCCTGGACCCCAATAAAAATCACAGATGCTTGCATGTTACATGACAGTTGCTGCAGAGACTCCTGTGGGCAGAATTCTAAGATGGCCCGCATGATCTCTGCCCCCTGGTGTTATATACCAAGAAGTAGGCTGGGCTGTATGACAAAGGAGATGGATGTCACTCTCTTGATTAGGTGGCCTTATATGGCAAGAGTGAAGAGACTTTGCACATGTAATTAAGGCCCCAAATCAGTTATCTTTAAACTGATCAAAAGGGAGGTTATCTAAGGTGGGCCTGACTTAATCAGATGAAGCCTTTTACACTGGGGCTGAGGGGACCAGCCTGGTGGTGTAGTGATTAAAGTTCGGCATGCTCTGTTTCAGTGGCCTGGCTTCATGGGTTTGGATCCCAGGTGTGGAGCTACACCACTCATCAGCCATGCTGTGGTAGAGACCCGAATACAAAATAGAAGAAGACTGGCATGGATGTTAGCTCAGGGCCAATCTTCCTCAGGAAAAACAAACAAACAAACAAATAAATAAAAGGGTAAACCCCCTTCTCTGAAGCCACATTGATCCTCCTGCTGGTCCACCAAAGAAATGAATTCTGCCAACAACCATGTGGACTGGGAAGAGGACCCCGAGCCTCAGATGAGACCGAAGCTGAGACCCTGATTGCAGTGTGGTGACATGCTGAGCAGAGCACCCGGCTAAGCTGCACCCACATCCCTGCCCCACAGAAACTGTGAGGAATAAATGTGTTACCGTAAGCCGCTAAATTGTGGGATTTGTTACATGGCAGTAACTAACACACCTCAAAATGTCATTCCTGCCCTACATTAATTAAGTAACATTAATCAGTTAACATCAATCAATTCACATTAACCTTAATTAATTAACCTTAATTAATGTTAATGAAGAAGCATGGCTATTATTATATACACTCATTTTTATATTAGTATTGAAAACTTTATTTCCATATACAGTTGATTCTTATCATTTGTGGCATATGTTCTATAAAGTCACCGTGAACAGTGGGCCATCGTTCCTAAGGGAAATTCAGAGTCAGGTTCCTGCGAGCTTCTGGTCACAACACTGTCAACCCATCAACACACAACCTTATTTGACGTGTTTTCTGTTCAAAGACGTCTTATTTAATATATATTGTGGATTCATTCCCAGTGAACTCACAGCCAACAGCCCTGTAACTCGTGCCTCAATGAAGCTGGCTAACACGTATTTTCTCCATAAGGCACGTGACGGCCTTCTTGTGCTTAAGATCGCTAGCCAGCACTTCAGCACTATGCTTCGGGCTGTTGTAAACAGTGAAATCACCACAGAAAGCACAAAAATGTGAAAAATGTGGCACTAAAAAGATTGTAAAAAGGACACGTGTTTATAGTAGGAAAGCTGAAACAAGAAGGCATGTGTCGCCTTGCTGGACCTCAGCGGAGAACGTGCTCATCAGGCATCAATCCTTCTGTGGCTCTGCCTGTACGAATGCCCGCCAGTGACCACTAAAGCACCGGGAGTGTTCACTTGGGGATTATGAACAAATTTTCGCGAGTAGGTCAATTCGCAAAGACGGAATCCGCGAATAAGGAGGATCGACTGTAATTGGTTTCTTTTGTAGTCCTGTATGTTTCCTGTTATGCATTTACAAACATAGTTCTGTGAAGGGAGCTGGAGCCCTAAAAAGGTGACAAACTCGAGGTCTGCAGGTGGATGAGGAGAAACCAGCCAAAAAGGCTCGGAAGGAGCCGTGGGAGGAGAGAAATGAGAAGAGAGTGGCATTCAGGACGCCCCGTGAAGGAAGACTGTAGCTTTCTTCTGGAACTAGCTGGAAAGACTCCAGCCCATCAACACAGGATTAGCTGGAATCAATCAATCACGCAATAGGGAAAAATATAATTAGCTGGAATCATCTTTACAGATATCCTCAAATATGCTGTTTATCCAGGCGACAGGTGCTCTCACAGGTGCTCCAAATAAATATTTCTAGAATAAATGAATTGGCTCTTTCCTCAACTGATAAACTAGAGAGATCTCTGAACCAAATCTCTTCTACTTAGAATGTACTTCTTCAGTAAAAGGATAAACTATTAAATACTTGAAAATGTTTTTAATATGAAAAAATGGTAAACAATTTCTTTTTGGCAAAAACAGGGAGGGCAGCCACCACCCCACAGCCCTGAGTGGACTCGGAAGGCTTGGAAAAGGCACAGAGAGAGAGGGACGTGTCTCGTAGCAGCTTCTCAGGAAAACCTCAGTCCAGGGGTAAGTTCAAGTCCACGGGTGACACGGCCAGGATGCCCTCCTGGAGGGAAGAGTGGCAGAGCCGTGTGAGCAGAGAGGCGCCCTCCACTCACAGCGGGATCCACAGCAGCCCAGAGAGCAGAGACAGGGAAAGGAGGAACGAGGGAGAGGAAGGGACAGACCCAGAGAGAGGGGGACAGGGACCCAGAGAGAGGGGGACAGGGACCCAGAGAGAGGGGGACAGAGACCCAGAGAGAGGGGGACAGGGACCCAGAGAGAGGGGGACAGGGACCCAGAGAGAGGGGGACAGGGACCCAGAGAGAGGGGGACAGAGACCCAGAGAGAGGGGGACAGAGACCCAGGGAGAGGGGGACAGGGACCCAGAGAGAGGGGAACAGAGACCCAGGGAGAGGGGAACAGAGACCCAGAGAGAGAGGGGGACAGAGACCCAGAGAGAAGGGGACAGGGACCCAGGGAGAGGGGGACAGAGACCCAGAGAGAGGGGGACAGAGACCCAGAGAGAGGGGAACAGGGACCCAGAGAGAGGGGGGGACAGGGACCCAGAGAGGGGGACAGAGACCCAGAGAGAGAGGGGGACAGAGACCCAGAGAGAGAGGGGGACAGGGACCCAGAGAGAGGGGGACAGGGACCCAGAAAGAGGGGGAGAGAGACCCAGAGAGAGGGGGACAGACCCAGAGGGAGGGGAACAGGGACCCAGAGAGAGGGGAACAGAGACCCAGAGAGGGAGGGAGACGGGGACCCAGAGAGGGGACAGGGACCCAGGGGTGGGCGGGGACAGAGTCCTGGGGGGGGACAGACGGAGCCCCAGGGTGGTGGGCAGAGCACTAGGGGGGGACAGAGACAGGGCACAGAGAGGGCGATGGAGTCCCGGGTTGGATGACCACGTGCCCGGCTCTGTGTCCCTGTGCTCGTCCCAGTCCCCTGCACGAGGGCCTCTCCTCGCAGCCTCCACGAGCCGGGAATAACCACTGAAGCCCATTAGGCTGTCGTGGGGTTTAAATGGGATCATCCCACGGGAGTCCTCGGCCGAGCACCTGGTCAATCGCACCTTAATAAATAAAATGATTTCACAAACAAACAAGCTTCTGGCTGAGCTCCAGACACCGCGGCCTCACCGTCTTGCTTTGAGGGCTGAAGGGCATCTCTCCCTGAACTGGACCACCTCCAATCATCTCTGCCTCCGCCCCAAGCTGCTCCCCGCTCCCCCTCCTCCCTGCTCTTCCCCCCCTCAGGGCACATGGGATGGAGCCCCCCAGCTGCTCAGGCAGCATCCTTGGCCTCATCCCTAACTTCCACTCAGTCCCCACCTTTGCTCCACTAGCAAAATTTGTCAGCTCCACCTCCACGTTAAATCCAGAACCACCCACTGTCCCTACCCTGGTCTGACCCACCCTCCTCTCCTCCAGGACCAGCGCAGTCACCTCCTCTGGCTCCCTCTGCGGTGGTGTCCACGCGCCCGCCAGAGGGCGCCCGTCAACACCCAAGTCAGCTCAGTCCCTTCTCTGCTGCGAGCCCTCCCGGGACGCCTGACTCGCTCAGAGTCAAAGTTCACCTTCTCGCTGTGACCGCACATCTGGCTGCCCTCCTGCTCTCATCTCTCCTGCCCTCTCCTCCTCGCTCACCTCGCTCCGGCCCTACTGGTCGCCTCCTCTCTGTTCCTCACCCCCACTCCACCCCCGAGCCAGCTTCTGCCAGGTCTGCAAAGCAATGTCTGAGAGTGTGACGTGCGTCTTTCTCTCACTGAATCCCCACGGCAACCAGGCAGGTAAGTGAGACGGTGACCATTCGGCGGGGAGGAGACCCGTGCTCAGGGAGATGGGGACGGTTGCCAAGGTTGCACAGCCAAGTACACAGCTCCAAGCCCGGCACTGGATTTAAAGCCGTGAGCACGCAAGGTAAGACTCTTTGGAAGCTGGTGTGTCAGAGGCGGGAGAAGGCAACACACAAAAAGTAATGACAAGTAAAACAAGTCATTTCTGCCGTGTGTCAGAAGGTGCCGAGCGTTATGGAAGAAAGTGAAGCAGCAAAGAGGGAAGGAGAGTGGGTGGGAGGGTGTGGAGGCGGCTGCGGTTTTAAATGGGGACCAGGGAAGTCCTCCCTGAGGGTGATAACTGGGCGGAGCAGAGAAGCCGAGGGAGGGGGACACCCGGGCAAGAGCATTCAGCAGGCGGTGTTGGAGGGGCCGACAGTCTCCAGATAATCATATACACAAACGCCCACGGAGTGCCAAGTACTTACGAGGATGATACCATTTTAACCCACACCATAACCCTTCGCGGTGGGTACTACTACTCTCTCCGCTTTACAGGTGAGGAAACTGAGGCCCAGGGCAGGGCCTCCCCCATTTCCAACTCATAGCTGTCAGTGTACACCACAGTGCGTGAAGCCATGTGCGTCTGCGCTCATTACCGCAGTGCCTGGTATACAGTAGGTGCTCAATAAACACAGAAGGGATGACTGGTAGGGCTGGGAGAACAAAAGCCACCCCCCCCCATGACACACATGCACGCACGCACGCACACACAGACACACACACGCACGCAAGACAACTGGGTAAAGGGGGTCCACACAGGCTTGTGCGTCTCACCCAGCCCCCGTGGGCCTGGATCCAGGGCGCGAAGCTGTGCACGTGCTCCACGCTGAGTCCAGCCAGGGTGCCCCCCAAGCCGGCCACGCGGCGGCTCAGCTCCATCGCCAGGGCCAGGCGGGCCAGGGGCTCCGGGGAAGGCGGCGGGGGCCCGGGGCACGGCGACAAGGGGCGTGCGCGGGCGGGGCACGGGGCGCCCTCGCGGCTGGAGAACAGCTCCACCAGGCGGGCGAAGGAGCCGGCGGAGAGGCGGGCCAGCTTGCCGCGCAGGGCCGGGTCCGAGGCCAGCTGTGGGGAGGCGGGGAAGAGGCAGTCACGCCCACGTGGCCAGCCAATAGGAACATGAAGGCGTGGCCTCCTGGCGCAAGCGTGTTCTGGATACGCGCTAACGCTCTAAGCCACGCCCCTACCCATCACATCAACCAATCATAAGCCAGACTCTATGCTCTCTGCCAAACTCCTCCCAGAAAGGTGGCCTAGAACCCGGAAGCTAAGCCACGCCCCTGCCGAGGCCTCAACAGCCAATGAGGGCCAAGCTCTATATTAGCTGAGTTCTAGAACGCTAATCTTCCAGATGGCTTCTAGAAGAAGCTGCCGGTGGGCTTCCTTGAGAGCCCCGGAGGCCAGGCTGGTGTCTGCAACCTTGCCTTCCACCGTATAATTAACATAGAACCATACACTGCCCGAATCCTGAGCTGATCAAATTCCAGAACAGAGTCACAAGCCACCCCTCCTCCGGCGGTCCATTTCCCCCACATTCTAAGCCATGCCCATGACTGATATAGTCAATCAGAGCTTCAGATTTTAGCCAGCCCTCTCCAAACCACCTCCCCACCACCATACATTTCCTTACTTCCTCAGCGGGTTCCTGTCTCTTTGCTAGATCCTGTTTCTGATGGCCACACCCCCGTCTTTAGGCCACGCCCCTCTAACGATCAATGAAAGCCACTAATTTAAGGCACTGCCCTGGCCATCCCTCTGTCACTCAACCATTCTGTGAAGCCTTGTCCCACCCTCTCTCCACCCGACCATCCGATCAGAATGCAGATCCAGCTTCTGATCCCAGTGCCCAACCATGCCGGAATTCCCATCCCAGCTAAGGGATGGAAAAGACCGCTCATCACCTTCTGGTTCATGACTTCTGCCTCCTCCTCCAGCAAGGCCACCAGCCTCCGCAGCAGGGCTTCCTTTTCTGTGGGCGGGGGACCCTGTAACTCTGGGGGGCAGAAGAGAATTCGGCTGAGGGCAGAACCCTGGCAACCCTTCTACCTTCATCCTTCTCCAGGGCTGCCCTGGGCCTCACCTGGGCTAGGTGGGGATCTCAGTTGCTCTTGGACCAGTTGTTCCAGCCGCTGGGCCACCAGGGCATAGAAGTCTGGAGTAGCTGGGCCTGGGGCAAAAAGAGCCAATGATGGGTCTTCACACGACATCAGGAAGTTACGGATTCTCTCCTTCTCCCATTCACTTGCCAAGTAGCAATGATTTCCATTTCATAATGAGGTAAATTGAGGCTAAGTGAGCAAACCTGGCAACAGACCCTGTCCTTTCCACTTTATCATATCCCCTAAACTGGACTTGGAATGTCATAGCTGAACCGAACCTTGAAGATGACCCCATCCAAGGAAGGCAAACAACATGGCGGCCCAGCTATTATCACTATAGCCCCGCCTGTTTCAGGCATCATCAATCGATCACAGACCTCTTCTTCCCAGTTGGGAAATCCTTTTCAAGCTACTACTTCCAGTAGCCATTACTAGTCTATCCAGGCTCGCATAAGAGAGGAAACCTGTTGGGCACTCTTATCAAGTCCACTGAGCCCCTATTCCTATTTGGTAGTGGAGGAACACAGAGCCGGGAAGAAAACGATTTTCCCAAAGTCCTGTAACCAGCCAAGGAGTTGTGGTTGAAAAGTAGGTCTCCTGCCTTCCTACTGGGGGTACTGGTGGCTGCAAAAATCCCAAGGGCAGGGATGCAGAATTGATGCTGTGAGCCAGCTCACAGAACTGACAGATCGCGAGTTACCGGGGGCGAGGGGGAGCACAGAATGGTGACGGTAGGTGCTGGAGACCCCACACAGCTATCCTCCTGGATGAGTGCTCTTTAACTAGTTCCTTATCCTGTCTATGCTTTCAGAGTCAAAGCTAGCTCATGAGCGACCTAGGGAATCTCTTACCAGGCTCTGAACCATAGCAGGGGTGGAGGGGCAAGGAGCAAGGCCGAGGGGATTCAGGCTGAACTGCTCCTCGCCCCAGGGAGCAAGGAAGACATCTTCGAAGGCGGCTCAAGAAGTCTGTTGGCTCCTCCTGGGCAGGGCTCCTGGGGAAGGGGACCTCAGAGAATGACCCAGAGGTCCCTTGCAAGCAGTCTCATTTTCCTCCCACTGAGGGCCTCTCCCTGCAACCCCAGAAACAAGGAATACAGCCAGATATAAGGAGAGGGGAAAGAGGGAGACTGAGACCAGGAGCAAGAGTTAGAGAAGGTCCCACCTCAAATGCAGGCCCCCGAGGGAGGAGGGCAACTCCTCTTACCTGGCTGGGGTTGGAACGAGGGACCCGGCAGCCTCACCTCGCCTAAGGAAGGCAGCTAGGACCCTCAGCGTGTCCTCCCGGAGCCCCAGCTCTTCCGAGCCTGCCATGGGGGCACCTGTGAGAGAGGGGGCTGGGGAATGAACTCCAGGCTTCAGCGGGAAGTGGAAGCTCGGAGCCCAAATTCCTAGTCCCTAAATGAGGAGGGGGCCAGGACTCGTGAGTCCCCAGAGACGAAGGGGCTGAGGGCCTAGACTGTTAGGTCCCTTAGGGTAGTTGGGGTATGGGAGCCTAGACTCTTGAGTCTTCAGAGGGAGAAGATGGATGAGGAAGGAGACTCCTTGATCCTGGGATAGGAGGAGGCTGGGGATCTCGATTCTTGGGACTAAGGGAGGAGCGGGCTGGGGACCTGGACTCTTGAGTTTTCGGAGAAGAGGGCTGGGGGTCTGAACTCCTGTATCTGAGAGAGAAGGGGACTGGAGCCTCAGAGCCCTGGGTCCCCGAGGGAGAAGGGGGCTTGGGGCTCCAACTTTTGCATTCTGAAGCCATATAGCCAAGCTACTCAAGCCCTTAGAGGATCGGGAACTACCAATCCCAGCAGGCTTCATGGCAAACATTCCCCTCGGTCCGCACTAGTTCGCCGCGCAGCCTGCTGGGAGGTGTAGTTCCACTATCTGACTCCGGCTGGAACTCTGGGGACCCAGGACACTTGGATGTCGGAGAAGCGGGACTGGGGTGCCCGCTCCTGGGTCCCGGCCCCTTGCTCCTCCCTCCTCATCCCAGCCCTCGCTAACGTCCCGCTTACTTGGTCCCGGGCCCCGCCGTCCCCGTCTCTTCCACGGCTTGTGTAAACTTTTCTTTATGACGTAAACTTTCCCGCGCCTGCGCACTGGCCCGGATCGGTGACGGCCCGCACGCGGAAGGGGCGGAGCGCTAGGACTGCCTAATTTGCATGTGACGTTCCCAGCATGCCCGTGGCCGGAAGGCCTAAAAAGGGCATGGGACGGGTTACGTCCAGGTTCCTGGTCCCGCCCCTTTGGCTCTGGTGTGTCGCCCGACTGACAATAAAGTTGTTTTTATTTCAAGAAATCGAGAGAAAAGAAAGCCCCACGGCTCTAGAGCTCAGCTGACGGGAAGGAGAGTGTGCAGCTGCGAGTTCGAGAGCTCCCGGAGCCCAAAGACGGGGGTAGGTCCCGGCGCCCCGCGCGCCCGCCCCTCTCCATCGGTGACACGGAAAAGCCGGGCAGTTGGTGGCCGCCGGGAGTGAGGAGCGCGAGGAAGGGTGGGTCTGCCCGGATAGTGGAGAGGGGGCTGTGTGCGCGCTGATAGTGGAAAGGGAAGCAAAAAGTGAAGCCATGGCCGGCGCTGCAGGTCGGCTATGAAAAAAACTTAGAAAAAGTAGCGGGGAGCCGGGGAGAGGAGGCGTCTACACTGGGGGATCGAGGGGAGAGAAGGGTGGAGTCTGCAAACCGGAGGCAGTCCACTCTAGAAAGTAGGGGCGTACCCCGGAGGAGGGAGGCTTGACTAGTTGGGGGGAACTGTGGATGGTGGGGTCTACGGTGGAAATGGGTGAGGGGTGCTGGGGAAGGGGGTCTGCACTGGACTGAGGGCAGGAGGTAGAGGTCTACACGGGAGTAGCGCCTGCCCTGAAATAACTGGAGGGGAGGCTCTAACTTGGAAGTGGGGGTCCTGCATTGGGTGATGTGGGAGAGGGAGGGGTTTACAATGTAAGAACGAAGAAGGGTCTGCACTGGCCGAATTGAGGGGGTAGCTTGGGGAAAGGAGGGGATCTAAAATGGATTTGGAAGGGAGTCCTCGCTGAACTGGGGAGCCTCTCTGGAGGATGGGAGGAGGAAGTCTCCTGTTTGTACCCCAGGAAAATACAGGCGCGGGACTGCGCCGCGGCCCCGTGAGAGGGAGGTGCGGGTGCGGGACCCTCGGGCCGGATGGGCCTGCGAGGCCGCCCGCGCCCAGGAGCTGCCCTCTGCGCGCAGGCCGGACCATGGGAACCCACAAGCCGCTGATCCTGCCCTGGCTGGTGTCGCAGCTGGACCAGGGCAGGCTGGAGGGCGTGGCCTGGCTGGACAAGGGCCGCACGCGCTTCCGCATCCCTTGGAAGCACGGCCTGCGGCAAGATGCCCAGCAGAAGGACTTCGGCATCTTCCAGGTGCGCGCGCGCGGGGACACAGGAAGCCGGGAGCGGCCGCCGGAGGCGGGGGGGACTCCGAGGGGGCGGGCCCGCGCGTGACCGGCAGCGCAGGTGGGCGGGGTTAGGGCGGGAGGGGCGGGGTTAGGGCGGGAGGGGCGGGGCTCGGAGGAGCGGCGGACTGGGGCGGTCAGGTTCCCGGAACAGAACCGAGAAAGCGCGGTCAGAACGCGAGGGAAGCGCATCCCGGGGGTTCGGGGCTCGCCGGGGGCGGGGCTCTGGGTGGTAGAATGCCGGGGGGCGGGTCTTGGAACATTCGAGGCCACACCCGGCCCCGAAGCCGAGGTTCCTTACCGCCAAATTAGGAGACGCCAGCAGTGGTAAACCGAGTTACAGCGCGAGGGGGCGGAGTTATTACTGAGGATGTCCTGGGGCAGGTTGGTGGCAGAGTTAGACACCCAGGAGGCCCTGGAAGCCTGGCTTAGAAAGCAAAGGAAGGTGGAGGTCGGAGGACTTGGGGCACAGAGAATCCGAGTCTGCGGATGGAATCTGGCCCGGTTAGAACGTGCCAGGGGAGAGGAAGGTGTCGGGCTGAGAGGAGGCAGGGTCAGGGCCCCTGGGCGGGGTCTAAGTCATCCTCCCCACCCTCCGGGTCCCTCTGGTCCCCCAGGCCTGGGCCGAGGCCAGCGGTGCCTATACTCCAGGGAGAGATAAGCCCGACCTGCCGACCTGGAAGAGGAATTTCCGGTCCGCCCTGAACCGGAAGGAAGTGTTGCGTTTAGTCGACGACCGGAGCAAGGACCCCCAGGACCCGCACAAAGTCTATGAGTTTCTGACCCCAGGTGTGCTGGAAGCGGGGCTTCGCAAGGAGGGATGGGATTTCCGGAGTCTCCAGCACCCCTAGTCCTAGCACTACCTTTCTCGACAGCGTTTAGGGACTTGGCTCAGCCCGACACCTCTCCAGACACCGGTGGCAGATGGAGTACCTGTGACACCCCCGTAAGAATGCGCCCCAACCCTCCTGCCCCCATTCTCTGCGCCATCCCCTCTCTGCGTCCCTATCCGCCTGCTCAGGCCTCCTCTTCTGCCCCTGGACCGTCACCCGAGCCTGCATTCTCTCCCCTGCAGTCTGTCCCCCACCCGACCCAGAGCTGACACTGGCCCTCCCCAGCTCACAGCCCTCCCATGGCTTCCTGGCGTCTTCAGGAGAAAATTCGGAGTTTTCACCAGGCATTCACGGCCCTAGCACACCTTTCCAGGATGTCATAGCTTCCTTCACTGTGCAGGGTCTCCAGGAGCTTACGTCCCTAGCCGTGATCTTGCTGCTGTCTGTGCCAGGGTGGTCCCCTCTGAGATTGTGCCCAGCGTCCTCTGCCCAGGTGGTGGTGCATAGAGCCAGGTCCTTGGGCTGGCATGGGCTGCTCACCTCAGGCCATCACAGCACCCAGCGTATATCCGGGCATCTACTTTGCTGCCTGTGCCCATGGCTGTCTCTCCTGCCAAGGGCAAAGCCAAGTCTGTCTCCTCCCTGGGTCCTCACATTACTGAGCACAAGGCCTGGTCCACATGAAGTCTCCAGAAGAGGCTGCAGAAAGGCCCAGATCCTTTTTTTTTCCTCTCCAGAAAGCTACTGTGGAGGAGTTACTGAGTGACATGACTTTAGACCCATTCCTCGATGGGGGGCCCCTGAGCCTGGCTCTGGCTCCTGAGCACCCCCCTCAGCTCTTGCTGAGCCCCAACCTAGACATTCCTGGCCCCTGCCCGAATGTGGAACCCGCTGAAAACCCACTGAGGCAGCTGTTGGTGCCCGAGGATGGTGCGTGCCAGCTGTGGGGTGGGAGGGGCCGGGGCAGCGTCCCCCTTACGCTCTCTCAATCTCTCTTCCCCTCCCCATCCCTGCCACTCGCTGCTGCCACCCGCTCAGCGTGGGAGTTCGAGGTGACCGCCTTCTACCGGGGCCGACAAGTGTTCCAGCAGACGGTCTTCTGCCCGGAGGGCCTGCGGCTGGTGGAGCCCGAAGCAGCCGATGGGACACTGCCTGGGCAGCCAATAAGACTGCCAGACCCCGGGGTGTACCTGACAGATGGGGACGTGATGAGCCTTGTGAAGCGCGTACTGAGCAACCTGGGCGGGGGACTTGCCCTCTGGAGGGCAGGGCAGCAGCTCTGGGCCCAAAGGCTGGGGCATAGCCACGTGTACTGGGCCATGGGCGAGGAGCTGCTCCCCGACAGTCACGGGCCCAGTGGTGAGGTGCCCAAGGACAAGGAAGGAGGTGTGTTTGACCTGGGGCCCTTCGTGGCAGGTGAGTGACTCGAGGCCTTCGCTGTGCTGTGGAAGGAGCGGGCCACGGTGGTTCAGGACTCTGGGGTCAGGGAGTTGGGGATCGGATTCAGACCCTGCTGCTCTGCTTGCGGTGGAACCTGGGGCAAAGTTCCGGACCGCTCTGAGCCTGTCAGGTCTGACGACGGTCTCCTCTCTCCCCCGACCTGCTTGGACCCGGTAGGAGGCACAGGGCTCGGGGTACAGAAGGTGTGCAGGGAACGAGCTGCCTGAGTCGTCGTTGTTATTACCAGTCATTACGGTGGGGGGACAGGCACAGGAGAGCATCCTACAGGGCTGTGCCGTCCAGCAGACCTTTCTGCAGTGATGGCCAGGCTCTGGCTTTGCACTGTCCAGTACGGTGTCCATAGTCACAGGTGGCTGTTGAGTACTTGGGTGAGGTGAGTGCACCTGAGGAAGTGAGTTTTAAGTCTTATTTGATTTCACTTGGTTAATTTAAACAGCCACGGTGGCTCATGGCTTCATAGCGACAGTGTGGCCTCAGGGGGTTCAAGAGCAGTCACCACCGACCACCTTGTACTCCGGAGTCACTGGGCATCCCTGGGGGAGTGGAGTCCCCTCCCGGGCCTGCTTCCCCATCTCACATACTGAGGCTCTGGGGTTGGGGGGGCCAGAGCTTCCAGCCCCACCCTGATGGAAGGGAGGGAGGAGGAACATTCAACTTTGTGCCAGAACTGCCGGCGCTTTCCCAAAGTCCGCAGCCCCTTGGTTGTGGTGGTAGACGTATGTGGGGTGTTAGGTCAGGATGTTACTCAGGTGTGGAGGGAGGGGCAGGTAGAGGGTCTCCCTCCCATCCTTGACTAGGCTTCTGGGCCCCCAGATCTGATTGCCTTCCTTGGAGGAAGCAGACGCTCGCCACACTACACCCTCTGGTTCTGCTTGGGGGAGTCGTGGCCCCAGGACCAGCCGTGGACCAAGAGGCTCGTGATGGTCAAGGTGCAGCAGCCCTGGGCTCCAGGAGCTGAGGGGTGGATCTTACCATGGGGAGGAGGTTGTTGCCAGGAACTACAATTCCCAGAAGCCCATGTGGAAACTACAACTTCCAAGAGTCTTTGTAACCACCAGTTCCTTACCCCCGGGAGCTCTGGGTGTCCCTCCCATGACCTAACCCCCAGATCCTGTTTTGAGCTCTTGAAACTATGTGGAAGTCGGGGGACTACAAGTCCTAACAGCCTCTGTGAGGAACTACAGCTCCCAGGAATCCTTCTGACCACAAACTGCTCAGCTCTAGTTTCTGGGAACCCCACTAACAGCCTCAGCCCTGGGAACCTTCTCTGATCTCCCATGTTTGTGACTATGGGGGAAACTACAACTCCCAGCAGTCCTGGGCCTAATGGTTCATCCTGGGGTACACTGGGGCCTGCTGGGAGTTGTAGTCCATGCCCCCACCACCACCAGCAGTGTTGGGTGTCTCCCCTGACTCGCATTTCTCCCCCACCTGCTGCAGGTTGTTCCCACATGCCTCAAGGCCCTGCTAGAGATGGCGCGGATACAGGGTGCCTCCTCAATGGAGAACACTGTGGACCTGCACATTTCCAACAGCCACCCCCTCTCCCTCACCTCAGACCAGTACAAGGCCTACCTCGAGGACCTGGTGGAGGACATGGATATCTAGGTTCCTGGGGAGGCCTGGCCTTGTCCTCATGGGTGCAGGCCCCTCACCCCCGACCTCAGCCAATAAACTGGTTCTTGCCCTGGTCACCACTTGTGTGTCTGGTGTTCAGTGTCCCCAGGCCAGCCCTGACCCAAGGTGGGCATTATTCCTCCTTAGGGCCTCAGTTTACCCATCTGTGCAGGCCACTCACAACCCAAGTGCTCAGTGCATGAGGGCCAGGCACTGAGCAGGGGGCAGCCGACACCTTGCCTCTTCATGGGGACCTGGTGAGGAGGTGACAGTCACCCCCTTTTTACAAACCAAGACACTGAAGCTTGGAGAGGAGCAAAGGTCACCAAGTTGGAAACAAGACGGGTCAGAATCCAGGTCGGACCCCAGGGTGGCCGCTCTCCGAGGGAGGCCCGGGGCTGAATCTGGAACCCACATGTTGCCTGTAAACTATTCGGGCCAGTGTCCAGTAAGCAGAGAGCCTTTGCCTGGCCCATCCTGTTTGTCCATGGCCTTGGGGCCCCTCCTGACTCCTGCGGGGGCGCCTCAGGCAGGTCCTCCTTCCTGGGCCGGAACGGGCAGTTGTAAAGGAGCTTGGCGCCCACCCGGCCCAGCGGCCCAGGTACCGCCACCGTTCCTGCCTGTGCCCGGGTCTGGGTGATGGGACTGACAGGCCAGCGTGGCCTTGGCTCACCAGGTGGCCCTTGCTGCTCTGTGCCTCGGTTTCCCTCTCCATCTCAAGAGAGTGGATTAGCTCATCCCAGTCTCAGAGGACTGGGAAGAAGAGACTCTAACTCAACAGGAGACAAAGATCCAGTTTCCAGGGCGACTGCGAGGCAGACAGACAGCAGCCAGGCGCCCTGAGCTCCGGCTCAGAAGACACTGACCAGGTGGGCCTGGGACCCCTGCCTGCCCTCACCACCACCTCCGGCCACTCAGCAGCAACGGCTCACTACACGCCCGGCGTGGGTCTCAGCGCCTCCCCTGCCTGGGGCTGTGTGAATCCTCACCAGGCCCGCTCCAGACACAGGGAACCCAACCGAGGCCCAGAGAAGGGAATGCGCTGGCCCCAGGTCACACAGTTGGTCTCCTGCTGACTACCCTCAGACTTGGGCCAAGCCCCCAGCGCTGGCCCTCCCCAACTCTTTCCCAAGTCCGTCTCTGAAAGAAAGGGCTAAAATCAGGGGGGCTTGGGGGTAACATTTCATGAAATCTTTAATGAAACTGGGGAGGGGCACAAACAGAGAGGAGGGGCGATGGGGACAGGCTCCAGGGTGAGGACCTGGGCAGGGGCGGGCGGGGCAGGGGGCTCTCCTCTTCCCCGCAGCAGCGCTCCCCCATCATCCCACTGACAGGGGAGGGCGGTGGGGACGCGGAGCCATAAATACGTCCAGAATTCCGAGGCGGCGCAGGAGGACAGGGGTGGCGGGGGGTCTCAGAGAGGGGGCAGGGGCAGGCCTGGGCCACCCTTGTCCGGGGGCCCCGGCTCCTTGGGCGGCCGGGGGGGCCCTGGGGGGTCCCCCGGCTTGCGGCCGTGCTTGCGGAAGTAGCGGTAGCGCTGGACGTAGGCCCGCACCAGGTTGCTCACCTTCACCGGGTTGATCTCCCCGCTTTTGCTGTGGCAGATCTGGGGGACGAGCGGCAGCTGCAGTCACTGGCGGCCCCCAGGGGCCCCTCCACTGGGACTGCTGAGCACAGCGGGGACTGGGACGGGAGCTGCTACCCCAGTGTCCCTACTTGTGCCCCTGATGCCAGCAGAACAGGCCCAGGTGGGCTCGAGGAAATCCTGTCACCCTCCTCACCTTCCAGGCTGACCCGCCATGCCTGTCTCCCCATCTGTGGACGTCTGTCTGCACACGTCCATCTCTCCGTCTCGTCCCCCTGCCCCCCGTGTATCTGCCCCCGGGGCCCCACCTTGTGGACAGCCTTCCTCAGGATGTCCTTGTACTCCTCCTTGGTGATGTCCTTCTTCTGATAGTACGGCTTGATGGCCAGCTTCACCTCCTCCACCGCCCGCTCCTGTGTGTGCAGCTTCTTCAGATACTGGTGGGAGAGACGGCGAAGGGCAGATGAGCCCCTGCAGGACCCGCGGCCTCCCTGACCGCCGGCTGCGCCTGGGGGTCAAGTCCTGCTTAGGGGCCGCCCTGTGCTCCCTTGCTACAGTCACCCTGGACCGCGGGCCAGGCCTGGGCCTCTGAATGTCACTGAGGATCTCTTCTAGGCTGGACCCTGGGCTGTCCGAGGTGGCCAGGACAAGGACACGTGGTCCCTTCCCTGACAAAGGTCACAGTCCAGCAGGGAGACAGACATTAGCCAAACAGTTATGACCGTTTTAATCCGACTCTACAGGGCTTGTTCTGATGGCAGCAGGAAAGCATGGCAAGCTTTTCAGGGGGACGAAGACTCAGAGAGGGCTCTCACGGCACCGCCCTGGCTCCTGAGTGGACAGCGGGCCGAGGGACACTGGGGGGCTGGGACCGGCTAGGAGCAGCGGAGACGGGGTGGGAGTTGAGCCGCGGGGCGGCCGGCAGTCTCAGGTTGTGGAGGTGGCACGCCCGTGTCGGAGTCCTGGTCCTACCAGTCCGAGGCTGGGATGACGGGCTGAACCCTTTAGCGGCTCACTGGTAAAATGGGGGGGGACTGTGGCTACACATGTGGAGGCGACAGCAAGGAGCCAATCAAGGGGAACCACGGCTGTTCTGAGGGTGATGGCCGCGAGGGGTGGCAGGGAGACCCCTAAGCCTGCTGGGGTGGAAGAGCCGCACCCCTCGATCAGGTCAGGTCTTCCTGAAACTGGACCCCTAGGAAGCCTCCAGCGGGAGAGCAAACCCAGCCAGAGCCGGGCCTTCTGTCCTCGACTTGCCCGAGCACAGGAGACAACAGTCGCCGCGGGAACCAATCCTGGGGAGGTTGCCCTCACAAGCCAGGCGACTGCTCCCTACAGCCCAGGGCTGGGGGAAGATGGGAATGGTAAACTGAGGCCTGGCACCCCAGACTTCAGGGCCAACACCTCGGACGACATGACGACGAGCATGCCAACGGAGCTGCTGGGAGAGCCACAGGCCACCTGGAGGGAAGCCTCAGGCCTCCCTGCCTGACAGGAAGTGGGTTTCTGAAGAGAGGTGGCCGAGAGAAAGGAGTTGTTCCCCATGCCCGTCTCAGATGTGACAAATGAGAATGCCAGCAGAGAAGGGACCAGCACAGCCTCCCTGGCAGAGCAAGGGACCCACTGCTGCTCACGGGGTCTGTCCTGGCCCTGTCCTGCAGCTCACAGCACAAGCCATGGATGAGTGGCCCTCCAAGCTGGGCGCTGCCTCCGCTCCCCGTCTGGGACTCTGCAGGAGCTTTCTTCTGCCTGCCCCCTGGCACCACACACGAGATGTCTACAGGGCGGGCAACGCCATCAGCTGGCGAGAGCCTGACGGACCGTAAGGAAAAGCGTCCAGACTCGACCAAGAGGAAAACAGCCCCGAGGCCAACGAGGAGCAGCAGATGTGGCTGGATGAAAACCTGTTCGTATCTGCCCAGCACCAGGCTTCCTCCTTTCGCCTATGCACAGACGCTCGAGTTTTCTCATGCAAACCACCCTCCCCCTTACACAAAAACATGGCGGGGGGCGGGGGGGACAGATAGATAGATAGATATGGGCAACCCAGGGGCAGACTGCAGTGGGTACGTGTGTAAGTACGTGAGGGCGTTTCCGTCCATGTCGGCATCTCTCTGTAGAGATACACACACAAACAGACACACGCACGCACGCGCATGCGCACACACACACACACACACACACACACACGCGTGACTGTTTGGAAGTCTGCCCAGCACCGGTGCCGCATTCCTCCTGCGCCTGCAGTTCAGGTCTCCACACAACTTAACGACTTTGGCTTTATCTAGGTTCCCACCTGCTGGCCCCGGCCTCTGCCAGTCTCCTCGGGCCCCCGCATCTTAGTGTCTGTTCCCGTTCTCTGCAAAACTGTCACCAGCAACCCACCTCTCGCAAGCCTGGCTCACCTTGTCTGTGTCCCCACGTCCCTCGGAGCTGCTGCTGCCCTCTCTCTTGTCGGACGCTGCAGCCAGCCCAGTGGGGGTGGGAGGCGTGGAGCCGCAGCCCGCCAGGGGGAGGCTGCCAGGGAGCAGGTAGCTGGAGGGGCCAGGGGGCAGACCCAGAGAGGTGGGCACAGGAGCTGGGGTCACCCCCAGACTGGAGGGGGGCTTCCGGTGGCTGAGGATCTGTGGGAAGAGGTTGGAGGATGAACACAGGGAGGTGGAGGGGAGGAGGGAACGCGTACCGCTCTTGTCCCACCCTGAGTTCCCAACAGTCCCAGGGGCCACAGCTCCTCTTCGGGCCAACACCTCACCCCAAAGCCTGCCGGGAGTCAGGCTTCCTCTCCTAACCTGGGGCAGGGGACAAGCAAAGGGGCTGAGGGGACCCTGCCCCAGGGGAGCCCACCTGGTTGGTGGCCTGGATCAGCTCCTGGGCCTTTGCTCGGCTCGCCAGGTTGGCCTCCTCCATCTTGAAGAGAAGTGCAGTCACTGCAGGAGGCGGAGGGGGACGACAGGGGGACGGGCAGTGGACATGAGAGAAGACAGTGAGCTAGTGCCCTGCTGCCAGCTCCCGCCCCGGGCCCCTGGGTGGGCCACACGGGGCCAGGTTCAGAGCCAGGCAAAGGGGGCCTTGGCCACTGAGGACCACCCACACTCCTCATCTTCTCAGAACTCAAGAGGCCGGGGGGACATAGCCAGGGCACTCAGTGATGAGGTGGTGGCCGAAGTAGACTCCGTCTCCCCAGCCCCCCACAACCAGTCCTACCTCTCCCCACCTCTGTGGCCTGGCAGAGCTTACTGCCATCCCCCAAGGGACCCCACTCCCTGCTCACCCCATCCTTTCCAGTCCCTCCACCAAGCCTATCCTAGCCCACCTCTAGGAGGACCCCCAGGCCACATGCCACTCCTCATCTGTGCTGAGCAGCCACCCCTGCTCCCACCTGCCCTGCTCTCTCCCACTGCCCCCAACATCCAGAACCCCGCAGACAGACCCTGACGGACCCTCATCCACCCGCAGCCCTCCCAGCCCGGGTCGGCATCCCCACGGCCTCCAAGTCTGTCTCCATGGGACCTCGCCCTCCCCCACCCTGTCTGCCACAACCTGCCCTGGCCCCCCCAGGGGACACTCACAGGCCAGAACACCGCTGGTGGTGCAGTCCACCCCAGCGGGCAGGTTCCAGGGCATGGGCGGGGGCAGCGTGGGCAGCTGGGAGACCCGGGGGGCTGGCCCATCCTCCGCCCCTGAGTCGCCGGCTGTGGACCCTGCACTGGGGGCGGTGCTGGGGGCAGCAGCGGCCGTGCTGGTGGCCGTGGTGGTGGCAGGCTGCTGCTCCTCCTCCTCCTCCTCTTCCTCCTCCTCCTCCTCTTCCTCCTCCTCCTCCTCCTCTGCCCCACCGCGGACCCCAGCCTCCTCGGTGGCCTCTTCGGGCAGGAAAGAGACCTCGGGTGTCTTGCAGCTGCTGTCCACAGTCTGGGAGTCGGGCGTGAGCGCAGGGGGCGGAGGGACTACCTTGGGGGGCGGGGTGCTGGGGGCCTTGGCCGGCCGCTCCTCCCCGGACCAGGAAGTCTCCTCGGCCCCCTTGGCTCCGGCCGCCTGGCTGCAGCTATCCGCCTTGGACTTCTTCAGTGTCCCGGGGCCCCCGCTGCCCCCGCTGCCGCCCCCGCTGCGGATCTTTTTCCTGGTCTTGGATGGCTTGGTCTTTCCCTTGGTCCCCTTGGCTTTCTTGGCCCCGGCCTTGGCCTTGACCTTGGTCTTTTTGGGCTTGGTGCTGCCCGGAGCTGCTTTGGCCACTTCGGCGGGGGCCCGCTCATCCGGCTTGAGGAAGGGGGAGCGGCTCTCGCGGTCGCGGCTGAACTTGACTCCGATGGAGCCCAGGCCGGCGGACGCGGCCTCCTTGGCTGGCGTGGTGCTGCTGACGCCCTCGCGGATCAGCACCGCCACCTTGGACTGCAGCTTCACCTTCCGCGAGGACGAGGACGACGACGAGGACGAGGAGCCCGAGCCGCTGCTGACCGGGGGCTTGGGCGGGGGCCCTGAGGAGGGTGCCGACTCCTTGGGGGGCCGGGCCTTCTTGGATGACCTGTCCCTGTCCCTATCTCTGTCCCTGTCCCTGTCCCGGTCCCCTCCATCCAGCGCCTTCCGCCGCGATCCCTTCTCCCGGGAAGAGGAGGAGGAGGAGGCGGCCCCAGAGCGGCGCCGGTCCTTCTCGCTGCTCTTGCCGCCCCGCTCCTCGGCGCTCAGTCCCTCCGAGTCATACAGGACCTCGCGCTTGGGCGACGAGGCCGGGGCCGGGGAGGGGCCTCGCGGGTCGGACTTGTCCGGCCGGCCCACCGTGATGGTCCGCTTGATGGCGAAGAGATCGTGGTCCGTGAGGTCCTGGATGGAGGGCGGCACGGCCCCGCGGCGGCGGCTGTCCCTCTCCGCGCCCAGGGAGGCGGAGCCCGAGGGCGGCTGCGCGGGCGCTGGGGCCTTGTCGCTGTCCCCGGACCGCTTCTCGCCCCGGGACCGCGACCGCTTCTTCTTCTTCTTGCTGCCGCCGCCGTCCCGGTGCTTGCCGCGGTGCCGTTCGCGCCTCGACGACGACGACGAAGACGTTGCCGGGGGCGGGGAGGCTGAGCGCCGCCGCCGCCGCCGCTTCTCCCGGGAGCGCGATCGGCGGCTGCCCCCGCGGCGGCGCTCGGGGCTACGCGAGCGGCGGCGGGCGGAGCGCGAGCGGGAGCGGGAGCGCGAGCGGCGGCGGGCGGACGAGGCGTGGGAGCCGGGCTTGCGGTCCCGGGAGCGGTGCTTCTTGGAGTCCCAGGGCGAGGCGGGCGCCGGCGGGGCGGGCTGCACGCCGGCCGAGGCCGCAGCTGCCTCCTTGGGCTCCCCGCCGCTGCGCTTGCGCTCCCGCCTCGACTTCTTGCGGGTGGGTGGCCCGGCGGGCGCGGCGGCGGCCGGGGACGGCGAGCGCTGGCGGTAGCGCTCCCGCCGCTGGGTCAGGATCTTGCGGCGCAGGTCCAGGCCGCCCCAGCGTGTGTCGGCCGCCGGCGGCGCCGGGGCCGGCTCCCCGAGGTCCACCTGCAGGGCGCCCTCGCCGTCCGACTCGGCGTGCAGGGACAAGAAGTCGTCGCCCTCGGGGGCACGGGGCGCGGGCGGCGGGGGCGGGGGCTGGGCGGCGGGGGGCGCGGAGGCGGCTGGAGGAGGGCGGGCAGCCCGGGTGCGGAAGAGGGAGAGCGCCACGCGCGGCTCCTCCTCGGGCTGCACGATCTCGCCCTCTTCGATCTCTGAGTCGCCGGGCGGCAGCAGCGGGGGCGGAAGCGTGGCCCCGCCGGCCGTCACCACCTCCACCGAGACCTTGCCTTCCCGACAGGCCTCCGCCTCGGTCCCCACCACAAAGACGCGCCGGCGGGTGGCTCCTTCGGCCCGGGTGGAGTCCGCCTGGGGTGGCGTTCCAGGGGCTGGAGTCGGCTGCGGGGGCTGGGGATCCGGGCGGGGGCTCTCGTCACCTGGGAAGTCCTGGCTCAGGCTGTTGTCATCGTAGATGCCCGCCAGGGTCTCCGAGATGCGGCTGATGCTCTGGGACAGGCCTTCTTCCTCCTCTTCCTCTTCTTCCTCTTCCTCTTCCTCCTCCTCCTCCTCCTCTTCCTCCTCAGGGGAGGGGGTCCCCGCTGATGAACTGGGGTTGGAACCAGTGGGCTCGAAGGGGTCGTACTTCTGCTCCGGAGCGGGTGGTGGGGAATAGGCCTCGTCGGTGGGGTGGAAGGGGTCGTAGATGTCAAACCGGGGGGCAGGCGGGGCCGGGGGTGCTGGAGGTGGTGGAGGGGGAGGAGGGGAAGGGGAGGATGATGAGGGGGAAGGGGAAGGCGAGGAGGACGCAGAGGAGGGGGCAGGGGGTGGGGCAGGGCCCCCGTCTCCGGTGCCCAAGGTGAGGAGGTGGCGGGCACAGGGGGGTCGAGAAGAGTGAGACTGTGGAGAAACTGCAAAGGAACAGAGGACACAGAGAGCCAGGATCAGGTGCACATCCCTCCTCCCTGTCCCCCAGTGGAGGGGCCACAGGCAGGACAGCACCCCCCACCCCCAGCACCGGCTGCACCTGCAGGCAATCCCAGCACTTTACTGTGTGAGCTCTCGTAGGAGGCTCCCAACAAGTCCCCACTGTAGGTACTGCTACCCACGGGGCCCGGGAGGAAACTGAGGCACAGAGAGCTGCAGTATCTTCCCCAAGGGCACACAGTCAACAGAGAAAAGTCGGAGTGCAAACTCAGTCAAAGCGGCCTCTGAACCTGCACTCCCATATCCCGCTGGCCTGCAGCCCAAGACCACCCTGACCAATGGCAGCGGCGATGTGACCACAGAAAGCACAGCTGAGATGGGAGAGTCTGGGCTCACACCCGAGGCGGCCTGCAAGGCGAGCTCTGGCTGCTGCACCGGCTGCCTTTGCAGGAACCTATCCCGTGTCACAGAGGAGCAAGGTGAGCGTGAAAAGGTGGATTGCCCTTCCGGAGCCAGGAAGGGGCAGAGCTGGGGCCTCTGAGCGCCCGAGTCCCCACCCTGCACTCTGCACTCTGTGATGAGCCCTCGCCAAGGGGCTACCTCTGCTCAGGACTCAGAGCCATCATTGACCGGTGACAGCCACAACCAGCGTCCACTCCCTCCTACAGGCCAGGCGTCATGCTTTCTGACACCACCTCCTCCACCCTCCTGAGACCTAAGCACTCAGGGCCACAAGTCACACACATGGAGACAACTGACCGCGGCTGAACCTGGGGCGGGCGGCCAGGCCAGGACTCAGACACATGCTCAGAGTCCAGAGGCCACTCTCTCGCCCACACGTAACTGCAAGGACCCTGCCCGGCAAGGATGCCAGCACAGCCGTGGGGACAGTGCCAGGGAAGCAGGGCATTGAGAGGGTAGCTCGGGAGACACCTCCTGATCTGGACCCCAGGCTCCAGCCCTCACCTGTGACATGACCGTCAGCCAGGAACTCAACCTCTGCCTGCCTCAACTTCCCCGTCTATAAAATGGGGCTTTGCTCATTCAGCCAACGCATTTTTATCCACCACCTATTTTGTGCCAGGCGCTGTCCAGGGTGCTAGGAGTAGGATGGTGAATAAATAGTGAAAAATCCCTGCCTTCAAGGAGTGCACACTAGAGTGAGGAAAGACAAATGTCAACAAGCCAAGCAGAGCCGGGCTGAGGACACAGGAGGAAAAGAAAGCAGGGCGTACGGGGCCGGCCCAGTGGCGCAGTGGTCAAGTTTGCATGTTCCGCTTCTCAGCAGCCTGGGGTTCACTGGTTCGGAACCCGGGTGCAGACATGACACGGCTTGACAAAAGCCATGCTGTGGTAGGTGTCCCATGTATACAGTAGAGGAAGATGAGCATGGATGTTAGCTCAGGGCCAGTCTTCCTCAGCAAAAGGAGGAGGAGAGGCAGTAGTTACCTCAGGGCTAATCTTCCTCAAAAAAAAAAAAGGGAGGAGGAGCTCACGATGAGAACGACAGCGTTCAGATCTCACCAGATGAGAGCACTAGATGAGCGGCGGCGGCACAGAAAGAACCAGACTGCGCCCGGCGCCACAGACTCTGAGCACGAGCTCCTACCCCCCCCTCGCCGTCATCACTGCCACCTGAAACATCCCCACAGACTGGAGTGCTCTGGAAAGACAGACATCCACTTCTTTACTTAATTCTCACGTGGGATAGGATTAGGGGCATTTTCTTTTCTTTTTCCTAAGTTTTCATCATTTGCCCAATGAAGACCAAAAAACTACTGGGAATAAGAAGATAAAGCAGTCGCCCTGAAGACAACTCTTAGGTTCCAGATACATCGCTATCACTGACAGCACACCCCCTGTCTGTGTAAATAAAGTTTTATTGGAACACTGTCCTGCCCATTTCTTTATTTATCCTCTATGGCTTCTGATTTTAAAAGAAATGAAAATACTCCCACCCTAAGAGTGTGGTGGGCCCCAGGCACCATGGCCCTTGCACCTAATGCGTAAGTCAAGCCGCAGCTCTAGAAAAAGGACAAGGGCAACGTGAACTGGCTCGGAAGGTGTGCGAGCCGCGTTCTCCAGCACCTTCCTCTCCCCTCCGCCCCTCCCCAAATCTGTCCGTACACGCAGAAGGGAAGTCTAAACCCAGGGTGTTCATCGGGGTCCCGGGGGGCCAGCGGCAGCAGCACCACCAGGAAACTGGTTAGAAATGCAAATTCCCAGGCCCCACCCAGACCTGCTGTGTCAGAAACCCTGGGGGTGGGACCTGGGACCTGTGGATGAACAAGTCCTCCTGGGAATTGGCTCCACTTCGAGAAGCTCTGCTCTGCCCTGCTCACAGCTCGACTGCTGCGAGCGGGGCTGGGGGACCGACTCACTTGGGCAGGCGCACATCGCAGACATCAAACACTTGGGTTTTACACTCAGACGGCCCCAGGCTTGGGGCTCAGGGCCCAGGACCACCATGAAGCCCCCGGCTGTGCCACCCTGAGCAAGTGACTTCCCTCTTTCAGACTTTTCTCCTCTGAAAGATGGAGACGCTAAGAGCCCTCCCTCCTGGGGAGATGAAATCCCAATGCAGTCAGACCAAGCACCATACACTGGCTACCGGCTCCCATGTGCTCGGTATCAGTCATCAGTTTTCACTTTACGTACATCCATACAGCCTAATCAAAGTCTAACAGGAGAAAAACGGTAAAATAAAGATCTTGTCTAAAGGACACGATCGTCACTACTATTCCTACTAACAGTGGCTGGCTCCCGCCCAGCTCCGCCCTGGCACCACATACCCGTTTTGCCCGTCCTCCAGGCCCTGAGACGGGGTAGCAGGCTGGGCACGGGCAGGGGCATCGGATCCCTGTCCCCAATTCGGACCTCGGCCACCAGCTCCAGCATGTCCTCGCTCCTGCAAGGCAGAAGGGGAGAGTGAGCCTTGGGGCGCCTCTAGCTCCCACCATCGGGGCCTCGCCCACTCTGGCTGCCCAACTACTCACTCGCCAGGCCGCAGGTCCAGGTGGCTGGGGACCCAGGTATCCGGGGGATCCAGGACACTCACCAGCCCCGCGAGGAAGCTGTCCGCGGCCATGTCCAACACCTGGAAGAGGCCAGGAAGGGTCCCATCCTGTCCGTGCTCACGTGAGGACCGCAAATCCCACTTCCCCAGCCCCTGACCTCCCAAGAATCCAGCCATCTGAGACCCCAAGGAAATGTGGGGATCCAACCAATTCCCTCATCCTGACTGCCTCCAGGGCCCCCAGACCTACAACACTGCCTCTGATCAGCACCCCAGCCCCAGGAGTCTGGGTCCCCACCCGTCTCCCATCTCAGGCATCCAGGCCCAGGAGTCCGAGTCCCCAGCACCCTCTTCTTACTCACAGTAGCCGTGTCAGTCCCCCCTGATTCCTGGGAACGGGGCTCTGACCGTGGGCTCCGGCAGCGCCTCCATCGAAGGCCGTGACACCGAGAGCCATCTGGAGAGAGATTGGCATGGGGGAACTGGAGACAGGGCACTAGATGCAGAGACCTTGTGGGGCAGAGGAAGAGGAGCCTGCCCTGGCTCGCCACAGGGCTCCAAGCTCCTGCCCACTCTGCAGGCTTCCATCCACCGCCTCCCAACCTGGGTCCCAGAAAGACCTCCCCAGCAGCCTTCTGAGGCCCCAACTCTCTCACCCATTTGTCCTCCTAGCCACCCATAGGATGCAGTCCAGACAGGTCAGCTTGGCATCTGAGCCTTGCCGTGACCAGGTCCCCACGGACCTCCCCTGCCTCCCTCCTGCTCGTGCCCCCTTGCCCACTAGCTGCTAAAATCTACAACTGAGGCCTGTGACACACCCCTGTGCTGTGCGCCTGCTGCTGCCTCTGCCTATCGGGCTTTCTTCTTTACCAGACAACTCCAATACATCCTTTGAAACCCAGTTCCCTCTTGCCCCCTCTCAGAAGCCTTCCAGGACCCCGTCCCCCTCCATGCTAGCTTGGCTGGGCCTCCTGCCCTCCCACAGCGCCTCGGGCTACCTCTGTGCTGTGACCGTGTCTCCCTCCCACCAGACCATGAACCCCTCCAAGGCAGCCACGGGGGCCGAGCCATCTTTGGCTCTCTGTGCCCGCACAAGGGTGGCACCCAGGAGGCCTCAGAAAAGAGTACATGAGTGAAATCCGGAGAAAGAATGCAGGGATAGGACAGCGGGCTCAGAGGACCAGGACCCGTCCTACCTTTATCATTTGGCAGATCTCCCTGCAGGGAACTTCCCATGGCCTGCTGAATAGCCCGCTGAGGAGAAGGAGGGCGAAGGGGGTGAAAAGAAAGGGCTGTCAGCAGACTCTGGCAACAGCCACGAGCTCTGCTCCTGGGAGACGGCCATTTCAGAAACCCCTACAACCAAACTCACGCTTCGGAGGAGCCAAGAGGCCAGGCCCCAAGCCCCTCCTCCCCCCCAGGGCCCAGGAGTCTGGCCCTGGAATCGAGACTCCCAGCCCCACCCTCCCTCAGCCCCAGGCCTCTGGCAGCCTCACCAGGATGAAGGCAGACGGGGAAAGCGTGGGGTCTCTGTCTGGAGGACCATCGCCCCGATCCTCGCCCGACTCTTCTGTCTTCCCTCGAGACTCATCTTCTTCCTCCATGGTCACCTGGAGGTTGAGGGGGGACAGTTTGGCGTGGAGGCTGGGGGAGGGGGAGGGAGTGGTGGCAGAAGGAGGTGAAGCAGAGGCTGGAGAGAGACCTCAAGGGCCTCCCATGCTGCCTCCATCAGCAGCCTCTTCAGCATCCCTGCTCTCCCTCTCCCCATCCCAGTCCTTGGCCCAGTACCAGGCCCAGAGCAGACACCCAAGGGGTGAGAGCGAGTCTCTTCCCTGGTCAGGATTCATGTCGAAGTGAGGCCTTCCCAGCCTCCTCCTGTGACACCTGACCCCCTAGTTCTCACAGCTTCCCCCAGAACCAAACTTTCACACCTCATTGCCCACCCTCATGGGAGCCCACCCAATGCCAAGATTTGTTTCTGCTGAGTTGTGGTTTCAAATAGTGTGTCCCTCAGTCTCATAACCCCACCTTTCCCAAACTGAGGTGTGTGCCAGGGTGCTGGGGGAGCCTTAACCACGACACAGCTTCCTAAAGCGTCAATTTTCCTCGATGGTGAGGGGCCAAAAAAATGTATTTACATACATAAGATAAGCTGGAACTAGGACAGAGTGATCTACAAAACCAGTACGCCCCTTTTAAAATGAAAACACTAATTTCAGAAAGCGATGCTGTCCCATGAGACCCCAGAGGGGGCAGCCACCTATCGCGTATCTGCCCATTGTACAGAAACAGGGCTGAAGCCTTGGCGAGGTCATAGAAATTCTTAGATTCTGCTAAAGCTAAAAGATCATCCTTCAGTCTGGCGGCTGTCTTGACTAGGGCTTCAGAAAATAAGAATCTTTCAGCTGTAGGCTTCCCTGACAATATCTAGCCTCAAAGCTCCTAGAAACCTTCAAGACCCCTAACCCCCAACTCAGTGTGCTGAGTTGTAAACGGGTTCAGTAGGAGGAGCGACCTCAGAGAAAGGCTGTGAGAATTACAAGGAGACAGGCTTCCGCCACAGAGTTAGCACAGCCCAAGAACTTGACACGGAGGAACAATAATTATCATTACTAGCCTTTAAGGCCCAGGATTCCCCTACGCCCGTCTCCTCCAGGCCCCTAGCTGCATACCTTCATAGGAAAGACCTCCGTCCCGGGGCTCCCTCCTACTACAGATTTTCAAGTCATGCCAGAGCTCCCACGTGCAGCCTCCCAGCTCTTCAAGAGCCCTCACTCCTTCCCTAACTCCCACTGACATGGCCCGCCCTGATAAAGCCCTGTGGACAGTTCTCAGCCCTGAAGTTGCCCTCTAGCATCTCCAGGGGGAAGCCTATGCTAATGTAGAACAGTGACTGTCACATAACAGAAGCTTCAAGATCTGCTGACTACAGACACACAGATCCCAAACCCTTTGCGGGACTTGAAGATGCTCCCTCGCCCATTGAGACATGCCCAGGGCTTTGCAGACACACCCACGCTCCTTAGATCTTTTCCCCACCAGAAGGTTCTGCAGACATTGCTAGGGCCCCCCAGATCGGTGTTTCCCAAACTACAGAGTCTCACGGCAGGACAGTGCTTGACAAATAGCTTGTTATAAAAGGTAAATCGAGCACAGGAGAAAATTCTTCACAGTACATCACAAGTAGTCATTGGAAATGTTAATTAATGGGACTTGGATATTAGTTAAATACATATGTCGGTATGTAATGGGTCTGAATGAGAAAATGTATTTCTTATTGTAGATCAAGGTCAAAAGAATTTGAAAAGCATCGCACTACATGATCTTATAGACTTTCCCAGACTAACGTGGACTAATTCTAACTCTCTCTACAGGCCGAGGGCAACGCAGCATTTTCAAACATTTTTCATTTGAATTATGTTCCAAAGGGCAAGACCATTTGAGCTGGGCAAATTTTCCGATATTCTCCTTTGTCTTATTCTCCACGCGCTTATCTGGCCCCGAAAGGCATTCGAATTTGCTCCAGGCAGAGAGATTGCATTCTTGTAGTCACACTCAAAGCCACCTAGATGGTTCCAGGTCCTTCTAACTGCCCCCAGCCTCCTGTCACCCAGATTAGACACTCCCCAGACGTTGGAGACCCATGCAGGGCTCTCAGCACATCTCAATATTTGCCTCCCTCCCTTGGTGGGCACATCCCACCCCTCTGGGTGGCCCTAAAAGACTTTCTAGCCCTGGGTGGTTCCTCCAGGCCGGCTAAATGGCCCCAGACCCCTATGGGTGAGCTGCATCCTCAGGTCAGCCCATGCAGGTACTTCCCAGCCCTAGCAGACATACCCCAGGCGCTATAGATGGCTCTGCAGATACTCCTCAGTTCTTGCAGACCTCGTCCACCCCTGGGACATATCTCAAGATCTCAAGATGGCCCCAGAACCCTCTAAGCAGACCCTAGCCTCCGGTCAGTCCATAAAGACGATCAACAGTGCCTAGAGAAATGACCCAGGCCAGCTATATGATGGAGGACAGGCCCCAGTCTCAGTCCAGGCCCTGTGGAGGTCCCGGGTCCTCACGGGGACGCCCCGTAGATGCCCCCCGGCACCCACAGACGCCTCCCGGGGCCTGGAGAAGGCCCCCCGCTCGGCGCCAGGTTCCACCGCAGCTGCCGGGCCCGAGGCCGCCCCGCTAAGCCCTCCAGGCCCCGCGGCGTGTGCGGAGGACCCGGGGACAACTAGCGACCCGACTCCGCCCCGCCCACCCCGATAGGCCCGAGCCCCGCGGCCCGGACCTCCGCCGCCATCTTACCCCGCCGCTCGGGCTGCGGCTCCGGCCCCGGCGCGGGGCGGGGCGGGCTGGGGGGGCTCCGAGCAGAGGGAGGAGAGGGGCGGAGCTAAAACGCCGCCGAGCTTGCCGGGACTTCAAGTACCGAGCACGGTGCCGTGAAGGCTGGTGGGAAGCCTCCGGACTCAGTTTCCCAGCAGTCACTGGGGCATATGGGCAGAGGTGCGCGCGACGCACGCCGGGAGGCGTAGTCCGCGCGTCGCCTCCGTCGCGCGGGGACAGCAAGGGGGTGAGAGGTGAAGTGGGCGGGGTTGTGGTGGCCCGCGATGAGGCCCCACAGTGCCCTGCGCGCGCGCGGAAAGAGCTACGGAACAGGAAGTGACGTAAAGAGCACTCAGTGGGACAGATGCAAGGGAATTGTAGTTCAGCGGAGTGGCCGGGAGAAAAAAAAAGCTGGACTGGCTGGGAGTTGCCCCGCCCACATTCTGGGGATCCCAGAATCCCGATGCCCCTGTCCCCTCTAAATTTGGAACCAAGGAGCCCAGCCCTACAGCCTCCTCCTCATTTAGGATAGAAAATTAGGATAGAAATCCAAATTTCGATTCCTCTCCCGAGAGCGGCGGTGTCTGGACTCCCATTCCCCCCTCCCTGTGACTCAGGCATCTGAGCCTTCTTTCCTTAGGTCTAAGAGTCGGACCCTCAAGCCCTTCCTGCCTTAGACCATTCGGGGTCTCAAGCTCGTACCTTACACGAACACGAGTGTTCGTGTTCCCCACCCCAACTCCCTCGGATCCAGAATCCTGGGTCCCCTGCTCCTCCAACCCCTGGGCCCAAGATTCTGGGCCCCCAGCTCCCTCCTTTACAGAACCCCCAAATGCCCTCCTTCCCAGGACCCAGGAATCCAGGCCTCCATCCCCAGTCTCTCCCAGGGACCCAGGAGTCTGGGCCCTCAGCTTCCTCCTCTTTCAAGACCCAGAAAGCCTGGCCCTAGGCCCTCCATGACCCACGCGTCCAGGCTTGGACAAGCTGGCTCACGGATTAGGAATGCAGTGATCTCACGGCCCCTCCCTGCCCCGTTACCCGGCTGTCCCCCTCCAGGGCCCCATCTCCCCTCCCAGTCTGTCTTCCGCTTGGCTGAGACAGCGGGAAACGGAAGCCTGGGTCCCTTAGCGGGCGGAGACTCCAGCTTCCAGCCCAGACACCCAGGTCGGGAGCTTGGCTAAGATCCCAGGACCTGCTCCTTCCTCAGAGCGCGCCTATATACGGCCGCGCGCGAGTCGGCGAGCCCCGCCTCCTACAACCCGACCTCCGGGACGTTGCCCTGAGAGGCTGCATCACGGGCTTTCATTTGCATAGCCCCTCCCCGAACGATCTTCCTGACCCGTCTGCGGAAAGGATGAGAGTTCTTATTAGCATATCCCCGCCCCCAGACGGCCCGCCAGCCGGAGCGCGTGGCTCCGCTCCCGGGGAGCACAGTCCTCTCATTAGCATATCCCCGCCCCATTCGGAATTCCCCTCCGCAGCGAGCGCCGCTCCCCTGCCCTTATTAGCATAGCTCCTCCCTTTCCCGGGCCTTGCCTCCTCCTTAAGTGTCCCAGGGCTCGAGCCCCTCTTTGGAGCTCATGATTATGCAGTAGCCTTATTAGCGTGGCCCGCCCCTAGGCCCCGCCCGGCTCCCCCCAGGCGGTAGCGGCGGCGGCAGCAGCGGTGGCGACATGAGCAGCGGGGCGGCGTCCGGGACAGGGCGGGGGCGGCCCCGGGGCGGGGGGCCGGGACCCGGGGACCCCCCACCCAGCGAGACACACAAGCTGGTGGTCGTGGGCGGCGGCGGCGTGGGCAAGAGCGCGCTGACCATCCAGTTCATCCAGGTAGTGGGCCCTCACCCGGGGGGGTGCCCCCGGGACCCAGAACTGAGCCCTTTGGGGGATCCCTGAGACCCCGAGTTCCCCTTGACCCATCACTGAGACCCTCCTATGAGGCCCTCTAATCAAACGATCCCCTCGGATTGTGACCCTGAGCCTCCCAGGGCCTCCACCCCCTAAACGAGAGACCATCCTCCTATATTCGCATCCTGAGACCCACACCATCTCTCCCCTCAGTACCCAAGACGCAGCTGCCAGGCTGACCTGACTCTGGGCACCTCCTGGGAGCACCCTAAACCTAGAGGAGTGGCCCCATTCAGACCCTAAGCACTCTCATGGGCCCCCACCCGCCTAGGCACCACCTCCCCTCACCCTGAGCCCCATCTCCCCCAAATCCCAGACCCCAGCTCCCCCTCTGAGCCACTCAGAGCCTAACTGGGAGAATGCCTGTGCCCAATGCCCTTGAGACTCCCCCAGTCGGGGCACTTAACCTCTTCAGGACCTCCTCCAGACTTTGCTCCTGAGACCTATCTGGGACCACCTAGTCCCGAGAGAGGCACTCTCAAACCCAAGAGATTTCAAACATCTCTTGCCCCTTGGCCACTCGGGAGAACTCTAAGACCCCAAATCCTGGGGATCCCCCATCCCGGCACACCCAGACCTCCATCCTCCCCCGAGGAAAACCAACCCTCCTCCATCTTGAGTTTTCCTCCACTGCGGTTCTCTGAGCCCTTCTCAGAAACCCTAGCTAGCCCCCAGATTCTTGGCACCCCCAGAAAGACTCGCTCCTTGGGAGTTTCTCTGACCCGATAGCATCTCAGGGTCTCTGACTCTCCAGACATGCACCTATATTCTAGGACAAACGGCCCAAACGCACCCAAGCTGCCTTGGGGCTCTCCCCCAGTTCTCATCCCTGAGTTTGTCCCCATGTGCTCTGAAGACACACCCCTAACCCCCCCAGGGCCTGGTCCCTACACCCTCTCTCCGGGACAAGCCCTCACCACACACCCGCCTAAGAGACAGGATGCAGCCCTCAGAGCCTCAGCTGCCAGATCACCCCTTCTCTCCTGAAAGTCCACCCCTACCCAGGAAACCTCTGCCCCATTCCCAAAGAAAACCCTCCCACCTCGGAGAAACCCTGGATAGGCGTCTGCTCCCGAGATGTTACCGGAGAGGCCCCTGGGCCCTACACCCCCCAGAGAGCCCAGCCAGAGCCTGCATGGGAGTCTCTGCATGTGGAGAGAAAGGCCGCAGCCCTTTGCACCCAGGGGCAGCCCCAAAGCTGGCCAAACGCCTTGCAGGAGGCAGGCGGGACCCAGGCAGGAAGGGAGGGGCCCGGCCTGCGGGCGGGGCAGCTTCTCCGCAGCCCGATTGGCACCGAGACCTTCCCCTGGGAGGAGACACTGGAAAAGCTGCCGGAGGAAAAGGAGGGGGAGAGGGAGGAAGAGGAGGAAGAAGAAGAAGAAAAAAAGGGGAGGGAGAGAGGAGAAGGGAGAGAGAGAAAGACAGGCAGATATTCTGGACAACAACTGCTCCCAATAACTAAGCATCTATTATGTCCAGATGATAGTTAAATGCTTAAGAGGGATTTCCCCTGAATCTCACAAACCCTGAATTAAGCGTAGTGCTATTTTTGTCCTCATTTTCCAAATGAGGAAATTGAGGTTCAGAGAGGGAAAGTGATTTGTTCAGTGCCACTCAGCCAGGACGTAATCACAATGTGGGAGATATCCTTTGTACCAGAAAGAGAGGGACTCAGAGAAAGGAGACTGGGGAGGGACAGAGACCTAGATAGGGGGGGCACAGAGATCCAGAAAGATGAGGGCAGAGAAAGGTGGGGCCCAGCGACAGGGCTACATGTCTCTGCTGAGGTGCTGCAGTAACAGTGTCCTCTCCCCACCCCACCAGTCCTACTTCGTGTCTGACTACGACCCCACCATTGAAGACTCCTACACGAAGATCTGCACGGTGGATGGCATCCCAGCTCGGCTGGACAGTGAGGGCGGCAGGGAGTGGATGGGGGGATGGTGGCGGGGCTGAGGGCTCTCTCCGAGGTGGTTAGGGGGAGCCCCGTCCCCACCACGGCCCCTCTCCCCCTCTCTGCAGTCCTGGACACCGCGGGCCAGGAGGAGTTCGGTGCCATGCGGGAACAGTACATGCGTGCCGGCCACGGCTTCCTGCTGGTGTTTGCTATTAATGACCGGCAGAGGTGAGAGGGGTTGCCGTGGCGGAGCGGGGGGGGGGGGGGGGCGGGGTGGGGGGCGGGGTGGGGACTGGGTCCGAGAGGCCGGCTGGACCTCACGCCTCCCGCTTCATCCACAGCTTTAACGAGGTGAGCAAGCTCTTTACGCAGATCCTCCGAGTCAAGGACCGCGATGACTTCCCCATCGTGTTGGTCGGGAACAAGGCAGATCTGGAGACACAGCGCCAGGTCTGGGAACTCCCCGGGACCCCATCTTGATTGGGGCTCCCCGGTCCTGCTCCCTCCATTGTCATGCACCTCGCTAGATGTGTTGCCCCCAAGCGGGACCTTCTCGGAAGGAAAGGCACTTCCCCACCTCCCCAGGTCGACGAGCCCCAACTCTCTGCCCTGTCCCCACCTCTTGTTCCCACCTGGACCCTAGCCTCTGCCTCCCATTCCTTCTCTCCAGTCTACCTCCCGCTCGCCCCCCTGTCCCCCTGCTCCTCCCCAGCTCACTGCCCTCCCATGGCTCCCTAGCACCCCAGGGAGACAACTCCAGCTTCCCCACCAGGCGCTTGATGCCCACTGTGGTCTTGTCCCTTCCTTTCTCTCCTCTCACCGCTTCCCTATATACACACACTGCCTGATTTCCACCCAGAACTCATCTTTTAGATTAAGCCTTTGGGGATTTCCAGCCCTGGGAGCTTTGCTCAGGCTTCTGCTGGGAACACCCTGCCTTCTCTGCCACACGAAGTCACAGTTAGCTATGGAACTTTCCCTCACTCCTTACTTAGATGGCACTGAGCCCCTTCGGCATCTCCCGCCCGCCCCCCCTCCCCCCCCCCCGCCACCCCCTTCCCCCCGCACCCCGAATCTCCCTGGAGCTTTTCCTCTTCACTTGAGCCCCCGCAGTATGTAACCCGCACCAAAGGCGTGTGGCAGTGTGTCTTTCTGCCTCTGCCCGGGCTGGGACCCGCCCTGAATGCAGAGACCTGACTCCTGCCCATGTCCCCTCCCACCCCAAGGTCCCCCGATCTGAAGCCTCCGCCTTCAGCGCCTCCCACCACGTGGCCTACTTCGAGGCCTCCGCCAAATTGCGTCTCAACGTGGACGAAGCTTTCGAGCAGCTGGTGCGCGCGGTCCGGTGAGTGCAGCCCCCTTCCCGTCGTCCTTGTCCCCACCCCACCCGCCCAGCCCAAACTCACCAGCCTCTCCCCACAGGAAGTATCAGGAGCAAGAGCTCCCACCCAGTCCACCCAGTGCCCCCAGGAAGAAGGACGGGGGCTGCCCCTGCGTCCTCCTGTAGCCGGGACATAAAGGAGAACCAACGCGAGCTCTCGGGACCAGCTGCCCTCGCCGAGCCTCAGTTTCCCCATCTGGGTCTCCCAGGATACACTACTCCCCCACTCATAATTCCTGGCCTCCTCCGGGCCATCGTCACTGTGTGCCTTCTGCCAATGCCTCCTTCCCCACCCAAAACCCTGGTGGGGGTGAGGGGCTCCCGGACATCCGGGTCACTGCTGTATATAACTCCCCTCCCCCAGAGAAATAAACGTCACTGCCAATGTCAAGAGGTGCTTTTTCAAAAGGGAGAAGGGCTCAGGGGAGGGGGGTGAACTCAGGGCACTCGCACGCGTACACACGCGCACACACGCGCACACACACACACACACACACACATGCTAAAGCCTCACCCCACCTAGAACCGTCGGATCTAGAACCCTTTGCTTGTTGGGGGGGCAGGAGCCACAGAGAACAAGCCCAGCCAGGCATCTGGACCCCCCACTTCCCCTTCAACAGGGCGATTCTACTCTTTTCTGTTTCAGTGGACATTTTGTTGGGATCTCAATGTCTGGAAAAAAAAATTCTGGAAAGTTCTAGAACTACACTGTTTTGTATGGTAGCCAGAAACTACATGTAGCTATTTAATTTAAATAAAACTAAAAATTTGGTTCCTCAGTCACACGAGCCACATTTCAAGAGCTCAATATTCACATGGAGCCAGGGGCTACCCTAATGGACAGGACAAATACACAACATCCCCATCATTGCAAACCGGTCTACTGGACAGTAGTGCTCTAGAAGGTTCCGTGACCTTGGAGATGGGCAGCAACCGCTACAAACCCTGCCCGCCCCCCTCTCACTTGCAATGTATATTGAGAAAGTCCTTTTGACTGGAGGACGGAGAACGGACAGGTGGGTAGAATGGTGTCCGAGCAGCTGGCATCTTAAGGCCACCGCAGATGAGCTGACCACATACTTCAGGGAAACCTTAGACCCACCCCCCACATTCAACCCAGGAGCCCCAATCCTCCAAGCTATTTGCTAACCTGCAAGGCGGGAGCCAGAAGTGGAGACCACCACTCACCCATCTCCCAAGCCCATCAGATAGGGGGTCTGTGAACTGCAACATCTGCTCAACCTCAGCCAAGATGGCCCCATGCTCTGGAACTTGGGTCTCCATCTGCTCCATCACCCCCACATCTGCTAAGTTCCAACAGAATCTCTCTGAGCCCCTGATCCTGAAATGCTCCTTTCCCTCCTGCCCCAGAACCTGCCTCCTGGTTCCAGGGTAGGTTATGGCCCTGCATGGCCCTTGGCAGTAGGCTGCCCGGGTCCCCATTCAGCGCTGCCACCTCTCAGTTGAGTGCCTCTGGGCCACTGCTTCTCAGCTGTAAAATAGGGGCACTCACAGAGCTCCCACCCAGGGCCCGAGCCCTTTAGGAGCCAACGTGCACACGAAGAATGAGAAGAGTGCAGGGGACAGATTAAGTCTCAGTGTCAGTGACCGGGGCCCTGCGGTTGTCCTGCCCCACAACTATGAATGTCCCTCTGTACTCCAGATTAGAACAATGATTAGCTAAATATCCCTTTCCGGGTTTCATTATCACAGAATCCTTGGCCTGCGTTCAACCTTCCGCTCTGGGAATAAGCGTGGCCTCAGATGTATTGTGCCACGAGTCCACTCCCCGTGCTCCCAGAACCTCTGCTCGGGGGCCCACCCCTGTGGGATGGGGGGGTGAGGGGACTTTCCAGACCAGATCTGACACCACCTAAGCCCCAGCCAGGGCTGAGGAGCCCCCAAGAGGAACCCGGGGAGTCATGTGCCAACTTGTCTCCCCAGGGCCCGCCGCCAACCCTGCCCAGACGCTCTCAGTCTTCTCTGCATTGTCTAACAGGGCCAAGTTCTTGGCTGGGACACCCTGCTTCTTGGAGGCCCAAGATTCACTTTGAGGAGACGAAAGCTACTGCCTGCCCCCAGAAAAAGGCACATGTACAAACTCCCGTGACAACTGGCAGGCCATTTTTGGAAGGTTTGCAGCCACCACCATTCCAAAGCTCACCAGGCAAGAGCGAAGAGGCTGGGACGGCCTACTTGGCCTCTCCCAAGGCCCGTGGGTGTCCCTGAGCCTCTGTGGTTCCTGTCCTCCCCTGGGCGTGGCGGGCCCTGTCAATGATTCTAAGTCACTCTGGTTTTGTTTTTTTGTTTGAGGAAGGTTAGCCCTGAGCTAACATCTGCTGCCAATCCTCCTCTTTTTGCTGAGGAAGACTGGCCCTAAGCTAACATCCGTGCCGATCTTCCTCTACTTTATATGTGGGACGCCTACCACAGCATGGCTTGCCAAGTTGTGCCATGTCCACACCCGGGATCCGAACCAGCAAACCCGGGCCGACGAAGCGGAACGTGCACACTTAACCGCTGCGCCACCAGGCCAGCCCCAAAGTCACTCTGGTTTTTTTTTTTTTTTTGAGGAAGATTAGCCCTCAGCTAACTACTGCCAGTCCTCCTCTTTTTGCTGAGGAAGCCTGGCTCTGAGCTAACATCCGTGCCCATCTTCCTCTAGTTTATACATGGGACGCCTACCACAGCATGGCTGCCAAGCAGTGCCATGTCCGCACCCGGGATCTGAACCAGTGAACCCCGGGCCGCCGAGAAGCGGAATGTGCGAACTTAACCACTGTGCCACCGGGCCAGCCCCAAGTCACTCTGGTTTTGATGTTCCTCTTTACCCACCTTGTTGTCCTGTTTCTCTTTCCTTCTCACTATCTCCTGGACCTCCATCAAGCCTCTTGGGGTCTCCTGGTCTGGGTGACAGGAGCTAAGGGCTGGACAGGGCTGAGTGGTTCAAATGAATTGTTTTCCTTCATCTTGAAAAAACCCCATTTTACAGATGAGAAAGCTGAGGACGGGAGCTATTATCCAACTCGCCTGGTTGTTGGTGGTGCTGGGATTCAAGTCTGGACAGTTGAATTCCAAAGACCAACCACAAAGTTATTCTGACCCCAGAGACACTACTGCCCCCATCGTCCACCTTCCAAACACTCCACCCACTTTCTATCCTGGAGCTCTGAGCTGGGACAATGCTGATCCTGGAACCTTTGGCCCTAACTTGACATCCCAGTCTAGAACCTTGAATGTGCTACCACCTCTCAGAGGCTGCGCCCCCAACATACTACAGGCCATGCGTGGTTCAAGGACACTAATGGACACTCACTTAACCCCATGATTCTGGAAGGTCCATGGTCCATCACTGACTCTCCCATATGGTTCTCAAATGGTACAATCCAACCTGTGTTCTGTACAAACAGGGCTCTAGAATCAGTAACAGTGGTGGTGGTCTAGACGATATCGAAGGTTCTAGAACAATGTGGGCTCTTCAATTTCCCCTGGAAAGGAATCTAGAACGCTGATGATCCACCGTTCAATCTCACACTGCATCTCTACCCACTGACCAGCCATTCTCAGTGCTGACTCCAGCTTCTGGATACCAATAGTCCACCTTTGATCATAAGTGCCCAGGTTCTAGAATGACAACGGCTTACTCACTACTTCAAAGGCTGGTTCTAGAATACTGCCAGCTGACCTCCATTTTTAACACTCTTGTTTCTAGAACATGCTCCTCAAATTTGAATGTATTTGGAATCCTCCCAGGGTTTTATTAAGAAGTGGGTTCTGATCCAGTAGCTCTGAGAAACAGCCCGAGTCTACATTTCCACAAGCTCTTGGGGGACTCCCAAGGGAGGCGGTCCCAGACGACACCTTGAACAGCAACAGGCATGAGAAATTCATCAACTCTGCAGCCGGCCTGTGTGCTGCCCATCCACATGGCGACCTTGTAGTTTCAGGGTTCCAGAACAGAGAGCCACCCTCAAGTCTACACAGGGAGCCAGGAGAAAGTGGGTCAACTTCCGACACCCATCACTGCCTGTACTGGTTTGAAAGTACATCCCCAAACTCACATACTCTTCCCTCGACGAAGCAGAGCTTAATTCCCCTCTCCTTGAGTGTGTGGCCTTAATGACGCTCCTCTAAGAACAGCGTGGCAGAGGCAATGCTGTATGATGTCTGAGATTAGGACATAAAAATCTCGCGGCTTCCTCCTTGCTCTGTCCCCTGGATCACTCGCTCTGGGGGAAGCCAGCTGCCAGCCGCCCAATGGCAAGGTCCACATGGCAAGGAACCGAGGCCTCCAGCCTCCAGCAACATGAGTGCGCGACCTTAAAAGGAGGTTCTGTAACCCACATCTATCCCTTGATGATCGCCACTCTGGCTGACGACTTGACTTGACTGTACCCTCACGGCAGCCCCCAGGCCAGTATCACCCAGCTAAGCTGCAACCAGGATCCTCAGACCCCACGATGATGTCTCCTGTCTTAAGTCACTCAATTTTGGGGTAGACCAATTTGTCACACCGCGACACATCACGGATACAATGATCCCAGCCCAACCACCTCCCAGGGCTCCAGAAAAGCCACATTCACTTCCAGACCCTCTGCCTGCGCCCCCACCCAGACCCACCCGAACGCCGCAGGACAGAGGCACTCCAGCCGGCTGATAAAGTGTTTGCCGTTGGGTTTTCGTTTGGCTGGTTGTGTGTACACAGTGTATACAAGTTGAGTTGTACAGAAGCCCAAGAAAGAGCAAGAGACGAAGGGTGGCGGGGAGGTGGGAGTAGAGGGGTTAAAGAGAGGGAGGAGGGGAGAGGAAACCCATAAAAAATAGAACCACATCCAGACGACAATGGGATGGGCGCAGTGGGGGAGTGGGTGAGGGGGGCAGACACAGACAAATCGCAGTAGAAAAGGAATGGGAGGGGCCAAAGGAGGGGACCCTTTTCCCCCTCCACCTCCCCGGCCCCCCGCCCCAGGTATGTACAATAAATAAGATTAAAAATAATTAACAAGATGCGTTTCCCCTCCCACCCCACGCCGAATGCTTTGGGGAGGAAATGGCCTTTAGCAAAGATCTTGGCCTATAAGGGGGGGTTTGGGGGGGAGGGGGTCCCCCAGCTCTCTGAAGCCGCCCCACCCCCCTCAACCATACATAGACTTTTCCTATACATTATGTACAAGGTGGAGGGGGCGGGGGCCATGGCCATGGAGGGGGGATTGGGGCAAGGGGGGGAGGGAAACCGTTACTAAATAGACATTTATACATATATATAAATAATTTCTCTGTACACCGGACAGTGGGGGAAACAGGGAAGGAGTGGAGAGGGCTTGGGAGGGGGGGGAGTCGAACTTTGAACCCTGCCCTGGGAGGGGGGGCAGCATGGACACACCCTGACCAATGACCACCCCCCCTTCCCCGGTGATGGGACCCAGGGGTTAGCTCCTGAGGACACAGTTCTGTCCCATTTCTCGGTTCATGGAGGAGGTGCCCCACACCCCCCCAGGCTGGGGTGGGGTCACCCGCAGCGGCTGTGGGCCTGTGCTTGGGCCAGCAGGTCGCTGAAGGAGTCGAAGAGCTGTTCCAGCCATGGTTGGTTCCGCATGCACTGCTGGACCACCTCCTCCTGGCCCAGGTCCTCAGCACCGCCCTCAATGGCCAGGGTCTGCAGGGGGTTAAATGTGGAGCTGGGCCAGGCAGCTACCAGGGCTGGGGTGGGAGGGGACTGGGGCCTGGACTCCTGGGTCTGAGGGAGGAGGGGCTGGGGGATGGACTCCCGGGTCTGAGGGAGGAGGGGCTGGGGGTGGACTCTGGGGTCTGAGGGAGGAGGGCTGGGGGCTGGCCTCCTGTGTCCAGGGAAGCACTCCTGAGGGCGGAATCCCAGGCGGACGCCATGGCGGGGTGCTCACCTGGTCCCGGCAGCGCAGGAAGGTGTGGTACTTATAGTGGTGGAGCGAGTGGTAGAGCGTGTAGTATCCCGACTTGTCCAGCTCAACCTTGAACTCCTGGGCAGCCGGAGTGGAGAAGCCTCAGCCCTGCTGCCCGGCACCGGGGAGCCCCTCTCTGCACCCCCCAACACCACCACCCCTCCCAGCCCCGGCCCCACCTGGGCTCGGACCACGCTCCTCTTGAGCTTGCTGAGTGTCTTTCGGTTGTAGGGCTCCCCAGCTGGCCGCAGCCGCACGGCCCCCTCCTCCGGGGAGCCCTCCCCACTCTGCTCCACCTGCAGCTGGGGGAAGGTGTGCAGGGCGTCCTGTGGGGAGCCGACCGGTCAGTAAGACACCTCCCTGGACCCACGCACCTCCAACCCACCACCCAGGTCTCAGATATCCTGAGTCTTCAGATGCCTCAGTGTCCCCCAGGCTGCAGCTCAGGAGAGACACTCAGGAGTCTAGGTCTCCACAAAGGACAGAGGAGCCTAGGCCTGTCTGGTGACCCTCATGATGTGCTTTGTGGCCCAACCCAGGATTCTCAGAGACACCTAATATTCTACCCAGAATTCTCAGAGCCACCCTAACATCCTACTCAAAATTCTAAGAGTCAGCCTAAAATCCAGATTCCCCAGTGCCAGGCTAACATTCAATCCCAAAATTCTAAAACCAGACTCACATTCCATCCCGGAATTCTCAGTCACCCTAACATCCCACCTAGAGTTCTAGAACCAGAATAAGATTTTACGCCATGTTTTCTGAGTTGGACTAACGTCGCACTGAGAATTTTTACAGCCAGCCTAGAATCCATCCCAGAATTCTCAGGACTAGACTAACAGCCCCCCCAGAATTCTCAGGGCCAGACTAACAGTCCATCCCAGAATCCTGAGTCGCCCTAACACGCTATCCCCAAATTCTCAGCACCACACGGACATCCCCGTCGGATTTCGCAGAGCCAGGTTAACGCTCAATCCCAGAATTCTCAGAGCCGCCCTACTATTCCAGCCCAGAACCCTAGGCCAATCCAGAGAGGAAATGACGTCGGTGACTTAATCATGAAACCTGAGATTATAACAGCCCGCATTACATCGATGGAAAAGCCACCAGAATCCACTCAATACTGTCCTCGAGCAAAGTGGGTACGGGCTCAGTCTACCTTCTGTCCCCAAACTGACACTCCATAACCACACTCTTCTGGGTCTTCCCAACACCCCACTCCAGGCCTTCCCAATGACCCGTCCACACCACCCTGGCTCCCCTTCACTGGACCAGCAGGGCTGCTGGGAACCAGAGACCCCCCTCCCCCTCCTGACAGTCTCACCCTCAACGTCCCCCCGGGCCGACCCCAGCCCTTCTGACTGCTGCCCCCTACCGGGCCTGATGCTCTGGGGACCACCGCCATGGCTGACATGTACACGTCCCCTCATGTCTGATCTCTGGGCCCCAGACACCTCCAGCCCAGGCCCCCCAAGCACCTGCAGGGCTGGGCTCAGCGACAGCCGCTTCAGGACTTTCTTCTTGTGCTCGTTCAGGAGGCCATCGATCTTCCGCATGGGCGGGAGGTACAGCTCGTCTGAAAGACGCGGAGCGGGCATCAGAAGAGGCGCAGCCCCAGGATGCACCGGGACAAAGGAGGGCGCCGGGAGCCTGGGTCCCCAGTTCCTCCTCCCCAGGCCTCAGCTCACCGTGCGTGTCCTCCAGGGCCTGGATCATGTCCGGGTCGAGCGCCGTGCTCACCAGCATCTCCACGTAGCTTCGGTACATCTCCCGCATTGCCCGGGTCTTCAGCAGACGCCCGGGGACTGCCCGCTCTGCGGGAAAAATGGGACAGGGGCTCACCATTCCAACTTCCTCTGAGGCCGCCTGTGTGGCAGACGGTGTTTCGCACATCAGGGACCAGGAGAGAAATCCCTGCCCTCGGGAAAGTTCAAGTCCGCTGGGGAAGACTGACAAGCACCAGTGCAATATGCTCTAACGACAGAATCAGGCACTGTAACAAGCTCAGCCTGGCGAGCCAGGGAAGGCTTGTTCAAGGTCACAGAGAGCTGAGCCTTGAGTGATAGGGAAGAGCATTCCAGGCCAGTGAACTTCACGTTTGAGCAATTCACTGTGGCTTCCGTAAAGTTAAAGCAGCAGCATAGTTGGTTCCCAACCCAGTGAATCAAGTCAGAGAGGTCAGATCACAAAGGGCAACACTGAGGGAGAAGGGAGGTGAGACTGCACAGGTCTCAGTGCAGGCCAGACCATGCAAGGCCTCCAACATGAGGCGGAAAGGGTAGGGGCTCTTTCTGGGGGGTACTAAGGAGCCACGGGAGAGCTGAGAGCAGGGGAGGGGTGAGGGTCAGTGGAGAAAGAGCCCTCTGAGGCCAAGCGCAGGACGGACTGGAGGGGTAAGACCAGAGGCCAGGGCAATGGACCAGATAAGAAAAGATGAGGCTGGACCAGGGCCACAGGGACAGGATACAGAGATAGAGGGGGCAGGAGGGCTAGTGTCTAGGCCAGGGCTGTGGGAAAGAGCAGAGGGGCTGGACACAGTCATGGCAGGAGGGGAGGGCTGAGGACTTCTCCGCTATGGAGGCAAGGGAGCAAAGGATGGCGCCCGGAGGGTCTGGCCCAGTTACTGGGGAGCCAGTGGAGCCATCCCTGAGATAGGAAAACAGCAGGATGTGGAGGGAGGGGATGTGGGAAAGGCCTGGAGTGTGGCCGGGGGAAGCAACAAGTCTGAGGCTGGCTAGAAAGTTCTGGGAGCCTGCCAAGTAAGAGGTGCAGAACGAGAAGCATCAAGGCCAAGGACAGGACTTTGAGGGACACCCATGAGAAACCCAAGAAGGAGCGTGGGGAGAACAGAGAAGCAGGAGGCCCAGGAGAGGGCCCCAAAGCATCCCTTAGGAAGGACCATGAGAAACGTCCACTTGATGCATCTACATGGGGGGTGACCTTGGTGACGGCTGCTTCAAGGGGACAGAGTGACCACTTGGCAGTGGAAGTCAGACCCCATGAGGCCTTGGGCCAAATCCTCTTATGGTTCCCATCTTGCTCAGGGTAAAATCCATCCTGGGGGGCCACAAAGCCCCAAGCCCCTCGTCCCTCCAAGATCTGGTCCTGTTCCCTCTTGTCCTCCCTTCTTGCCCTCTCCCCTCACTCACTTGCTCCAGCCACTGGCCTCCTTCCTGACCCTCAGACACGCCCAGCCTAGAATGTTCTCTCCCTCAAGTCCCAAGACCCCAACCCCGTCACATTCAGATCTCTGCTCCAAGGGCGTTTCCACAAGCCTTGCCCAACTCCCCCTACCCCACCTCCCCAAATATCACCCAGGATCCCGCCTGGATCCTCTTTGCTGGATTTATTTTTCTTAACCGCCTTTAATCCCACCCAGCCTCACCCTGGTGATTTTTCATATTGGTTTGTATTCTATTACATAACATATTTATCTGATGCACTCCCCCAGCCGGACCGTAAGCTCCCATGAGGACGCATATTTTTGCCTGTTCTGTTCACTGCTGGGACCTCAGTACTTCCTGGCATATAGTCGGTGCTCAATAAATGCTTACAGAAAGGGGCTGAGGAAGCCAGATTGGAGTGGACTAAAGGAAGAGGGAAAGAGGACATCACTTTCTAGAACTTCCTAGAACCTTCACTGTGACTACAAGAAGGGAGAAAGCATCAGCTTCCAGCACCTAGAGGATGACTGTTCTTGAACAAGCAAGAGGGTTGGTTCTGAGGCCTCAGGGGTTGGGCGAAGCCCTGAGGGCCTCCGGACAGGAGTCAGGCTGGTCCTGCCATGAAGGGGCTCCTGGTCGAATGGGGCGACGGGAGACAGACCCAGACCCAGAGAAAGACCCTGCCCCTTGGTGGGGACACGGTTCCCTAAGAGTGTAGAGTTCAGTTCCCACCATTTCCCAGGCTCAGGGCTGTCCACGTACGTTCATAGCAGCATTATTCACGATAGCCAAAAAGGGGAAACCACCTAAATGTCCATCAACTGGTGCATGGATAAACAAAATGTGGTAGATCCATGCAACGGAATACTATTCAGCCCTGAAAAGGAATGAAGTACTGACATGTGGTTCAACACGGATGAACCCCGAGTGAAGAGGCCAGTTACAAAGGACCACACATTGTGATTCCACTTACAGGCAAATCTATAGAGATAGGAAATTACTGGTTGCTTAGGGCTGGGGGAAGGAAGAAGGGAGTGATGGCTAAAGGACACAGGGTTTCTTTTCAGGCTGATGAAAATGTTCTCAAATTGGTTGCTCAAATGGAAGCACAACTCTGCGACTGTCCTAAGAGCCACTGAACTATATGTTTTAAATACGTGCACTATATGATATGTGAATTAGATGCATAAAGTTGTTTAAGAAAGAAGGAAAGAAAGTTGAAGGCCAGAGAAGGAAAGACCTGCCAACCTGGGCCTTTGGTAAACCTCTCTTGTCCCACCTTCCCCCTGTCCCAGCTTTGGCTGCTTCTACCTGGCCTCACAGGGTACAACCGGCCCAGGTAAAAGACTACATTTCCCAGCCTCCCTTGCAGCTAGGTGTAGCCATGTGACTAGTTCTGGCCAATGGGATATGAGAAGACAGGATGGTGGGGGGCACTCCCAGATCTCACACTTAAAAGGAAGATGGGGCCATTCCCCTGCCCTTCTGTCCCTTCCTCCTCCGACCATGTGTGTTGAGGACAGCATGCTGGGGGATGTCAGAACAACAAGAGGCTGCTACATATATTTTTGTTGTGATAGTCCTCACAAAGCGGGCATCATTCTAAGCATCGGAGTTCACAGCAGGTTTTTCCTCTGGGCTTTATCTATTACGAACCCATTTTACAGGTGAGGTCACTAAGGCACAGAGAGGTGACGCCCCTGTCCTGGAGTCACCCAGCGAGCGGGTCACTGGGAACACCACTATCTCCGGGCCTCCAGGATGGATGCTGGTCTGCCATCTCCCTCAGATCCTGCCTATGCTGAGACCACACAGCACAGCATCGAAGAGCACGGCCTGAGGCTCGGCCAGCTGCCTTCCAGCCCAGAGGGGACGCCACATCCCAGCACCCTCTTGGGGCCTCAGTTTCCCCATCTGTCTGTGAGGATAGTAACGGTATCTACTCCCTAGGACTGCCGTGAAAATTAAAGTTGATATACATAAAGAACTGAGAGACAACCTGTCGCGTAGTTAAGGTATCACATAACTTTTAGCATCGCTATGATTTTTAACTTATTTACTATGATTGCTACAGTTTTGCTGGCGCTACCCAGAACCCTCTGGACAGCCCTCAGCCACGCCTGCTGCTGGAGGCCCCAGGGTCACTGCCCCCCACCCGCCTCCAGCCCAGGGGCCGCCGAGGGCCTCACCGTCCTCACTGGGCGCTCCGGGGGATGACTCTGAGTCCGAGGAGCTGCCTGGGGGGCCCCCGCCTGCCGAGGCATTGCCCGCCGCCTCCTTCAGCCACTTCTTCCTCTTCTTGGGGGGTGGCTCAGCCTTGACCTTGGGGGGCCGGGCCTTGGGCAGCCGGGAGGGGGTGGGCTGTCCCGCCGGAAGGCTCCGCTCAGGCCGCATCTGGCGCCCGCCTGCGCCCCGCTCCCCCCGCAGCGGCCGCTCCCCACGGCTCGCCCGCTCCTTCTCCTTCTCCTTCTCGATGGGCCGTGGAGGGGATGGCTTCTCAGGGGCGGGGGGCTCGGGCATGGCCGTCTCGGGCATGTGCTCTGGGGGCTTCTCCGATGTCGTCTTCTCAGGAGTCTCAGGCTTAGGAGGGGGTGCTGGGGCCTTAGGGGGAGGTGCAGAGCTGCCCGCCACAGACACGGGACCCTTGGCCTGCCCGGAGCGTCTGGAAGAGAACAAAGAAGAGTTTGCCATCAGCAGCCCCCAGGAAGCCTAAATTCTGCTCCCTGGGAGCCCCCTGCCTAGCCTAGAGCTCCAAGCACAGAGCCAGCTTTGCTCTCAGTCAAGCTTTTATTTCCTCACTCTGGGTCTTTGTCCCCCCAACTTCAGGGTCTATCTCTCTGAGTCTCTGTCTCTCTCCCTCTGGATCTCTGTAACCCCCCCTCTCTGGGTCCCTGTCCCCCTCTCTCTCGGTCTCTGTCCCCCTCTCTCTGGGTCCCTGTCCCCCTCTCTCTGGGTCCGTGTCCCCCTCTCCCTGGGTCTCTGTCCCCCTCTCTCTGGGTCCCTGTGCCCCTCTCTCTGGGTCCGTGTCCCCCTCTCCCTGGGTCTCTGTCCCCCTCTCCCTGGGTCCCTGTCCCCCTCTCCCTGGGTCCCTGTCCCCCTCTCCCTGGGTCCCTGTCCCCCTCTCTCTGGGTCCCTGTCCCCCTCTCCCTGGGTCCCTGTCCCCCTCTCCCTGGGTCCCTGTCCCCCTCTCTCTGGGTCCCTGTCCCCCTCTCTCTGGGTCCCTGTCCCCCTCTCTCTGGGTCTCCATCCCCTCTCTCTGGGTCTCCGTCCCCCTCTCTGGGTCTCTGTCCCCCGCCACTCGGTCCTCCCCCAACTCTACTTCCTCTCTTGCGCGTTCCTCCCACGCCTGTTGGCCCTGCGCGCGGTACCTGACGGGCAGTGGGCGGTGCCAGGGTTTCCGAGCACAGACCCTCACGTAATCCTTCTTGTTCACGTTCTCCAGGAACTTAACATAAAGGCGCTGGTACCGATTTTTCGCGTCCCCAAAATACCCCAAATACTGTGGAGGGAAAGAAGCATACGAGGAACTCCTTCACCCACCCCAGCCAGGCACCCGACCCCCAGGACTCCCACCCTGCTAGGGCTACCACGGTGCGTGTCTGGAGCCTGCCGGGAGGCAGAGACCCCCTTCTGGACACATTTCAGACCAAGGGTGAATCACAGCCACGTGTGGGGGGACCCCGGCTTCCAGACCCCCACCTGGGACCCCCCGAGTCCTCGCTCCCCTCTGCAGGCTTACGTTACTGGTGGCACAAAACTGCCGCTGCCCATCCTTGATCTCCGGAGTGAATTTCTGCAGCAGGGCCTTCTGGACTCGCCAGATGGGGGGGGGCTCGCGCCCCGTCTGCAACGCCAGCTGGAAGGGGGAGGTGCGACGAGGCCGGCAGGGTCAGCCTGCATTCCTTCCCCTCTGGCCCCCAATTCCTAGCCCTCTGCCCTCCCTCTACATCCCCCAGAGAAAAGACATCGTCAACAAGCATCAGCAAACACATGGCGGACAGACGTCTTTTGGCCTCACGATGTTCTCAACCCTGGGGATATCAGGATGCAGCTGAGTCTGGCCCAGCCCTCCTACTCACAATCAGGCCTTTTCCTCTTGGGCTATAAGGTTTTAGTTCTTACAGCTTTACGCTGTGATGGTACAACTGACCACCCCCCCACTCCCACTATTTTCTAGATACCATGTTGGGTCCCAGGTATAGCAATGAACGAGATCGACAAAACCTTCCATGGGGTCTTCATGACAGAGACAACAAGACAGACAAGCAAAGGGACAAAAGAGGGGGAGGTCGTGGCTTGTGCTGAGAACAGACAGGTGAGGGACCAGTCCAGTGGTATAGCAGTTAAGTTCATGCACTCGGCTTCAGCAGCCCGGGGTTCGTCAGTTCGGATCCCAGGTGTGGACCTAGCACCACTTGTCAAGCCAGTGTCTCACATAAACAGAGGAAGACTGGCACAGACGTCAGCTCAGCGACAATCTTCCTTAAGCAAAAAGAGGACTGGCAACAGATGTTAGCTTAAGGCCAATCTTCCTCACCAAAAAAAAAAAAAAAAAGACTAGACAGGTGACCTGAGACCATTTATTTCATCAGCCTATCCACAGCAGGGCAGGACTCAGTGATAGAAAGGCACCCCATCCCCACTCTCCTGGCTGCACACTGGGAACAGGCAGATGCTGGTCAGGCCCAGGCTCTGATTTCGGCAGTGAGGGGAGTGCGAGGGGGGAGCCAGACACTGGCACAAAAAAATCACAGCACAAGTCATAAATGCGCTACTGGCAGACACCCTGGAAGCCTAGAAGAAGGACTCTGAATTCAACACGAATCCAAGAATGCTTTCTGGAAGAAGTGACACCTAAATGAGTCCTGGAGGGACCTGGCAGATGACCAGGGACTGCCAGGGAAAGAGTGTGACAGCTGCGCCTCTGGAAGAGAGCAACTGACAGGCACAGAGTAGTACAGAATAAGAATGTGGCGGGAAACGTGCACTGGGCGTTTTGATAACTCAGGGATGAATGAGGGGCCATCTCTACCACAGTCAAGTGATCAAGAGGATTCAGATGATAACTCCAATTGATTGATCATGGCTGCCCTGAGCACCAGGCTCAGCAGTAGCGAGTGCTGGGATCAATTAGTGATGTCTGCTATTGGCAGCAGCTGCAACACCAGAGTGTGTGTGCCAGGTACCGGCTACCCCTTCTGGGGTTTGGGTCAATTGCTTTCACATCCATGATTTTTTGCATCCCTTGATCACTGAGGGGAATACAAAGAAGGTATTACAATAACCTGACGAAAATGAGGTCCAGAAAGGCTCTTGGCTAAAGTCTCGCAGAACACTGAGGCAGGATGCAACAGGGATGTAGGTGTCCCTACCCCAAAGGCTTTCCTCCAGGGTACCACGGTTCTCAGTCCTCCTTCCTGGCTCCTCAGGGAGCAGGGCCAGAGGCCCAAGGGTGGAAAAATCCATTTCACCTCCTTTTCAAGGACTGAAAAGTTCACTTTCATCCTGCTCCAAAACCTTCTAGGGCCCCCCGTGCAGAATCTGCAGCCTGGCACAGACTCTGCCTCAGTTTCCTCTCCTTTCTCCTGCCCCTGCCCAGCAGCCATCCAGACCTCTCAAAGCTCCGCAGACAAGCCCCAAACTTTCACATAGGCAGGGCCCCCCACCAGGAGGGCCTTTTCCCTCTCAAGGTGAATATGACGTTCCCTGTTCTAGTTCTCAAAAGCCTTCGAGCAGTCCATCAGAGCATCCTCCACAGGCGAGGGGATCACCCCCTCCTTTATGTCTCCTCCCACTGCCTCTTCCAAGGTACCAGCTGATTCTCCAGCTGGACTCAGGCCCCTAGGCTAACCACATCCCATTTGGGCTGGCGTCTGCCCCTAAACCACTTTTCCTCTGAGGATCCCCACCATCCCCCCAGTCCTTGGGCTCAACCCCCTGACATCATCTTCGCCTGCTCCCCAACCAGAGCCAGCTAGTCCCGAGAAGCCACGTCCTTCCTGCCGCTCCTCCTGTCAATCATATCACTGATCACGCCTACTTCCCCCTTACTAGGGAAGTGGCCCCGCCCACAGCCCCTAACCAATGGAAGCCACAGCTGATTGGAGGAGACCTGACTAGTGGCAGCCAATCAACAGGCAAATCCCAAACCCCATCGTGACTCCAAATGCTGAGCTGGACCAATCAGATGTTCTTCTGGGAATTTGAAGTGTGACAACTGAAGCTGAGACAAGGACCTTAAGCAGCAGGATGTGAGTCAGCGAGAAGCACCAAGCCTGGTGTTAAGGAGAAAGCTACAGGATCTACTAACAAGGGAGTCAGTGTCATAGAACTGAGGCAGTGGACAGAATGTCATCAGGACTGGACACATCCCCAGCCCACTCCCTGCTGGCCAGGGGCTCTAGAAGCGGCCAGACAACCTGGAGTGGATTCTCAAACAGACGCCCACTGATCTCACCCCAGGACAATCCGGCCCTTGCCCACCTTCCCAGCCTCGGTGCTCACTGTCCAGCCACTTGACCCCTTGCATCCCTGCAGATCACAAATACCATGCTTTCCCCCTCACCACAGGGCCTTTGCACAGACTATTCTCTCTGCCTGGACCACCCTCACCATACTTTTCTCCATCCAACAAACTTTTATATACTCAGAGTTTACATCCTGCTAAATCTTCAACATCCCCAAGTATTGGGAGTTAATATTATCACTCCCATTTTACAGAAGAAGCTGAAGCACAGACGGGGCTAACCCTGCACTGTCCCATTTAGCAACCTCTGTCCTCACATGTGGCTCTTGAGCACTGGAAATGTGGCTGATCCGAATGGATATATTCCGTGAGTGTAAAATACACCCTGAATTTCAAACACTTGGTATGCAAAAAAGAATGGAAAACATCTCATTAACTTTTTCTAGATTGATCCTATGCTGAAATCATATTTTAGATATGCTGGGTTAAAGAAAATACATTCCTGTGGCTAATCTCACCCATCATTTAACTTTTCTTTCTTTCTTTCTTTTTTTTTTTGGTGAGGAAGATTGGGCCTGAGCTAATATCTGTTGCCAATCTTCCTCATTTTCTTTTTTCTTTTCTCCCCAAGCCCCAGTACATAGTCGTATATCCTAGTTGTCGGTCATCCCAGTTCTTCTCTGTGGGACCCTGCCACAGCATGGCTTGATGAGTGGTGTGTAGGTCTCTGCCCAAGATCCAAACTGGCAAACCCCAGGCTACAGAAGCAGAGCACGCAAACTTAACCACTTGGCCGTGGGGCTGGCCCCCATTTAACTTTTCTTAAACATGGATACAAGAAAGTTTAAAATGATGTATGTGACACGTAGGACATTTCTATTGGACCGTCATTATTTTAGGACAAACTATGGCTCATGGCCCATTTTTATAGATCTACAAGCTAAGATTGGTTCTTACATTTTTAAAGGATTGTAAAAAAACCCAAAAAATCAAAAAATATGTGGCAGAGACCCTAAGTGGCCTGCAAAACCTAAAATATTTACTGTCTGGCCCTTTACAGAAAAACTACGCCAAGCTCCACACTGACATTTGCCCAAGATCACCGAGATGAGTAACAGAAGCAAAGCTTACAGGGCACCTTCTGCGTGTCACCCACGGTCGGAGCACTGGATAAGCCACGCCCAAGTCCTCACATCACGCAAAGGAGCTACCGATACGATCAGCCCCATTTTACAGATGAAGAAACTGAGGCTCAAGAAGGTTTGACACTAGTCCAGCTCAGACACAGCAGCGATTCAAGCCAGTCAGGCTAACGTCAAACCCGGGCTCTCAATAACCACGCCGCCAGCCAGCCCCAACTCTGGGCCCACGAACGAGTCCCCAACGTCTACATGAGTGGCTCAGTCCAGGGGCTGGGTGTCCCCCATGACAACGCACACTCGTGTTGTATTTTAAGCATCTGAGTCCTTGCCCGGTCCCCTCCCCTGCCCCGTGCCAGCTGGGAGGAGGTATCAGATGGCCCTGGCTCCAATCCCGGCTTGGCACCTGCCAGCCGAACGACTGCCTCTCTCTGAGCGTGAACTTCCTCATCTGTAAACGGGGGACAGTGCAGTCCCCGCCCCAGAGCCCAGGGCTGGCGCCCAGCAGCACTGGCTGCTGTCATCACCAACGTTTGAGAGAACGGACACAGAGACCGCTGCCTCTGGAGCTGGGAGCACGGGCTCCCGGGCCCGCAGAGCTGGGTGCGGGTCTCGAGCTGCGAAAGCCTGGGACAGCCCCTTGACCGCTCTGAGCCTCAGTTTCCTTCCCCATAAAATGGGGATAGTAACCGCGAGGAAGAAAGGTGATTATAAAGATAAAACTCAGAGACAGACAGTGATGATGGCTGCACAACGTGAGGATACGTAATGCCGCTGACTGGCACACTCAAAAATGGCTAAAATGCTAAATTCCGTGCTACGCCTAGATTACCACAATTCAAGAGAAAGGAAAGGATCAAACTAAATTCTGACTGTGACATCTCTCAAATCCTGTCCCGAGGACTTGGTAGCCATTCCTATCCGTCCTGATGGGCAATCAGCCTTAAAAGTCACAAAGCCAAAATGAAATAACGTCCAGCGGGCACTACAGGAGTATGACCGTGCGGGATGCAGGACTGGCAGGGAGGGACACTGGGAATGTTCTGATTGCTGGCTAGGGAGTGGGGACAGGCGTGTTCACACGAGCACTTGGCTCTAGAATCTACATCTCTCTCACGGATGTCCTTTTGTATGTACCAAATGTCATGCTAAAAAGATGATGAAATAGGGGCCAAAGGATATGACGTCTGGGTTCGGTCGGGTGGGGCAGGCGGCAGAATGCGCCGGAGCGGAGAGGCAGCAGGACCAGCCAGGAGGTGACGCTGGTGGAAGCTGAGTAATGGGCACACACAGTCCCATGATTCTATTTGCTCTACTTTTCCCACAATAAAATAGATGAAAAATAATACAGGAAAACACACCTTTAGTTCATCTCACAAAACACCCTTAAGAAAGTACAGTAATGATCATTATCCTTATAATTAATCCATCCCACAATTTCTCCATCTGTATTTTAGAAAAACAACACCCAGGATGAAATTAAACACGACAACATACATCAAGCCCCCCGCCCCCCGCCCCCGCCGATTCCCAGCCCGTATCCACACCCAGTCAGTGACAGTGACCCATACGGAGGAGGGCCTCAGCCATCAGCATCACCATCAGGACCTACCGAGTACCCGCTCTGCCTCATGCCCTGTGAGAAGCACTCCACAGTGTCTGATGTCACCCACCCACATCAAGAACTTAGATTAATCCTCTGATCCAAATCTACCTGTCCCATGAACCCATTACAGTAGAAGGGAGCAAACTCTTTCTGTAATGGGGCAGGCAGACAGTATTTTCAGCTTTGTGAGGCAGCTGGGGAAACTATCCCGCTCTGCCACTGTACGGGCGAAGCAGCCACTGACCATCTGTAAATGAATGGGCATAGCTACGTGTCAATAAAACTTTATTTATAAAAATGGGTGGCAGCGGGCAGGATTTGGCCCGTGGGGGCCAGAGTTTGCCAACCCCTGGTGTAGAAGAATGAGAATTGTGAAAGGGCTGGTCCACATCAAGTGTTTAAGATGAGGCCTGACACAAGCATCCCCAAACCACTGACTAGTATATTTCAGGCTACCTGCGTGTGTTCATAGGGATCGGCAATAAATGTCAATGGTTTTACCTCAGTTACAGGTAACATACGTATATGCACCCAAATAACATCTCAGAGGCCCAGGCGACCCCACAATGGGCCAGCTGGCTACCTGCATCAGCCCCATCAGACTGTGAACTCAGGAGGGCCCCTGGACCAGCTGCCCCATCCCCGGGCCTGTCATCCAACAGGCACTCAACAAACGCTCGAGTGACCAAGGCCATCGGGCCGGGCCGTGGGCCCCGACGGGGACTCACCTTGAGGGAGGGGATGTCCTCGGCGCGGATGACGAACTCGTCACGCTCGCGGAAGATGCCCTCGCCGCCGCTCTCGCCCGCCTCCTCATCCGTCTCCCCGCACACGGCCGCCGTCTCCTGCTTCTTGGCCAGGTGCAGGGGCCGCGCGTCGGGGGGCTCGGGCTCGTCGGGGGACGGGGCGGCGGGCTCCTCGGGGGGCGCGGCGGGCGGCGGGGGCGGCGAGGGCAGGGCCGGCGGGGGCGGCGGCGGTGGGGGCGGTGGCGGCGGCGGCGGCGAGCTTGGCGCGGGGGCCACCAGCGGGGGCGGCGAGGGCAGGGCTGGCGGAGGGGGCGGCGGCTGGGGCGTTGGGGCGGGGGGCGGCGAGGGCGGGGGCTTCTCCTCCAGCAGCGGGGGCTCTGGGGGCGAGAGGGGCGTCAGGGATAGACATCCGGGTTGTGAGCCCCCCCCACGCCCCCCTATCTCCCAGGCTCGGCCTCAGAGCATCAACGTGCTGCCCATCGACATCCCCGCACGTCACGCAAGTCCCCACCACCCAGCTGTCAGGGAAAGGCGCCCCCAGCCCGTTCCCGCTGTCTCCACCCCTGCACCCCAACACCCCTCCTGATCAAACTCACTTCTTCACGCAACACCACTTCTGCCCCGAGTCCCCCTCCTTCAACCCTCCTCTGTCCCCTGTCCCCTTCCCTGACCTTGAATACCCACTCCTGTCCCCAGACACCCACAGGAAGCCCATGTCCCTGGAACTTCTCTCTCCAGTGTCCCAAAACAAGCCCTCCCACCCAGACCTGCTGCTCTGTTCCTTCACATCCTTGCCCAGCCTCCAAAGACCCCCTCCGTCTCAGCGTAGTTCCGTGTCCCAATTCCATTGCTCAGTGTCCCCCCGTCATGGCCAGGAGTCCTCTCCTGTTCCATCAAAACCGCCCCCCACGCCGGTCATCTCCCTCAGGCCCCCCAGCCCAGTCCCCACAAAGCTCCTTGTCCTTCCTGACATGCCTCCTGGTTCCCAAATGCCATTCACCATCCTTAGCATCTCCGCTCTCATCCCTGAGATGTCCCCTCCTGAGCGCACAGCCCCCCACCTCCACCCCCGGCCCCTTATGGCCGCTCAGCTCCCCCACAGCCCTTCCACCCCACCAAAGACCCTGCCTGCTCACGCCTTCCCGGCCCCAGCAGCTATTCTGAGCCCCCGAAACCTGTCTCCCATCCCTCATGGCCCTTTTAGGCCTGAAAGGTCTCTCTGTTGCCTCAAAGCCCCCGTCTGGGCTCCCATTCCTTGCTGTTCCTCCCAACTTCTCAGTCACTCTCTCTGTGTGTCTATCTCCTCGTTTCCCGCTTCCCTCGAGCTGTTCTTCATTCTCCGGATCGCGAATGCCCCCTTTCCTGCCAGCTCCCCACTACCACCTTGGATGGATGTTTCTCCGTTCCCGGGGCCTTAGCTCCGAGCCTTCCAGGCCTTTCCAAGGCTTTCTCACCCCAAGGCTCTCTCCAGGTACAACAGATCCTGGCGCCCTGCTTCGAACCCTCTGCTGTTTCTCCTCTCTTCCCTGATGCCTCCCTTCAGCCTCACACCCTCCTCCATCCTCAGTCCTCGTCTCCCCCCTTTCTACAACCCCCCCCCGGAAACATTCTCCATCCTGTTATGACCCCTCTGAGCCCGCAAGCCCCTAGCCCACCCCAAATGCCCTCCTCCAAACCCCACCTCCTGCATCCCCCAAGGCCTCTGTTCCCCAAAGCCCTTCAAATTTTGTCCCAAGCTTCTCTCAACACAGAACCCCATCCAGACCCAACCACACCCCCAGCCTTTTCCTCCTGCCCCCCACAAGACCCAACTAGTCTACGCTCCTCTCTGCCCTCCAGACAGCTCTCTGTTCTGTCCTTTACTACACATCCCTAACTCCCAAAGCCTCTCTCAGTAGCCCGTCACCCACCGGTCCCCATCACTTATAACCTGCCCTGAGCCCCAGCATTCTCCAATGCCCACCGTGGGGCCCCGGCTAGTCCACTTAGCGTCTGTGGGCAGATTAGAAAAAAACACTTCCTCCTCAAAACACTCGTTTGCACTCCATCAGGAAGCTGCCTTCATAAATATGCAAATCTATATCACCTACAACATGAACGGTGTCCCTTAAACAGTACGTAACCTGCACAACTATACCCAGTGGCCCAAATAACAGGAAACCGCTGCCCGGCCCCCAAACCATCTTCCTAGAGCTTACCAGGTGTGCCATTGCTGTTGGCATTGGGGAGCCCTGGGAGAGGGGGTGGCCCCGGGACTGCAGCCTCTGCAGCCAAGGGGGGCCCATCGGGGGTGGAGGTGTCCTTGGGCCCAGCAAGGGGCGGGTCATCGAGGGCGGAGATGGCCGAGGAGATGCTCTCCTGCAGGTCCCGGTTCTTGGCGACAGAGTCTTCCTCGTCCGAGGAGAAGGAGGGCAGCGTCTCGAGGTTCCGCTTCAGCTCTTCATCCAGCCGTTTGCAGGGCGAAGGGCAGCCGAGCCCGAGCCCCTCGCTCTCGGCTGCTTCCAGCGCACCCCCGAGCCCGAAGGCGCCGGTGGGTGGTGGGTGTGGCACGGTGGGGGCCGTAGGGGGCTGGGGCTGCAAGCCTCTGGCCGGCACAGAGGGTGGCACACTCTTAGGGGGGCTGAGTGGGGGAGTCAGGCCGGCCTGGTAGAGAGGTGGGTGGCGCTTGCCTGACTTGAGGAAGTCCAGGAAGGAGGCCATGAAGCCGGACTTCATCTCCGGCTGCTTCTCCTCCACCTCCTTGATCTTGGCCTCAATCTTCTCCCGGGTGAGGCTTGAGTCCAGGCTGTTGTGGTCAGTGCCCGATACAGCATCCCCCGAAGAGGGTCCCAGACCCTCGCCGGCCTTGGGCACAGACAGCTTGATCTAGATATGGGGGCAGTGGGGAGTCAGAGCCCACGAGTCGGGGCCCCTGGTCCCCTCCTCCCTCAGATCCAGGAGCCTGGGACCCCCAGCCTCTCCCCTTAAGACCTTCAAGTTCAAATTCCCAGACTCTCAGCCTGGAGAACCCGAAAACTTGAGCCCACAGACCCCTTCTCTGAGATTCCAGAAGGCCAAGAGTTCCTCCCTCCTTCCTCACTGACCTCTCCTTGCTTACAGCCCAGGAGTCCAGGTCTCCAGACCCTCCTCCCACAAGACCCAGGAATCTAGAACCTTCTGATCTAGAATCTTAGAATCTAGACGCTGAGAACCCAAGTTCCAACCCCCGCCTGCCTCTGGACCCAAGTTTCAGTTCTCAGATCTCCCCAACCACGGAACCCTGGAATCCCAGCCCCCAGATTCACAGGTTTTAAGAATATTAACTCTGTCCCCCATCACGCCCAGGAACCTCAAATGTGGCCCCCACCCCCCCTCACCTTAAGCGGCTTCAAGGGCTCCAGCCGGGTGCCCCCGATCTCCTCGGCCTTCCTGCCCCGGCCGCGGCCCCGGCCCCGGGGTTTCTTGGCCCCATCGGTGGGTGTGGAGGCAGATGCGGGCCCTGTGGTGGTGGGGACCTCCAGCGGGCGGATCCGGGGTCTGCCCCGAGGTCGGGGTGGGCCATCGCGCTTGGCCTTGGTGGGCTTGCGGCCACGGCGCCGGGGCCCCTCGGGGCCCGGGTTGGGTGGACAGAAGTCAATGTCGCCCAGCGGTGACAGGGCCGGGCGGGAGCGGCAGCTGGACACCAGGTCAGGCAGGCGCCGGGGGTTGAGGCGGATGTCAGCGGGCACATCGGCCTTGTCCTCATCAGCCTCGAACTCATACTCCTGGGCATACAGCTTTTTGGGGGTTTGGAAGGGCGGGTCTCGGCGCCGCAGCAGGTGGAAGGAGGACGTCTTAAGCAGCTTCTTTGGCTTGGTGGAGCAGAAGATGGGCGAGGTCAGGCCTCCCTTGGGCTCTGAGGCAGGTGGTGGTGGCGGAGGGGGTGGTGGGGGTGGCGGGGCTGCCTGGTGGGGCCCACTCTGGATCAGGCCCAGCGGCTCGGCGTTGACCGTGGAGGGCAGCTCCGGTGGCTTGTTGGGGTCCAGGCCCAGGCCCGGGGTCTCCGGCCCAGCTCCAGATGCCCGACTAGGGCAGTAGGGCCCATAAGGATCATAGGCAGGGGGCCCCGGAGGTGGCCCGGTCCCCGCCTTGGGATCACTTTCCTCCTCAGCTGGCCCAGCCTTGCCATAGTCATCAGCTGCCCCTCCCCCAAACATCTCCTCCATAGTGGGGAAGAAGCTTCGCTCCTCATCTTGGAGCAATGAGTCAGGGAAGCAGATGGAGGTGAGTGGCACGAAGCGAGGGGCCTTGGTGCCCTGTGGGCTGGGGCTGCGGTAGGCACCCGAGGGATCCTTGCCCTCGGTGTTAGGCGGGCCCACGCCAGTGTCACCAGGCCCAGGGGGCAGTGGCTCCAGGGCCCCAAGCAATTCCTGCATGGCGCCTGGTGGCTCCAGGCTCTCCTCGGGTCGTAGGCGGGGGCTGGGGGCGCCGGGCTCCAGGCCGTGGCTTCGGAGATGGGCCTCGAGCTGGAGGGGCATGGGGGGTGGTGGTGGGGGTGGTGGTGGGGGCGGCTGGGGTGCCCCATCACGGGTGGCTGGCTCAAGGAGATGGACGCCGACTTTCGGGGCACTGGAAGAAGGGCTCGGGGTGTGGCTGAGGACAGAGGGGAGCAGCTGGGGGGGAGGTGGGGGCAGCACCAGTGGGAGGTCTGGGCCCCCAGCCTCCAGGAGGAGGCCATGGGGGGTGGGCTGGGTCGGCTGGGCCGTGGGAGGTGGGGGTGGTGGGCTCTTTTGGAGAAAGGCCCCCAGCTCCTTGGCACCTGCGCCATAGTGGACAACTGAGGTGGCCAGCCCCTCAGGGGTTTCGCCGCCCCGTTCTGGCCCTTTCTTCTTCTCCTTTAGCCTCCCCAGGCCCAGCTCCAGGGCCGCTGTGGCACCCTCGTCGAGGCTGGCACTGGTACGGATGACGCTCTGCAGATGGTACCTCTGGGGGTCTTCCTTGGCCAGCTCATAGGGTGTGCCCGGGGGACCCCCGGCCCCGCCACTCCCCCCAAGTCCCTTGGAGGCATCCGCCGCCCCATCTTCGCCCACCAAACCATCCGCCCCTGAGGTCCGCGGGGGGCTGGGCGCCTGCAGTAGGTGCTGAATGAGGAATTCCTCATCCTCCGTGCGCTCGGCCGGAGGCCCGCCAGGGCCCGCCAGCAGCTCTGAGCCGTCCCCCTTGCCCTTGTAGCCGCCTGCTCCAGCCGCATAGCTGCCGGTTCCCGGGGGTGCCAGGAAGGGAGCCGAGGCCAGGACAGAGCTCAGGTACTTGCCAGGGGCTCCTGGAGAGCCGACTCCAGGTGGGCGGCCGGGGGCAGGTGGGGACTGCAGTGGGCGGATGATGTGAGAAGGGCTGGCCTCTCCACCGCCCCCCAGGGAGCTGGGCCCCCAGCCTCCTCCGTGGCCCGAGAGCGCTGGGGAATGGCCAGTACTATAGCTGAGCGAGGGGCTGGCCGTGGGCAGGCCCTGGGAGTGGGCAGCTGGCCCTGGGTAAGGCTCGCCCTGTACCCCATAGAGCTGCCCCTGTAGCTGGTCCGGGGAGTAGCTCTGACACGTGGCTAAGCCAGGAGGTGGGGGGCCACTGGGGGGCTGCGGGGGCCCCCCTGAGTAGCTAGGGCCTTTGCTCAAGTCCTGTGCTTGACCCCCTCCAAACCCTTGCCCGTAGGCCTGGGGTCCTAGGAGCCCTTGGGGCTGCCCAGGGGAATAGGCCTGGCCTCCTGCCCCACCAGCCCCAGAGGCCTTCCCGGTGGCATAGGCCGCTGCTGGCCCACCCAGGCTCTGGCATTTGGGCGTGGCGGTGGAACGGGGTGGTGGGGGCCTGTTGGCACCCCCTGCAGCTGCTCCATAACCGCCTTTGCCCGTCTTGTAACCAGGCGACTGAATGATGGGGCGGTAACCTCCGCCACCACCCCCTGCCCCACCTCCTCCGGCCGCCTCCGGGCCTGCAGCCCGGCCCGATGCCCCTGCTGTGGCTCCACTGGGCCCAGCCTTGCTAGGCTCCCCAGCGCCTGGGGAGGGCTCCCCACCGCCCAGGGGGCTGCAGGCCAGGTTGGCCCGGTGGCCCATAGAGGGGTAGCTGCCTCCGCAGCTCAGGTAGTGCTGGAGGGCGTGGGCTGGTGGCGGAGGCGGTGGGGGCTGGGCACTGGCCGGCCGCTGGTAGTGCTTGATGACGGTGTCCTGGCGGGGCAGGGCCCGCTCTGGCGGCGGGGGGCCCGGGGCAGCACCCGAGAAGTTGTAGAGCTGTGGGGAGGATTGCTCGGCGGCGGCAGCAGCAGCAGAAGAGGATGCCAGCAGGTTGAACTGAGTTGGGAGGTGGCGGGGAGGTGGGGGTGGGTCTGGGGGACCAGGGCGGTAAGGAGGGGTCTGGGCTGGGCCAAGACCAGCGGGCCCCAGGACACCGCCCCCCGCCAGGCGCTCAAAGCCTAGCGAGGAGGGCACCGTGGGTGCCTGCGAGGGCTTCAGGTGCAGCACGTCATGAGGGGAGAGGAGCCCATTAGCTGGGGGACTGAATGGGGGGTCCTGGAGGCTGAGGGACGAGGGCACTGGGAAGGGGCGGCTGCCGAAGGAAGCCGGGTGCTGGTAGGCCGACAGGGCAGAGGAAGATGGAAAGGTGCTGGAACCCGGCAGGGCACCTGAGATGAAGAGCTCCGTGGGGCCTGGCGTGTGCATGGCTAGGGATGATGGAGGAGACCATAGGTCAGAGTGGACCACAAGCCAGCCCCACCCTGGCCCTCCTGGGCCGGCAGTGGGCTTACCTGTTTGCCAGGAAGGACTGCGAAACTGGGAGAGGAGAGAGGAGGCAGAGGGGCCAGGCTGGGGGCCCCGGGACTCCAGGGCCGAGATGAGGTTCATGACGGAGGCGTCGGGCCCTGCTGAGCCCGCGTGGTGGAGGCCAGTGTCAAAGAGTCCAGAGAGGCCTGGCCAGGGACAGAAGGGTAGAGGCAGCTAGGTGTGGGATACGGCAGGGTTTTGAAAGGGAAAAGAAAAAGGCAAGCAGGCTCAGAGAAAGGGGTCGAAGGGAAGGAAAAAGGTAAATTCAAAGAGGAGAAAGTGGAAATGGTAAGTGGGATGGGATGTAACATAATAACAAAGGCAGGGAGCCCTAGTGAGGAAAAGTTAACAAAGAAGTAGAAAAATCTAGAAGTGAAGAAAGTGGGAGCAAAAAGGGCAGAGAGTCCTTGGGGGTGGGGGGAGTGATGGCAAGGGATCCGGGCATTTCCAGCAAGGGAAAGGGATGGGATGACCGGAACCAGAAGACAAGTCGAAAGAGGTTGAGTCCACATAAGAGGATCGAGAAAAAAAGATGGGGAGGAAAAAAGGGAGGGAGGCAACCGGGAGAGTCAAGCATCAAACTGGGCAACGTAGCTCGCTGCTGGTCTATCTAGGAAGGAGGGGAGCAGAATCACAGGAGGGGGACCAATCGGAAACGTTAGAGGCAGGGGCAGAGAAGGAGAACAACGTAGTGGGCAAATCTAAGGAAAAAGGGGGCGGTCCAAAGCATCGGAGCCAATCAGGAAGCAATGGAATCAGGAAGAAAGAATTCACAGAACCAAGGAGCCAAGAGGATGGGCAAACCCAAAGGGAAAGGATTGGGGTGAGCTGGGGAGGCCGAAAAGCCTGGAAGAGAAGGTGGGATTTGGGGGCTGAGAGGATGGGGCCAATTGGAGCGAAAGAGGCGGGGCCAGAGCCAGGGGCGGACGAATCCGGCGTGAAATTAAGCAGCCTCAGAGCAACCAATCAGAGGAGAGGCAGCAAGGGGCGGGCCAGGATGCAGGGCACGGCCAATTAGGAGGGGCGGAACTTTCAGCAACCAATCAGCTGCCTCGGAGGGAGGGCCAGCCCGGGCGGGGCGGGATGGGGGCCGTACCTGCCGGGTGGTGGTTGGTGGCATAGCTTTGCAGTGGGTGGGGGGCCGCGTAGGCCTGGCGGTGTAAGATGTCCGTCTCGGGGTGCGAGGTCCTGGAGCTGCCATAGACCAAGCTGGGGGGAAGGGGAAGATGTTAGGTTGTCCTCCGAAGGTGCCCTGGGAGAAGGGAACGCTCAAATCCCCAGGCGGGGCCGGGGAAATCTTCCAGGTGACTGGGGGTTATCGTAAGGAACCTTGGGCCGTAAAGTTGAGAAGACAGGGGAATCGGGGCGCTCAACTAAAAAGCCATAGAAATGGTCCCCACCCCAAGCCCCACTAAATAGAGCCCTCGTCTCACGTTTACGAACAGACATCACAGGGACGAGACAAACAGAGGGTGAAGAGTCAGAGGAAGTGCCTCAAGTTGAAAATGCAGACCTCCTACCACAGCCCGCGACCCCGCTGGTGACACAAGGCCCTGGGGCCAACCCCAGAGAGGCACACGGACGCCCCCTCTTCTGCAGACACGTGGGAACACACAGGCCCTGGGCCTCACGGGGTGGTGCAAACCGAGTCGGAAGCAGGAGGCAGATTGTTCCCCAAAAGGCAGGGATGGAGGGTGGGGAGGGGACAGGACTCGGGGAAAGTACCAGGTACAAGCGTGAACATGAACACCGTCCATCACCGGGGGTTGAGGTTCAAATGCATGCGCCTGTGCAAAGCCAGGTATGTATGCAAACGAGTCTCCAGCTCACCCGTGGGGAAGGGAAGATACAGAGCGAGGAGTCCCAAATGGAAAGTCCTAACACACGTGGGGTCATGCCCAGCCATGCTGGGAAACTCAGGTGTGTGGAGAAAGGGGGGGTCGGGGGAGCAGGTGAAGAGTGAAGGCGCAAAACAAATAAACAGCAGGAAAGGGGCAGATTCGCAGGTGAACAGGCTGCCAGCCACGCACGCAAAGGGCCTACGCTCCCACACACAACCACACGCCCGGGAAACATCCGAATCTTCCCATGCAAGGGCCGCAAGGGCCCGAAGCCATGGCCCAGACCCAAGAGGTCAAACACTCCACTCCTCGCCATCAACTAGAATTCTCTGCCTTTGGGGGTGGGGGAGTCAGAGGGGGCGTGTCTCAGATGCCAGGACCCCCCCCCTTACACACACACAACCCCAGCTTAGGAAGGGGGCGGGGCCCCTTGCCCACTCTGCGCGCGTAATTTCGGGGGGGGCCCCGAGTGGCGCGGCCTCGCGCAGTCCCGGAACAATAGGACCCGGGAGGGGGGGCGCGCCCCCCAGGTCTCCGTTCTGATTCTCCTTGCCTTCCCACCTTTGCAAGAGCAGAGCCTGGGGCGCGGGGGGGAGGGGTCAGCAAGCCGGGAATCCAAGGATGGGGGGAAGTCTAGGCCTTGCTTCGCCAGTCCCTCCCACCTTCCCAAGGCCTTTCCGTCCGAAATTGTTTTGCACCCCCATTTTCCCGCTGCATCTCTCCCTTTGCATGCCGGAGCTAGCTTTGGCGGAGTTTGCAATTTGCAAACTGGGGCGGCGGCGTTGTTGCAAACCGAGGAAGGCCGCTCCCTTGCAAGCCGGAGGGGAGTTTGCGATGCACGCGTCGCCGGGCGGGCCTGGTCCGGCCCGGCCCGGCTGGGCCCCCACCCCTTGGTCCCTTCCACCAGGCCACCCTCGGCTCCTTACCTAGCTTTCGCTGACCTCTCGTAACTCCATCCCGCCCCGGTGCCGAGCGGGTCCCCGAAGCCGGCGCTGGGGTAGTTCCTGTCCATGAATTGGCCGCGGTGGAAATTGGGGGGAGGGGGAGGGAGGGAGGGAGGGAGGGGGCGCGCGCGCGCTCTCCTCCGCCGCCGCTCCCTCCGCTGCTGCTTTTTTTTCCCTTCTCTCTCTCTCTCTCTCTTTTTTTCTTTGCAGCCGCCGAAGGCCCGGGAAGGCCCCAAGCGGGGGAGGGAGGGGGCAGGGGCGGAGGGGCGGGCAAGGGAGGGGGTGCAGCCGCCGAGCCAAGGAGGGGGGAAGGGGGGTTCCCCCTGGAGGGAAAGTGGGGGAGGAGGGACCCCGCTGTCTCCGCCTTTGCCCTGCCGCTTGCAAGAGAGAAGGGGGGGCGCGCGCTCAGGAGGGGGCGTCCCGGGCGGCCCCGGGGTGGGTGCGGGCGCTGGGTGCTCGCTCTCTCGCCGCCGCCGCCGCCGCCTCCTCCTCCTCTGCGCTCACGGTGCAGCCATCTTTGCACAAGGCGGCTGGGGGAGGGGGGAGGGGAAGGGGGGGCGGGCGGCGGGGTGTCTGGCTGCGCTCCGCTTCCTCCCACAATCCCGTGCAAATGCAAAAAAAAAAAAGAGAGAGAGAGAGAGACAGACAGAGCGCAAGCAGGGCCTGGGGGTGTAGGGCGCTGCGTTAGTACAGAAAGCCAGCTCCACCGTGCGCAGACGCGCCCGGGAACGCGATTCAGTTTATTTGATTTTATTTTTTTGCATTGTTTTGCTTTTTTTGGTCTCCTTTCCATAGGCTGTTTATTTAGGGGAAGAGCTCAGCTCGTCCCCCGGGGTGTAATGCCAGCCTGCCCCCACCGAGCACGCTTGCAAATATGCCCCCCACCCTTTCCCTGGGTTGCACAGCGCCCCTGTGCGCGCACGGGGAGCGCACGAAGACATGCGTGTGCACAGGCGGGGCTCTGCGTGTCCGTGGCCCGTGGTACTGGAAGGCGATGGCCGTGTCACACCTGCTCACCCGCGAGTCTGCACACCCGGATTGCCCGCCTCGGTCCGAGTTTCCACGCGCGCCTACACCGGGGGTGGGGCTGGCGGGTACCCCCACAGTCAGGAGAGCGTGGGGGTCCACCAGGGCCCAGGACGCGGGAACACGTTGTCCCGGGACATGCGTGTATCCGTACGCGGCGGAAACACGTGTGCCAGGGTAGGCCTAGGGCTCGGGCCGGCGACCCCTACTCCCTCCACCCCCTCAGCTCAGCTCCGTCCAGAGTTTAAGAAGCCTGGGTGCTTCCGGAATCCGGTGTGAATCTGGGGCACAGTTCGGGGATCCCCGGCTCGGAAGCTGCCCTTCAGCGAGGCCTCCTGAGGCTGCAAGGTGGGGGGGGGCACCGTGGGGAGTCAAAACCCGGGCTGTTTTTCCCCCCTCAACCAAGACCACTCCGACCCGCCCTGGGCGTCTCAGCCAATCCCGGGCCCTCTGGGCGCAAGACCCACCCTCCTATGAGGCTCCACACACACACACACACACACACACACACACACACACACACACACACAGACCCACCCTCCTATGAGGCTCCACACACACACACACACACACACACACACACACACACACACACACACACACACACACACACACACACACACACACACACCCACCCACCCACCCACCCACCGCTGGGCCACGCCCCCAGACCATGGCATAGGGCCCCGCCCCCGCTCTCCCAGCCTCGCCCCGGATAATAAGCCCCAAATTCCAAGCTCCGCCCCCGAGCCCACGCCCCTCCTCCGGCAGTGCCCGCCCCCTGCGCCCCGCCCCTGGGCAGAAGCCCCGCCCTGTACCTGGTGTAAGGGGGCGGAGGTGCGTCGTGCACGCCCGAGGCCGCCAGCGCCTGCTCGTAGGTGGGGAGGCCCGGCGGTAGGGGCGGAGGCGGGGGCAGGGGCGTCGGTGGGCCGAGAGAGCTCAGGGGGCTGACGAGCTCGGCCCTGGGGACAGAAGGTGCTCTGTTAGCAGGGGAAACCTACAGGATGGACAGGTTTGGGAGGAGGGAGGATTTAGGGAGACAGAGACTCTGAGGGTGGTAGGGGGACAGAGGTGGCAGGGAGCTGGGCCAGGGAAAAAGAGGGTCACCTTCAAGCGGACTCTACCCCCAGAAAAGTGCCTCGAAATGACAGGCAGACAGAGAAATCAACAACTGCTGACACAGACTCTCATTCATCGACACACATGTGCTCCAGATACAGGCAGAGTAATGCAGAATAAGCCCCGCAAATAGACAGGCAGACACCCAGAAACAGACAGACACAATACAGAGATACAACCACAAATTTCCCAGATGCCCTTTTACAAGAAATTCTTCCTAAAAGACCCCAGACCCACTATACTTCCAAGACAGATGCTCAAGCACCCTCTTAGCCTCTGCCACAGAGAAAGACACACCTAGACAAGTCATACAGACACACACAAACACAGGCTGCACCCTCTCACCACAGAAACTGACATACCACAGGCACCCATAGACCACAGGCTGCAGCCTCACCAGATACAATATCCAGGGTGATAATGACACATAAACCTGGTCGTGCAGAGACAGTCAGGCAGCAAATACTGAATGAGCTCCTACTGTGTGCCAGAGACCCAGGATACAGTCAGACAAACAGAGAGATGCCACAACTAGACAGAAAACCTCACAGACTCACTCTCCAGCTCTTTCATCAGCGCCCACCTGCCCCCAATCCTTGGTCCATCTCTTTAGATCGACCCGTCCTCTCTCCCCTCCTCCCTGAAGCCCCCTTACTCTTGAGGACTAGGCTGCTGGCCTCGACGCCGACGCCAGTGCAGATACCAAAAGGCTCCCAGGCCAGCGAGGACAATGAGGAGGATGCCAGAGGTCAGTCCCACAGCCAGGCCTGCTAGATCCACTCGTCCACGCCCTGCGGGCGGAGGGGGAGCCACAGCCTCAGAGGCTGCCACCCACCCAACACCCAAAGGCCTTTCCCCGGGGGGAGGAGGACTGGACAGGAAACAAGGCAGAGCTGGGGCCACTTCCCAGTTGTGTGACCTCAGGCAACTCACCTCACTCATTTCTGGGCCTCCATTTCCTGCTCTGTAAAATGGGACCCATAACCCCACCCTGACAGGTTGCAAAAACTCAATGAGATTATATAAATGCAGGAGGGGCCTGTGATAAGTTCATCCGGGACTAGAAAATACGGCAGCTGTGTCCCCACGGAGACAGAGGTCCCTCCTTGGACATGGGGCGGTGCAAGACCCTCCTAAGCAACCTATTTGTTAAGATTGCAGTTGACACACTACAGGGAGGGGAGGGAGCTCACACAGCCAACTCTGAGGCCCCACTCTGAGCGCTGCCAGATGTAGCAAATAACAATATAGGACACCCAGTCAAATGTGAATTTTAGGTATACAATGAAAACTTTAGTATAAGTATGTCCATGGGATATACTTATACCAAAAAAAAATTGTGTATTTAAAATTCAAATTTAACTCGGGGAGGGGGGGGTCCTTATCTTATCTGGCAACCTTGGCTCCTCTGGAATGCAGCTTCTTGTACCAACCAGGCCTCTGGGAGGCAAGCCTCAACTCTGAAGGAAGAGCAGAATCCACAGGAAGCCTTCCGAATTTACCAGAGGGCGGGGGTGTGTGTGTGTCGGGGGCAATATTCATGTATCAATGGAGGAACTTTGGAACCTCCTCCCAGTAACAGATTGCCGGGTGTCTGGAACTCATGTGGACCCTTTGCTAAGGTGCAGCCCCTTTAGGAATCCAAGGCTTCGTGTCTGAGGAAAAGTGGGGGGGGTCGGGGCGTACCGGGAGAACACCAGCTTCGTGAGGCCTTGCTAGGTGTTGCGGCTGGGGAGACTTCCTTTAGCCCTGGATAGGGGGGCCCTCCTCAAATAGTTAACCCCAGGCTTTTAACTCTCAGCAAAAAGCACCGAGAAGCCAAACCCTCCCCATTCTGACATATTTCAGGTGGATTCAAGGAGCCACCAGGCCTTGAAAGGCCTGTGGCAAAGCAGCTACCTCCCCTAGCAACCAGGCTCCAATGGGCCCACTCCAGCCCAGACCTAGGGCCGGTTGCTAAGGAGCACCCACCCCTAGCAACCAGGCCACAAGGGGGTGGGGAGCCCGTCCCCGGAGGGGGTCCTCCGGTGGGCAGGAGGCCTTGGGTCCTGAGCCTGGCTAGCTGTGGTTGCTAGGGAGAAGGCCTCCTTAGCAACCAGGCAGAGGCTGGGATGGGGCTGTGGGGGAGGGGAAGCCAGCCAGGTAGTGAGGGCTGTGGGCTTCCTTGGCCGGCCTGGCCAGGCCTTGTTGCTAAGGAGCAGCCCCCACTTAGCAACAAGGCTGCAGCCCTGATGGGACCTCAGAACTCAGAGGAGGGGAGGGAGGTGAGTGGAGTGGGCAGGTGAGGACAGACAGGCATCCCCCACCTGGCCTGGACTGGCCAGGCCCCGTTGCTAGGGAGCAGCCCCCTAGCAACCAAGCTGGAGAAAGAGCTGGGGCTCTGGACTCCAAAGACGAGCTCAGGTGGGCCACTGCCTCTGAGCCCCACTGAGGTCTGATGGGCCCCAGGGCTGTAACTCCCCCACCCACCCACTCCTCCCCCTTCCTGGGGACATGGGACTTCCTCTGAATAAGGTGTGGTGGGTTCCTCAGGCAGGGGCTCCAGTCTCAAAGGAGGGGATTTCTTTACCAGCCACCTCCAGGAACTCAGGGAGCACAGAATTTGGGGTGGGGGATGTTCGTTCAGCCCCCACGGCAAGGGACTGCCTTAGCTGCACAGAACAAGAGATCTTGGACCCCACTCACCTCCTTTGCCGTTGTATATGTAATCCTCCCAGAAGCGCTCCTTGAAGGGGTAGAAGTGGAGGAGAAGGCGGAAAGGCAGGGTGTCAACTGGAAGATTCCACACCCTGAACCGGCCCGCCCTGATTTTTGAGACCAGAGGGAGGAGGGAGTTGATGGCCAGGACCCCCCAGGGCCTGGAGAGATGGAGGGAGTCCAGGGCCCCCAGGCCCTCACCGTCAGAGTATTGTCCTCAAAGCACTCCCGCGCCTCCTCCCAGGAACACCTCTCCTCCTGACACTCTCGTTCCAAGTTCCCCGGTGTCAGCAGCTCCAGGTCCCAGTGATTGGCGCGTGGGATCCGTCTGCGGCCACCCAGGAAGCTCTGGGCCTCAGGCGAGTCCAGGAAGACTTCTGGGCCCAAAGGACAAGAGAGACAGGAAACTGGAAGGTTCCTAAGACTGGGGACATAGAGGAACCTGAACCTAAAGGGATGGAGAGCTATGGGGAAGGGGGGGGACTAGAGGTAAGGGCTCCTGGATCAAGGGATGGTGATGTCAGCGCCTGGACACCAGCCCTTCCCCCACTCACTCACCTTGATCTTGCTCCCCAGGGGCTGAGGTGTCCAGGCAGGTGGTCAATCCCAGGTATAGCAGCAGCAGAGAGGGGTGGCCCCTCATATTTTGTGGACACCTGGAACCAGGTGTGGTACAGACAACAGGTGCCTCAGCCCCTAGGGAATGAAGGCAAGGTCTCCCTGACGGGACTCTGGTCCATGACTCATAGCAATAACAGCAGACACTTACACAGCCGGTATTCTGGGCCAGACACTGTTCAAGGCAGTTTACCTCGATCAGCTCAGTTTAATTTTGGCAGCAGTGCTCTTAGGATCCCCATTTTATAGATGAGGAAACGGAGGCACAGAGAGGTGAAAGAACTCGCCCAAGGTCATACAGTTTGCAAGATTCAGAGGCAGGATTTAAACCAAGGGAGTGTGCCTCCAGAGACTGGAGCCGGGAGCTTCTCTTTTTCTCCATTGTGTCTGCAGAACCCAGCATGGGTTTTGGCACACAGTAGGTGCGCATGAACACGTCCATTGGCGATTGGGATTTCTCCCTTCCTGGTAATTTCCACGGATGCCTCTCTGTGCCCACTGCAGATCCACTCACAGAGATCAAAGATTGCAGGAGAGGCAAGAACAGAGGCCCATATTCTTGGGTCCAGGGGAAGAAGGGGACAGGGGCCCTGGATTCCTGGGCTTGGGGGCCCCCGAACTTCTGGGTCCCAGAGGAGTGGGGAGCCAGGACACCAGGGTCACCGAGCCAGGCTCTGTCTCCAGGGACATTCACTTACCTGCCCAGACTTGTGAGCACTGTCCCCTCCTCTTTACTCGGGGCCTCCTCGGCCAGTTGCAGCCAGCTGTGAAGGGAAGCAGGAGAGAGGGGCGGGGAGAGGAAGGCGGGGACCCCCACTCCTTGCAAGCAGTCCGTTCCCGGTTTCTGGCAGAGGGGCGGGGTTTGCGATTACCTGCCCTGGGCGGGACTCAGGTAAGGGACAAAGTACTTAAAGGGACCTTATGATGAAGGACCTAAGGTCCAAAGCTCCATAGGGAGGCCAGGGTCTCAGAGCCCGTGGGGGCACTTAGGGGGACTGCATATGCACCTCCTCCCCTGATACTCTGTCCCTCCCCCCGCCTCCCCCCCCCCCCAGCTCGCCATGTCGAGCTAGGGAAATAAACGTCTAGGTCTCCAGATATCTACATATCTAGAAACGGGCGGGAACTGTATGCCTTGGTCCCTCGGGGTAGGTGGGTATCCGGTAGTAAATTCGTTTGCCGAGTTTATTTGAAAGGCTTTGACTTGAGCTTTCTTAATTGCTCCATTTATAAAATGGGGACAGAGGAATTGTCCCTTCTAAATTGTCTCAACTTGCAACAAGAAAAGTGGATGATATCCTTGGAGTACTGGGCTTCCCCATCCCTGGGGGAAGTGATTAGTCCTTAAACTCGGGCTTGGAGAGACACAAAGCCTGGGTAAAGCAAGGAAATTGCCTGCCTCGCGAAATGCCTAGTATGTACTAAGCGTGTCCGATATTCACGGCAATTTCACTAACCGGAACCTTTAAGTTGCCACTGACGTTTCCGGAGGGAGAAAGAGCAGAAGGGAGGACTTACCAAACCAGACGAGGTACCTCCGCAACTAGGGGCAGCTTTACTTCCGGTCTCTCCTGCTGGGCGGAAGTGGGCGGAACGGAGAGGGAAAACAGCGCTCCTTTCCGGTGCAGGGGCACAGTTGAAGAAGCAACGAAGGAACGAGGAGTCGTTTGTAAGGTTAGTTCTAGGTGGTGAAGGGCTTGTGTTGCTGGGATCGCCTTCCCGCAGGCTAGAGTCCTGGGGTCCTGAGGGAAACGGACACACGATTTCGAATTCCCGACGCCCTGTCGATCATTAATAGACCAGTCCAGGCGCCCCGAGTCTGAAGCTGAACTACAACTCCCAGCAGCCCCTGGAGGTAGCTTGGCCTCCGTGTGGCAGTTCCACGATGGATGGCGATGGGCCGGGGGCCCCGGGGGAAGGAGGAGACTGGGACTCCTGGCGGTCCAAGGAGTGGGAGTGGAGGATGAGGACCCCTTTCCTGGCCTCAGTTTCCCGACTGTGATGGGGAGGGCGGAGGATTGTGCAGTCGCCCGCCGCCGCCTGCTCTGCACCTTGTCGACAGCCCCTTCCCTCTCTGAGTCGGTGTTGGGTTGAACGTTTTTCTCGTGGCGCTTTGGGGTCAGCGGTCCTGGGTTCACATCCTGACGGGGCTGCCGATTCGGAGTGAATTTAGCCCTCGAAGAGTCCTGTAAGCAGTTTAATGTTTTGTTATGAAAGCGTTCAAACTTAGGGAAAAGTGAGAGTATATACGAATCCTTATCGCCCAGATTGGCCGATTATTATTTTTACCATATTGGCTGAGTATATATTTTTAAGTTAAATATATAAAGTAAATCTTATCCGTCATGACATTTCAGCCCTAAGTATTTCAGGATGCATGTGGAAAAACCGGGGACATTTTCTTACGTGACCGTGACACGATTATCACGTTTTATAAAAGCAACCGTGATTCTGGAATATTACCTATTACTTGGTCAATAATCCAATCATGTGTCTCTAAAATGCCTTTAAAAAAAAGTTGCATATGTTTGAATCAGAATCCAGTTAAGTCATTGCTGTTATGTTTCTTAAATTTCTCTTAATTTAAGACGATCTCCCTCCCACGCCCCGTTTTTTTCTTGGTGTAATTGATTCATTGAAGAAACTAGGTCAGTCAGTCTGTTGATCATCGCACCGTTTGAATTTGTCTTTTTGCTTCTTGGTAATCTCATTTCACTTATTCCGTCCTGCTGGCCTCCTTTTTATAAAATATCAGTTTTATTGGAATATCACATATTCCAACAGTTCACATAACGTATAGTTCACCCATTAGAAGTGCAAAATTCAGTGATTTTTAGTATATTCACAGAGCTGTGCAGCCATCACCACTGTCAGTTTTAGAACATTTTCATCACACCAAAAAGACATTCGGTACCCATTAGCCGGCAGTCCCCATTCTCCCCTCCCCCCAGCCCTTTGCAACCACTAATCTACTTTCTCTCTCTATGGATTTACCTAATCTGGACATTTCACATAAATGGATTTTTTTTTTCTGCCTGCCTTCTTTTACTTAGCATAGTGTTTTCAGGGGTCATTCATTTGGTAGCATGTATCAATACTTTATTCTTTATGTGTTCGAGTAATATTCCTTTGTGTGAGATAGACTTTGTTTTGTTTATCCATTCCGTCATTCAATGGGTGTTTGGGTTGTTTCCACTTTTTGGCTATTACAGATAAGGCTGCTACGAACATTCGGGTACAAGTTTTTATGTGGACGTATGTTTTCATTCCTACTGGCAGTAGAATTGCTGAACCAAATGGTCATTTTCTCTGTGACCTTTGGAGGACCTGCCCGACTTTTCCGAAGTGGCCACTCCATTGTCCATTCCCAGCCTCCGTGTGTGAGGGTTCTGGTTTCTCCACACTTCTTCTTGTCTGACTTTTCACTCATAGTCATCCCCGCGCGTGTGAACTGGCATCTCATTGTGGTTTTCGCTGCATTTCCTTCACGATGAATGAGGTGGAGCATGATTTCATGTGCTTCTCGGCCATTGGTGCATCTTCTCTAGAGAAATGTCTATTCCAGTCCTTTGCCCATTTTTAAATTGGGTTATTTGGCTTTTTGTCATTGAGTTGTCAGTTTTTAATATAGTCTAGATACAATTCCTGTATCAGATATATGATTTGCAATCACCACCTGTTTTTGTACAGCCTGCAGACTAACAATGTTTTTAACATTTTTGGATAATTGGAAAAAATCAAAAGATGAATAATGTTTTGTGACCCATGACAATTGTATGTGATTCAGATGTCAGTGTCCATAAATAGAGTTTTATTGAAAACAGCCATGCCCCTTCATTTACATAGTGTCCCTGGCTGCTTTTGCCACCCAAGGCAGAATTGAGGAGTCGTGACAGGGGCTGTATGGCCTGCCAAGTTGAAAATCTTTACTGTCTGGCCCTTTTTGGTCAATCCCTGCTCTATCCTCTAACTTCCTAGAATTAGAGAATTTAAATCTAAAGTCTTGATTAAATTTAGGTTCAGCCATTTTGGCGTGACAGCTTCAGAGCTGGTAGCTTCATGTTGCCTAACGCCTGGTTGTCCTACTTTTAAGGATGGTGAGGGGCCGGCCAGGTCGCGCAGCGGTTAAGTGCACACGTTCCACTTCGGTGGCCTGGGTTCGCCGGTTCGCATCCCGGGTGTGGACCTATGCACAGCTTGTCAAGCCATGCTGTGGCAGGCGTCCCACATGAAATAGAGGAAGATGGTGGCCGGCCCGGTGGCGCAGCGGTTGAGTGTGCATGTTCCACTTCTCTGCGGCCGAGGGTTTGCCAGTTCGGATCCCGGGTGTGGACATGGCACTGCTTAGCATGCTATTCTGTGGCAGGCGTCCCACATACAAAGTAGAGGAAGATGGGCATGGATGTTAGCTCAGGGCCAGTCTTCCTCAGCAAAAAGAGGAGGATTGGCAGCAGATGTTGGCTCAGGGCTAATCTTCCTCAAAAAAAAAAAAAAAAAGGATGGTGAAACTAATCAGGGGCTTCAGGTGGTGTTTAGGACACACACCAATTCATATGTTGAAGCCCCCCAATGTGACTATTTGGAGATGGGGCTTCTACAGAAGTAACTAAGGTTATGTGAGGTCATAAGAGTGGGGTCCTAATCCCTGGGGTTCATGTCCCTTTAAGAGGAAGAGATGCCACAAGGTTCTCTCTCCATCCACCCTGTGAGGACAGAGCGAGAAGGTGGCCCGCCATCTGCAAGCCACGGAGAGTCCTCACCAGAACCCAACCATGCTGGCCCCTGATCTCGGACTTCCGGCCTCCAGGACTCTGAGAAAACAAATATTTTCTGTCTAAGCCCCTCAGTCCCTGGTGCTTTGTTTTGGCGGCCCCGGCTGACTAGTGCAGGTAGGAACAGCACAAACGTGCCGTTGTCGAGCTGCAGTCTCTCCTTTCTACTAGCGAGGATTAGCACCCCGCAAATGTCGAGTTCCCATCCATCTTTCTCTTAATGGCATCCGTTGACAGTCGTTGCCTGAGTCACCTGTGTCATCAGGGGTTGCAAAATGGTAGTTTCCAATTCTGTCATTCCTCCCACTTTTTTTTTTTTTTTTTTTTTTGAGGAAGATTAGCCCTCAGCTAACATCTGCTGCCAATCCTCCTCTTTTTTGCTGACGAAGACTGGCCCTGAGCTAACATCCGTGCCCATCTTCCTCTACTTTGTATGTGGGACGCCTACCACAGCATGTCTTGCCAAGCTGTGCCATGTCCACACCCGGGATCCAAAATGGTGAACCCTGGGCCGCCGAAGAGGAACGTGTGCACTTAACTGCTGCACCACCGGGCCGGCCCCTCCTCCCACATTTTTTATTTGAGCTGTTTGGTTTTGATCTTGAGCCACGTCCTGGAAGCAGTTGAAGGGAGTGACTTCTTCAAAGTTCCCTTGTGACAAGCTCCCCAGGGCTGGTCCGTCAGGGAGCAGACGGAGGAGTTGGTCAGTTAATCCCTCTGGGCGTCTGTTTTGTCCCCTGTAAAATGGGGAGAACCCACCTCAGGAGGTTGTCGTGAGGAGACGTTCGGACGGTGAAGGGCTTCGCGTGGGGCTGGTACCTGAGTGCTTGAAGGATGTGACGGTCGTGTCTGTTCCTTTAGTGCTCTCGTGATCACTGTATTGATCGGTTGGGGGTTAGTTCATCGATGACACACCTCGCCCAGCCCTAGGGTCGGAAGGGGTTAACTGAGCCAATCGCGTCCTCTCTGAGCACCCCCATGCCCCCGGGTGCCAGGCAGTACTGGGACCCACACTGGAGTCTGACCTGTGCCCCCTCTCGAGGGACTCCTAGTCCGCAGGGGGAAGTCCCCAGGGGTGGCGGCGATCACGGCGGTAACTCAGGGCATTGTCAGAACACAAGGGACACCCAACTCAGCCTGGAGGGTCAGGCTTCCTGGAGAAGGTGACACCTCGATGGAACCTGAGAGGAGGAAGGGGACAGGATTTCCAGGGGAAGGACCAGGCACACACTAGCTGTCCCGTTCCATGCGGAGAATCCAGCACAGTGCCTGAGGCCACCTGCCGCCAGGTGGCACAGTGGACCTTGGGTCAAGGCCAGAGCCTCAGATGCACGTGTTTACCCCCGGCTGCATGACCGTGGGCGCCTTCTTCGTGCCTTTGTAGCAGCCATTTGGGTTAGTGTGGGGTTTGCTGGAGTCACTAGTGTAAAATGCTTCGAACAGGGCCAGGTTCACCAAACTTCTTAAATATCAGCCATCCTTAAAGGAAAACCTCACATGCTCCCTCTTGCCGTCGGGGAACTCTCTCTTTCCCGCCTCCACACATCCTCTTTTTGTCACTGATTTCCTTAAGTGCAGTTAGCCCTTTGGGTTCCTTTAACACGGATGCCTCCACCCCGGGAGACGGCCTGCCGGCGTCCATCCATGGGACACACGCCATTCTATGGAGAGGGACTTGTAGCATCCTTTGGGTTCTCAGAGGGATCGCTGACCCTGCCAAAAGGTTCAGAACCACTGGTTTAGGATTCAAAGAATCCACTGCAGAGGGCCAGCCCAGTGGTTCATACGTTTCGCTTCAGCAGCCCAGGGTTCACAGGTTCGGATCCCGGGGCTGGACCTACGCACTGCTCATCCAGCCATGCTGTGATGGCATCCCATATAAAACAGAGGAAGATGGGCACAGATGTTAGCTCAGTGACAGTCTTCCTCAAGCAAAAAGAGGAAGATTGACAACAGATGTTAGCTCAGGGCCAGTCTTCCTCACCAAAAAAAGGAAAAGAAAGAAAGATACCAACTGTGGAAAAAGACAGTTGGGAGATAATCAGGGAATCTAAACACCATCTGAAGAGTAGATGATGTCAAGGAATTATTAATGTGTTAATGGTATTGTGGTCACCTGTGTGTCATTTGTCTTAGCGCTGCGCCAACTGCACTCCCCAGTACAGAAGCCACCAGTCCCCAGAGGCTGCAGAGCAGTTTGATATGTGGCTAGTGCCACCGAGGGGCTGAATTTTTTAATTATTTCATTTTAATCTAAATTTAAGCACTGATATTCAATTCAGTTTTCGGAAAACTTTTAAGTGTGTTTGGAACGACCGGAGCACGTGGATGTCTGTTTGCAGCTGTCACTTTGATGAAACCTAGATGGAGCACGAATGTCTCCAGGCAGAATTCAGCGTCGGAACTGAGATGTGTTGAAAGAGGAAAAAATAGTCTGGAGTTTGACGACATCGTACGAAAACAGGAATGGCTCCGCTTTTAGTCTCGGATTGTGAGCTTCCTTGGGACCAGAGGGCGGCTCCGGACTCTGGCTGCCCGGGTTCGAGTCCGGCTCTGCCGCTGCCCAGCGGGGGGCTTCTGGGAGCCTGGTCTCCCCCCTCGTGAAAGGAGCAGGATGATAAACCACGGCTGACATTCCTTCGGATGTGTCTCGTCTGAAATACTAGCGACAGGAGATGGCAGTAGTTCTGTTTTCTGTTTTGAAATGGGCCTCACTGAGGAGACAGTCTAGCGCGGGAAACTCCGAATCCAGAGAAATCCTGGCCTTGCCACCTGCCAGCCCTTCGACCCTAGGCCAGTGGTTCTCAAACTTTTTGGTCTCAGGATCTTCAAAATCATCGAGGACACTGAAGAGCTTTTGTTTGTGTGAGTTCTTGCTATCGAGACTTGCCGCATTAGAAATTAACGATTTTTTTCTTTCTTTTTTTTTTTCTTGAGGAAGACTGGCCCTGAGCTAACATCCCTGCCCATCTTCCTCTACTTTATATGTGGGACGCCTGCCACAGCATGGCTTGCCAAGTGGTGCCACGTCCGCACCCGGGATCCAAACTGGCAAACCCCAGGCTGCCGAAGCGGAACGTGCGCACTTAACCGCTACACCACTGGGCCGGCCGCAGAAACTAACAAATTTTTTTTAAATTTTTATTGAGATTATGATAGTTTACAACCTTGTGAAATTTCAGCTGTACGTTATTGTCTGTCAGTCGTATTGTAGGTGCACCCCTTCACCCTTTGTGCCCCCCCGACCCCCACTTTCCCCCGGAAGCCACTAATCTGTTCTCTTTGTCCACATGCTTAACTCCCTCATGTGAGTGGAGTCATAGTAAGAGTTTTTTGAGAGAGAATCCACGCAACACAAAATTCACCCATTTAAGGTATACAATTCAGTGGGTTTTAATAGTTTCACCATTTTGTGCAACTGTCACCACTTTCTGATTCCCGAACATTCTCGTCACCCCCATAGAAACCCCTCACCCCTTAGCACTCCTCCTCATGCCCCCTTCTCCTGGCCCGTGGCAACCACCAGCCTGCTGTCTGTCTCCGTGGATTTGCCTGTTCTGGACATTTCGTATAAGTGGAATCGACAGTATGTGGCCTTTGGACCTGGTTTCTTTCACTCAGTGTAACATAGCAGACATTTTTAGAGCCCAGGGATGACAAGCACACGTTCAGTTAGCCATCGCGGTGATGACAGCCTCTGGCAAACTCCACTCATGAGAGAATGAGACCAAAAGCAAATACGTTTTAATGTTATGGACATAGTTTTGTGGACCCCCCGAAAGTATCTTAAGGACCCCCAGGTTCCCTGGACCTTACTTTGAGAACCACCGCCTTCACCTCTAAGCCTCAGTTTACCCATCTGCAAAGTGGCGATGGGAGAGACTTGAGAGTGGGGTGAGAGGCTGGAAGAGCTGAGGGTGTGAAGAGTCGGCACGAGGTCAGGGACGAAGCAGTGGTCTTGTGATGGTTCCCATTGTCACCTGGCAAAGGAAAAAAAAAATGCTCCCTCCACAGCTGTTCCTCTCGCTCCTGGAGGGAAAACATCCCGGTCCGCAAAGCCAAAGGGCACAAAAGCCCTCCTCTTGGCCACAAGACCAGCAGCCCGGTGCCAAATGCCGCAGAGGGTCAAGGCAGTTGACAACTAAGAATAGAGTGGGGAATTTGTCCATGAGGAGGTCAGCGCGACCTTCATGAGTGGCAGTTGGGGGGCTGGGGCGGAAGGCAGGGGGCCGGGGTGGAGGAGCGGGTGGCAGGTGAGCGAGGGGAGACAGCAGGTGCTGGACACTTGCTCAGAAGCCGGGGGCGAGGGGAGGGTGGAGGAGGGGGCCATGGTCCAAGTGGGGAGTCTCACCAAGCTTAGCTTCTCTGAGCAGCCCGGTGGCCGCTTCTGGGGTGATGGAAATATTCTGGATCTCAACTGGGGTGGCGGTTACGAGGGTGTTTACATTTGTCAAAACGCTTCCGACAGCATCCTTCAGGGCTGTGCATCTATACTATGTAAATATGCCTAAAACCAAAAATTGGCTTCTGGAAGAAAGACGCCAGTAGGGGGAGCGCGAGAGCTGTAGCTCAAAGAGAGGTTTGTTTCAAGTTTTGAATGCGAAAGGCAAGTTTCTGAACGCCACCAGAAGGAGGAAATAAAGATGAAGTTGCTTTTTAGATTCTGGAAGCCCTTGGTCTGCCCCCCTCTTCCACCCTGCCCCCGTGTGCCAGGCTCCGAGCATGACCCCCTTTAGCCCTCACAGCCATCCAGTCGCGTCAGCTAGATCGTCTGGTTATCCCCACGTTGACCAAAGGAAACTGAGGCTCAGAGAAGGAGAGTCACCAGTCCAGAGTCACACAGCGTGGGGGGCCGACCTTGGACTCGAGCCCACACAGAAGGTCATATTGCTTAAGCCTCCACGCGTTGATCCACATAACCCCCTCCTTCTCGTTTCATTTATTTATTCTTGTTTCTCCTCTAGTTAATCCCCTCCACCACATGGGCACCCGATCTAACGTGCGATCCTTTTGTTTGTAGGGGTCCCTTAAAATGTGTCGTGTTGAGCACGCATGGATTGTTAGCGATCCCGTTTTATTTCGTACCTGTTTCACCCAGCATTGTGTTCTTAAGATCCACCCATGATGCTTTGTACACACCTAGGCAGTTGCATCTCACGACTGGGGGGTCTCCAGGGTGGACAGTCACCATCTGTCCCCTCCAGGATCATCCTCATCCTTGCTCCCTGTGTGGGTGGCTCTGAGGATGCCTTTGGGGTACATCCACCCCAGTGCACAACTGCCATCGCTTACTTCGCGGAAGAACCGCCAGCCTGTGTGCCCGATGCTGACCCTGTCCGCTCTCCCCCAGGCATCACCCGAGGGGTCCTGTGAGCGACCCCCACATCCCCACCACGCCTTGGTCCACCCAGTTTTCCAAGGGTGGACCGCCAGCCTGATGAGAGTGATACCTCACTATAGTTTCATTTGAGGAGTCTGAGCATCTCTCCATACGCCGCTCAGTCAGTCAATTACCTCTTCATATCCTTCGCTCATTTTCCTTTTGGGGGAGCTGGTTTTTTGCCTGTTGATTTGCCAGAGTTCCACGGACGGTCAGCTCTGCTGTAACACTTGTTGTGAAATCTGAGAATTTATTCCAGTGCCCTTGATCCGTTAGGGAACAATTTGAGCATCACGCAAATTCCGCCTTTGCTTCAAATCACAGTGACTTCATCCACGAGAAGGACCACGGGAACCCAGAGACATGCGCTCGGTTGAAACGAGCGTGTGATCATACGCAGAACACACAAGCACACACACCCTGCAGGTCCACCAAGCGCCTCAGTTCCCCACGTGTGTCAGGAGCCACACCCATCCACTTTTGGTGCTAGAACTTTCTATCAGATTTCAGATCACCCTCCTCCCACCACCTCACAGAAACTCACAAGGTGCACCCCTCCCTTCTGACACCCACTGCTACCAGCCAACCTTGGGTCTTTTTCGAGGTAAAGTGCCATCTTGTTTTTTCGGAGCCTCTTGGTATTTCTTAACCAGTTATCGTGTGTAAAACTGTCCCCACCCCCAGCTGTCCCGTCTTGGGGGCAGATCAGCTGTGAGGGCCATAAGGGTCCAGTCCTCCCCGGGCGGGCTCCCTCTGGCCCCCACGGCCCTGCCACTGTCCCTTCCTCGCCCTAGGATGACACGCCACGGCAAGAACTGCACCGCGGGGGCTGTCTACACCTACCATGAAAAGAAGAAGGACACAGGTACCGGGTGGGAGGGCACCACCATCTCACTTGGCACTTCTGCTTGTACCTTCTGTGCCTGTCTCTGTCCCCCCACTGTGGGTCATGACCATATGAATAAGAGTCCACACGATCCAGCAACCCCCTCCCCCTGTGTGGGGGGCACTACGTCAAGTGCCTTCTGTATGTGAACTCATCCAGTCCCCCCACTTTCCCACTGAGGGTGGGGTCACTGTTGCCATGGCCCTTCCAGAGGAGGAAGCCGAGCCCAGAAAGGTGTATGCACTTGAGCTTGGTCACAGAGCCAGAAGGGCCAAGGGGAGTCAGCCGTGGGCCTCTCCACCGAGCTGCTGCCTCAGTGACGGCCTGAGTGACAGCCTGTCTCTTGTCCTCTGGGGAGCGACACCTTCCTGTTGTGCAGCCCCGTCCCCAGCACAGAGTCACACAGACACACAGCCTAAGCTCTTGGCAGCCTGTTCCTCTCTGAGTCCCATCCCCTCCCCCCCACCGAGTTCTCTCTGTGTCTCTTTCTTGGGGTATGGAGAGGAGCACGTCTCCCTTCCCTCCATCCCTCTGCCCATCTCTGTCCCCAGCGGCCTCAGGCTACGGGACCCAGAACATTCGACTGAGCCGGGATGCCGTCAAGGATTTTGACTGCTGCTGCCTCTCCCTGCAGCCCTGCCACGACCCCGTTGTCACGTGAGCTGGGAACACGGGTGGCGAGGACAAGGGGACCACAGGGAGAGGATGCACATGTGGGTCTGGCTGCCTCACAGCCAGGGCGCCCTGAGCAAGCCACTTAACCACTCAGAGCCTCAGGGTTCTCGTCTGAGACATGGGCATGATCCTAGGATCTGTGCCACGGGGTGTGGAAAAGATGACATTCATAATTGAGGACGGGGCTCTTGGAACATCTCCTGGCCCATAATAATGGCTCGTGTGTGGGGCAATGTAAATGTCCCACTTACATTACCTGCCTTGTAGGGTCTGGCAAAGGCTCGAGTGAGAGAGTGAGTCTAAGGTGCTTAGTCCAGTGACTAGATATGTGCTCAATTACGGGTCAGTTTCATAGAGATGGTGATGAGAGTGGACTGTGGTTCAGGGTCCCTGAGGCCACCTTCAGGCTCAGTCATTCACTAGAAGGACTCAGAACTCAGCAAAGCTGCTCTGCTCCCAGGGACAGTTTATTACCACGAAAGGATACAGATTAAAATCAGCAAAGGGAAGAGGCGCATGGGACAGGGTCTGGGAGAGACCAGGCACCAGCTCTCAGTTGTCTCTCCCAGTGGAGTCACAGGAACAGCATCGATTCCCGCAGCAACAATGTGTGACAACACACACTGAGTGTCACCACCAGTGAAGCTTGCCTGAGCCTCGGTATCCAGGGTTTGTATTGGAGGTTGGTCCGGGAGGCCTGGCTGGCTGCTGTGTGGCTGCCGTTGGTCTCCAGCCCCTCCAGAGGTTGAGCTGATAGCACATGGCCCCCCAGGTGAGCAGAGACACTCTTATCAGGCAGGACATGCCAAGGGCTTAGAAGTGCCCCCTAGGAGCCGGTCAAGGGCCATTTTGGGACATGCAGGGTTTGGACAACCCAGGCGTTCACATTTACTGCATGAGATTTCCCTGCACGTCAGAGCACATCACAGAGCGGGGAGGGTTAAAACACTGCCGTCCGCTCCTAGCAGAGCTGCACACTGTGAGCGGCTGCCTGTAAGATGCTGCGTGGGAGCTGATGTTGGCACGTGACCATTAACCCCTGGCTGTGTGGCCTGGGCCAGGCCCATGTTTTCTCACCGCCCCCCCCATCTCTCTGCAGCCCAGATGGCTACCTGTATGAGCGGGAGGCAATCCTGGAATACATTTTGCACCAGAAGAAGGAGATCGCCCGGCAGATGAAGGTGACAGCGGTGCGGGAAGGGGACAAAGGCGTGGGTGGGTGGTTTGGATGCTGAGCTCACAAGCAGAGCCACACTGGGCCTCCCGTCTAAGTTCCTTTTCCCCTCTGGGCCTCTGCCTGGTGCACTGGCCCCTCCCTCTGCTCCTGGTTCAGTCCTTCCCATCGTCCAGGTTTCAGCCCAAGCGTTGGCTCCTCTGACCTCCCGCTAGTCCAGAGCCCCAGGGTCTGCCCTTGTCATCTCTTCTCCTGCCACTTGTCACAGTTGGGACTCCACGTGACTGTCTGACAGGTGCCCCCTCCCCCACTAGACGGCAGGCCCCAGGGGCAGGGAGTGGGTCTCTCCCAGCTTGTGGCCCTAGGTTCTCAGTAAATACTTGTTAAGTGAGTGGGTGTCACCTCATCTCACTGGGCCTCAGTTTCATTGTCTCTAAAATGGGTTGACAGGGCCAAATTAGAGGACACTGCAGGGCATGTGGAAGATGCTCACAGATAAGAATTCTCTAGGTGTTTATGAAGCCAGGCCCCGCTTCCGTGGGTGGATTCGTTCTGTGGATGAGGGGACTCTGCTTTATCACCTTGTTTGAGGCACAGCTGGTCCATCTTCCTCCTTCTCCTCCTGGGTTTTCTGGAGCTTGGGAAACTCTGAGGGTCAGATTCTTGTTGAGTTTTGGGTTTTTTGGTTTGGGTGTTTTTTTTTTTTTGGTGAGGAAGATTGGCCTTGAGCTAACGTCTGTGCCAACCTTCCTCCATTTTGTATGTGAGATGCCGCCACGGCATGGCTTGATGAGCGGTGTGTCAGTCCACACCTGGGATCTGAACCCATGAACCCCAGGCCACCAAAGTGGAGCATGCCAACTTAACCACTACACCACCAGGCCAGCCCCTTTATTGAGTTTTTTGTCTTGAGTGAGTGGGTTCCCTCCCCTGTGCCCATGTCCTACCCACAGGCTGCTGGCTGACGGGGCGCTCCCTCATCGCGGGGACCATGTCGGAAGCCCTCCAGAGCATCAGTCACCATGAGTGTTCCCTCCTCACTCAGCTGGGTGGCCCAGGGCAGTGTTGGAGCTCAGTACTGTGTTAACTCCTCTCGTCCTTGCACCCTGCCCACACATCCTGCCGTCCTCACATGCTGCCCGCGCAACCTCTCATCCTTGCACTCTGCCCGCACATCCTCTTGTCTTCACACACTACCTGCACATTCATGGCTCCATAAATGTTAGCGCTCGTTACTCTCCTGGAACTCGAGCCCCTCGAGGGCAGGGGCATGTCTGCATCCGCCAGGACAGGGTGTACAGAACACACACGGTCTGATAAGTAAATCAGATAGTACACATACCTTATAATAAACACAGTAACAGCCCTCGGGTAACGTTGACTGAGCACTTACTGTGTGCTGGGCAAGGTTCTACGTGATTTAAAAACTCATCCCGTGTAACCCTCCCAGTGAGCCTCTGAGGGAGGTCGCCACTGTTAGCCCATTTTACAGATGAAGAAACTGAGGCCAGGAGAGCTCACAGGGCTCATCAGTGACAGAGGCCGGGTTTAAGCTCCAGCCAAGCTGCTGACCACTCTGCTGCCAAGGAATAAAGGAGCCATCAAGTCTCAAACACCCAGCTAAACACACAGGTGCCCTGCAGAAGGGGAAGGGACAAGCGAAGGGAGCAGAGCCGCACATGCAGATTAAAGCTGCACACCCAGGCGGTCACCAACCTCTACCAAACAGTGCCTCTGCCAGGATCTCCCCTGTGTAGGCCTCAGTTTACCCACCTGTGAAATGGGAAGAACGCCCCCCCCCCCCGGGTGCCCCAAGCCCACAGCCCCCAGAAGGATGCCTAGTGCCCTTCTCCCCTGCTGCCCGCAGGCCTACGAGAAGCAGCGGGGTGCGCGGCGGGAGGAGCAGAAAGAGTTGCAGCGGGCGGCGGCGCAGGACCAGGTGCGGGGCTTCCTGGAGAAGGAGGCGTCCATCGTGAGCCGGCCCCTCAACCCCTTCACGCCCAAGGCTACCACGGGCAACGGCCCAGGTGAGGGGGAGCGGACTTACAGGGGGACGGGGACCCGCGGGGCCGGGGCCTCCCTGGGGGCGGCATCTGAACCCCTCTCCCTCCGCAGATGATGCCCAACCCGGGCCCAGCGCGGGCCCCGCAGGAAAGGACAAGGACAAAGCGCTGCCCAGCTTCTGGATCCCGTCGCTGACCCCCGAGGCCAAGGCCACCAAGCTGGAGAAGCCGGTGAGCACCCCCCGCAAGCGCACCTGCGCCCACTTCGCCCGAGAGCCCCCTCCTTCCGTCTCTCCCAGGGACCCCATCCCCCCTCCCCGGGCCCCAGCCCTGCCGCTGACCCTGCCACCCCCCGGCCCGCAGTCGCGCACCGTGACCTGCCCCATGTCGGGGAAGCCTCTGCGCATGTCGGACCTGACGCCCGTGCGCTTCACGCCGCTCGACGGCTCCGTGGACCGCGTGGGGCTCATCACACGCAGCGAGCGCTACGTGTGCGCCGTGACCCGCGACAGCCTGAGCAACGCCACGCCGTGCGCCGTGCTGCGGCCCTCGTGAGTCCCCCGGGGGCACGGGGGCGCCGCGCAGGGGGCAGGGTGTGGCTGTCCCGCGGGGGTGTGTGTGGGTGGTACCTCTGATCGGAGCCCCCCACCCTCACCCTCACCCTCACCGCAGTGGGGCCGTGGTCACCCTCGAGTGTGTGGAGAAGCTCATTCGGAAGGACATGGTGGACCCAGTGAACGGGGAGAAGCTCACGGACCGCGACATCATCGTGCTGCAGCGGGTGAGCGGCCCTCCTCCCCAGGGCCCTGCCCCTTCCCGAGGCCCCGCCTCCTCCCCGGGACTCCGCCCTCTTCCCCAGAAGGCCCGCCCCTCCAGGCCCCGCCCCTTTGCCCCAGGCCCCGCCCCTGCCCTGCCTAGCCCGGGTCCTGCCTCTCCTTGCGGGCCTAGGACCCCCCGCGGCCGCTTGCAGCCCCCCGCCTCCACCTTGGCCTTCTCTCCCTCCCAGGGCGGCACCGGCTTCGCAGGCTCTGGAGTGAAGCTGCAGGCCGAGAAGTCGAGGCCCGTGATGCAGGCCTGAGTGCGGGACACCAAATAAAGGGGCTGGGACACCACTGGCCGTGTGGCACCTTCCTTCGCTGCCCTGGGGCTCCGGGGGACACGGCGGACGAGGAGCCTAGCTCTGCAGGCTGCACTCCGGGGTGCGAGTTAGAAAGGGTGGGCAAAGCATATTTGATGAGGTCTCAGGTTAAGAGTAAAATCCGAATTGAACGGCAGTGCACGGCGTTAAAATTGGTTCAGAGTGGCCCGAAGTCCAGGTTCGAGCCGCTATCCTCTGAAGGCTACATAGGAGGCCCCCGCATCCTTCTGAGTTCTGCCGGCTTTGAAGGCCGAGAGATGTCCTGGCGCCCCTCCCCGAGTTGAGGGTGATCAGACCCCCAGAGGAAGTAGAGAGCTGTGAGAGCGAGCCCCTGGCACCCGTCTAGAAAAGGTGGCCAGGAACCCCCCCTCCCCCAGTGCCTCGTGGGGTGGGGCCAGTCTACAGAAGGTGGCCAGGAACCCCTCCCCCAGCGCTTCGTGGGGAGAGGAAGAGGAAACCGCATGGGCGAAGGCGAGGCAGTGAGGAGCGGGTGGGTCTGAGGAGCAGAGTAAGGGAGGGGAGAGGGTGGGAGGGGAGGTCGGAGCCCACCGCACCTGGGAGCTGAGGCCTGACCAGGAGGGCAGGGCGGCCCTTAAAGCTTGGTTTACCATAACCACTGAGTCACGAAAGCAGTCCCTGGGCAGTGTGGAACCCAGAGCCAAGCAAAGAGGAAAAACATAAAGACTTAACATTCCTGCCTCCCTAAGCCATACCCAGGTCCTGTCCTTCCAGGTCTTTCTCTGCGTGCGCGCTCACGAGTTTTTTCGACCAAAGTGAGATCTCGGGGCGCGAGCTGCTCTGTTCCGTGAACCATTTCTACCTTTTCATTCCAGTCAAAGGTCTTATCTCATGCCCGGACGCGGTCCACAGGCCCAGGAAGTGTCCTTGACCGCTGTCTGGTGCAGGCCCTGGTGGTGCATCTGGCTGCGGGGAGAGATTATAGCAGGAGGGCGGGTGGTGTCATCTTTGCACCCTTGGGGAGCCCCCTAAACCCAGCGTTTGCTCCCTAGACACTTCTGGAACCTTCCCTTGGTCTCCAAGAGTCTCACACCCCACTCTTGGGCTCACAGTCCCTGGAAGCTGACCCAGTGGCTGCTGACATTCAAGGAGCCCTTGACCGGCCTGTGTGGGCCTGTGAGTCTAGAGTCTGCTTGAACCCGTGCCGCAGGCCCGCAGAGGGAAGCCTGTACCCATGTCACAGAAGAGCCCACTGAGGCTGAGAAGACACAACTTGCCCTAAGTCACACTGCTCAAGGCCGTGGCAGAAGCCAGGTTCACCCAGAGGTCAGCCACCTCCGGAGACCCCTCACTCTGTCCCACCCTTCCCCACCCCCACCCCCTGCCCAGGGGTTCCCACACTGTCGCCTCACAGACCTCTCCGCCTTAGCAAGCTCCCACTCCATCCTTTTAGACCCACAATGCTTCAGATCATCCCTCTTTCCCTAAACACCCCCAATCGTCATTCTCCCAAGAGGCGTCACCCACCCCTGTGTCTTCCAGTTTTCTCTCTCAGCCCCGAGGACCCCGGTCTTGTTCATGGGTGCTGCAGACCACCCCCCACCCCGAATAAAAACTTCAAGGATTTCCAATCTTGCACCTTTATTTTCACAAGGAATCGAAATCCCACTCTTATTCGCAGACCCTCTGAAGCACCCTTTGCCGGGAAGGGCTGGGGGAGTAGGAAGGTCCCCGCTCCAAGAAAGAGGTTTCCTTTAAGGTCTCGAGGGTGACAAGGAGAGGAAGCCGGAGTCTACCGCAGCTTCAGCCGCCACAGGAGAAGGGAGAGGCCGGAAGTGGAGACGAGTCTTGTCTTCTCAGAAGTTCCCTAGACCCTGGTCTAAGGTTTAGAGCAAGAAATGGGCGGGTGGGGCCGGTCTCGGGCAGGGTGTGTCTGCTGCTGGCTCCAGCCTCCACAGACCCACAGACAGCACTGTAAGACAATTGCAACTACTTAAGATTTCTAGATGGGGAGATTTGTTCGGGAAAGGGAAAACTGTGCAGACAGAGAGCAAATCCTCGATTGCCGGGGAGGGGGAGAGATTGACTCCAAAGGAGGGGGTTAGCAAGAGAATTTGGGGAGGGGTAGTGGAACTCTTCTGTACCTTGACTGTGGCAGTTACATGACTGATTTGTCAAAGTTCATAGAATTGTACACCAAAAAGAGTGGGCTTTATGTGAATTAAAAATAAAATTGAAGGCCTGGCCCCGGGGTGTAGTGGTTAAGTTCGTGTGCTCTGCTTCGGCAGCCCGGGGTACGTGGGTTTGGATCCCAAGCCTGGACCTACACACCGCTCATCAAGCCATGCTGTGGTGGCGTCCCACATACAAAATAGAAGAAGATGGGCACAGATGTTAGCTCAGGGCCAATCTTCCTCAGCAAAAAAATATAAAAAAATAAAATCGAAAAATGCAAAACAAGAAAAGGGATTTCATGTGAGTAGATTTCCATTTCTCTTTTTAAAAATCAACTCGGTGATTCCACGCCCAGGTGTAGGCCCAGAAAAGTTGAAAACAAATGTCCACACAAAAACTTATCCATGAATGACCCTGTCAACACTAATCATGAGAGCCAAAAGTGGAAACAACCCAAAAGTCCATCCAAAGATGACTGGAGAAACAAAATGCGGTCGATCCATACAATGGAATACTATTCAGCCCTTAAAAGGAGTGAGGTACTGATACATGCCACGATTCGGATGAACCTTGAAAAGCAGTGTGCCAAGTGAAAAGCCAGACACAAACGTCGCATATTGTATGACCCCTGTTATAGAAAATGTTCAGCAGGCAAATCCATAGAGACAGAAAGTGAATTAGTGGTTGCCAGGTGCTGGGGGAGGAGGGAATTGAGCACTAATTAAGGGGTGCTGGTTTACTGTTGGGGTGAAGAAAATGTTCTGGAATTAGTGTCGATGGATGCACCACTCATCAAGCCATGCTGGGGTGATGTCCCACATACGAAATAGAGAAAGATGGGCACGGATGTTAGCTCAGGGACAATCTTCCTCAAATATATATATATATATTCTTAGCTCAGTGAAAAAATAAATAATTAAAAAAAATTTTAAATCAGAAGATTCTGACTCAAAAAAAAAGCATTGTTAAGGAAACAAGAGAGGTTGGACCCACGGCCCACTGGCTAAGTTTGGGGCGCTCCACTTCAGTGGCCCGGGTTCAGTTCCTGGGCACAGACCTGCACCACTTGCTGGTGGCCATGCTATGGCAGTGACCCACATACAAAATAGAGGAAGATGGACACAGATGTTAGCTTAGGGGGAATCTTCCTCAGCAAAAAAAAGAAAAAAAAAGAGACAGAGAAACAAGAAAGGTAAAAACACTGTTAGTCATCTGTTATCATTTCTATTAAAAAGAAGAAAAACAATTTGCACATATTTGCTTCAATCTATGCAAATTTCTCCCTGGAAGGAAAGACTGGTTGCCTGTGAGGAAGCCAGCTTGGTGGAAGGAAGACTTCGTTTTTAGTATAAAGCATCTTGTATATTTAGAATTTTGTATCCTCTGAGTATGTTGCCAAAGTTTAAAAATAAACAAAACGTGCAAAAGATTAAAAAAAAAAAAAAAAAAGAACTTCTGAGGAGGGGCACTAAGGGTGACGGGGTGCCGGTAGTTTTCCAACAGAGGCTTTTCTGTACAAGTGATTTGTTGCTATGTGTCAGTGTTATTTTGATAGCAAAACAAAACAAAACAAAACTGTTTTCAAACGTGTAGCCCCTAGAGATCTATAAATTTGTCCTACGCCATAAACCACCTCCAGCCACTAGGGGGCTGTCTGTTATCATAATTAAAAGCTTGGAGTTAGATATAATTGGATTCAAATTCCAACAGTCCCACAGATATAATTATAAACTGTGGGTAAAACAGAAAACAGTTATTTAAAGCGGAAATAATTTGTTCACTGGAAAGTGAACAAACGCAAGGAGAAATTTGAGGGGAATTGACACTCAGAGAAAAGGAAAGGCAGTGGGTGAGTTTCTCCTTTGTATGGCTTTTAGCCTGGGGTAGGTTCTAGTCTACACCGTGAGGGGCAGCCAAAACGCCGGGGGAAAATGCACAATCTTCCTAGCTCAAAGCAACATAGTCACAGGAAAGTGAGGGAGAAATCCTGGAAAATAGAAAGCCAGAGAGAGAGCATGCCAAATATTTCATATAAACCCTATATCTCAAATAGATATTTCAAATATCTAGCTGACCTGGAGCCACACCTGCATGGGCAACACTCCAGGAAGCTTAGCTAAACCTAAAAAGAAAAAAAAAATGAACTGAAATTTGAGCTACAAATTTTACAGGACAGACAGAGTTTCCAGAGATCATAGTTTGAGTTCAATCAAGTTAATGGGTTGCTTAGAAAAAAAAAAAAATCAATACTCTTGAGAGGAGCATAACAGACTCCAGAGTTTCTACCCTGTATCCAGGAGACAATCTAAAAGTACTCAAAATAGAAAGAAATAGGAAAATATGACCCATTCTCAAGAGAACAGGCAATCAATGAACTGAGGCCAACTCTGAAATGACCTATATGTTGGAATAAGAAAAGGTTTTAAAAATAGCTGTTATAACTATGGCCAAGAACCTAAAAGAAAATATACTTCTAACAAATAAAAAGAAATCTTAGTGGAGAAATAAAACAATAAAAAAGAGTGGAATATATATTCTAGAACTAATAAATTTAGCAAGTTCATGGGATACAAGGTTAATAGACAAAAATAATTGTATTTCATATACTAGAAGCAAGAAATTGGAACATGAAATTAAAAAACCATTTCATATACAATCGCATAAAAAACGTAAAATACTTAGGGATAAATTTAACAAAAGATATAAGATCTTTAGTCTGAAAACTACGAAACGTTGCTGAGAGAATTTCAACACTTAAATCAATGGGAAGATATACTATGTTCATGGATTGGGAGACTGAATATTGTTAAGATGTCTGTTCTCCCCACATCAGTCTACAGTCTCACCCTGGGTTATTTCCATCTTTTTCCCAAGAGGGAAAAAGAAAATACGGGAGATCTATGACTTGACCTATAAGGGTTTTTTTTTTCTATTTTATGTGCTTATGATTTTTTAAATTAATGGGCTTTATTTTTAAGAGCAGTTTTAGGTTTACAGAAAAACAAATGGAAAGTACTGAGTTCCCATTTAGATCCCCTTACCCCGCCCCCAATTTCCCCTATTATTAACATCTTGCAATAGTGTGATACTGCGTTATCATTGGCAAGCCAACATCGATACATTATTATTAACGAAAGTGCGTACACATATTAGGGTTCACTCTTTGTGTGGTACATTCCACGGGTTTTGACAAATGTATAATGACATCTATCCACCATTATCATACAGGGTAGTTTCACTGCCCTAAAAATCTGGGGGATTTTTTGGAAAGCAAACTTTGAAGTCTATTGGGTGTAAAAGTACACACATCACGCAAGGCCGGCTGGATGAATTGTCACAGGCTGAACCCCCCGGGGGGAAGCAGCACCCAGAGCAAGTTCAGGCCCGTTCCTGTCCTGACATCTGGTCCCTAGGTGAGTTTTGTCTGTTCTTGAATTTCCTTTGAACGGAATCATCCGGCCTGTGCTCTGCTGGGTCCGGTTTCTTTTGCATAATCTTCGTGAGATTCCTCCAGGCCATCACTCTTGCACGTGCTCTGCAGCTTCCTCTAGGGGCAGACCCACAATGCAGCTACCCCTTCGCCTGTGGATGAGCACGCGGGCTGCTGCCAGTTTGAACTACTACGAATAAAGCTACTACAAACCTTATTTTGGTGACCTTATTCTTATGTTCCCATTTGGGGGCAACAGGAGTGGAATTGCTGGGACAGAACTGGGGCATGTTCAAGCCTAAAGGTGAATTTAACCAGTGAGTGTCATGGGGCTGCAGAAGGAGGAAATGATGGGCCATTCTCTCTCCAGAATGCCTGTAACTTCTCTTCTTCTGCTCCTGGCCCAACTCAGCACAAAGAGACTGTGTTATAACCCAGGTCAGCCCATGGCCATCCTCTGCTCAGGATACTTTGTCCCCATCTCTCTGGGTCTCTGCCTCCCTCTGGGTTTCTTCTCCTCTCTTGTCCCACCAAACAGGGACCACGATGACCTGCCCACAGCCCTGGATGACCTGATCCCAGTTGCCTCTCTCCCCTCACCTCCCACCCTCTCCCCCTCGCTCACTCTGTTCCAGCTAAACTGGCCTCCTGGCTGATCCTTACACACACCAGGCCTGCTCCTGCCACAGGGCCTTTGCACTTGCTGTTCCCTCTGCCTGGACCACTCCTCACTGCCCCCTTTTCTAAAGCCTTGTCCCCTCCTTGAGCCCACAGTCCCCCCAACTCCCAGCATGTTTCTTTCCCAGTCACAGCCCCCAACTCCTTCCCAGGGCCCCTGTCACCCTCTCAGACACACAGCCAAGGCCCCAGCACTCAATTTTATTGCCTCCCTGGCAGAGAGGAGGTGTCTTGGGGGCAGTGCTGGGCCCGCCCAGCGGTGCAAGTGCAGGGCTGAGGCCGGGTGGGGTGACGGGTGGGGGAAGTGTTTCTATGTGGTATGAGGCTCAGATTTGGAGCTGGGGTGGTTAGTGGAGGCTCTTTGAGGCTGAGCTTGGGGTAGGGGCCCCTGATCTGGGCTGGAAGATTCTGCCAGTGAGAAATGGGTGGTCTCTGACCCTTGGGGGCCGTGAGAGCCCCTGTGGCGGGTGGAGAGGGCTGGGAGGGACTGTAGTGTCTCCAGGAGAGAAGTTGACCCAGTGAGTCCGTGGCAGCCCAGGGGCAGGGGGACACGGGGGCTGTGTCGGCATCCTGCAGGGCTGGATGGGGAGAGGGGCCGGCCCGGGGCCCCTCCTCGGGTCACCCATGGGGCTACAAGGCTGCAGTGGGCGCTGGGGCTCAGAGCTCGTCGTGGTGCCGCGTCAGGTCCTCGCCGTAGTTGGTGGCCTGGCTGCCCACGAACATGTTCCAGTTGCTCAGGATCTCGGCTTTGCTCAGACGCCCGTCCTGGAGGGAGGCACAGAGGTCAGCGGGGTCGACAAGCGGCCCGGCCTGGGAACCCCTCCCTGAAGCTAAGGATGGCCCCCCCAAGTCTCTCTCCCGTCTCTCTGGGTCACCGTCCCCTCCTCCCTTAGGTCTCTGTTCCTGCCCCACCATCTCTCAGTCTCTGTCCCTCTTTCTTTCTCCAGCCAATCAGGGACCCCGCAGCTCCGCACCCCGGGGCCAGCATCGCCCCCAGCGCGCCTGCGCGGCCCCATCGGCGCACCTTGTCCGTGTCGCTCTCGTGCAGCAGGTGGTTGGCCTCCACCAGAGGCTGGTCCTGGGCCGGCGGCAGCACCCAGTGGCCCACCTCACTGCCGTCCAGCCGCCCGTCCTTGTTCAGATCCCGGAAGTCCCGGAACTGCTCCCGCTCCGTCTGCACCCAGGCCGGCTCCTCCTCCCCGGGCTCCGCCGAGTACAGGTCCGCTGGGGTCGGGGCAACAGGGGGCGCCGTCAGGGGCGGTCCCCGGCCGACTGGGGCCACCATCCCGGCTGGGACCCTTCCTGACCTCGGGCAACCCAACTCTCTTCTATTTAAACGGGATTAATAACGAAACCCGGTTTACAGGTGATCCTTATGCTTCACGTGAAATTGACTTGATCGATGGATTATTTCATCGATTGACTGAATGATCCATCAAGGTGATGGAGACACATGAAATACTGTACGCACGGTGTGGTGCATGCCTGGCACCCAGGAGCACTCCATAATAAGGAGGAAGGAGTGAAGAGTTTTCTGGCCAGATCACAGGAGATACGGTAAAGCCTAGACTTAGAATACTTCATCTCCTTTTAAGAACCTCCCTCAAGATTGTGGGAGCCTCTCATTGATTTCAATTATTTGCAAATGGCTGGAAAATACTCCACTCCAGGGGCTGGCTTGGAGACGGTTCTGGAAGACATTACAACCTGGAAAGTCTTTTTACATCAGATGCAAACCCATGACAATTAGGACAGAATGCCTGGCCAGGGAGCTGTCACAAGGTTGTCATGAAATATTCGGGGAGCGCAGAACTTCCCCTTTTTTTTTTTTTAAATGGTCCTAAGTCATCATTTCTTATAGGAAATGGTGGCAATGGTAGATGGGCGTTGTGCGGGCTTTAAAAAATTGTGGTTAAAAAGCACATAACATAAAATTTATCACTAGTGACATTTCGTAGATCCATAAAGTGGTGCAACCACCACCGCAATCTAGTTCCAGAAGGTTTTCATCACCCCAAAAGGAAACCTCAGGCCCATTAAGCAGTTACTCGCTAATCCCCCCCTCCCTGTCCCTAGTAACCAGTAACCTGATTCCTATCTCTGTGAATTTTCTATTCTGGACATTTCATAGAAACGGAGTCATGCAATATTGTGGCCTTTTGTGTCTGGCTTCTTTCAACAAGCAACATTTTCAAGGCTCACCATCGTGCGGCAGGTATCACTACTTCATTCCTTTTCATGGCTGAGTAATATTCCACCGTATGGACATACCAGATTTTGTTTAACCATCCATCCATTGTTGGGCTTCTGGGTTGACCATACGTGGTCGTATGTGGTGGGTGCTCTACTCCCCTCACTTACAGATGAGGAAACTGAGGCTCAGAGAGAGAAAGGGACTCATTTACAGTCACATGGCTGGGAGGGGGCAGGTGGGCATGAGACAGGCTGGCTCTGGAGCCTGTAACCTTGAGCACAGTGCATCCCCACTCTCCCACCTTCCCCGACCCCCACCCCCCAGCCTGGGTCTGGGCCTCGCTCACATCCATCCCTGCACCTCTCAACAAACAGCTGAGAAATTGCACTTCTTTGGTGGGTCCCAGGGGCCTGCTCACATCCGTGTCCGCAGAACCCCACGGGGAAGGGAAGCAGCTTAGGGGGCAGGGCAGGACCCTGGGGTTGGCCCACCTGGACTTAAGTCCTGCTCCACCCCCGTCAAGTATCTACCCTCTGGGCCTCAGCTTCCTGAGCTGTAAAATGAGGTGATAATACGCATCCCATAGGGCTGCTGTGGGGGTTAAATGAATTCACCAGATGTCAGCCACTGAGCACAGGGTGAGTGGCGGTGTGTCAGCTACCATTATTATTCACCTCTGATGCTCGAGTTCTTTCTCAGCAAAAAAAAAAAAAAAATTTCTATCTTTCTAGCAGATGTAAAAAACTAAATTATGCTTAAATAAAAATGCCTTGTCTACAGGTTTGTACCACAACAACATTCTAGAAAAAATATTTTCAAACTCTAAAGACTTCCATGCTTCATAGCTTTCCCATCAACGAAATTCTTTGCCCCCGAGGGCAGGGACAGAGGCAGGGCCAAGGGGGAATTTGGGGGTGTCGTGAGGGCTCCCCAACATCCCGAGGAACAGGAGATACAGCATTGGCTGTGCAAATGCGGGTTCAAGATGGGCTCCCTGACTCCCCACCCCCAGCAAATGCAGCCCCTAATTTTGTAGAAATTCCAGACCCTCCCAGGAAGGGACGTGGTCTGTGAGATTCTCTGCTTTATCCTCAACCACTGACATGCAAGGTGCTCAATAAATGTTTACTGGTCCTGGCATACAGTGCGTGCTTAATAAATGCTCCCCCGGTCTGGCATACAGAAGGTACTCCATAAATCTTTCCTGGGCCTGGCACATAGTAGGTATTTGATAAAGATTTGCTGGGCCCAATAAATGTTTGCCAGGCCTGGCACACAGTGGGTGATCAATAAATGCTTTTGGGGCCTGGTACACAGTAGGTGCTCAATAAATGTTTGGTGGCTGCATGGACTCAAGCAGTACCCCTGCTGCCACTTCAGAGGGCCATTGCTCCCTTATGGGTGACACACATCAGGCTGCAGCCCATGCTCAGGAGGGGCCAGGCGTCCTCGGGGAGGAACTCAGGTCCCACTCACCAATGTACTCCTCCACTTGCACGTAGCCGTCTCTGTTCTTGTCCAGGTCCTCCAGGGTTTCCTGGGGAGAGAAAGCCATCGGGGTTGGCTCCCGAGGGGGCTGGACCTCAGGGGTCAGGATGAGACTTTCCCTCAGGGAATCTCGTTCTGGGGCAGCTGTGGGGCGGGGCGTGGCGCAGTCTCCGCGGGGCCTAACCGTCCTGGGGGCGTGTGGGAAAACGGGGGACTCTCTGGGTGTCACGAGGACGCGAGCCCCACCTGCACTTGGCGCGTGTGGGCAGCGGACCCAGACGCTAAGTGACGCGCAGGGTTCCACGCCGGGAGCGCAGTCCTGCGTCCCTAGCGACTTCACCGCGCGCCGCCCACGCTCTGCAGGGGCTGCAGCCTCTCTCCATTCAGCAGAGCCCCGACCCTCACCCCGCTTGACTTCTGAGCACCACGTACTGGGGGGACCTTTTGACGCACACTGGATACCTCTGCTCTTTGGTTTTTCTTCGCTTCTTGAGCAAACGGTTTCTGATCCCCACGTTTACATTCAAACTCACTCCCTGTAAGACGGTGCAGGCCTCTGACCCTCCTTTATGGCTTCTAGCAACGTCGTGCTCCAACATTTTAGGGTTGACAGATAAAATACAGGATGCTCAATTCCGTTCGACTTTCATAATCAATTAATAGTTCTTTCTTTCTTTCTTTCCTTTTTTTTTTTTGGTAAGGAAGATTGGCCCTGAGCTAACATCTGTTGCCAATCTTCCTCTATTTTGTATGGCGGATGCCACCACAGCATGGCTTGATGAGCGGGGCTAGGTCCATCCCTTGGATCCAAACCCGTGAACCCAGAACCACCAAAGGACAGCACGTGAACTTAACCACTCACTCCACCACCGGGCCAGCCCCTGAATAATTCTTTAGTGTAAGTATTTCACACACAATATTGGGAACATACTTATACCACAGGACACGGAGTTACATTTGAATTTCAGATATATAATTTTTTAAATATAAGTATGTCCCAAACATTGTGTTTGACATACTTACACTAAAGAATTATGTGTTGTTTATATTATTTTTTGTTATACATTCAAATGCAATGGAATGTCCTGTGTTGTTTGCTAAATCTGGCGACTCTACAACACTTGCATATTGAAATTCCTATCATCATTATAAGTGACTTTCCTTTAGTTTCTCCTTCATAGTGCAGTTCGGGCTAATAGTCCTGTTTTGAAATCGTGTGTGTGGGGAGGTTATGCTTTCTATCCACAAATGTGAGAGAGGAGGGGCCAGCCCAGTGGCGTACTGGTTCAGTTCATGCACTCTGCTTCGGCAGCCCCGGGTTTGCAGGTTTGGATCCCGGGAACAGGCCTGCACACCGCTCATCAAGCCATGCTGTGGCAGCATCCCACATAAAATGGAAGATGGGCACAGATGTTAGCTCAGGGCCAATCTTCCTCAAGCAAAAAGAGGAGGATTGGCAAAAGGATGTTAGCTCAGGGCCAATCTTCCTCACCAAAAAAAAAAAAAAAGTGAGAGATGACAGCAGAGTTTAGACCAGGGCTCAGCAAACTTTTCTATAAAGGGCCAGAAAGGAAATGTTTCTGGTTTTGCGTGCTGTACAGTCTTTGTCAAACTAACTCAACTCTGCCGTTTTAGCATATGTAAGCAAACAGGCGTGGCTGTGTTACAATAAAACTTTATTTGCAAAAACAAGCTGGGGGCCGGATTCAGCCACAGGTTACAGTTTGCTGACCTCTGGTTTAGACCATGGATTCAGCTGCTTACGTTCGAATTCAAGTTGTGCCACTTCTTGTCTGGGTGACTCGGGCAAGTCACTTCACCTCTCTGTGCCTAACTGTCCTTATCAGTACAGTGAAGATGACAGCGCACCCCCATGGGGTTGCCATGACGATTAAATCAAGGTAATGCAGTAAAGATGCTAGAAGGCTGCCTGGCACACAGGGCATGCTCAGTCTGGGTTTGTTAAATAATCTCAACTCAGGAGAGTAAGGGGGTGTTACACTATCTGCCATAAAGGAGGGACGCTGAGCCTTGTAGGATAGGGAGGCTACGGGGTTCCAGGAACCTGGGTTAATGACATCTCTCCTGTCTGGATCTCAGTCGTCTTCAGAATGGGCTGGAAGCCCCACTTCGAAGAACACATCAAGTCAATAGAATATTTTAGAAATTTCTAACACAACTACAAATGCACATCCTGTTGATTCAGTGATTCCAGTCCTAAAAGTGTTTTGTTTTGCTTTGTTTTGTTTTGCTGAGGAAGATTAGCCCTGAGCTAACATCTGTTGCCAATCTCCCTCGTTTTTTCCTTGAGGAAGATTCACCCTGAGCTAACATCTGTGCCCATCTTCCTCCACTTTTCTATGTGGGATGCCACCACAGCATGCCTGATGAGTGGTGTAGGTCCACACCAGGGATCTGAACCCCAGAACCTGGGCTGCCAAAGTAGAGTGCACAAACTTAACCACTACATTATGGGGCGCTCCTAGAAGTTTTATCCTGTAGCTATATTGACACGTGTGTGTAGGGTGACATAGTGAGCATTGACTATAGGCCAATTTTACAGATTTACACGTATTAACTCATCTAGTCCCTATGAACACCCTCGACGTACGGATTGTTATCAGTACCACCATTTTACAGATGAGGACATTCAGGTCCAGAGAGGTTGAATCACTTGCCCAAGGTCACACAGCGGGGAAGCTGCAGGGCTGGGACTAAACCCCAGGCTTTGTGGCCTCAGAGCCCTTGGTCCTAACAGCCTGGCCACAGACGCTCAAAGCAGCTCTGGAAGTGGAGACCCAAGAAAGGGGTTACCTGTGGGGTGGTACTGGGGGGTGGGGGGGCGGGGGAGAGCAGAAGGTTGGTCACCGTTTTTGCGTCTTTTGGGCCTTTAACCACATCAGTATGTTACCTATTCGAGAAACACATATATTACATTTTAAAAATAATTTGTGAAAAGTTAGGTGTGATAGAAGTGGATATAAATCCTTCCACTAAGCGTGAACCCTAATGTTAACTACGGACTGTGGGGGATAAGGATGTGTCACTAAAGGTCACTGACAGTGACACATGTACCTCTCTGGTGGGGGATGTTATTTGGGGGGGCTGTGCCTGTGTGGGGGCAGGCAGCATTTGGGAAAGCTCTGGACTTTCTGCTCAATTGTGCTGTGAATCTAAAATTGCTCTAAAAATTAGTCTATTGGGAAAAAAAAAGCGAAAAAAATCCTTCCACTATAGAATAGAGAAGGAACTGGCCAAAAAAATTATAAAGGAATAAATAAGATGGGGGCCAGCCTCCAATGGACACTCCATGTGTGGGGCTGGGGTTTTCCTGGGGTTCATCCAGGATTAGGGCTCCTCAAGGCTCTTCGGGGGGATGTGGTTTTCCTGAGGGCTGGCTGGGGGACCTGGATCCCAAATGTGAGCACAGGAAGGGAGAGGCTGGCCCAGGAGAGATTAGACACGGCGGGGAGGGGGGTGGACATAGATGTCACCCTCCACTGACCTCCGTTTGTGGCCTGGGTTCCCTGGGGAAGACGCTGAGGACCAGGTGACTGGATCCCACAACGTAAGCGAGGGGAGGCCAGGCCTGGCATCAGAAGCCTGGGTCCCAGGAGGGAGGTGGGAAGCAGGGAGTGGGTTCCCCAGGCCCCCACTCACAGCAATCACGATGTCTCGCATGTGGGGGAACTCCTCAGGGTGCAAGAAGGCTGTCAGCTCCTCCCGAGTGGCCATGGAGTCCCCGTCCTGGTCTGCCACCCGGAACCGCCGCTCATCGCGGGCCAGCATCTTCTTGTAGGTCTCCGCGTCCTCCACGTCGTGAAATTCTTCACCTGGGGCGGGAGGGGTCCCGGTCAGATGAGCTTTCATGGAGGGCACGCCAGGCCGGTTGAGGAACAAGACAACCGGCTCTACCTCAGGGCAGGGAGGGAGGGAGACCTCTACCAAATTAATAATAATTAGTGTACGTTCATTATTTGCATTTATTAGCTACCTTATTCTATGCCAAGCTCTTTACCGACAAGATTGCATTTAATTCTCACAAAAAGCAAGTCAAGTGAGTTCTTGAGTTTATTCTCACTGTGTGAAGGAGAAAGCTTACTCCCAGAGCGAGGAGATAAGTGGCCCCAGGTCATGCAGCCAGGAAGGATGCACTGTGAGTTGACCTTGGCCCGTTGGACCCCAAAGTCACCCTCTGGTACAATAGGTTATCCTGACACAGGCTGCTGGACAGAGAGGAGGGGAAGGGCATTTTCAACAGAGGGAACAGTATGTGCTGAATACGGAGGTTTGAAGAGTGTGGTGAGTTCAGGGAAACTGCAGAAGATCCACTTGGCTGGAGCAGAAAAGGCAGGAAAACAAAGCCAGGGTTTGGGCCAGGCTGAGCTGAAGAGCTGGGACTGTCTCCTGAGGGCCCTGGGGAGCCATGGGGGGGGGGAGCAGAGGAGGGTAGGGTCACCTCTCGTGTGGAAAGATCCTTCTGGGGACATATGAGGGACAGGCTGGACGGGGAGGCTGCAGTGAAGGTCCAGGAGGGAGAGAACAAGAACAGTGGAGGGCCCAGGGCCGGGGTGTGGGGACGGAGAGGAAGGAACCCAGAGAGTCAGGGTAAATGGCTTTGGAGTTCTCAGGATGAGAGGTCAGAGGTCAAGGGTCAGGATGACAGGGCATAGGAAGTAGAAGTCAGGGATCTGAAGTCCCCCAGTCACAGAGTTATAGAGGTCGTGGAGGCCAGAATGAGAAGCGAGAGATCAGGGATTGGGGGTTTCAGGGTGATGGGGTCCAAGAAGTGGGCAGACCCTGGTCAAGGGTCGGAAGTCAAAGGTCAGGGATTCTGGTTAACAGGCTAAACATTCTCAGGATGAGGCTGTCAAAAAGGTCGGGGTCACGGTGTGTGTGGGGAGCAGGGGTCGGGGTTCTCCCCGCGTACCGGGCGCGTAGTGGCCATAGGTGGCGTTGCGCAGCTCCTCCCAACCCACACGGCCGTCGCGGTCCGTGTCGTACGTGTCCCAGGCCGCGCTCACCGAGTCCCGTATGTGCCGCTGCTGCGTGTGCGCGATCCACGCGCGGAGCTCGGCCAGCGACACCCAGCCGTCCCCGTCCCCCGCGCGGTCCATGCGGTCCACGATGCGCCTGCGAGCCGGGGCGGGGCACAGTCAGCCTCAGGCCCCGCCCACCCTGGCGTCCCGCCCCCGCCAGGGCTCCGCCCCTCAGGCAGAGCCACGCCCCCACTCGAGACACCCCCATATAGGGCTGAAAATGCCGTCCACGAGCCGCCGGCGCACCAGGGAGAGGCGCCTGTCAATCTCGGGACCGCGCCCACCGCAGGCTCCGCCCCTCGACGAGGCTCCACCCCTCGACCAGGCTCAGCCCCCCTCAACCCAGGCTCCGCCCCCTCAATCCAGGCTCCCAGGCCCTTTCCCAGACGCAGCGGGCCTGTGGCTGCAATCCAAGGACCTACAATCCAGGACCACACCCCCCACTCTGGCCCCGCCCCTCGACCCCGCACGTGCTCCTCCTCTGGCTCAACCGAGTTGGAAGCCCTGCCGCGCCCCTCGCCCGCAGGGTCCCTGTCCCCAGACTCCCTATGAACTCCGACTGCCACGGCCACACGCGCCCCCGACTTCTCGCCGTCTCAGGCCCGGCCCCTGTCCCCTGGTTCTGAGGGGCGCCCCTCTCCCTTCTAACCCCGGCCCCTGCTGCGTCCCCTCCCTGGCCGCGCGCGTCAATTACAGGCCCCTCTCCCTCCAGCCCCGCCCCATGCTACGCCCCTCCCCTCTCCCCTCCCCTCCCGCTGCCGTTCCCAGGCATGGCCCTGGGATCAGGGCCCTCAACTCCGCGGGCTCGGCCTCCTGTCCGTGCTCCAGCCTGATCTTGGCTCCCCTGCATCACAGGTCAAGCCCCCCTAGGCCCCCACCTCGCCCATTCCCCTCGGGCCACGCCTGTAGGCTCCCAGGCCCCTCCTCCCTCCCCTGGCCGCGCCCCGCCTCTGGTCTGTGCCTTCGCCCAGCCGCTAACAGAGCCCACATGGAGCCCTCCTCCCTGTCACCGTCCCTAAGTCCCCGGGGCCGAATCCAAGACGCCCCTGCGCAGGACGCCGCCCCTCCCGCGCCAGGCTGTCCCTGTTCTGATCGGTCGGAGGCCGGCGCTGTCCCCAGCACTGACACTCTACCCTGAGTCTACCCTGAGGTTCGAGCTGTGGTTAAGAACGTGGGTTCCACAGCCAGGTAGTCTAGGTTCAAATCCTGCAGCCTCCTCTTGCTGGCTGTGTGGCCGTGGGCAAGTCACTCAACCCCTCTGTGCCTCAGTTTCCCCCTCTGTAAAATGGGGATAAATAATAGGACCTACCCCACAGCGTGGTTGTGGGGACTAGATGAAAGCACTTGGAACAGTGTCTGGCATTGCAGTAAGTGCCAAATGTGGCAGCCTATCATCTTTCCCCAGCCCTCCTTCACCCAACCCCATCCATGCACTATCTCCCAGCCAGCTGCCCCGGCCACTACCGCTCTCTCCACCCTCATCGAGCCACCATCGTCTCTGGTGTCCCACCTGGACTATTGCAGTTGCTTCTTCACTGGGATCCCTGCTTCTTGCTCCCTATAGTCTATTCCCCACATGGCAACCAGAAGGATGTTGTTAAAACCTAAGTCAGCTCACGTCGTCATCCCCCTGCTCAGAGCCCTCCCTCGGCTCTCGTCTCACTCAGAGTAAAGCTTAAATCTTCACTATGCCTCCAAAGACCCTGCACAAGGTTTGTCCTCTCTCTGCCATCACCTCCCACCCACTCCCTTCACTCACTGGGTTCCGGCCACATGGGCCTCAGTGTTCCTCAAACACACCAGGCCCACTCCTGCCTCAGGGCCTTTGCACTTACATTTCCCTCTGCCTGGAACGCTATTCCCCCATATACTCACATGGCTCAAATATCACCTTCTCACTGAGGCGTCCCCCGACCTCCTTGTTTAAAATTACAACGTTGAATACTCCCCAGCCCCCATCTCTCGCCTACCCCAGACGGGTTCGGCTTTCCTCTGGGCTGAGTTGGTCGAATTCCTTGGCCACTTCTCGTCCCAGGAAAGCCTCATGGTCGTACTGGAAGTTCCCATGGGCGTCGTCGTGAGGGGCCTCGCTCAGGGGGGCCGCCTGGTGCACCCTCCCCTGGCCATGAGGGCCGGCGTCAGGGGACGGCTTCCCCTGGGCTCCGCGCCTGAGCAGCAACAGCAGCAGCAGAAGTGATGGGCGCCACATCATTAGTCCCTGGGGAGTGGCGGAAGCTAGGAGTCAGGGATCACAGGAAAAAAGACTGAGACGGGGCAAGAGGATGGGGAGGGAGGGAGAGGGGGACCCAGAACGGGATAGAGAGATGGTAGCTGGCTGCGAAGTTTTGGGCTCAAGAAGGGCCCGGGATGGGAGAAAAGGGAGGCGGGGTTTTCAGAAATAAAACCAGCTGTGGAGACCGAATCTTCGGAGGGAGTCCCAGAGGGGTCCCAGAGCCGCAAGCGGGGGGAGTCCAGCGGGAGACGTGGCGCGCTTCCCCCGCAGAGTGCAGGGCGGGGTCGCGGCCAGAGAGGAATCAGGCAGGCTCCCGGGCGTCGCTTCCAGCCTGGACCCTAATCCTCGACCCGAGTGACCCGAACAGTCCCCTCCCTGGGTAGGCCACCTGCCCCCGCCTCCCTTTACCCTGTTATCTATCCAGCTCCACTTCGCGCCCCACGCTCCCCTCTGCGTTGTCCGAAAAGATGCCCAATTTGGCAGCTCTCCAGTCAGGCCACGCCCCCGGCAGCGTCAAGGTCCCGCCCCCCGACCAATGAGCTCTCAGGAGGGCCCCACGGGGCGGGGCCTGTCACGGCCCGGCGGGCTGCGGGCGCCCCTCGCCACGTCCACAAAGGAAAGCGCGGCCCGCGCGGCTCGGCCCCGCCCCTCCCCCGGGCAGCCGGGGCGGTCGACGCCGGCGCGACGCGGCCCGGGAGAACTACAACTCCCGGCAAGCGTCGGGGCGCCCTCCTCGACTACCTCCAGTTGTTCTAGCTCCAAAGCCTCATGGGAGTTGTATTTTTCTCTCTTTCTCTTTGTGGGGACGGTTTAAGAAAGAGGGGAACCAAGGGGCCAGAGGAAGCACCCCCTTCCCTCAAAGAGGGAACAGTTCTTCTCTTCTGCTCCATCAAGAGGGATTCAGGGTCAGACTCCAGCCAAGAATTCCTCAAGATGCCTGGCACAGTGTAGGCATTCAGTAAATATTTGTGAAATTTAATGAATGAAAAATACATGAGTTCGTACAGAAAATTGGAGATTCCACCATGCAACATGTTAGCCTCAGGAGAGACTTGAAGCCCCGGGCTTACACCATTTGTTCCCCCCACCCATTCTCTTGCCTCCCCTGCCTAAAAAGTTGAAATGATGAGAACACAATGATTCGGGCCCAAATTCATGTTATACATGGAGGTGGAAGAGAGCCATACATATCAGGAGAGGAAACTGAGGCAGACCACAGGAGTAGGAATCCAGAGGGAGGACGTCGGGCTCAGGACTCCTTCTGGAGGCTCAGAAATACCAGGATTCCAGGAGGTCTCACAGCATGAAAGGAACCTGACTACATTAGCTGGTGGCAGCCAGGCTGGGGGAGGGGGTCAAGAAGTTGCTGGGAATGCATTTTAGATCCTAAGAGTCAGCATCCTTGGGCAGGCCAGGAGCAGGCAGGAGGGCCCCTATATCGTCTCCCCGGAGAGAGATCCAAGGGGCTGAGGAAAGAGGAAGGAAGGGAGGTCATCAGAATCTCCGAGCTCTTCTGGGTCTCTGACTGCCCCTCCCCCACGTGTCTGTGTGTGTGTGTGTGTGTGTGTGTGTCTTTCTCTCCCTCATTCTGTCTTACTCTCTGGGTTTCTGACCCCCTCTGAATCTGTTTCACCCCTCCAGTTCTCTGTCCCCACTTCTCCCTGGGGCTCTCTCACTCTCTAGATCTGTGTGTCCCGCCCCCCCAGGACTGTGTCCGTCCCCCTCCCTTTTGGGGTCTCTGCCCCTCTCTCTGAGGCTCCCTCCTCTTCCTGCCCCACACCTGGCAGCCCCTTCCTCATCCTCCACCACAGCAGCGCTCCTCCTGCAGCTAGCACCAAGAGCAGTAAGACGCCGACGACGATTCCAACCACTTGCATCGGGGACTTGGCTGGTGATTCTGCAGCCGGAGAACGGGAGATGTTGAATGGACCCTCTACCCCATCTGAGTCAGGACAGGGGACCAGGGGTTCTCAGTCCCTCCCAACCTCAGAGATCCCAGCACCAAGTTTTGGGAAGTAGGTATGGACAGAGGAAAGGCTGGTCAGCTGATGTTCTGGGTCTGGGCGGGATGCTCCCAGGTTGGAGGTAAGAACCAGCCATAGCAAGAGTGTCAGTCACACCGGCCAAGGGACCTGTGGCAGCAGGGTGGGCGTTGTTCCAACTTGGAGAGGAAGGGCAGGCACAGGGCACAGAGCAGCAGAATGTCAGACCAATGGAGGACCGGCAGCAGCAGACAACGAATGGTCAGACTCCATGAAGACCAGCAGCAGCAAGACGGAAGGCAGTCAGACTTGGGGAGGACAAGCAGCATAGGACAGAAGACTGTCAGCTTTGGGAGAACTGGCAATAGCAGCTCACGATGACGCAGTCAGACTCAAGGAGGGCTGGCAGCAGTGGGGTGGAAGGTGGTCAGACTCAGGAAGGATGGCTGCAGCAGAGGGGACAAAAGGCAGCCAGAAATAGGGAGTATCGTCACCCAGTGGGCCCTCACCCAGCTCCACAGTGAGGGGCTGTGCCAGCCCCGCGTGCTGCACCCAGCAGCGGTAGTGGTATTCGTCGCCGCTTTTGACTGTCAGCGACGACCAAGCATAGAAGGAGCCGTCGCCGTTGGGGCCAAGGTCGCCCTCGCCAGAGCCAGCTGCCAGCCCGTTCCGTAGAAATCGCAGCTGCAGCTCCGGCGGGTAGAAGGAGAAGGCACTGCACGTGAGCACAGAAAAGCCGGGGCTGCCCGGTCGGGCCTTCAGGCGCATGGAGGGCGGCTCTGCAGAGAAACAGGCAGACAGGCCTAAGCCCCAAGCCCACGAACCCCCAGGGCCAGGCCCAGTGCAGGGCTGGATTCCTTCCACCATGCCCAGCAGGCCCCTACCCTGTGCCCTGCACTGTGCTGAGCCTGGAGAATACAGTGGTAAAGAGGAAAGGAGCTTCCCAGGGGGACAGAGACTCAACCTATCCACCGTGAGGGCCGCCATCTCTCATCCATTCCTTCCTACAACAGAACATACTGGGTATCTCTCATGTGCCAGACACTCTTCTAGGCACTGGGGACACAGCAGTGGACAAGACAGACAGAAGTCCCTGGCACCATGGAGCTTATGTTCTAATGAGGGGGGAGAGAAAAACATTTGTACAGATAAATGAAAGGGAAACATATCATGAAAGTGTTTCGATGAGGGGATATAAGACAGAGTCTACAGTCATTAAAAAGAAAGTAAGAGGAGGGGCTGGCCTGGTGGCACAGTGGTTACATTTGCACACTCTGCTTTAGTGGCGTGGGGTTCATGGGTTCAGATCCTGGGCATGGACCTATGCACCACTTATCAAGCCATGCTGTGGCTGGCGTCCCACATATAAAGTAGAGGAAGATGGGCACAGATGTTAGCTCAGGGCCAGTCTTCCTCAGCAAAAAGAGGAGGATTGGTGGTGGATGTTAGCTTAGGGCCAATCTCCCTCAAAAAAAAAAGTAAGAGGTATTATGAAAAATTTCATGCCAATGCATTTGAAAGTTTAAATGAACTGGACAAATTCCTGAGAAATACAACGTTCCAAAACTGACACAAGAAGAAATTAAAAACTTGAATAGTCCTACAACTATTTAAAATTTTTAGTCCATAATTTAAAACTTTTCAACAAATAAAATTCCAGGTCCAGAAGACATCATTGGTGAATTCTTCAAAACAACTAAGGAAGAACTGATGGTACTCTTACGCAAATTCTTCCAGGGAATAGAAAAAGAGGAAAACACTCCCAACACATTTTATGAAACTAGCGTAACCTTAATAACTAAACCTCACAAGGACATAACAAGAAAAGGAATTTAAGACCAATATATCTCACGAACATAAACTCAAAATCCCTAAACAAAATATTAGCAGATAGAATCACACAACTTATATAAATGACAATATAAATGATTATGATCAAGTGAAGTTTGTCCTGGGAATGCAAGGTTGGTTTAACATTTGGAAATCAGTTAATGTAATTCGCCCCATTAGAAAAGGAGGGAAAAAGCAAAATGCTCACTTGACAAAATTCAGCACCATTCAAAAAACAAAACAAAAAAACTCTTAGCAAACTAGGAGCTGAAGAGGACTTCCTCAATTTGGCAACGGGCATCAAGAAAAAACCTATAACTAACATCATACTTAACGGTAAAATGTTGAATTCTTTCTCTGTGAATTTGAATACAAGATGTTCATTATCACCACCCTATCCAACACTGTCCTGGAGATCCTAGCCAGTGCAATAAGATGAGAAAAAGAAATAAAAGTTATTAAAATTCGAGAAAAAAAATAAATGAAACATGTCAAAGATGACATGATCCAAAAGAATCTACACAAAATTAAGAGATATAACTGAATTCAGCAAAATTTCTGGATACAAGGAAATATATAAAAATCAATAGTATTTCTATAAACTAGTTACAAACAATTAGAAAATGAAATTTTTAGGAATTACCATTTATGGAAGTACCGAAAAAATGTCTAATACTTAGGAATAAACCTAACCAAAGAGGTGTGAGCCCTCTACACTAAAAACTACAAAATATCACTGAGAGAAGTTAAAGGACGTCTAAATGAGTAAAGGGATATACCGTTTTCACAGATTAGGAGACAATATTGTTAAGATGTCAGTTCTCCCCTCATTGATCTATAGACACAATTCAACCACAATCAAAATTCCAACAGGATTTTCTTTTGGTAGAAGTGCATATAGAAATGCAAATGATCTAGCAAAACCAAGGGTATAAAGCTGGGGAACTTAACTCGATACTAGTTAAGGGAGATACTAGACAGTAGGTACGAGATATCGCAACTTCCTATAAAGGTACATTAATCAAGAGGGTGAGGTGTTGGTGCAAGTTGAGTGCAACAGATCAGTGGACTAGAAGAGAGAGTCTGGACGTGGATCCACACCCAGTTTAAGACTAAGGTTCCACTCCACCTCAGCAGGGGAGAGAGAGGAGAGCAGATGGTGGTCTTGTCACAAATGATGCTCGGCCAACTGGATCTCCACAGGAGGGACAAATGAACCGTGACCCCCGACCTCACACCATTACACACAACTAACTCGAGATGCATCGCACAGCCATGTGTGAAAGCCATTTGTCAGCGGAGCTTCCGGAAGAAGACACAACAGCACACCTTTACGAGAGGAGAGCTTTCTTAAAGAGAACACACCAAAGAGCTGTGGAATAAAAGACTGATAAGTGGATCTTCATTAAAATTAAGAACTTTCGTTCATCAAAAGTTTTCACTAAGGGAGTGAAAAGACAAGGTGTGGAATGGGAGAAGGTATTTCCAACAGAAACATCTGATATATCCACAAGACTCATATCTAGAATATATTAAGAACTCCAATAAGAAAAAAAGACAAGGGGCCAGCCCAGTGGCATAAGGTTAAGTTCGTGCGCTCTGCTTCGGCAGCTTGGGGTTCACAGGTTTGGATCCCAGGCGCAGACTTAGCACTGCTCGTTAAGCCATGCTGTGGCGGCATCCCACAGACAAAATAGAGGAAGATGGGCATAGATGTTAGTTCAGGGCCAATCTTCCTCACCAAAAAAGAAAGAAAAAAAATTAAAGATGCTGTAATGGATGAATGGACAAGACAGTGGCGTGAGAGACAATAACGAGAGTGGGATGGTGACACACTTGAGCCAGGGTGCTCAGGGAGGGCCCAGCTGAAGAGCTGATATCCAAGATCACAAGTGAAGCATGAGAAGGACCCAGTCATGGCAGGATCCCAAGGAAGAGAATCACAAGCAGAGGGAAGGGCAGGTGCAAACGCCCTGAGGAAGGCAAGAACCTACCGTGTTGGAGGGAATGAAGAAGGCCACTGTCCCTGGGGCGCTGTGAAATTACAGTGGCGGAGGGCAGCAGGACCGTACAGGGCTTACAGGCCACGGAGCAGAGTTTGGATTTTAGTCTAAGACCAGAGGAAGGTGTTGGAGGATTCCAAGCAGTGGCAGGATGGGAGCTCATTAATGTTTGAAAACATTCCTCTGACGGCCAGATAGAGGACGGTCTCTATTGACGGGCGAGATGGAGGCTGGGATTGCAATGGGGTGGCCGCTGAGGACAAAAGAGCCCTAATTCCAGCCCCGGAGAATTCCCCAGACATGCGCGTAATTACAGCTCAGAGGGACGCGGGCAGTAAGGGAGGTCACACGAGTGTGGCGGGCACCGGCAGGAGCCCAAAGAAGCAAGGAAAGGCCACAGGGCCAGAGGAATCTCCCTGGCTGGGACCCCAGTGGAACTGGGAGGAGAACAGTGAGGGGGAGGAAATGGGAGGGTTGGTGTGAGCGCAAGGGGCCCCGGCTGAGTGGAGCAGGGGGAGAAACGGGAGGCTGAGGAGAGGGTCAGAGGCCACGCCACACGGGGCCTCGAGCCAGGCTGGGGGTTGAACCGTGTCCTGGGGGCTCTGGGAGCCGAGGGAGGGCCGTGTGCGGGAGAGGGCCGGCATCAGCTCTGGGGGTACAAAGGCCCCCTCAGAGTTGAGTGGTGTCAGGGAATGGATGGAGCGGAGACACCAGAGGCCAGGAGGAGGCCGGGGTGATGATGCTCCAGGGTTGGAGGATGGGGTAGGAGCTGGGGAGGGCGCCTGAAGAGGAGGGGAGGCCTCTGAGGCGGCCAGAAGGAGAAGGGCGAAGGAGGGCATTCCAGACAACCGCAAGAAAGCCTGCTGTGTTCCAGAAATGGCCACCGGCCTGGGGGGGAGGGGCCTCGGGGCAGGAGGAGCAGTCAGAGCATATAAGTCAGGCAGAAAGGTCGGTCATCCCCAGACGATGAAAGACTGTGATCACCAGGCTGAGGGGCTGGGGCCCTGTCCCAGCGAGGGGAGCGTGGAGTCAGATGTGGGTGTAGAAAGACCTCTCTGGATATATAGTCCATGTGCTTATATTTTTAAAAAATGGAAGAATGACAGCCAGCCCTGATGGCCTAGTGGTTAAAGTTCGGCGCACTCCGCTTCGGCGGCCCAGGATCGTGTCCTGGTTGTGGTACCGCACCACCTGTCCATCAGTAGCTGTGCTGTGGCGGCGGCCGCCATGGAAGAACTAGAAGAACCTACAACTAGAATATACAATCACTCACCAGGGCTTTGGGGAGGGGAAATAAAGGAAGATTGGCAACCGATGTTAGCTCAGGGCGAATCTTTCAAAAAAAAAAAAAAGGAAGGGTGAGTCAAAAACTAAAAAATTATTATCACGGGGGAGAGAAGAGAAAGGGTGGAGGGGACAGGGACAGGAGCAAGACGTCTGTGAATGCACCTGATGGCATAGATTCGTCTCTGGAACCCTGTAATTGTTTTGGAAAATTGTTAAAAGTGTGAAAACAAATGAAAAAAGAAAAGCAATATCTAAAGATGAAAAGGAACATGAAAGAAATGAACCTCAAGCTGATGCTTTCACACAGAGACAGGAATTAATTCAAATAATGTTAAAACACATTAAATTGACTCTATATCCCTTTACGGTTACAACCTAAGCACCAAATAAACAACCAAGAAATTTTTAGGGCCGGCCCCATGGCACAGCGGTTAAGTTCAGCATGTTCCGCTTTGGCAACCCAGGTCTGCAGGTTTGGATCCTGACCTACACTACTCATCAGCCATGCTGTGGTGGTGACCCACATATAAAATAGAGGAAGACTGGCACAGATGTTAGCTCAGGGCCAGTCTTCCTCAGCAAAAAAAGAGGAGGATTGGTGGCAGATGTTAGCTCTGGGCTAATCTTCCGCAGCAAAAAAAGAAAAAAAAGAAATTTTTAATTGTTTTCAGTAATCAATCAGATTGTTGGTAATACACACACACATAATAGCTTGGAGCAAGTAAGGAATTATGTTAATGTCATTAGGAAACAAAATTTTCAGAGTAAACCAAAAGAAATACAAACACAAAATCAAAGAAGTTTTAAGTAAGACCCCACCAAAATTTAAATGTGACCTGTCAATATCAGCATGAACTCATGATATATCTTCCCTTTACAAAATAAACTTTGAGGCGAGGATGTGGAGAAATTGGAACGCTTGTGCACTGCTGGTGGAAATTTAAAATAGTGCAGCCACTGTAGAAAACCGTAGGGCAGTTCCTCAAAAAAGCAAAAATAGAATTCCATACGGTCGGGCCACTCCACGTCTAGGTACAGACCCAGAGGAACTGAAAGCAGGGGTTGAAGAGATATTTTTACACCCGTGTTTGTAGCAGCATTTTTCACAACAGGCAAAAAGCTGGACGCCACCCAAGTGGCCCTGAGCAGATGATGGATAAGCAAAATGTGGTGTATGTACACAATGGGGTATTGTTCAGCCTTAAAAAGGAAGGAAATTTGGACACATGTTACAACATGGATGCAGCTTGAGGACATTATATGAAGCCACAAAAGGACGAACGCCGTACGATTCCGCTAACGCGAGGTCCCCAGAGCTGTCAAATTCAGAGACAGAAAGGGGAAGGCTGTTGCCAAGGGCTAGAGGGAAGGGAGGACGGGGTGTTAGTGTTGAGAGGGGACCGAGCTTTAGCTTTGCAAGATGAAAAGAGTTCTGGCAATGGACGGTGGTGATGGTCGCACAACGACGTGAATGTACTTAATGCCACTGAATTATACACTTCATAATGGTTCCAATGGTAAATTCTATGTTGTGTGTATTTTACTGCAATTAAAAGTAACAAAAACTTATTCAGCTTCTAGTTGCAAGTTTGTAGCCTGTAACAACATCTCCCCAATTTCCCCATCCCTGCCCCCAGCCCCTAGTAACCACCATTTCACTCTGTTTTTGTGAGTTTGGGTTTTTTTAGATTCCACATATAAGGGAGATCATATGGTATTTGTCTTTCTCTGTCTGGCTCATCTCACCGAGCATAATGTCCTCAAGGTGCACCCACGTTGCGGCAAATGGTGGGATTTCCCTCTTTTTCATGGCTGAACAATATTCCACTGTGTTTATATGCCACATTTTCTCTATCCATTCATCCGCTGACAGACACTCAGGTGGTTTTCAGATCTTGGCTATTGTAAATAATGCTACAATGCACATGGGATGCAACCCGAAGATGAATGAGCCCTGCAGATCTAAGGCGCAGCACGGTGATTATAGCCAACAATCCTGGATTACATGCTTCGACATTGCTAACAGACCAGATCTTAAATGTTCTCACCACAAAAAAGAAATGATAATTCTGTGACTGTGATGGAGGTGTTAGCTACAGCTAACACAGTAATTATGTAGCAGTATACACATGTATCAAAGCGACAGGCTGTACGCCTGAAACTTACACAACGTTATATGTCAATTATATCTCGATAAAAAAATAAAATAAAAAATTTCAAAGCAAAAATAATAAAATTTGAATCTATAGTTATTTTGAAACAAAAAGTTAAAAATAAAATTAAATGTCTGCTTTCCAGCTCTGTCACCTGTAAAGGCCCACAATCGTCAACCCAGCAGCAATGAACACTGCCGGCAACTAGACTGCGGTCTCGAAATACCATTTCCCACTCAGGGAACCAGGGCTCCGTGGAGAAACGGCTCATTCCAGGATCGGGCGGGGCAAGAAGAGACGAGCTGGAAGGTCTTTCTTTCTACACTGCAAAGCAGCTAGGAAAAAGGACCAGAGTCACGTGAAAGGACTCAGGAGCCAATGTGAAGCCCCTCTCAATAGTTTAAGATGGTTCAGCGTGAGTTTCAAAAGGAATAAGATCTGAAATGGGTTAAAATACAGAAGATCCATGAGTTCAGAATAATACTTAAAATAAAACAGAACTTAAAATAAAAATTCCCCTTGAAGGCTGATAGCTGATGACCACTTTTCAGAATTCCAGATAAATGAATGAAGAAGGTATGAAAGAAGTCGAATTATCGTCTTTTATGGGCTGGATCGTGTTCCCCCAAAATTCCTATGTTGAGGCCTTGACCCCCCAGCACCTTAGAATGGGACTGTCTTTGGAAATAAGGCCTTCAAAGAGGGAGTGAAGTTAAATGAGGTCATTAGGGTGGGCCCTGATCCAGCAGGACTGGTGCCCTTATAAAAAAGAGGAGATCAGGACACCGACGTGCAGAGGGAAGGTCATGTGAGGACACGGGAAGCAGAAGGCAGCCGTCTACAAGCCGAGGAGAAACCAATCCTGCCATTGCCTCAATCTCAGACTTCCGGCCTCAGAATGGTGAGAAAATTAATTTCTGTTATTTCTGTGCTGTTTGTTATGGCAGCCCCGACAGATTAACACGCCATCGCTTTGTACCTTCCAATGAAACAAGGGATCAAGGCGAGGACCACGGATGGCTGCTATCACGAGGAGAAAACCTGACAGAGAACTTCACAACTATATGCCTGGACCCAGAGGTCCACCAGAACAGCCCAGAGATGACCAGACACACAGGCCGGGTGCACACGGACACGCACGCCAAACCCCCCGGAAAGTTTCCTTGCCAGAAAAATCGAACCGGAACGTGATCAAGCCTCTACATCGGGGGCGACCAGTTTACAGGAGAACAGATAGAGGACCATGTTCAGCAACATCTCAGGGATTCAGGAGCACAAACGACTCACTTTCTTCAAAGCAGAATTGCAAAGAAAAAAAAAAAAACCAGAGAGATAGACCGACAGATTAAAAGACACTGACGATCACAAAAATTAAGATCACAGAAATTAACTCAAAATGGATCATGGACCTAAACCTAAAACGCCAGACTATAAAACTCCGAGAAGCTATCATAGGAGAAGATCTTGGCGTCCTCGGGTTTGGGGATGATTTCGGAAACACGATCCTCGGAAGAAAAGGTGGTGAGTGGGAGTTTACTAAAATCAAAAACTGCTGCTCTGAGAAAAACACTGTGAAGAGAAGGAAAAGACGAGCCCCCGACTGGGAAGAAATAGTTGCAAAACAAATCTGATGACGGACTGGGACCCCAAATATACACAGAAGTCTTAAAACTCAACAATAAAAATTTAAAAAGACACTGAAGAGATGGATGGACTCATTGAAAGGAGCGACCCTCACATGGCTCCTGATTCAAAGTTTGAAAAAACAGATAAGACGATCAGGGAAATGTCATCGCGAACCCGGCCCCTGAGGATGTTAGGGAACCGTAGTTAATTACTTGCAGGTGTGATAATGGTGGAGACAAATAAAGCTGGACGGGTCTGATGAGGACATTGAGGCAAGGGTGCCGGGAGCCATGGAGCCTTGTGAGCAGGGGGTGGGGGGCAGGTTCAGCTCTGGGTATGGAAAGAGCCTATGGGGCCGTGTGGGGGATGAGTGGCAGTGGGGGGAGGGGTGCAGGCGGGCCGTGGGGAGGCAGACAGCGTGGCGAGCAGGGAATCGGGAGGCAGCTCACCCTTCCACTCGAGGTTCCCACGGCCCCTCTCCAGATGCCCCAGCAGCCTGTGGGGACAGGAGTAGAGCAGAAAGGTCTTCTCATTGTTGACCGCGTCAGCCTGCCGTGCCCACCTCTGACCGATGGCCAGGGCCTCAGGCCAGTCCCCATTCCAGGCGCCCAGCTTGAGGTCGAACTCCATGAAGTCCTCGCCGTCCAGGGCGAACTTGGCCACGGGCACGGAGGTGTTGTCGGGGTTCAGCTCGCAGCCCAGCAGACCCTGCAGGGTGTGGGGACCTGGGGTGCCCGCACGCAGGTGAGCGGAGCTCAGGAGCAGGGGCCCCTCCTCCCTCAGACCCGGGAGCCCCGGTCTCACCTTCTTCCGTCAAGACCTGGAAAGCGTCCAGGAAGAGCTTCTCTTTCTTCCTCAGGTCTGTGGTCTCTTTCTCCCAATACCAGGACACCTGGTTTTCCCAGACCCAAGCCCCGCAGGGCTCCGCCTGGGCTCGCAGGTTGTTATAGCTCAGGTACTGCTGGGGACCCAGCCAGCCCGACACCCAGAAGGCGGGAGCCCCGGGGGCAGGGGAGGACACGGCGGTGAAGTGGTACAGGAGGGACGGCCGGCTCTCTGCTGGAGAGAAACGGGTGAAGAGAGCAGGAGGGGGGTGGGGGCTGGACGGGGAGCCGGACAGACAGAAAGAAAGAGAGAGAAGACTCAACCCCAGAGAGACGGGACAGACCCGGGGAGGGGGGGGGGACCGACCCAGACAGAGAAGGACAGACCCACAGACAAGGGGACAGATCCAGAGAGGAAGGGGCAGACCCAGAGTCAGGCAGACAGATCCAGAGTCAGGGGGTCAGACACAGTGAGGCTGGCAGACCCGGGCGGGGGGGGGGGGGGGGGGGACGGGGGGACGACAGACCCAGAGAGAGGAAGACAGACCCAGGGAGAAGGGGACAGAGCCAGAAATGGGGAGACAGACCCAGAGTGAGGGGGACAGACCCAGAGTCAGGCAGACAGACCCAGAGGGAAGGGGACAGGTGGTTCCCAGGCACACCCGGGAGGCGGAGGGAGAAAGTGACAAACACGGGGAAGGCGGCGACCGAGGAGGTGTCCGGCTCGAGGGAGCCCCCCGACTTCGCTGCCTTCGCTCTTTCCCTGCCGTCGAACCCCACCCCACCCCGCCCCAACCCCGATTCCCCGATCCCCGACCCGGGCCGACGGCCACTCACCTGCGCGCAGGGTCCCGGGCAGGAGGAAGAGCAGGAGGAGAAGAGGGGGGACCCGCATCCTGAGAGGGAGACCTGGGCGGGAGGGGGCGCGTGACCGCTCGGGCCCCCCGCCCCGCCCCCTCCTCCCCCGGCTCGGCCACCACGCGGGCGCCCCGGGGTGCGGGCTGCGGGCGCGCTGCAGGTGGGTGAACACGGCGCCCTTCTCCTCGGTGAACTTTCACCCCTTAACTTGATCCCCGGCGGTTAATTAATTACAGAGCCGCTCGGGCTGAGATTCCTTCCTCGGAGCTCGGCTCCGCCTCCGCCTCCTCTCTCGGGCTGGGGACTCGGGGCCCCAGACTCCTCCCCCTTCTCCTCCCTGGGACCCGGGAACCTCGCGCCCCAGCCCCTCCTCCCTCGAACCCTGCAGTCCAGGCCCCCGATCCCGTCCTCCCTGGGCCCCCTCCTGCCTCCGATCCCCCCTCCCGCCGCCCCGGAGCCCCGGGTCCCGGCCCCCCGCTCAGCTTACTGCAGCCACGTCCCTTCCCGCCTGCAGCCCCAGCCGACTCCCGTGACTGGAGACCCCAGTTCCTCTCTTACATCCTGTCCGGAGATGGCTCCCCGACTCGGGAACAGCCAACCCCGCCCCCCAGCTGCCGGGCACACCCCGGGCCCCGCGCCTGGCCTCGCCCCCTGCCCGCCTCTGGAAAACTTTTGTCTTTCTTCTTCTTCTTTTTATTTTTTGTCTCTTTCTCTGTGGCTCCCATTTTTGACATTGAGGCCGTCAGCCAGCCAGCGAATTCGTGACAGAGCTGGAAATCAACCCCCTGGGGGTCCCGAATCTGGAGATCTCTGCGGGTTCCCTTCTTACCCCATTGCACCCCCCAGGCCTTCATTGGCTCCTGCTACAGTGGAAGGTCTCCAGATGCCTCTGTATTTCCTCCCGCCAACTCCTCCCTGAAGTGTCCCCTTAAAGTGCTCCTGCAGCTTTTTGCGTCTTCTGATATGACCTCAGCGACACGCAGTCCCAATGTACGACGTTCATGCTTAGAAATCACGCCCCACCCCCCCACTCCCGTCCCTCACCCCCAGCCCGCCTCCTGCTCTAACCTTCCATTCGTTTTATTGCATCAAATGCACAAAACGTAAGTGACACGAAGTGCACTCAGTGTTGTACAACCATCACCACTATCTGGTTCTGGAACTTTTCATCACCCCAAGAGGAAACCCCCATACATATTAAGCAGCCTCTCCTCGTCCCCAGCCCCTGGCAGCCACTAATCTCCTTTTTGTCTCTGTAAATTTGCCTATTCTGGACATTTCCTATAAATGGAATCCTGCAATATCGTGGCTTTCTGTGTCTGGCTTCTTCCACACAGCTGACTGTTTTGAAGGTTTATCCAGGTTGTAACATGTGTCAGCTTCATTCCTTTTCATGGGTGAATACTATTCCATTTTACAGATCTGCCACATCTTGTTTACCCAGTCATCAGTCGATGGACATTTTGGTTGCTTCTACTTTTTGGCTATGATGAATAATGCTGCTGTGAACATTTTTGTACAAGTTTTTTTGGTTTGCTTTTGGGTTTTTGGGGGTTTTTTTGAGGAAGATTAGCCTTGAGTTAACTGCTGCCAATCCTCCTCTTTTTGCTGAGGAAGACTGGCCCTGAGCTAACATTCGTGCCCATCTTCCTCTCCTTTCTATGTGGGACACCTGCCACAGCATGGCATGCCAAGTGGTGCCATGTCTGCAAGGGAGCCTAACTGGTGAACCCTGGGCCACGGATGCAGAACGTGCGAAGTGACCACTGTGCCACTGGGCCGGCTCAAGTTTTTCTTTTTTTAAGTCTGCTTTTTCTCCCCAAATCCCCCCAGTACATAGTTGCTTTTTTTTTTTTTCAGTTGTGGGTCCTTCTAGTGGGACCCACATGTAGGATACCGCCTCAGCATGGCCTGATGAGTGGTGCCATGTCTGCACCCAGGACCCGAACCGGCAAGATTCCAGATGGATCCATGTCCGTGCCCAGGATCTGAACTGGGCTGCCAAAGCGGAGTGTGCAAACTTAACCACTCTGCTATGGGACCGGCCCCTAAGTATGCTTTTTTTTTTTTGGTGAGGAAGATTGGCCCTGAGCTAACATCTGTTGCCAATTTTCCTCTTTTTTTTTCCCTTTTTTCTTTTTCCCCAAAGCCCCAGCACATAGTTGTATATCCTAGATGTAGGTCATTCTAGCTCTTCTATGTGGGACACCGCCATGGCACGGCTTGATGAGTGGCGTGTAGGTCTGTGCCCAGGATCCGAACCAGTGAATTCTGGACTGCTGAAGCGGAGCGCTTGAACTTAACCACTGGGCCACCGGGCCGGCCAGTACAAGTGTTTGTTTGAATAGCTATTTCCACTTCTTTGGGGTTGCTAGCTCATATGATGCATTAGTCAGGGTTCTCTGGAGAAACAGAATCAACGGGATGTGTATATGCACATATAGAAAGAGACTTATTTCAAGGAATTAGCTCACGTGGTCGTACAGGCTTGCCGAGTCCAAAATCTGATAGGGTGGCCGGCAGGCTGGGGCCTCAGGAAAGAGCTGCAGTTCAAGTCCAAAGGCTGGAGAGCCAGGAAGAGCTGACGTTGCAGATAAAACTCAAAGGTGGCAGAATTCCCTCTTCCTTTGGGGGACGTCAGTTCTTTCTTCTATTCAGGCCTTCAACTGATTGAATGCGGCCCACCCGCGTTATGGAAGGCAGTCTGCTTTACTCAGAGTCCGCTGATTTCAGTGTAAATCTCATCCAAAAATACCCTCACAGAAACATCCAGAGTAATGTTTGATCAAACATCTGGACGCTGCAGCCCAGCCAAGTGGGTACATGAAATGAACCATTAGAGGTGGTAAATCTGTGCTCTTTCGTCACTTTCCTTGGGTCCTGCTAGAATATCCACTGGCCCAGCCAAGGGTCCCCCTAGAATGATCTGAAGGCTCCTGCTTTCACGTCCCATGAATCCTGTTACAGCACCTGTTGGTCTTTCCTAAAATACCCTGAGGAATCTGTCATGCCCAGCTGTCCCCTCTTTGTCTCTAGGGATCCGGCTATGTCTCCGGGGCACTCTTCCAGCAGCCCCTGGGCTTTTATTTTAAAGGCTCTCAGGTCCCTACTGGGGCATTCCTTGGGCCCTGATTTATAGTGCCCACCATCCTGTGACGATGCCTCCCAGGACCTGCTAGACTTTTCCTAGAAGCTTGAAAACCTGGGGCCCCACTTGTGATTCACTTTAAGATGCCCCAGAACTCATCTAAATGCTCCCTGAGCCCTAACATAATGTCCCTGTCGTCCACTCTGAGGCCTGTTGCCCATTAGGATGGTCTCAAGACCCCAGCGCCAGGCGGGCACTGCCCCCAGAGCCGCACTGCATCCCTCACTCTGCCGTGATAACCGGCTCTAATGCCAGTGCCCCTGGAGTCCTGCAGGACCATCGCCAGAGGCCCCCACCCTGCCCCTGGGTCTCCAATAATCTCAGGGCCCCACTCTCATGCTTCTTCGATCCTCTGAGAGTGTCCTGAGACCCAGTAATGATATCTTCAGGAGCCTATGCTGATGTCCCACAGAGTCAGCCACTCCACCCCTGGAATTCAGCTAAACCAGTCCTGAGCCCTCCCCTAACCGTGCTGCCCTGGCTCCAGGACGGCCCGAGGGCCTCAGCCCCAGACCCTTCTCTGCGTGGCCCTGCAGTTTCTGCTGTAAAGCTGAACGGTGTCCCCAAACCCACTCCCGGGTTCTCTCTGTTATTGTCCCTCACCAGGCCCCGACCTACCCACGAAAGACAGACAGACAGACAGACAGACACAGAGGGAGGGAGGTAGATAGACAGATAGATAGATGATAGACAGATAGATAGATGATAGAAAAATGATAGATAGAAAGAAAGAAAGAAAAAGAAAGAAAGAAAGAAAGAAAGAAAGAAAGAAAGAAAGAAAGAAAGAAAGAAAAAGAAAGAAAAAAAAGAAAGAGAAAAAGAAAGAAAGAAAGAAATAGACAAACAGGTAGGGAGGCAGGCAGACAGATAGATGCACAGATGGACAGGTAGTCACCCAGACAGACAGACAGACAGACAGATAGGCAGGTAGATAGACAGATAAATAGATAGACAGACAGAAAAATAGACAGGTACGTAGGCAGGCAGACAGACAGATAAGTATATAGATGATGATAGATAGAAATATAAGGAGGGAGAGGCCGGCCCCGTGGCCGAGCGGTTAAGTTCACGTGCTCCGCTTCAGCGGCCCGGGGTTTCGCCAGTTTGGATCCTGGGCGCAGACACGACGCCACTCATCAGGCAACACTGAGGCAGCGTCCCACATGCCACAACTAGAAGGACCCACAACGAAGAATATACAACTATGTACTGGGGGGCTTTGGGGAGAAAAAGGAAAAAAATTTTAAAAAATCTTTAAAAAAAAAAGCTTTCACAACTTCTAAAAAAAAAGAAAAACAAAGAGAAAAAAAAGAAAAAGAAAGAGGTAGATAGGCAAAGCAGACAGACACAAAGATGGACCAGTAGACAGACATACAGACAGAGATAAACAGATAGGCAGAAAAGCAGATAGAAACAATTAGACAGACCCTCCGGCACCTGCTGTAACCTCCCTCTCTGGCAAGAAACCTCACCCGTTTCCCAGGAACTCGGCATCACACCCCTTCCATACCCCGCCCCACGTTTGGCAAGCCTCAGGCTCCCTCGCCCTGGGGGCCCTGAGAGCTTTAGATAGCCTGGGTCCCACCCTGACGGTTAAAATGCCCCCAGGAGTCTTCTCTATTGCCTAGATAACGCCTAAATAACTAAATAATTTTAGTGCCTAAAGTAACGCCACTAGAGCCCTGATGACAAGTCCTTGGGCTCCTGCCACCATGCTCCCAGGACCCTAATGCGTGGCCCCAGGTCCATCTGTGACGCTCACATCTGGCTCAGCTGACCTTCAGCTCCTGCCTCAGACATCTCTGGGCATCTCTTCTGGGTGTCCTGGGTCCGGCGATAATCTCATCCGCTGTCACTTCCACACCTCTCAGGACCCTATGCTAATACCCACTGGGTCCTGCCAAAAAGTCCTTTGAAGTTCCTGATAAAACGTCCCCAGGACCTGGCAACACTCTCCCCACTGTGCGCTCAGAGGACCCCTGGACCCCAATGAAACGGGTACAGTCTTCCCTGATGTGGCCTTGAGGGTCACCAAAATGGCGTTGGGGTGTCCCCTCTAAGTCCTCTGGGCCCTGCCAGGACCCAATTAGAATGCCTCTTAGTTAGGGCCGGCCTGGTGGTGCAGTGGTTAAGTTCGCACGTTCTGCTTCGGCGGCCTGGGGTTCCGCCAATTTGGATCCTGGGTGCAGACGTGGCACCGCTTGGCAAGCCATGCTGTGGTAGGCATCCCACATATAAAGTGGAGGAAGATGGGCACGGATGTTAGCTCAGGGCCAGTCTTCCTCAGCAAAAAAGAGAAGGTTTGGCAGCAGATGTTAGCTCAGGGCTAATCTTCCTAAAAAAAAAAAAAAAAAAGAATGCCCCTTAGCCACACCATGAAGTCTTCAGGGTCGCATGAGGACATACCAAGAGGCTGCTCCGCTGTGTCCCGGAACCACCCAAGTGTCCTGTGGGGCTCTGGGAAAACCTGCCTCCCAGGATGCTGCTCCGGCGCCATCTGCACCGGGCCTGGATCACTGCATTAGTATCCTGTTGCTGCTGTAACCCGTGACCACAAACTCAGTGGCTTAAAGCAGCACGAATGTGTGATCTTACAGTTCCGGAGGTCAGACACCCGAAATGGTCCCCAGGGCTGGCTCCTTCTGTAGGCTCCAGGGGCGAGTCCCTTTCCTGGCCTCTTCCAGCTTCTAGCACCGCCTGCATCCCTCAGCGCGTGGCCCCGTCCTCCAGCTTCAACGCCAGCAGCCTGGCACCTTCTCTCCTCTCTGTCCCCTGTGTCCACCCTTACCTCTCTCTCTGACTCTGACCCTCCCCCCTCCCTTTTCTCAGGACCCTTGTGATTATGTTCCAGGATCATCTCCCATCTCAAGGTCCTGAGTTTAATCACCTCTGCAAGGTCCCTTTTATCATACAAGGTCACATATTTACAGGTTTGGGGGAATTAGGGCATAGAAGACTTCGGGGGGCCATTACCCAGCCTACCACGGTCACCAAGGACACCCTCCCTTGCCCCGGCTAGAACCTCCCCATTCTCACCCCTTCTCTCTCCTGTCATGTGGCCCCAGGGTTTAGCCAAGAGGCCTCTCAGAGGTCTCCCCAAACACTCCCCCAATGTCCCTCCTTCCAGCTTCAAAAGGAAAAGCCCTCGAGGTCCCTTAATGCCCACCGGGAAGCAATCCCTTTCGGGTGCCTGAGGCCCTGCTGTGTCTCGGGGCTCATTGACAGCATCCACTATCTCCTATCTTATCCCCAGGGTCCTGTTCTCACGTCCCCAGGGGCCCACTGTAAAGCCATGGCGAGACTGTGGCAGGACCGCTTCCTATTCTGTGGGCCCGATGCCAAATGAAAACCTGGGGCCCCTTGTTCCAATTTCAAGACATTCAGGCAGAGCATTAAACGACGCGTAGGTCCCTCTCAACCACGGCTCTCACGGTGCGGGGAGCTCGCCCAGGAAGCTGCCGCGGCCCCTGGGGTCTGTGTGCTATAAATGGCCACAGGCGGCTCTGAGCTGTGCTCCTGCACCGGTGTCGCCCGCACATCCGTCTCTCCCCTCGGCACCTACCCCGTGGTGCCCCCTACTGACCCCAGGAGGCAATCACACCGCATTCGGAATCCAATCCGGCTTCTTCCAGGTGAGCTGTTCTGAGCCTCGGTTTCTTTCTCTGCAAAAGGAGGATGATAACGGCGCCTACCTCAGCACAGAGGCTTCGGCGAGTCAAAGGGTTGGCACGGGGCACACAGTAGGGGACAGGAGTGACACCTGTTCCCCTTAATGCCCCCCTCCAGGGTCACCCTGGATCGTGGGCTCTCAGACGCCGGGCCCTGATCTGTCTTGCTCACTCTCACATCCCCAGACGCCAGCACAGTAAATATTTGTGGAATGAATGCAGACAATAATGCATGACCCTGGGCTGGTCCGAGATGCCCCCAAAACTCTTCGAGAATGGCCTTAGTGTCCTGCTAGAACGTTCTAGCAGGATCTATTGCCGCCCCTGAAACACTCCACAGGTGTCTGTTGTAATATGTACTAGAGCTGGGACCTGCTGTAATGCTAGACCCTGGGGTTTGCCCATGAGGGGCTCAGGGCGGCGCGAATGCCCACGGCAGACACTCGATTCCATTTCCCTGGACTCCCCTCCAGACCTTGGGGCCTGCTGTGACAAGCACAGGGTCATGAGACGCTATGGTCCCACCAAGATCTGCCTTTTGTCATGTCAGAGGCTTGACCCCTGCTGTCATCGTAAACCCAGGACCCTGCTATGAAACTGTGCCTGGAGCTAAGTTCTTTGCAAAATGGCAATGCCACCGGGGCCTCCTAGGAGAGGCATGCGACAGAATATTCCAGAAGCATGCTAAGACAGACTCCAGATCCCATGCCAAACCAGCAGGGCTTGCTATAATAGACCCAGGACTCCACAACCATGTAATACCTCTGGGGCCACCTGCCAAGGCCTCTTGTCCTTGGGCCTGCCTGAAGGGACCCAGGACCTGCTAGACCCTAGCCACCCCTGGGCCCTTCTCTAACCGCAGGCTCAGGGCTCCAGGATACTTACTTTGCTAAGAAATATCACTTCCTAGAACGAGTTCTATCCCATTAACACACGTGAGCCCGTTTCATCCTCCCAGTGGGGCAGGCAGGCAAGAACCCATTTTACAGATCAGAAAACTGAGGCTCTGTGGTTGGGGGAGTTCCCCGTCCAAGGTCACGCAGCTGTCGAGCGACAGGACTAGAATTCGGAACAGAGCCAGCAGTCTCCACGCTCACACGGGGAGGACTCTGCTCACGTCCACTGCTTCTGGTTCCTCCACACCCTGAACCCGGGGGTTAAGCCCGCCCTGTGAGAACGTGGGGATTGGACTTGAAGTGAATTCATTCGCTCAGCTCAACAGGTCAGAGTGTTTACAACTGTTCCAGGCGCTGGGGGTGCGGGGATCTCTGCCCCTGGAGCTCCAGGGTCAACAGGGAAACTAGTAAAGATGCTGTCGTACACGATTTGCACAACACACATGCGAACACACCATCAACAGGCGACACCTGTGCAGGACACGGAGCCGGGAGCAGTGATTGGGAGGGTCGGAGGCTGTGCAAGTGGCAGGAGGTGGGTGAGAATTGGAGACTGAGGCGCGGATAGGCCTCCCAGCCGAGGCACAGGAGGCGGGAGGCGCAGATCTGGGGGCGCGGGGGCAGGCAGCCAGAGGAAGGGAGGGGAGAGCAGGGGGCAGAGGGCGGAGGGGGAAACAGGAGGCTGTGCCCCGGCCCGGGATTCTCTCTCTTGTCTGTCACCCGGCTCCCAGAAGGGCAGACACAGCGTCACCCACTCCTCAGGTGAGAACTGGGGCCAGGCCGGAGGTCTCTCCTTGGTCTCTGGACCCATTGGGCTCATCAGAGGTGGCCCCCAACACACGCCAGGCACATGCCCCACCCGAGACCAGGTAGCCTGATGCGATGGGGTGCCAAGGAGACGCCCCAGTGACCGCCGGGAGGAAACAGGGGAGCTGGGCTGTTGTTGTTGTAAACACGGCGTCCCCACCCCGAACGGAAACACCTGCGGCAGGGGGGGCCGCTCGAGCAGCCTCCATCCTTCTCTGGGTCTCCAGCCCCCTCCCTCTGGGATCTCCATCCCCTCCCTCCTGGGGCTCGGTTCCCTCCTCCTCTCGGGATCTCTTACTCCCCCATCTCTGTCCCCCTCTCTCAGGGTCTCCAGCCCTCCGGCACGGGGTGGGGCGCGCTCGCAGGCTGAAACTCCGGGCGGCGCCCCCTCCTGACCCGTCCCTGCCCCTTCCTGCCCTCTTTGATGCGGCCCCACTTCCTCTGGCAGGAACCCCCGCCCTCGCTGGGCCTGGGTAAAAAGGAGCCGCCGGGCCGGTCCAGAGGCGGCGTCCGTCCGTGGAGGCAGCAGCGGCTCGTCTCTCCCCACGGCCCTGTCTCCCAACCCTTGTACCAGTGCTGTGCCTCGGTCCCTGGTACAGGCATGGGGGGCAGGGACCTGGGGGCACCAGCAGCGCCGGGCCGGAGGGGTGAAGCCCGAGGGGTGCCTCCAGCATCCCCCTCTGCCTCTGCGCCTCCGTCTCTGCCCTCGGCTCCCACAGGTCCTCGCCTCCTCTCCCTGTCGTCTCTGACTTCTCCAGTCTACACCTGCCGCCTCCTGCCTGTCATCTCTAACGAAGCGATGCTCGAGGTCCATCTGTTTCTGAAATCTGACGGTTCGTCCCTACCTGCGGTTTGGGTCCCTGCTCGGTGTCCAGCTGAGCCGTCTGCCTTGATTCTCTCATTTCTGTATCTGGCACTCAAGGTCCCCCTCCTAACTGTCAACCTCTCCCGTTTTCCTCTGAGGCTCAAGGTCGCTGTCTGGCTGTCCATTATCTTACCCTAACTTTGCCTGGCCCTGTCCCCACTCTCCCATCTCCCATGTCTCTCCTCACCCAAGGTGCCCCCCGCCACCCCGGCTGTCCCTCCCTCCCTTACTCCCCATGGGTCCCACTTCCAGGGCCTCCCTACCCGTTTCTGAGCAGCCCGCAACCCCGCCTGGCCGAGCTGGGTTCCAGGGGGGCTCCAGGGTGGCCTCCCGGGCAGACTTGCTCTCGAGGCCAATTTCCTTACTTGGATTTTTCAGGCAAAAGGTTTCCAGAACCTGAGGCCTGGAGCCCAGCTGTTCCCTGGGACTTTGGGCAGAGAACTCGCCCCCTGGATGAGTCTGCTCATCTGTGACCCGGCATCATGTCCACTTAGGTGGGGGCAGTGGGGCTCACAGGGGAGAGCACCTGCGTTATTTCCCTGGCCCACCCTGTCCCTGTCTGGGGAGACAAGGAGGCCCAGGTCGAAAACCCCCATAGTGCAGAGCCAGGCGACTGCGGACCTGTCGAGCCCACCCAACCCCCCAAGAGGCCCAGAGTGTGGCTCTTCCTCCTCCCGTCCCCACGGAGGCCAGAAAGGGCCTAGACCAGTCTAGAGAACCCAGGAGCCTCCGCCCTCACTCACTTCCTCCCCAGAGACTGGGGTGGGGGGGGGGGCAGTTCGACGACAGGTAGAACAACTTATTTATTTCGACACCAAGAGAAGACGCAGAGAGAAGGGCAGCATCCCAACACGGCTTTTGTCTTCACCCGCAGATGAGAGCCAGAGGCAGAAAGTGGCTCCCATTCCCATCCTTGTGCCCCCAGAGAATGAAAACGAACCCCTCCTTCACCTCAACCTCTTGCTCAATTCCCAGGCAGTCCCCTCCCCCAAGAAGGGCAGACACCCCGAGCCTGGCCTGTGGCTGAGAAAATAACTTTATTTTGTTTGGGGGAGCAGGCAGGCATCGTCTCAGAACTTCTGGAACTGCTTCTTGGTGCCGGCGGCCTTGGTGACCTTGAGCACATTGAAGCGCACGGTCTTGCTTAGGGGCCGGCACTCGCCCACTGTGACAATGTCGCCAATCTGGACGTCCCTGTGGAGGCGGGCAGCCGGTGTGTCACCACGGGGGGGTGAGGGGAGCCCCCAGAGGAGAGCCTCACATGTCCAGTTCCATCTGCCTCCTAGCCATTATTCATTGAGCACAAACTATGTGCAAGGCGCGTGCCCAGCCCAATGCTGGAGAGGATACTAACCTGCCCGGACTTCTCGGGGCAGGTCCTCTCCATCTGACACAAAACTCGAGGTTCCCAAGGATGGTGGCCTGCTTATAGCAGCCTCGTCATTGCCCCCGTTCCCAAGAGCTTTCTACCTCCCCCCGCAGCCAGGGCATCCTGGCAAGCCCCGGTCAGGCCCCATGTCACTCAGACTCGAGCGCAGACCAGCCCTTCCTCTCTGCCTCGGAGGTTGGCTGGCCTGGGCCACCTGGGGGACCCCGGTGCTCACCTGAAGCAGGGGGACAGGTGCACGGACATGTTCTTGTGGCGCTTCTCAAAGCGGTTGTACTTCCGGATGTAGTGGAGGTAGTCTCGACGGATGACAATGGTCCTCTGCATCTTCATCTTGGTCACCACACCTGGCGGGGAGGGGACAGACTGTGGTCAGGCGCTCCCCCCAACCCGAGGAGGAGGAGCCTTGGAGCGCCCAGGGCATGCCAGGAATCGGGAGCTGCAGAGCTCTGTTTCTGGCATTAGCTGTGCCAAGCGGCTTTCTCAGCAGTGCCCGTGGCAGGCATCTGCACACCATCGTGAGGACAGACATCATCTGCCAGTGACCCCTGGAACCAGGAGTCCGCATGTCCCCAGCCCCCCCAAACCCAGGAGGCCCCCAGAGGTGCCCACTTACCAGACAGGATCCGCCCTCGGATGGAGACATTACCGGTAAACGGGCATTTCTTGTCAATGTAGGTGCCCTCAATGGCCTGAAAAAGAAGAGGAAAGAGTGAGCCTCCAACAGGTAGTTCCTGGAAAGAAAAGGGGGCGTGGCCTCAGGGACAAGAACTACAATTCCCAGCAGCCCCGGGAGCAGCCACGCAGAGGTGGGCAGGGCAACTCAGCCGGGGCACACGTGGGGCTCACTCTTTCCTCTGAGAGTCCCCCTACCTCCTTGGGCGTCTTGAAGCCCAGCCCGATGTTCTTGTAGTATCGCGGGAGCTTCTCCTTGGCAGTCTCTCCCAGCAGGACCCTCTTCTTATTTTGAAAGATAGTCGGCTGCTTCTGGTAGGCGCGCTCGGTCTGCGAGGAGGAGGGAGCTGGTGAGCTGGTAAATCGCGAGCTGTCAGCCACCAGGTCTGGAAGCCTTCTAGGAACCCCCAAATCCTTCCTCTCCAGCACGGACTCCCCAAACGCTCCTCCAGGGCCCAAGGACCCAGAATGACCCTCTAAGACACTCTCACCACAAATCCACTCCTCATTCACACTCAGCCCTCAACCTGGGGGTCACTTCAGCGCTCACGCTCCAAAACACCTCCCACCGCCTGCAGAAGTCACCCCTGAGAACCCATAGGGACAGAACCATCCCGCTAACACCCGGGACACCGCTCAGCATAAATTATGCTGCGAGAAACCAGGACCCCTACCCGGGATTCGCTCCTTAGCTGAGATATACGGCTGCAGAATTAATACCCAAACGAGGGGCTCCCCGGATGAACCCTTATACTCAAAAGGATTAACCCCAAGGCCCACGGCCTGCAGAAAACCACCCCGGAAACCGGGACGCTTAACAAGACAACTTCTAAAAGGCATGAGCCTCCATGTGCGGAGCCCCCAGGGTGCAAGAGGCGCCGGTCGAGATTAACGCAGACACGCGTCCTCTGCTCGAGTGGACCCCCGGGCGATCGAGGACGCCCCGGGCTAACAATAAGCGGAGGCGCCAGCCCTGAACCCGCACCTGAATGTCCGCCATCTTCCCGGCCGCCGGAAAAAAAGGAAAGCCGCGCGGCGCCCGGGTTTCCTTATCGGCTGCGCAGGGGCTAGAGAGGAAGTGACGAAAGGGGGAGGGGCAGCAGGGTTTGGGGCGGTGCCTTGGGCGCCACTCTGATTGACGGGCGGCCCTCACCAAACACGCAATTCGGAGACGGCGCCGACGCCGCCATGATGGTTAAGGGCAGAGGGGAGGGAAGCCGCGGACGCTGTCTCGCGATAGTCAGGGCGTCCCTGCACTGGCGCGCTAATTCACGTCGGGAAGGCGTGGTCAGCCTTGAGCCCGGTCTACATTATCGCGAGAGTTATAGGGAGGCGGGCATGATTCTGCGGGGCTAGGATCATGTTGGGTGTGGGGACCGCGTGGCTGTATCCGGGGTGGTTGCGGCCATCTTTTTGCGGGGCGGGCGACGCCGCCATCTTTGTGAGGGGCGGGCATTGCCCTTGAGCTTTTTGAAGTTTAATGAAAATTGTTCCCTGTGTCCCAGATAATAGTTTACTGGGAAAAAAGCCCTTTTGCTGATTTTCTCTCTGCAACAGCGCTGTCCAATAGAACTTTCCGCTGTGATGGAAATGTGCCATATGTACGCTGTCCACTGCGGTAGCCGCTGGCGCTTGAAATGTGGCCTGTGCGACTGAGGACCAGAATTAACTTTATTTAATTTTGTTAGATTTAAATTTAAATCGCCACATCGGGCTAATGCCTACTGGGTTGGGCACTGTAGATCTATAACTGGATACTAATTTATTATTTAAGAAACTCTTAGGAAGCAGAATCTTAGGAAGCAATTGCCATGGGCCAGAGGCATTGTGCTAATAGTCTATTATTCTTCTCGTTTTCTAGATGGGGAAGTTGAGGCACAGATGCTCCAGGTTTCGCAGAAAATGAGAGGCAGAGGTGGGCAGTCTGGCTTCAGAGTTCTTGATAACCTACCTTTAAAGAAGGAACCCTGGTGTCCTTTTTATAGTCAGCCCACACTTTTGTGCACCTATTGTGTACCTGCCGTCGTGGGCCACCGGCAGTGGGGCAACAACCTGGTGTCTCAGGCCAACCCGGGCAGCTGTCCACACTCTCACCGATTCAGACCTTGTTGCAAGATTTCAAACTCCCGAGCTTGGCGCAGATGAATCGTGTGCCTCTCCCCTTAGTCTTGGTCTGGTTTATCTGAGTGTTTCCTTGTTCAGTGTTACTCTGTCTCTAGAAATGCATGTTCGGCTGCTCCTCCCACCCCATAGGAATTACTGCTATTATCCCATTTGATAGGACAGGAGGAGGACGCTGAGGCTCAGAGAGCAGGGGTCACCTCTCAGGGTCACCCCTTTAGCCAAAGGCAGTCAGCAAATGAGCCCAGGAGGATCTGAGGCCTCAGCTCTTTTTTCCCCTTTCGGAAATTGCCTCTTAAATTGTAAAGCAGATAGGGAAGGACAGAAATACTCGTGGATTATTAAACTAAAAACTAAAACCCAGAAAGATTCCCACCCCGCCCCGCACCTCCCAGAGTGTTCTCCAGCCCTCTAGCTGAGGCTTCGCATTCATCAGAGACCTCAAATTTAAGCTTTTGCTAGTGTTGCTGAGCAAGGGCTGGCCACCTGGTGCACATAAAGAGAAGATCCAGAGGCCGGCCCGGTGGTGCAGCGGTTAAGTTCGCATGTTCGGCTTCTCAGCAGCCTGGGGTTCTCTGGTTCAGATCCTGGGTGTGGACATGGCACCGCTTGGCAAGCCATGCTGTGGTAGGCGTCCCACATAGAAAGTAGAGGAAGATGGGCACGGATGTGAGCTCAGGGCCAGTCTTCCTCAGCAAAAAGAGGAGGATTGGCAGTAGTTAGCTCAGGACTAATCTTCCTCAAAAAAAAAAAAAAAAAAGAGAAGAGCCAATTATTAAAGCATCAGCCTTCAGGAAAACAAAAATAGCTTTATGTGCAAGATCGATCTGCAAGGAGACAGGAGAGATATACTCTCAGATCCCCGATCCAGGCTTGGGGCAAAATTTATGGGATCAAGGCCAGGGCCATCTGAAGTGCGGAGATGGGTGACTGGAGGTGAGGAGACGTGAGGTCATGATGATCTGTGCAGCGTAGTCAAGCTTCATGGCTCTTCATAGGACATGGCCACAAAATGGTGATGTTAGCATGATCTGAGGGTGGAGTTTTCAAGCCTTTGACATCAGAAGGGTCATTTATCGGGCATTTGTGCAGGCCCATTTGATGGGTTGGTGGTCTCAACTGGCCTGAACTGGAGAAGGGGTCTCAGTTCCTGAGAAAACCACCCTTAATTACTCTGTTGATGGCGTCGGTTGAACTGGTCCTAGAGAGTCCATGGTTACACGAGTCTGTCCCAGTTCAACACACAAAGATGCACCGAGCTGATAATCAACATATACAAGACTTAAATTTGTCTTTATTCTGGCAAACAGCCTGTGAATTAATCATTTAAGAATAAATCCTGGTATATGACCTTATATTTGTGTGGGTGTGTTTAAATACGTTTTCTTTTAAAAAGAAAAGTTGATTTCTTCCATGTAAATATTTAAACTATACCTCCTAGGAAGCCCCCAAATAAATCCCACTTGATTTGAGAATTTAGCATATGATGCAAGATGCAATTAAATCCACAGGGAATACACAGTATATTCAATAACTTTGTGTTAAGACAATTGTGTGGCCATCTGTGTGGCAGGAGATCATAGCAACATTCTTGCTGGGCTTTAAGCTTAGCAAGAAGAAGTACAAATGGGTGGCTGAGAAATATGCGATCTGCTGATTCTCATAAATTACTGTACTAGATTGTTTGTGCTTTGGAATCAAAGGCCGGAAGGGAGTATCTTACCGAGCATGAAGGCAAGGGGCTTAGAAACGCTGGGCCCTTGCAGGAACGGAACGCCGTCTGCGTAACTTGCCTATTGCTCCTAGCATGCTCCCTAAGGGAACGGCCTTGGGTAGGGCTGGTGTACGTTGAAGGGAGGCAGACTAGAACTGCTGAGCTTTGACTTGCATATCCCTGCTGGCGTGAGTCCCTGCTATGCTTGTATTTCTTTGCCTGCAAATAAATATGTGGCGATCAGAGGGACCTCACCTCAGTCCTTGAGGCTGATGGTCCCCGTCCCATTGAATAATATAGATTGTGTTGTGTCTCTTATATAGACTGATCTGTCTATTAATTCTGGTGAAGACTTTTTAATTTTTAATTTTTTTTAATTTTTCCTTTTTCTCCACAAAGCCCCCCCGGTACGTAATTGTATATTCTTAGTTGTGGGTCCGTCTAGTTGTGGCACATGGGACGCCGCCTCAGCATGGTCTCATGAGCGGTGCCATGTCTGCGCCCAGGATCCGAACTGGCGAAGCCGTGAGCCACTGAAACAGGAACGTGCGAACTTAACCACTCTTGGCCACGGGGCCAGCCCCAAGTGAAGACTTTTTTAGGTATTGCGGTTTAGAACATAAAATCTGTGCTCCAACAAACCTCTACATTGTTTCTTCTCAACCAATCTGTGGTGAAGGACCAGTTTTTTAAATTTGCAACTTGTCATGGACCAGTGTTTTTGTAAAATACAATAGCAATGAATTAGCAGGAAAAGTAAATTGTAAAAAAATGACAAAGCCCAGGTTTTAATTTCTTCTAGACTCAACTGATAAATAATTAACTTGTCATATTGCTGTCGAGGTTTCCAACGCTCCCTCTCAATTAGTGTGCTATTCCCTCTGTGCTGAATGCGTTGTTCCAGTGCCTCACCTCTCAGCCTCCAGTGGAACCTCTCCCAACCCCCACACTGGGGACCCCCGCCCTATTAATAAGAGTGTGAAGTTTCCTTCACAGCACTGCTGACAAGCTGGATTCCACTCGCTGGTGGTTTTTGGTTTGTTTGTTTTTTTGGTGAGGAAGATTGGCCCTGAGCAAACATCTGTTGTCAAGCTTCCTCTTTTTTGTCCTCCCCAAAGCCTCAGGATGTTGTTGTATATCCTGGTTGTAGGTCCTTCTAGTTCTTCTATGTGGGATGCTGCCACAGCATGACCTGATGAGCAGTGTGTAGGTCTGTGCCCAGGATCCGAACCCATGAAGCCCAGGCCACTGAAGCAGAGCACACGAACTTAACCACTACACCACCGGGCTGGCCCCCTCGTGTATTCTTGTTTATCCTTTGTTGCCTCTTCCCCACTAGAGTGAGGGCAAGGATTGCTGTCTGCTGTGTCCTCCAGGGCTTCTGGCGTCTGTCACATAGCAGGTGCTCATCGTACATGTTGATGACTAACCAAATGAAGGAATGGAGGAGAATTAGATCTACCAAAATGCCCACCTGTAGGCAGGCGGATAAGTCAGGGTGTTGCTTGACCGTGGAATACTCTGCAAGCGCTTAAAATACTTGAGGTTAGTCGATCAATCCAGAGATGAAAAGATTGCTAGCCATGTTCCATTTCCTCTTGTTTAAATTGGCAATTCCTTCCGAATAAGCATGTCATGCACGTGGTGCAAAATTCAAAAAGTACAAAAAGTCAAGGGACAAAGGAAATGACAGAACAGGAGGCATAGCGTGACACATTAATTCAACAAATATTTATCGACCAGCTCTGGGATGAATTCTTTTTTGAAAGCTTATTGTGCAATATAATTGTGAGCTATATCTTTTGATGTTGATAGACTGCATTGTCCGATAACGTAGCCAATAGCTCCCTGTGGTTATTTAAATTTAAATAGAATAAAATTTAAAATTCAGTTCCTCGGTCCCTGTATTTATATTTCAAGTGCTCAGTACCCACCCTTGGCTAGCGGCTTGCAGAGGGGACAGCGAAGATCTTAGAACATTTTTATCAATGCAGAAAGTGCTGTTATAAACAGAGAAGGCTGCGTGTATATATATGGTATCTTTTAAGTTGTAAGAACTTCAGCAACATAAATGCTACAAACTTACAAAAAACCATTGGAAAGTTTGTTTAAATTTCTTTTACACTTAACAGCTTTGTAAATTTTGAATGATTCAGTTTTAATTATCGTCGTTGCAGTCTCTCTGGGGTTCATAGAAGGTTCTAGAAAAAAGTAACTTCTGGAGTTTTCAAACGACTTAGAAAGGATTTATGATATTAGTTAAAAAAAACAAAAACAAAAACAAAAAGCAGGACCCACAGTTGTTGTCTACAATGTGTGCTAAACTGTGTACAAAAGTTACTTAGATGAAAGCCTGGAAGGAAGTGCACGACCCTGCCGGGTGGTTTGCAGCCCCAGGTGGTCCGATTAGGTGCGAGTTCCTCTCTGGTTTTGAAAATGCTCGAGATTTTGCAAATTGCTCCGAGTAGCTGGTGAGATTTTGATGATAAGGAAAAAGCAAAGAAATAGCGCCTCCCCCCAAGGGGCAATTTGGAGACTTTTAGGTCCATAGTTTTTCACATTTATCATCACAGCTCACGATATACATTCTCCGTTGTGACCAAAACCTATTTCTCTCTCTTCCTCCCTCCTGCCTTCTTCTTGCTTTTTAACTCTTTTCTTTCCTTCCTGCAATACGCTCATTTTTCCATTTCTGTTCAATGGCACCTATTTTAAGGCTAGTTACAACCCACCATGTTGATTTTTTTTTTTAAGATTTTAGTTTTTTCCTTTTTCTCCCCAAAGCCCGCCGGTACATAATTGTATATTCTTAGTTGTGGCATGTGGGATGCCACCTCAGCGTGGTTTGATGAGCCGTGCCATGTCTGCGCCCAGGATTCGAACACTTGGCCGCCTGCAGCGGAGCGCGCAAACTTAACCGCTCGGCCACGGGGCCAGCCCCTCACCATGCGGATTTTTCACCTGCACTGTGAACAGCCTTGTCGTCCAATAATCACCTTCAGCCCATTCTACTTATTGCCACTTGAGGCAACATTTCCTCGCCGCCGCCAGACTTCACGGACATATTTACCGGCATTTCACAACAGAAACGCAAACGCTAGTAGGCCTGGATACGCTCACCCTCCGCAGCGCGCACTGAAACGCCTGTTAAAACAGGACCTTCCTTGGTGGCCCTCTCTTCCATGGACGGGGCAGCACGCCCACGTGCTGTGGAGGGGGCTTTGCTGGTGGGCAGCTGGGCAAGATGGAACTGGAGCTTTGAAAATGCTCCTGCCGTTGGCCCAGAGGTTCCAACTCCCCGTATTTGTCCTACAGGAAGCATGAGGGGTATGCCCGATTTCATGTACATTCTCTAACGGCAAACGACGGTGAGCATCTTCTCCTGTGCTTACTACTGGCCATTTATATATCTTCTTTGGTGAAATGTCTATTCAATTTTTTGCTTAACTTTTACTTGGTTATTTGTTTTCTTGTTATTGAGTCTTAAGAGCTTTTTATACATTCAGGATCAAGTCCTTCAAAAGAGAAAATGATTTGCAAATATTTTCTCCCAGCCTGAAGCTTGTGTTCATGTTAACGGTCATTTTTATTTTTTTGAGGAAGAGTAGCCCTGAGGTAACATCCACTGCCAATCCTCCCTTTTTGCTGAGGAAGATTGGCCCTGAGCACACATCTGTGCCCATCTTCCTCTATTTTATGTGGGACGCCTGCCACAGCATGGCTTAAGTGGTGCGTAGGTCCACACCTGGGACCTGAACCCGCGAACCCTGGGCTGCCAAAGTGGAGCGCATGAACTTCACCACTACGCCAGCCGGCCAGCCTCACTAGTGGTGTCTTTTGAAGTGGAAAGTTTTAGTTTTATAAAGCCCGATTGATCTTTTGAACGGATCCTGCTTTTGGTGGGGTTATATTGTGCTGCAGTAACGTGCAGTTTTGCCAACTCTAAGATTTAAACTCTCTGTGCCTTTAGTTGCTTCTGGTGGCAGCTCCCGTGGGGAGCAGAAGCCCCGGGAGGGGTAGGGACACACCCATCTGATGATGGTTTGGCGAAAACCTGAGTCACTGTGCTCTGCTGGACATTTGCAAGACATTCAACACGACAGAACGGCCTGGTGCACCAGCTCTAATTTGCCCGCGAGCTGCAGTAAAACGCACATTACGCTCCACTAGCTCCCCCTGTGCTGTCAGGCGTGGGAACGCCTAACGCCTCAATGACAAAACTATTTCCAACTCTTGTCCACCAATCCCCAGGGCATCAAGCTGGCTTCCTTCAGGACAGACCCGCTTACCTGTCAGGCCAGACAGCTCCGCGCTGGATCCTGGGGCCGGCACCCCGTATAGGAGGCTCCACAGAAACCTCATGTGCATACGGGGCCCGAGCCCAGCAGGGGAGGCTGTGATGGAGGTGGCCAGTGCTGACGGCAGAGGGCTGGGTACCCGCTAAATGCCAGCAGCCTCGGGGGCCCCCCGGGACAGACCTAACCTGCTGCCTAGTCTTCTTCCAGGTAAGATGCCAGTAACGTTCATATCCCACTTTTAGTGCCTAAATACCACCTGCAAAATGTCTTCACAAAGCACAGCCCCCCGGTGCGGCCTAAGTGTGCAACAGCCCACGTCCCGCAGTGGGGGACCGGCTCACAATGGTAGTTCCATACTTTGCAGCTGCATGAAAGTGAGCGAGCTCCACATAAACTGGGCCACACAGGCCGTGCTAGCCTTGGGAAATACCAATAACTGGCTTCAAGGAAATTCTTTAGCGTGTAAATCTCAACAAATCTTCTGCCACGAAGGGCAGGTATCAAGCAACATTTCTCTGTGCAGACTGCAGCACAGGCAGTTTTACGCAAGCTCCCTTTTCTTGCCAAGGGCCTGCCTCCAGAGCAGACACACACTGCAAAGACGCCAAATTGCTTGAAAAGTAATTTATTTGCTCCTGATCACAAAGTCCAGGGAAGGTGCAAGGGCAGTGCGGCTCCCTGGTTGTACCTCCCAGCTGCGGATCTACAACCGCCTCCGCCCAGCGCCAGGCTCAGTGCCCCCAGCACCCCTCACGTTCTGACAGCTGCAGAGTATAGCCCGTGACCCCGGGGGCCGTTTAAACGGACGCCCCACTCACAACGTAAAAGGTTTCAGCTCAAATACTGAAACTGAACTGATGGTTCCAACTGCTGCCTTCCTAGAGCTCTCAAGAACAAGTACGTCATGACGCCCGCACAGCTTACAGCTGTTAGTGCTTCTACGGCCCTTTCTGTGTTCCCAGCCTGCCAAGGCCCAGGCTGCCTGTGGTGCCTGGACAGCGGCCCCGGGGTGTCCCCCACATCCTAGGGCGGGCGGCGATGGAGGAAGGGCAGGCCAGGCCAAGCATGAGGAGTTAACAGTCAGTTTTATTGGGCTCAGACCAGGAGTCCGTGGGTCTTGAGGACCTCTGTGTATCTGTCAATTTTCTTCTCCACGTTCTTTTCAGCCTGTTTCCGTAGCCTCTGTGGGGTTAAGAGGACAGATGAGGATCAGCGGCTACTGCCGCCCAGGAGCACCCTGACGAGAGGGACCTGACTCCACTCCCCACCCCAGGCGGAACCCTACGCAGAGCCCTCCAGGGGCCCACAGAGACCATGACATCAAGAGCGATCCCCCACCAGGCGCGGCCTGGAGCGCGGCGCCCCCACTCCCGGCTGCTGCCCTCACCGTGAGCTGCTTTTTCTTCCGGTAATGGATTTTGGCCTTTTCCTTCCTCTTCTCCTCCAGAGTGGCTGTAACCGCCTGGTACTTCCAGCCAACCTCGTGAGCCAGGCGCCCTAGGTAGGCAAACTGAGGGGGGAAGGAGTGAAGCTGTAAGGAGACAGCCGGGACTGGGGCTGGGGCCCATAGGAGAGTGGTTGACAAATGGGGACCCTAGGTATTTAATGTTCCAATTTTTCCCTGGAAGCTGAGGACCCCCCCCCCAGAAGGGCTCCCTGCCCCTCCTGGCATCAGCTAAGCCATTGGCATTATCGGCACTGCCCACAGTGGCATCCGCAGACCATCGTGAGAAAAAGCCATCATCTGCCAGTCTTGGGGACCTAAAGATCACCCCCAGTGGGCCAGGGAGCCCCCATTAGGCCTCTCAGGGCAACCTGGAGCTCGCTCACCTTTCGTGTAGGCTTCAGACGCACGACCTTCAGGGCAGCAGGAACCACCATCCGCTTTTTCTGTCAGAGAAGGAGAGGGGCTTAGAGCCCTGCAGCGAGGGGCGTGCAGGGAAGGAGGGTGGCCGGGACAGCGTCTCAGCCAGCGCTGTTCTCACGAGGATCGAACAATGTAGGTAACTGTGGAACATCACGGACGCCGGGCCCCACGCACGCTGCCGTGAGGGCGTGGTCGAGCTCACCTTGTCATAGGGCGGCGGGATGCCATCGAACACCTTGAGGCGGTCCAGGGCGGCCTGGCCTCGCTTGGTCTTGTGGGGCAGCATGCCTGCGGGCAGAGGGACAGCAGGCCTGCTCAGTGGGGCTCGCGAGGACCCTGCCCTGTCCCCCACGGTGGGCAGCCGGGCGGCCTCAGATGGTAGTGCATGTGGAGTCATCTCATGGTTGGGAAACTCGAACACGAGTGGGAGAAGTCCTCATCACTGGCCGAGCCCCCATCACCCCCGCGGTCCTCGGGCCCGGCTCACCTCGCACGGTCCGCCAGAAGATGCGGCTGGGGGCTCGGAAGTGGTAGGGGCCGCGGGATGGGTTGGTGTTCATGCGCTTGCGGAGGAAGGCCAGGTACTTCACTGGGGAGGGGGAAGGGAGAGCGGGTGAGGCCTCCCAGCTCCCAGGCAAATGCCAAGTTCTGCCAGCCCACACCCACGCCCCAAGGGCGGTCTGGGAACTCACACTAGCATCTCCCACTGCTGTGGGGTCGCTTTCAAATCCTGAGACCTGAGCACCACCCAGGCCAACACTCTCTGGCCCTTCTCCCATGCCCTAACTTACACTTGTTTCTGTAGAAATTGCCAGAAATATTGATGCCCTCACAGCGCACGACCACCACCTTCCGGCCTAGAAGAAAAGGAAAGGGACGCAAAGGTTAGGAAGCCACCCACGGGCTCTGTGTGCATCCATCCACCTGCCCTGATACTGCCGAAGACCCAGACAGGGGAGCCTCCGGCCCCAAGTCACGGAGGAGTAACCGGTGGAGCTGGATTCAAGCTGAATTACGAGTCAGCCCCAAAAGTAAACTTCAGCACTGTAGCCCCCAGCCCCAGGGAGGGAGTGCTGGATGGTCTCAGAGCGGTGCATGGGGTTGATCTCACAGTCGTGAGACTCAAACGAAAGATGGTGATTGTTGCTCATCACCGACCTCCAGCCAGAGCTCGAGTCCGGGGAGCTGGGGACACTTACCCAGCAGCACCTGCTTGGCCACGATGGCCGCCAGGCGGCCCAGGAGATGGCCCCGGCCATCCAGCACCAGGACCTGTCAAGAGAGACAGCGAGAGGGGTCAGAGGCACCCACAGCTTTGATCCCACCCCAGTCAACAGCTTTCTACTTGTTTCCAGTTCGCCTGTCCCCCAGGGTGCTTCCTATCAGGTCCAGGACCCAGGAACTCGCACCCAAGGTTCACCTTGGTGGGCAAGTGTTTGACTCAGGATTTCAGCGAGGGGGATAACATTTCAAAGAAGCCCCCTCACATCTTGGCTGCTTCAAGGGCAGGAAATCTTATGCCCAGGTTAGGTTTGAGGCTAACAGGACGAGCTAGGATTTGAACAAGACTGGCCACACTCAGCCCACGATGCTCCAGGTGGAAGAACCCATGCTCTGTGATACGAGCAGAAGCCCAAGAGACTTAACTCTCTCGTGATCTCAAAAGTACAGCAGTTTCTAGCATGAATATCTCAGCAAAGAAAACGGAGGTTCAGAGCGGGTGAGGCTACACAAAGTCGAACTGCTCAAACGCCAACCCTCAACTTCATCAGGAACGAAAGTCCCTCCTCTTATGCTTGTTACGTTTTGTGATTATCAGAAGACAGTGAAGAAAGAAACAGAATCCAAAGCCAGACTTGCTAACGAGGTGACTGGCCCAAACCCTCACCTCTCCAGGCTTCAACTTCCTCACCTCTAAGATGAGTGACAACACCTGCCTCAGGAATATCGTGAAATTAATCAACTTACACAAAACAGAACGCAAACTGTGCCAGACACACAATAAATGGAGGAACACATGCCAGGAGCATTCTAAGTCCTTTATATATACATGAAGTTACACAAGGAGGCAGGGCACTCAGAGCTAAGCTTCTGCTGTCTTCCTCGAAGGCCTCCAGGTGCTTAAGGACAAAGCATGACCTGGGGGGAGCCTTTTATCACAAACTCTGCTTCCAGCAGCAACAGGCCTTCAAAGCATCAATCAACCCCAAAAGCAAAGGAAAAGAGCAATTCGTTCCCGAATGCCCTGTAGGGAGGTGCCCCCTGGACCTGTTGCATAAGGTTTCACGCTGTCTCAGAAAACAAATTTCCTTCTACCTTTCTAAGTCCTTCTGGCTGGCCTAAAAATTAAAAATCGACATAAAACAGATTGACGGGAAAAAAAATTACAGCCTAGTAACACGAATACCTCCTGTACACATGGGAGAGACCCACGAGAACTGAGTAACTTGCCAAAATCACCACATTAATAACATCGCCAGCTAAAAACAAAGACGCTGGGGGTGGGAAGTCACAGGAGGCTCCCAGGAAAAGCACAATAAACAAGGGTAAACTTGTTACGTAGATTTAACTTCACACGTTCTCCACTGAAAAACTTCTAGAGACTGTGTCACTCTCCCCTTCCTCCTACAGCGCGATTCTCTTCCCAAAGGAGATTCCTCTTATACACGTGAAGGTCTCTACCGGAGAGACTTAACTTCCACAATTCTCACAGCTTTTCCTGTCTGCGGCCTCTTAAAAATAACCCTATGCCCAAATAACATATTTAGGGGCGGCCAATTCTGCTCCCCTACAAATGCAAAATACTCAGACCTGCAAAGGAACGCTGATTAGCACACCCACGTGAGGGTGAAGCAATCCGTGCCTTGGGCAGGGTGCAAGTACCCCCCGTTTTGGGCAATCCTTGGCCTTTCATCACCCCCAGGCTGCCTGTCTGTCTTCCCCGCCGCTGGGGACACTGGATGGGACCAATCCGGCCAAAACCTGGCCGAAATCAAAGTAACCTAGGCCCAATTTAAAAATAAGCCTCCCCCTGCCGGAAGCCCCATCATCGCCTCTCGGGAGGAATGATGCCGCATTTCAGCCAATCTCGGGCATAAAAACTCTCCCCGGATCGCCTATTCCCTGCTTACAGATTCCTCTTACCCCCAAAGCTCCCAGTTTTGCTCAGTTATCCAGCTAAAGTATCAAGACACACAAACGAAGGTGAAATAAGTCCCAATGCTGTCCCCGGTTGGACTCCCCCCGGCCCCACGCCGCCCGGACCTCGCGGAGCTCGCACCTGCCCCTCCGCCATCTTCGGCAGCCGCCCGGGAAAGAAGGAAGTCGCGCCGAAGAGTTTCTTATCCCTGAAAAGGGAGCGGCGGAAATGACGCCACACGGGCTGCGCGGACAGCTCTCTGTCTTTTCATTGGCCAAAGTGTCCTGCGCGTGCGCAGAGAGGCAGCTGAGAAGGCGGGGCCTCTTCTGATTGTCCAATCCGGTGTCCTTTCCGTCGGACCTGGGCGGCCATGGCTGTGCCGGGCGGGAGGTCACGTGGGCTGGGGAGGGGGCGGCTCTGCTGGGGCGGGGCTGTCCCGCCTCGGCCGCCGTAGTTTTGCCGGGCTGTTCATTCAGTGCACACGAGGTGGGTTTGCGTGGGGAAGGACTGTTACCCGCTCCGGCGACAGCAGGCTGCTGGGCACGTGGTGGCCCGCAGGGGGCATCCAGGCTCGCCCTTCAGCGCTCAGTCTAGGCTGAGATCTGGCTGCGGTGCCTCTTCCTCCTGCCTGCGACTTGACCCAACCCCACACCCTGTCTTGGCCTCAGTGTCCCCATCCCTCTGCCATCCGAGGGTGTAGAAAGCAGCGACTTCAGTGCCTGAGTGGCCCCCAAAGGAGCTTCTCACTTTCTAGACGCGAGGCCTTTGCTTCGGTTGTGCCCCGTGCCTGGGATCCCCTCCCTTCCACCCCCCGCCGTCTAGAATCTGGCTTGTCGCAGTCCCACTGCCCTTTGGCTCCAGAGTCCTTTCTCCAGAGAGCCCCGCTGTGTCTCAGGCTGGGTCACCTGCCTCCTCCGGGCTCCCACGGTGCCTGCGCCACCTCCATCAGAGCGTGTGTCATCCTGTCCTAAGGCTCTCGGGGTCCCGTGACTTCTCCCCCATAGACCTGGGCTGGTTCTGACTCTCGTCTGGGTCCAGCGTTGCCCGGCACTGGCCCTGAGCCCCGGAAGCCCCAGAAAACAGGTACTGAAGGAAACATTGCATTAACTGCCAAACCGAGACTCAGACCCCAGCGGCCCCATCCACACCCTGTCCCATGCACAGACAGGCCTGGCCAGAGCTGGTAGAAAAGGATGATTTATATACAATTTCCCGGGGAGGAGGGCTTTGTACAGAGGGGGGCGGCTGGGGCCGGGGCCGGGGCCGGATGCTGGCGTTGCCTCCATCCTGGAGAGAGATTGAGAGGGGCGGCGCGGCTCAGGAAGGGCCCAGTCTCTAGCTGACTTCCTCCGAGTCCCGGCTCTGTGTCCTCCGGTAGGTGACAGCTCCCTCTGGGCCTCAGTGTTGTCCTCTGTAAAATGGGATCATAGATGCGTCTGTCTCACCGGGCTGTTTGAGGATCCATGGACAGGGGAGAGGAAAGCACCGAGCTCGGAGCTCTGCACAGACTCAGGGCGGAAAACAACTCTCTTCACAGCCAGCACTCGCTGTGTGTTCGGGCCTCGCTGTCCAAGAGAACTCTCTGCACTGAGGGAAGCGTTTTAGATCTGCGCTCTCGGATCCAGGCACAGTGCCAGCCACGTGTGAACACCGAGTGCTCCGAACGTGGCCAGTGCCACTGCGGAGCTGAATTTTTAATTTTATCTAACTTACACTAATAGCGTCGTTACTGGGAGTGGGAAAACTTCTTCAGGCATTACCTTTCCTCAAAAAAATTGTAATAAAAATTACGGTTCAGAAACAAGTGCTGAAATGAAAAATCATCATTACTATTATTTACAGTCCAGAGGTCTTTTATTTATTTTTACACCTCTGATGCCCTGACCTCACAGGGCATGAGTTCCCGTGGCTCAGTTTTCACAGTGTGGGGCCCTGCGGGGAGCAGGCTGGCACTTCTGCTGGACCCAAGTAACTTTCTCTTTGGCTTCCTTCTTTTTCTGATCATTTTCTTTCACACGTTTCAAGGAGCTCTCTGGGCTCGTACAGCGCTTCCTACGCTCAATACAGACATCAGTGCTCTTGGCGAGAATCTTGCCCTTAACTTGTTTGTTTACAACAGTGCCAACAGCATGCTGGCTGACACTGTCGACTCTCCCTGTTTTGCCAAAGTGACACTGGGGTGGGGGGACATTCTTTTTTTGAAGAGGGCCCTCTCCTTTGATGTCTTATAGAGTCGACATGTGTGGCCAAAGGAACAACTCCACGTTTTCTAGAAGGCCTAGAGAACCGACAGTGGCTGCCTCTCCTCTTTCCCTTTGTGTCGTTTATTTTGGCGAATTACTGGAAGATAGTGGTTCCGGCCAAAAAGAAGGAAAAATCGTTAGAAACTAATCACATAAAGTAGAGGAAGATTGGCACAGGTGTTAGCTCAGTGCCAATCTTCCTCACCAAAAAAAAGAAGAAAGAAAGAAATTTAGAAACCGATCCTCAATCCAGTTACTGGAAAACTTCTGTATGTTGCGAACAACTTATGAAGTTGATTTTGCAACTGTAAATTTCATGAAATCTTAATACAGATCAAGTATTGCTGATAACAATTGAGCGTCTGAATCGAGATGTAAGTGTGGAGTACACACTGGATTCTGAAGACTTGGTATGAAAAAAAGCATGTAAAACCTTTCACTAGTAATTTTTTAAAAATATGGGTGACATGTTGCGAGGAAAACATTTTGGATACACAGAATGAAATAAAATATTCAAAGTAACCTGTTTTCTTTTTGCTTAAAAGAAACTGGCTACTAGAAAATTTGAGTTCACACCTGTGGCTTGTGTTCAGTTTCCGTTGGACAGTGTTCGCTAAGCACCTCACATGAGTCACCTCACCTAACCTCTCTATGGTAAAAGGACTATTATTAGAGTCTTTTGTACGAATAAGGAAACTGAGGCAGAAGAGTGAAAGGCACAGAGGCTGGAACTAGAGGGCCCGGAGTCAAATCTTGGCTCTATCACTCATGAGCTGTGTCACTTTTGGCAAATTCTCTCCCTCTCTGTGCCTTGGTTTCAGCCTTGGTGAAACAAGGATAATAATGGCTTCTCTATAAGAATAACCAGCTTCTCAGTGAACCCACTGGGCCTCTCCTTCCTCCCTCTGGGCCCATTCGCCTCCTGCCCCCACACGGGTTCCCCGGTTCTTTCCTCCATCACTCGCTTTTCTTGGCTGGCTGCTGCCCTGGGCAGGAAGTCCCAGCTCCCCTGCCTGGTGGCTGAGACCTACGTTTTCCTGTGGCATTTTTCAAACCCCTACGCACGCCTGCCCCGGGCTGGCCGAAGTTCCTGGAACAGCCTGAGTTTTGTCACACCCAGAGGGCTTTGCAGAGGCATCCCCTCCGCCCGCTCCAGGAGGCCACTCTCTCCCGGCTTGCAGACTCTTGTACCCAAACATCTCCCCTGGACCCCACAGGTCCCCACGGAGCTCCCTGTCTGTCCCTCATCTCCCTCTGCCCCCAGGTGCCCCAGAGGGCCAGACTCAGGGTCCTCCGTGCCCCCTCCCCAAAGCCCGTCAGACTCCCACCCTGTCCCTCTTGATCCCTGACCCCTGACCCCTGACTCTGCCTCCATCTCTGTCCCCTCCTCTCCATCCTCATGGTCCTGGTCCCCGCCCCCCCCCCCCCCCCGCCTCAGGCTTTGTCCTCCCTCCCTGGACCCTCAGCCAGCCTCCTCTCTGGCCTCCCGTCTCTCTCCTCCGGGCTGTCCCAGATCACGGCCCCAGGGGGGTCTTCGTGCCTCCAGAGCTGACCCGCCCCTCCCCTGCTCACGGCTCTCCTGTGACTCCCCATGCGCCCGCCCCTCATCCCCCAGAGTCCAGGGTCCTCAGCTTGGTGAAGGACTCACCAAGTCAGTGCTCCAAGAGCCGCAGGGGCAGCACGTCCTGGGGACTGGGGCCGGGGGCCCCTGGCCACCCCCTCAGCCCTCCCACCCCCTCTGCTCGCCGCCCCTCACCGGCTCCCCAGGGCGGGCCGGCCTCCGCCTCCTCCTTCGCCAGTGCAGGCACCAGGCGGCGGCCGGCAGCAGGACGGCCACGGGCAGCAGCAGCAGCAGGAGCAGCAGAGGGGCCTGAGGGGCTGGCAGGGCTGTGGCCCCCAAGGCCCCGGCACTCCTCGGGGGCAGCAGGGTGGAGGAGTCTGGGGGGAGAGAGGAGGCTGGTGACTGGGGAGAAGGGCAGGGCCAGGGAAGGAAAGAAAGCCCGCGTGATGCCGGCTGTGTGACCTCGGGAGGGCTGCTCCCCTCTCTGTGCCTCAGTCTCCTCGTCTGTCAGTTGGGGGTCAGCATTACACCTACCTCATAAGGTCGTCACGAAAATGACATGAGGGGATATACAGAAAGGGCTTAGAGCAGTGTCTGGCACATAGGTCGCATTTTATTTTATAATTGGACAAAGATGTTTCTAGAGCTTCTGTATCAGTTTGTTTATTCATCTCCTTCCCAACAGTCTGTGAGCTCCATGTGGGCGACAGGAGCCTTATCTGTCTTATTTATCACTAGAACCTACTACTTAGTGCTTGCTAAATAATATTAACATAGTTTAAATATTTGAATGAATAAATGGATAGATAACAAGACAATAAAGGATAGAATGTACGAAGCTATGATGGCCCACAAGGCCCCATACAATCTGGCCCCCTCTGTTCCTTCTGTACCCTCATCTCCCACAGTCTCCCCTTCACTCCCTCAACTCCAGCCACAGGGGCCGCCTCACTATGCCTTAAACACATAGGCAGGTTTCTGTCTCAGGGCCTTTGCACTGCCTGTTCTTGTTCCCAAGTTTCAGTGACCTTCCAGCCAACCACCTCAGACCATGATTCTGTCACCCTGTTTTAATTTGCCTGCATGGGGCCCCTTACACTCAGATATTTTCCTGTTTGTCTATTTGTTTACAGTTAATAATACTTGGCTGAATAAATGAAGAGTCATAAATGTAAATACAAATGAAGCTAAATCAAAATGGCAAAATGATTGGGAGTGCAGGGAGAAACTGAGAAAAATATCACTAGAGTGGGAGGCTTTTTTTTTTCTTTTTTGAGGAAGATTAGCCCTGAGCTAACATCTGCTGCCAATCCTCCTCTTTTTGCTGAGGAAGACTGGCCCTGAGCTAACATCCATGCCCATCTCCCTCTACTTTATATGTGGGACGCCTGCCACAGCATGGCTTGCCAAGCGGTGCCATGTCCACACCCGGGATCCAAACCGGCGAACCATGAGCTCACTTAACGCTGTGCCACCGGAACCGGAACGTGCTCACTTAACCGCTGTGCCACCGGGCCGGCCCATAGACCGGAAGACTTTTTAATATCCCTCTCTGAACCTGACAGGTCTATAGACAAATATACCAAGGACAGAAAGACACAGTAATTCCATGATAAAGTTGACAGAAGATATACCCACAGATTCGACTCTGACCCCACCAAAAAATTAATCTATTCTTTTCCTAAGACCTTGCTCAGTTAGAAAACTGAGTATATACTTGGCCACAAAGAAAACCTAAATAAACTGAAAAAGCTGAGTTTCCACAGGGCACAGTCTCTCATATTCCAATAAAGTTATCTCGTTTTGGTACTTCAGCGCTGGCCCTCCCAGGTGGCAGCCACTCGCCCCACGTGGCTATTGAGCATGTGGCCTGTGGCTGGTCGGACTTGAGACGTGTCATCAGTGGAAAATACACACCAGATTCTTAAAGACTTAGTAGGGAAAAAAAGAATGTGAAATAACTCACGAAATTAGTCTTTTAAAATATTGACTATGTGTTGAAATGGTACTAGTTGGAAATATTGGGTTAAATAGAATTTGTGACTGAAATGATTAATTACTAAAAATAAGTATAAAAGGATTACAATTAAATGCAATAATATCATTATAGAGAACAGATTAGTGGTTGTCAGCGGTTAGGGATGGAGTTGTTGGGAGGAGGTCAAGGGGCCAGCCCTGTGGTGTAGTGGTTAAGTTCGGCGCCCTCTGCTTCAGCAGCCTGGGTTTGTGGGTTCAGATCCTGGCTGCAGACCTGCACCACTTGTCAGCCATGCTATGGTGGTGTCCCATATATAAAATAGAGGAAGACTGCCACAGATGTTAGCTCAGGGCTAATCTTCCTCAAGCTAAAAAAAAAAACAGAGGAAAATTGGCAACAGATGGTCGCTCAGGGCCAATTTTCCTCAGCAAAAAAAAAAAAAAAAAAAGGAGTGGGTCAAGTTAAGTATCTTGATTGTGGTGGTGATTACAGGAAGCTACACGTGCTAAAATCTCATACACACACTCTTTTAAGGGTTGAGGTGTGTCCCTCAACATTTGTATGTTGAAGTCCTAACCCCCAGTGCCTCGGAATGTGACCTTATTTTGGAGACGGGGTCTTTAAAGAGATAAACAAGTTAATGGTTAACTTGAGTGTCAAGTTATGAGGCGTCAAGAGACGAGGGCATCAGTGGTGGCCCCGACTCCAATAGGACTGGTGTCTATAAAAGAGAAATCTGGACGCAGAGGGAGAAAGCCACGGGAACACGGAAGTGGCCCCCTATGAGCCAAGGAGAGAGGCCCGGACATGTCCTTCCCTCGCCGCCCACAGAAGGAGCCAGCTTGGCCAACACCTTGATTCCTGACTTCTGGCTTCCAGAACCGCGAGGCAATAAATTTCTGTTGTTTAAATCACCTGGATTGTGTTACTTTGTTACTGCAGCCCAGGCACTAACACGTACACACACACACACACACATGCACACACGCACGCGCGTGCAGGTGGAACTGATAAAATCTGAATACTCTGTGGATTGGTACGTGTCAATTTCCTGGTTTTGATAGCGTCCTATAATTAATGTCAACAGGCAAAAGGTCACAGCGGGGAGGCTGGGTGAAGGGTGGCCTGGAGCTCCCCGTGCATTTCTTTGCATCTTTCTGTGAATCTATAATTCTCCCCCCTAAAAAAATCAAACAACTAGTAACTTGCTAGAAAAACTCAAATGTGAAAATTCCTGAAAAGAAGTGAACTCAGTTTTTTTTTTTTAACTTGACCACTAGAAAATTCACACTGAAACAGGCGGCCCTCATTTCTGTCGGACAGGGTGGCCGGAGAGAAACAGGCAGGGACTGTTTTTCCCTTCTCAGAGGTGGGTAAACTGAGGCCCAGAAAGGGGAATGAACTTGGGGGAACATGCCCAAAGTCATGCAGCCCGTGGGAGGGGGTGAGGGTGGGAGGGGAGAGGGTGGATGGGGGACTGCGGGGGCGCTGGGAGCCTTTACCGGGCTGACACTGCAGCTCCAGGCACCGGGAGAAATTCCGGCGGGTGATCCAGGGCCTCAAGGCCAACAGCTGCTGGGAGGTGTCCTGCAGGAGGTGGGAGATGTTGGTCTGGACGAATCGAAGACAGCTGGGGGGGGGCTGGGGGCAGGGGAGGGAGACGTCACCACCGCATCACCCCCAGTGTCTCAGGCCAAGGGCCTTCCCTGCCCAGCAACGCCCAACAACATGGCCCAGCGAGGCTGGGTCTCAAGAGTTTGGACCCCTGCTCCCCCTGGTTGCTAGGGAGAAGCTTCCTTAGCAACACCCAACAACAGGGACCCCATGAGGCTGAGTCTCAGAGTTTGGACTCCTCCCCCTGGTTGCTAAGGGGAAGCTTCCTTAGCAACACCCAGCAACCGGGACCCCACGAGGCTGGGTCTCAGAGTTGGAACCCCTGCTCTGCCTGGTTGCTAGGGAGAAGCTTCCTTAGCAACGCCCAACAACAGGGCCCAATCAGGCCTGGGTCCAGAGGGAATTTAGACCCCCTCCTTCTCCCGGTTGCTAAGGGGAGAGAACCCCTTAGCAACGCCCTGCCACAGGACCCGAGAAATAAACTCAGAATTGTCGCCTCGGGCCCAGCCCCTTCCCCATCCTCCGCTGCCTGGAGAAGAGTTGCTCCCCAGCAACGGGGGCCCCCAGTGGGACTGGGGTTCCAGCTCCACCTCCTTTGGGTTGCTAGGGTCAAAAGAAACCTCCAGTAACACCTCGCAGAGCTTGACTTCCACTCCCTAGGAAGGCAGCTGGCTCCCCTCACTTGTCCCCCAAGTTCAGGGCTGACCTGGAAGGCACATAAGGTGACAAAGAGTATCTCGGTGTTGACATCCTCCAGCAGGTTTTGCATCTGGGACCCAGCCACAGTCTTGAGCCTTCTCATCCAGCGCTGGGCCAGGACCAGGCGCCAGAGGGCCCCACAGAGCTCGTCCTGGGGAGGGACAACCCGAGCTCTGGGCCCCGCGGGCAGAGGGCACTCGGGGCTTGGGTGCATGGGGCTGGGAGGAAAAGGGGCTTGGGGCCGGGACGCCTGGCTCCCAGGGCAGGAGGCGGCCAGGTGGGTAAGCTAGGCTGGTCTCCTGGGGGCGGGGTGCACCTCCAGCCTCTCCTGCCCACCTCCATCCCAGCCACCCCGCCCCCCCACCTGACACTCACGTCCTGTAGGTTGGAGGCAACCGTGACTGGGTAATCTTGAAGCAGGTAGTCAGACTGCAGAGAAAACGGGGGCAGGTGGGGCTGAAGACAGGAGGAAGGGAACTGTGGAGACCCGGAGAGAGGGGGACAGGGACCCACGAGGACAGAGACCTAGATGGGGGGAACTCAGACCCAGCGAGGGAAGCTGGGCCTCCAAAAGGCCCGCAGGAGAGGATGGGAGCAGCCCTCACCAGCTTGCCGATGGTCTTAGCAAAGGTGGAGGAGATGGGGCTGTGGCTGAAGGAGCAGTCGGGGCTCCCGCGGAGGCCGGGGCTGAGCAGCAGCAGCAGCAGCAGCAGCAGCGAGGTCTGCAGGGCGGGGGGCACTATTGGCTCCACACCCCCCTCAGCGAGGCTTCCCCCCGGCCCCAGGGCTCATCCATCTCTTCCAGCTCTCTGCCCCCTCCATCTGGCTCTGTGCGCCCCTCTCTGACCGGCCTCTTCTCTCCCCCTCTCTCCACCTCCCCGACTCAGCCCGTCTCTCTCCCTTTCTGCTCACCTCTGCCTGGGATCTTCTCTTCTCTGTCCACCCCTCTGCCCTTCTGTGCTTATCTCTCCTCCTTCGTCCTGAGCTGGGTCCTGTCATCCCCACTGGGACCCATCTCCCTCTGTTTCTTCCTCTGACGCTTGTCCATCTCCCCCCACCTCTCTCCATCTCCCCCACCCCTGTTCAGCTCTACCATTTCATTCATCTCTCCATCTCCCCCACCTCTGTCCATCTCCCCCACCTCTGTCCACATCTCCCCCACCTCTGTCCATCTCCCCCACCTCTGTCCATCTCCCCCACCTCTGTCCACATCTCCCCCACCTCTCTCCATCTCCCCCACCTCTGTCCATCTCCCCCACCTCTGTCCATCTCCACCCACCTCTGTCCATCTCTCCGACCTCTGTCCACATCCCCCCCACCTCTCTCCATCTCCCCCACCTCTCTCCATCTCCCCCACCTCTGTCCATCTCCCCCACCTCTGTCCACCTCTCCCTCACCTCTCTCCATCTCCCCCACCTCTGTCCACATCTCCCCCACCTCCCTCCATCTCCCCCACCTCCGTCCATCTCCCCCACCTCTGTCCATCTCCCCCACCTCTGTCCACATCTCCCCCACCTCTCTCCATCTCCCCCACCTCTGTCCATCTCCCCCACCTCTGTCCACCTCTCCTCCACCTCTCTCCATCTCCCCCCACCTCTGTCCCATCTCCCCCACCTCTCTCCATCTCCCCCCACCTCCCTCCATCTCCCCCACCTCTCTCCATCTCCCCCACCTCTCTCCATCTCCCCCACCTCTGTCCACCTCTCCCTCACCTCTCTCCATCTCCCCCACCTCTGTCCACATCTCCCCCACCTCCCTCCATCTCCCCCACCTCCGTCCATCTCCCCCACCTCTCTCCATCCCCACAACCCCTGTTCACCTCTACCATTTCAGTTCATCTCTCCATCTCCCCCACCTCTGTCCACGTCTCCCCCACCTCTATCCATCTCCCCCACCTCTGTCCATCTCCCCCACCTCTGTCCACATCTCCCCCACCTCTGTCCATCTCCCCCACCTCTGTCCACATCTCCCCCACCTCTCTCCATCTCCCCCACCTCTGTCCATCTCCCCCACCTCTGTCCATCTCCCCCACCTCTGTCCACATCTCCCCCACCTCTCTCCATCTCCCCCACCTCTGTCCATCTCCCCCACCTCTGTCCACATCTCCCCCACCTCTGTCCATCTCCCCCACCTCTGTCCACATCTCCCCCACCTCTCTCCATCTCCCCCACCTCTCTCCATCTCCCCCACCTCTGTCCCATCTCCCCCACCTCTGTCCATCTCTCCCCACCTCTGTCCATCTCCCCCACCTCTCTCCATCTCCCCCACCTCTGTCCACATCTCCCCCACCTCTCTCCATCTCCCCCACCTCTGTCCATCTCCCCCACCTCTGTCCACATCTCCCCTACCTCTCTCCATCTCCCCCACCTCTGTCCACATCTCCCCCACCTCTGTCCATCTCCCCCCACCTCTCTCCATCTCCCGCACTTCTCTCCATCTCCCCCACCTCCGTCCATCTCCCCCACCTCCCTCCATCTCCCCCACCTCTATCCATCTCCCCCACCTCTGTTCATCTCCACCCACCTCTATCCATCTCTCCGACCTCTGTCCACATCCCCCCCACCTCTCTCCATCTCCCCCACCTCTGTCCATCTCCCCCACCTCTCTCCATCTCCCCCACCTCTCTCCATCCCCCCACCTCTGTTCATCTCCACCCACCTCTATCCATCTCTCCGACCTCTGTCCACATCCCCCCCACCTCTCTCCATCTCCCCCACCTCTGTCACATCTCCCCCACCTCTCTCCATCTCCCCCACCTCTCTCCATCTCCCCCACCTCTGTCCACATCTCCCCCACCTCTCTCCATCTCCCTCACCTCCCTCCATCTCCCCCACCTCCATCTCCCCCACCTCTCTCCATCTCCCCCACCTCTGTCCACATCTCCTCCACCTCTGTCCATCTCCCCCACCTCTGTTCATCTCCCGCACTTCTCTCCATCTCCCCCCCACTTCTCTCCATCTCCCCCACCTCTCTCCATCTCCCCCACCTCTGTCCATCTCCCCCACCTCTGTTCATCTCCCGCACTTCTCTCCATCTCCCCCCCACTTCTCTCCATCTCCCCCACCTCTCTCCATCTCCCCCACCTCTGTCCATCTCCCTCACCTCTGTCCACGTCTCCCCCACCTCTCTCCATCTCCCCCCACCTCCCTCCATCTCCCCCACCTCTGTCCACATCTCCCCCACCTCTGTCCACCTCTCCCTCCACCTCTGTCCACATCTCCCCACCTCTCTCCACCCCTCACCCCTCGGTCTCCCCTCTCGGCCCTGCCTCTCCCCCTCCTTCTCTCCCTGGTATACGCACAGTTGGGCTCCAGGCTGGCGCCAGCACTATCATCTCGGCCGGGGGCCCCTCATGCCTGTGGCTGGATCTTGGAAGGGACAGAGGAGCGAGTCTCGGACCCCCGCACCCCAGCCCCTTCCTCGTCCGCCCCTCCACCTCCCCGCCCCTCCCTCGGCCCCTTGATGTGGCTAAGTTTCCGCCTCCGACTCCCACGGGCTTCCTGCGTGAGCCCCAGTTACGGCGAAAGGTCCTCATCTCCCCTTCCAAGAACCCCGACGTCCGGTCCCCGGAACCCTCCCCAGGCCGGGGACCCAGGAGCCCGACCCCCAGCCCTCCGCCCTCGGCACCGGGAGGGAGACCCCGGCCCCGCCCCTCGGGGACCCGAGCCCATTGCTCCTCACGCACCAGGCTTGCCCCAGCTGGGTGTGGAAGGGGCCAGGCCGGGTGACAGCCGGAGACCGAAAGTGAAAGGGAAATTTGGGGTAGACGGGGAGCAGGGTGGATTTGGCCGAGGCAAGGGGCGCCCCCTGGTGGTGACAGGTGGGGGTCACACCGCGGAGGGCGCCTCGGCCTACGCGCGCGAAGGATGAGGTGGGGTTGACTCCGGGACGGGACACACAGTGAGCGGGCCGCTGGGCCCCCAAGCCCTTCACCTCCGCCTCGAAACGCCCCCTCCCATATCCAGGGAGACGGCAGCGCCATCCCTCCAGGTGCTCAGGCCCAAAGCCCTGGAGTTGACCTATGACCTCTGCCTTTCGCTGCCCACGGACAGTCCAGCTCATCAGCAGATTTGTTGAATGACTGTCAGAATGTATCCAGAGTCCCACCACTTCTCACCACCCCCATTGCCATCACCTGGGTGCTGCCACCACCATCTCCCACCTGCATATCACTGTCGCCTCCTCAGGCGGCTCCCTGCGACAGCCCTCACCACCAGCACCGCCAGGGTGTTCTGCAGGTCAGCTCACGCCCCTCCGCCGCTCCAAAGCCTCCCTTGGCTCCCACCACACTCAGAATCAGACTCCTCACCGTGGCCCACACAGACCTGCAGGACCTGGCCCTGTCCCCTCTCTGCCCCCGCCTCCTCACTGTGCCAGAGGGTGGCACACTTCTGCCCCAGGGCCTTTGCACTGGCTGTTCCCTCAGCCTGGAATGCCCTTCCCCCAGACACCCACATGGCTCACCGCCACCTCATCAGGGGTTTGCTCAAATACACTCCTCCCCCACCACCCTTTCTCAAATGGCGCCCCCTCCCAGCACCCCCACTCCTTGCTCTCTCCCTTGTCACTTATCGCCTTCTGACACACCCCACAGTTTACTTATCTTCTTGTGAGTTGCCCCCACTGGGACGTCGGCTCCGGGAGGACCACAGTGGGTGTCTGCTCACCCTGCTGGGTAAGATGCGCGTGGAAGGTGCTCAATCAGTATTTGTTAAGTGGAGGGACAGACAGAGCCTGGCCTCTTTCCTTCCTCGTTATTGTCGTATAGTAGGGAACGCGTCTGCTCTTTGTCTCTGGTTCCCGGGAGGCAACCAACCGCTAAACCCTTGGAATTTCCGGAAAAGTGATAGCGGTGTCTTGGTTACTCGTGGGGAGCCCCCTGGCCACCCCTGAGTTTATGCTGACGAGACTCAGGAAGGGGGCTGGTCAGGCCAGAAGGCCCAACCATGTGATTAGGTTGGGGCTTAGAGGCACAGGGTATCAGCCCAACTTGCCGACCTCTGACCTCCAACCTCCAACCTCTGGGGAAAGAAGAGAGGCGCTGCAGATTGAGTTCTCTCTCAGCCTCCGTCTTCACACGACTTTCTCCTCTTCTCACCGCGTCCCATCTCTTCTCTTTCTTATAAGGACAAGTCATTAGATGTGGGGCCCATTCGGATGACCCAGGATGAGCTTATCTTGAGATGCTTAACTTAATTCTATCTGCAAAGACCGTTTGTCCAAATAAGGTCATATTCATAGGTTCCAGGTCAGGATGTGGACACATCTTTTTGAGCAGCCACCACTCAACCCACTACAGTTCCCTCAAGGCTGTTTCCCACCGCTGGGCCTTTGCATATGCTGTTCCCTCTGCCTAGGATGCTCTCCCGCCACCACCTTTCTAGCCTAATCAGATCGTCAGTGTCCTGGAAGACTCTGCGATCGCTAATCATCAGGAAATGCAAATCAAAACCACAATGAGGTATCACCACATGCCTGTTCCGATGGCTGTTACCCAAAAGCCAGAGAGAAGCAGGGAGAAAAGGGAACCCTTCTGCACTGTTGGGGACACCGCCTCAACACAGTTAGCGTAAGAGAAGCCAACCTGGAGAAGCCATATTGGAACCATGAATAACCCTGACTCACCGGCCCCTTGAATCTTTGCTTTCGTTGCCTAGATAAGTAATCGTCCTGCGCCGGGGAATTTGCAGGCTCTGTAGATTTTGCAGCCCCTCCCAGCTGCGGGAAGATGATCGCTTTGTTCTTTCGAGTTCTCCAGGAATGTGATGGCCTCCAGAGAGTCCGCGCCGATATCCATGACAGCTGAAAGGTCTGATGTGCAAGTCCCAGGCTGCAACACCAGGGGTCCGGAGTTTCCTACCCCCTCCCTGTAACCCACCGGCCTGTGTAACGGCTTCCAGATTCTGCGCCCCCTGAAGATGGTTCTCTTGGACATCAGTCGGCCGTCTTCCCCTTTGCCAGCAAGTTGTAATAAAAAGTCCTGTCTCTCCTACCTCCTTGCCTCTTGACCACGGGCATGTCTTGTGGCGGGTAGACGACCCCGCTTCAGGCGGTAACATTGGTGGGAATGTAAGTTGGTGCAGCCACTATGAAAAACAGTATGCAGGGGCCGGCCCGGAGGCACAGCTGTTAAGCGCTCACATTCCGCTTCGGTGGCCCAGGGTTCGCCGGTTCGGGTCCCGGGTGTGGACATGGCACCGCTTGGCAAACCATGCTGTGGTGGGTGTCCCACGAATAAAGTAGAGGAAGATGGGCACAGACATTAGCTCAGGGCCAGTCTTCCTCAGCAAAAAAAGGAGGATTGGCAGCAGATGTTGGCTCAGGGCTAATCTTCCTCAAAAAAAAAGAGAAGGAAATCCTGCCATTGGTGACAATGTGGATGGAACTGGAGGACATTGTTACGTTAAATAAGCCAGACAGAGAAAGACAAATACGGTATGATCTCATTTATATGTGGAATCTAGAAAAGCTGAATTCAGCTTCTAAAAAAGCTGGCCCTGTAGCTCAGTGGTTAAGTTCACACACTCCACTTTGTGGCTCAGGCTTTTGCCGGTTCGGATCCTGGGTGCGGACCTACACACTGCTCATCAGGCCATGATGTGGTGGCGTCCCACAGAGAACTAGAAGGACTTAAGAACTAGGATACACAACTATGTACTGGGGCTTTGGAGAGGAAAAAAAAAAGGGGAATATTGGCAACAGATGTTAGCTCAGGGCCAATCCTCCTCACCAGAAAAAAAAAAAAAAAAAGAGCAAGTAATGGCTTAAAAAAGCTGAATTCATAGAACCAGAGACTAGAATGGTGGTTGCCAGGAGCTGGGGATTGGGGGAAATGGGGAGATGTTGGTCAAAAAGTACAAACTTTTAGTTAAAAGACGAATAAGTTCTGAGGCTCTAATGTACAATATGGTGACTATAGTTAACAAAACTAGTCAATACCAGTTTCAAGAACTGTAGACCTGAAAGTCGCTAAGACAGTAGATCTCCCGTGTCTACACAACATATATAAAAGGTAACTATGTGGAGTTACGGGGGTGTTGATTAACTTGACCATGGTAATCATTTCCCAATGCACATACATATTAAATCGTCACGTTGCACACCTTGAAAAAATTATGTTGTACAACCAAGATATATACAATTTTTATTGGTCAATCATATCTCAATAAAGTTAGAAAAAAATTCAACGAGACGGCAACTTCCTTGGGAAGATTCCTGCCACCTCTCATCCCCCCCACTCTCAGGCTGGCTAGGGTGCTTTCTCTGGGCCCCCAGGGTGCCCCGAGTTTCCTCTATTATAGTACATGGCACCTTAGGTTACCTCTGTATGTCTTTCAACCAGAGCTGAGACTGCCTCTCCTCTGCTCATAGACCCTCTATGGCTCCCTAGTGCCCTTGGGACAAACTTGCAGCCCTTGCCGACACCTTGATTTTGGACCCACTTTGGACTCCTGACTCCCAGAACTGTAAGGTCACACGTTGTGTTGTTTTATTTAAGCCACTAACTTTGTGATCATTTGTTACAGCAGCAACTGCAAACAAATACCTGCCTCGCCCACCAGAATGTCAGCTCCAGGAGGCCAGGAGCTTCTTGTTCACGGCCATCTCCCCAGCGCCTGGAACAGTGCCTTACTCATAGTAAGCGCCCAGTGGATATTGGACCGACTGGATGCTGCTTTGATGAGGAGCTCCTGCCTCCCGGCCAGAGATGACTGGACCAGAAGTGGACACCTGACCTAGGCTGGCCAATCAGACTTCCCCTCCCGGGGATGCAGTGCTGAGCGTCGTCCGGGGGCACACGGACCTGCCGAGACGGGCTTGGGCTGGTTAAGGCAACAGATTAACAAGAAGGACCCTGAGGCAGCCCACAGAGTCCAGAGGGAGTCGTCAAACTGCAGGCAGGAACCCGAGCCTTCCAGAGCCTTCCAGAGCCTTCCCACCAATGCTCCCCTCCCTCCGTGTCGCTCCCGTGCAAACGTCCAGGTCCTGGGAGAGGTAAGCTCTGCGTCCAGACTTAGTCAATGCCGACAAGAGGTGGCCCAGGACAAAATCAACCTCTAATTAAGCCAACACTCATTAAGCACGTCCTGTGTACCCGTCACTTAGCCCCATTTTACAGATGAGGAAAGTGAGGCTCAGAGCCGTTAAGCAGCCTCCCTAAAGTCAAGTCTTTCCTAGAAAGATTCAAATGAAGCAGACAGGCAGATACAAGACCCAAAAGATCCCGGGCCCACGAAAAAAGGATGTGCCTACACTCCAGGTTCTCAGGACCCAGGGTGCCCGGATGCATGTCTTGCCCTGTCTTCGGTAAGGTATCTCTGTAGCCTTCCAGAAAATTCCCTTTTATCCTAAGCTAGCATGAGTGAGTTCCTTGCATCGAAAAGAATTCTAAAACAGTGGTATGGTGGAGTGGCTCATTTTGGCTCATGGGAACCGACTGCTAAAAATTCAGCAATCCTGGGGGCCAGCCTGGTGGCATAGCGGTTAAGTTGTGCACTCCACTTCAGTGGCCCAGGGTTGGCGGGTTTGGATCCCGGGTGCAGATACACACACTGCTCATTAACCATGCTGTGGCAGCATCCCATATATAAAGCAGAAGACGACTGGCACAGATGTTAGCTCAGGGCAAATCTTCCTCAGCAAAAAAAAAAGAAGAAAAAAATTCAGGAATTCTGTCATTTGGTTGTTCAATTATCTGGAGCTTGAAATCTGACGCCGTGGGAGCATTTACACTGTGGAAACTGGCAGAAGTCACTTACCAGGGCTTTTGTTTTATTGCAGAGAGCTACTGAATTTTATTTTAGACCAGCACCCTATGGATTCTGAGGCAATGCAGGAGGAGACAAAGTTAAAGAGCAGGAGCCACCGGATGGAGCAGACCAGAAGAGACGAGAGGCCCCATGGCCTTGGCTGGGGCTTCCAAGGTCCCCTTATCGGTTTCATAAACACTGTGTGGTTCTGGAGCCAGCCCACTGGGCTGCCAAGTCTCAGAACTCAAATGGCCTCAAAGAGACCAGAAGTTGCAGCTTGCTGTCTCCCTCCCCTCAGAAGCCCAGCCGAGGTTGGTCAGGGTGTCTTAGAGAGCACGGGAACCATCATAAGAGGAAAGTCTCAGGCGTCTGGTGACAGTTTGCACCCATCTCTCCTCCGTCCAAGATGCGGTGGTGGTACACAGGCGTCAGTCTCCCATGGGCAGCCACAGGGCCTTGGTCTGTGCTGCCCGCAGCCCCAGCTCTGGACCTGCCCCCTCAGCGTCCTGATCCCAGGCCCGCGGGAGGCCCCTGTTCACCCACACTGGCTTCAGGTTTCCTGCTGAGGCCCACTCCACAAACTGGGAGCCCTGGCGAGGGGAGAGGGGGCATCAGCAATTCCGGCGGCTTGGTTGCTAAGCAGCTGCTGCCTTGGCAACAAGGACTCTTACTGAGGAGGGGCCTCAAGGCTTGACCTAGGCTCTCTGGCTACACTGCTCAGCTCCTAGCAAGAGAAACTTCCAGATGCTGAGGGAAACAGGGCTGACCTTTGTGGCTAGGGAATTTCCTCCCTGTTGACAGCCCACATGCAAAGGAATGGGGCCCGAGGCTCTTGTTAAGGAGGTTTAAGAGGGTGGACAGTGGGCTTCTGACTCTGTCGCTAGGATGTGGTCCTTAGCAATGGGTTGTCCAATAAGATTAGGTGTTTGGGATGGGCGGGGTCTCAGGCCCCTGTTGCTAAGGAGATCCTTTTCCTTAGCAGCCGGGCTCTAACGGGGCAGGACCTCAGAACCTGGTTGCCAAGGAGTTTCTCCCCCTTAGCAACGGGAGTTCAGGTGCCGCCATGTTCCCAAAGATGCTGAGGAGAGGCAAACAAAGCGTACCTGGACAGATCCGAAATACCACAGGGCCTGGACGTCCTGGTGCAAGGCCAGGCAGCGGGTCAGGTGGTCACGGTCGCCTGTGACCACGTTCACCAGGCCTGCTGGCAACAAGGTGGCCACATCCTAGGGGATCGGAGAGTGGGTCATCCAGGGTGGCAAGGGAAAGAGAGAGAGAGCCCAAGGGCAGGGGGGCAGGGCGAGGTGTGAGCACCTGGGGAGTGGCCATGGGCTCCCGGAAGGAATGGGGCTGGGGTCCTGGTCCAGAGAGAATGGTCATTGGGTCTACAAGGAGTGAAGGCTTGGATGTTGGGACTGGGGTTCTCCAGGGGGTGGGGGGAGAGCTGAGCTCTGTGAGGGCCTGGGGGCACCTTCCATCAGTCTGCTGCCCTGGGGCTGCTGGGAGCCACAGCGGACAGGCAGGAAGGCAAGTGACGGTACCTGGCAGACCTCCAAGGCGGGGATGGGACAGGTCCCGCTGGGCACCAAGACCACAGTGTTGCCGTGGGCCAGGGCGGGGGCCAGCAGGGACACGAAGGCCAGCAGGGGCCACTCGTCCGGGCACACGATAGCCAGCACACCCAGCGGCTCCCTCAGCCGGAGCACGGGACCTCTCAGCTCTGCTACCTGCAGGGACAGGCAGGAGGTCAAGGGCGGGACAGGGGAGCCTGACTGTCCTCCCAGGGCCTCCTCCATCACCCGCCCTTCTCTCCTCTCATCCCCATCTTCGCTTCATCACAATTCCTATAGCAATGTAACAGGTGATGGTTCAGAGCACAGACTCTGGAGCTAGGTGCTGGGTTCAAGTTCCGGCTCTGTCACTCACCAGCTGTGTGACCCTGGGCAAGTTACTTAACCTCTCTGGGCCTTAGTTTCCCATCTTTAAAGTGAGGCTAATCACAGTGCCTACAACAGAGATTTGTTGTTAGGATGAAATGAGTTAATGTGTGTTGAGGGCTCAGAACCTGGCCCATGGGTTTGTTTGTGCGTGTATGTTTTTTGTGAAAGCTGTATTGAATATATTTGACATTCACCGAACTGCACACACGTTAAAGGGTACAATTTGGGGGCCAGCCTGGTGGCGCAGTGGTTAAGTTCACACATTCCGCTTTGCCAGCCCGGAGTTCACCGGTTCGGATCCCGGGTGCAGACATGGCACCGCTTGGCAAGCCATGCTGTGGCAGGCGGCCCACATATAAAGTAGAGGAAGATGGGCCCGGATGTTAGCTCAGGGCTAATCTTCCCCAAAAGAAACTCAAAATAAATAAATAAAGGGTACAATTTGATAGGTTTTGAGAAATGTGAAACCAACCACTACAATCAAGATAATGAACTTCAGGGCTGGCCCTGTGGCCAAGTGGTTAAGTTCGCGTGCTCTGCTTTGGGGGCCCAGGGTTCGTGGGTTCGGATCCTGGGTGTGGACCTACACGCCGCTCATCAAGCCACGCTGTGGCAGCGTCCCACAGAGAGGAACTAGAATGACCTACAACTAGGATACACGACTATGCACTGGGGCTTTGGGGAGGGAAAAAAAAGAGGTCCGAATCAGAATCCCAACGACATTCTGCACAGAAAGAGAACAAAGAATGTTAACATTCATATGGGGTACAGAAGACCCCGAACAGCCAAAGCAATCCTGAGAAATAAGAACAAGGCTGGAGGCATTGCAATCTCTGACTTCAAAATTACGAAGCCACAGTAATCAAAACAGCATGGTACTGGTACAAGAACAGACACATGGATCAATGGATCGGAACTGAAAGCTCAGAAATAAACCCACACGTCTACAGTCAGCTAATCTTCAGCACAGGAACCAAGAAGATACAACAGAAAGAGGAAAGTCTCTTCAATAAATGGTGCTGGGAAAACTGGACAGCCACAGGCAAAAGGATGAAACTTGACCATTATGTTTCTCCATACACAAAAATAAACTCAAAGTGGACCAAAGACTTGAAGGTAAGACTGGAAACCATAAAACTTCTGGAAGAAAATACAGGCAGTACACTCTTTGACACGAGCCTTAAAAGGATCTTTGTAAATACCGTGTCTCCTTGGACAAGGAAACAAAAGAAAAAATAAACAAGTGGGACTTCATCAGACTAAAGAGCTTCTGGAAGGAAAAGGAAACCAGAATCAAAATGAAAAAACAACCCCCCAACTGGGAGAAAATATTTGCAAGTCATATATCCGATAAGGGGTTAATCTCCATAATATATAAAGAGCTCACACAACCGAACTACAAAAAAAAAAAAAACAACCCAATCAAAAAGTGGGCAGAGGACGTGAACACACATTTTTATAAAGAAGATCTACAGATGGCCAATAGGTAGGTGAAAAGATGCTCAACATCACTAATCATCAGGGAAATGCAAATCAAAACTACACTCAGATATCATCTTCTGCCCGTTAGAATGGCTATAATGACCAGGGCAAAAAATAACAAATGTTGCAGAGGGTGTGGAGAAAAGGGAACCCTCATCCACTGCTGGTGGGAATGCAAACTGGTGCAGCCACCATGGAAAATAGTACGGAGATTTCTCAAAAAATTAAAAATAGAAATACCATATGACCCAGCCATCCCACTACTGGGTATCTATCCAAAGAACTTGAAGTCAACAATCCAAACAGACTTATATACCCCTATGTTCACTGCAGCATTATTCACAACAGCCAAGATGTGGAAGCAACCCAAGTGCCCATCAACGGATGAATGGAAAGAAGATGTGGTATGTATATACAATGGAATACTACTCAGCCATGAAAAAGATGAAATTGTCCCATTTGCATCAACATGGATGGACCCGGAGGGTATGATGTTAAGCAAAATTAGCCAGACAGAGAAAGACAAACACCAGATGATTCCACTCATATGTGGAAGATAAACAAACACATGGACAAAGAGAACAATTTCGTGGTTAGCAGGGGGAAGAGAGAGAGGGAGGGCAAAGGGATGAAGGGGCACATTTACACCGCGTCTGACAAATAGTAACGTACAACTGAAATTTCCCAACATTATAAACTATTTAGACCACAATAAAAAAAAAAAAGAGGAAGATTGGCAACAGATGTTAGCTCAGGGCCAACTTTCCAAAAAAAAAGAAGAAGAAGAAGAGGACAAAAGACTTAAAAAAAAAAAAAGATAAAGATAATAATGAACTTTACCCCAAAAAATTTCCTCGTGCCCCTTTGTACTCCTTCCCTCCTGCCCCCATTTGAACTCTCTCTGTCCTCAGACAACCTCTGATCTGCTTTCTATTAGTTTGTATGTTCTAGAGTTTTCTAGAACTTTCTAGATACGGAATCATAGAGTCTTTTATCTGCTTTCTTTCACCAGCTCAGTCATTTTGAGATTCATCCATGCTGTAGCATGGACATTCCTTGACCGCCGAGCAGGATTCCACTGTGTGGATGAACCACACCTCGTTTCTCCAGTAACCTATCAAGGGACATTTGGATTGCTTCCAGTTTTTGGCTACTCTGAATAATGCTGCTATAAACAACTGTATGTAAGTCTTTCTAGGGAATCTATGCTTTCAGTTCTTTTGGGATAAAACCTACAAATTAAGTCTATTGAAACAAATAACTAGGAATCATGGTGCGTTATATGGTAAGAGTGTACTTCATTTTTTAAGAAACTGACAAACTGTTTTCCAAAGGGGTCGTCCCTCTTACATCCACCTCACAGGGTGCGAGAGTCTCAGTTCCTCCACATTCTCACCAACACTTGCTATGGTCCGTCTTTTGAATGTTGCCACCCTAATGGGTGCATAATGATATCTCGTCGCGGTTTTGAGTTGCATTTCTCCAATGACTAATGAGCTTATTGGCCACCCACAAGCAAACAGTTTGTGAGCCTTTGGCTACGTCTCAGGCCTTAGGTGCTCAACTCATTTAGTCTCCGTCACAACTCCTCATGGTCAATAGTGTCGTATAATTGTATGACTGCAATCATTCATGGAGGAGACCCAGGTCCCATGACTTGCTATCTTTCTGTTATCTCCATCCCTGAGTGCTCCTATGCCATCGCCCGAGTCGCTCAATCCTCCTGCCTTCTTCACTGGACCCGCCATATGGGTCACACCAACCCAGTATCCATATGCAGTTGCATATTATGTACATAAATGAAACAAAAGTCACACCAAGAAATACTCTGTGCAATGTACTCTCTATTTTCTATCCTATTCTCTTTTTCTAAAAAAAAAAAAAAGCCATGGGGCCTGGCACAGTGGTTAAGTTCACATGCTCCACTGGGGCAGCCCAGGGTTTGCAGGTTTGGATCCCGGGTGTGGAGCTACACACTGCTCGTCAAGCCATGCTGTGGCAGGCGTCCCACATATAAAATAGAGGAAGATGGGCACAGATGTTAGCTCAGGGCCAGTCTTCCTCAGCAAAAAGAGGAGGATTGGTGGCGGATATTAGCTCAGGCCTAATCTTCCTCACCAAAAAAAAAAAAAAAGAAAAGAAAAGAGAAAAAATTCATGGTTCCAACTCACTAAGTTGATTTTACAGCCCAGTAATGGGTCACTAAAAACAATCTGAAACGCTCCTCTATAAGGTGAGCCATATGCCCATTACACAGATGAGAATATCAAGGTGCAGAAAGGTGAGGCCACTTGCCGATGACCATGCAGCTGGGAGCCAGTGGGGCTGCGCCTGGACCCCACATCTGGCTTGCTCATTCCAGAGCCCCCGCTCTGACCCCACTGCAGACTGCCCACCTGGCTGCCCACACACGGACCCCTCTCACCTGCAGGGTGTGGCCCTGGGCCTGGGCCCGGGCCCCCCAAGCCCGAAGCCGCCTCACACTCAGCTCCACCTCGGCCTTGGCGACCTTGAGCTCCACTCCGTGCCTCTCCAGCCTCGCGGCCAGTGCGGACTCCCTGCGCTCCAGCGCAGCCGCCAGGGCCCCCAGGAGGGCTGCCCGAGCCCCTGGCGACTGGCCCACCCAGCTGCGGGCGGACAGTGCACATCGGGGTCGGCATCCTGGTCCCGGCTCTTCCCAGGTGCCCCACCTCTGTCCGCAGCCCCTACCCCGGGGGTCCAGGCCCGACAGCCCATCCTTCTGGGGAGGGGAGTGAGGGGCCAGACCCACATCCCATCAGCCCTTGGGGGTCCCAGACTGCCCCCTCTGATGCCCCACGACCCCTGGGCTTTCCCGTGCGACCCGCTTACCCAGGGGCAGCCTGGTGGGCAGCCTCCACAGCACCGCGGATGTCCTTGGCTCCGCCCTCAGCCACGTAGCCATGGAGATTGCCGTGGGAATCCTGGATGGGCCTGGAGCTCCGGGCCCCAGGAGCCTGGAAACGGCCCCCCACGAAAAGCCCATAGGGGGGTGCTGAGCTGGAGCAAAGTGACGCGTGAGGCTGGGTCCTGGGGCCAGGGCTGCTCAGAGCCCATGGCCTCCCATTGGATGAACCACCCCAGCTCCCACGAGCCTCTGGGGGACCCCGAATCCCTGGCCCCAGGAGTCTCTGGGAGAGCAGACTTTCACTTAACAGAATTAAGACTCTCATCAGGGGTCGGGGTGAAGGCGTCAGACCCCGAATGCAATCCTCAGCAAGCCCCTCGATGGCTCTAACAAATTGCCCTCCAGGCCAGTTGGCCATAACCTCCCCTCGCCCCGTCCACACCCTCACGGATTCTGGGCGTTGCAGCCCCTGGAACAGCTCACCTGGGCCCTGTTTCAGGCCCAGCTGGAAGGGTGGAGGGGACAGCAAGGCCAAAGGTGTCATAGTTCAGATTCTCGGAAAGGGAGGGCTGCCGGGCAGGAGTCCCTGAGGGCCGCAGATACTCATAGAGACCCTATGAGAGGGACAGTGTCAAGAGGATGCAAGGTGGCCACAGGGTGGACGGAGGGGTGGGATGGGTGGGGAGGGGGCACTCACATCTGGGCCCCCGTGCCAGGAAGACCCACTCTCCTTGCAGCCACCTGTGGGCACGGCAGGGTCTCTGAGGCCGTGGGCATTGATCCACACTATTCCCATCCGGAGCCTGTGGGGACAGAGGGGGACATCAGAGAGAAGAAGAGAAAGCTGAGGGGGGCAGTGAATCAGAGAGAGTGTGGGGAGAGGGACCAGACAGAGAGGCGGGGACACCAAGACTGAAGCTGGGCCATCCCAACAGGCCGCTTCTTGGGCCCCTGCAGGTGCCAACTGACCTGTAGCCCAGCTCTAGGGCCTGCCCCAGCCTCTCGCTCCACACGCTGGCACTGCCTCCTCGGGGCGTCCCGTTGGCCACTGCCAGGGCCTCCTTGGCTGTGCGGAATGGGGAGGCCACCACCAGAGGCCATGGCACCTGGAAGGGGTGACGAGGGAGTTCAGGCGGCCTGGCCAGCCCCTCCCTCTGACACCCCACCCACTGCGGGACCAGCTGAGAGTAGTCAGCAGCCCCCAGACCCAGGCCAAATGGCCAGCCCAGGGGCCTCCGCAGCTGGAGTGCTGCTGCCCATATCAGGCTGAGGACATGGGGATGGAACAGGATCTCTGGGGTCCTACGGGGCTCACCTCAGTCTGGGCACATGGGGAGGCTGGGGGCAGGTCAGAGATCAAGGTTGGTGGATAGAATGGGCTGTCTGAGGGCACATCGCCAGCCTGGAACACCTGGGGAGAAAGAGACATAGATCAAGAAGTCCACCCCCAGCCCCTCCCGCCCAAGGACCCGGGAGCCCTGGAGCCCCCAGCCCCTCCTCCCTCAGACCCGGGGTTTCAGGCCCCAGCCCCTCCTCCCTCAGACCTGGGAGTCGGGTCTCCAGGTCCCTCCTCGCCGGCACCCCGGAGTCTTTGCTCCCAGCTCACCTGCGCACCCTGGCTCTGGGCCTCGTGCACATAGCGCTGGGCCAGGTCACGTGCGGCAGCCCCTCGGGCCCCCATGTCTACAGCCCCGTCCAGCCCTCGGCCAACCCGAAGCCGCCCCATCCGCGCCTGGAGCCGTGTCATCGTCTCATCCCACACAGACTCCTGGATGAGAAGCCTGAGGCCGCCCTGATAGGAAAAGGGGTGTCGGGGCAGGTGAACTCAGGGCCCATGTGGTGGGGACAGGTCCCCACAGAGGGCCGAGACTCAGGGACACACATGAACACATTAAAGGGGGATCAGGGAAAAGTGGCCGAGGACCCTGGAGACTCTGAGGCCCCGAAGCCCAGGTACGAGATGGAGTTACAGAAAGTTGGTGATTCAGGGTGAAGAGAAAGGTTGGAAAACGAGAGACATGGATACTCCGAAAAATGAAGAGATCCTAACGAATAAGAGATACAGAGCCCCTGACTCTGTAAGACCACGAGAGCCAGGACGTGGGGATTCAGAAACTCGGGGTGATGAGGAGCCCCACATAAGCGACGGTGTAAAGATAGAGCTTTGGGATGCAAAGAACTGAAAATGAACATGAACAGAGACTCAGGGCCCCAAGCTCTGGACAGAATGCACAGCCCTGAGGACACGAGGGGACATGAGTGCATGGGTCTCACCTGGCTGCGGTCGGACCAGGTTGCATCCACGACACCCTCCACAGCCGAGTCCACATCAGCTGCCTCTGTCAGCAGCAGCAGCGACTCGGCCCCCAGGGCCAGGCTCAGCTCGAGACCCTGGCCCGCCAGGGTCCGCCGAAGGGTACGTCCTTCCTGTGGGACCCCCGCAGGGTTCAGCTCAGGGAAGAGCATTCCAGCCCCCGAGCCGTGTCTCATCCCCCTCCCAGACCTGAAAATACCTCGACAGCTCCACAGAAGGCCACCTTCTGGACTCCAGGCTGGGAGGCCAGGACTGGCCCCAGGGAGGTAGGGCCACTGATCATGTTGAGGATTCCTGGGAATGAGCCCAGTTCTCCTGCCAGCTGGGCCAGGAGGAGGGGCGCCGGGGAGGCTGGGGGCACGAGGACCACCACAGTGCAGCCTGGGAAAGGTAGGCAGCTCAAGGATCCTGGAGTCCCAGCCCCTAGCCCTTCCTGCCTCAGACCCAGGAGTCCAGACCCCCAACCCCTCCTCCCTCAGACTGGGGAGTCCAGGCCCCCGGCCCCTCCTCCCTCAGACCCAGGGGTCCAGGCCCCCAGCCCCTCCTCCCTCAGACGAGGAGTCCAGGCTCCCAGCCCCTCCTCCCTCAGACCCAGGGATCCAGGCCCCCAGCCCCTCTTCCCTCAGACCCAGGAGTCCAGCCCCAGCCCCTCCTCCCTCAGACCCAGCGGTCCAGACCCCAGCCCCTCCTCCCTCAGACCCAGGGATCCAGGCCCCCAGCCCCTCCTCCCTCAGACCCAGGAGTCAGGCCCCCAGCCCCTCCTCCCTCAGACCAGGAGTCCAGCTCCCAGTCCCTCCTCCTTCAGACCCAGAAGTCCAGGCCCCAGCCCATCAATTACCCACAGCCAGGGCAGGGCAAATCCTCCACATCATCTCAAGGAAGGAGAATGTGGGTGGCACGATGAGACCAATTACTCCTGCAAGAACAAATGAGGGGACTGGGGCAGGCACCGATGGGTCATAAGGGAGGCGGGGGCTGGGGGCCAGGACTCCTGCTTCTCACCCATGGGCTCCCAGCCTGCCAGCGCCTCCTCCTGGGTGTGTGCCTGGACTGCATGGTACTGGAGCAGCTGCTGGGCCAGCGGGACATCCCTGTCTCGAACCTCTCGAACGGCCCGTCCAGTAACCAGGGACTCCAGGGTCCACAGCAGGCGCTGGTGCTTCTGGATCATCTTGGCCAGCCTGTGGAGAAAACAAGTGGGAAAGTCATTTCCCACTATCCCTCAGCCTGGCGGAGGCCTGGAACATGCCCCATATACCTGGACTACAATTCCCATGAAACCCTGGGGGCATCCCCACCATTTACTAGGGGTGGAAGGCACCAAAGATTCATGGGAAATGTAGTCTGGGAACACTCCACACTTGAGAGTGCAGTGTAAAGATGTTGGCCACTTGTAACCCCCAAAGGTGCTGGGAAATTGAGGCTTAGGCTATAATATCAATTGCACTCTGGGAAATGGAATCTTTGTCTCCAGCTGCCCCAAGAATGTGCTGGAAAATGGCTCCACCAGTCCCGGTAAGCTGCAGAGAAATGGAGCTCGGATGAGCCCCAAGGATATTCTGAGAAATAGAGGCTTTGTCATTACTGTCCCAGTGGATAGTGGGAAACAGATGTTTTAGTTGCTAAAGGCTCAAAGGCATGCTGGGAATACGAGCCTTAGCTGCCATGAATTCAATGGGATATTGGGAAATAAAGTTTTGTTCCCAAGTCCTTCCCCACCTCCTGGGGTCCAGATCTCAACTACATTACCTGGTCAGGTGCTGGGCCCGACGGGCTCCGGGGAGCGTGCTCCAGTTCTCCAACGCGGTCCTGGCTGCCTCCACGGCTGCCGCCACATCCTCCGCCTGGGCCTGGAGGCAAATGGCCAAGTTCTCTCCTGGGAAGATGAATGGGAGGGAAGGGAGCCCATGTCAGAACTGGAGGGGGCTGAGATTTCTGGAGCCCAGTAGCATCCCAAGGCAGTAAAGTTTGTCTCCAGCCTACTCTGGGTCTCAGTTTTGCCCTCTGACAAATGGGGATAAATCTATCGGTCATTGCTCTGGCTGGGTCCCACAGACAAGAAAGGGATTTTAGTAGACAGTGACTTCAAAAAGTATCCACAGGGAATTGGGACCATAATTAGGACGCTGATTATCAGAAAGAGCTGGAAATCTCAGCCTCCTCCTCTCACCAGTTGCTCCCTGCCCTCAGGGCCCTGAGCAAAGAGAACGGGGTGTTGTTGGTGGGTACGGCTGGGGGTCTAGACACCTCTCCCTCCCAGAATGACTGGGGACACCTCATACCTGTGATGGGATCCTGGCAAGGCACTGAATTCCTACGTTCCGGCTTTAACCACTTTCCATTTACATAGTGACCCAAGTGCCGGTCCTGGGTGTCCAGCCAGGCCTGGGGGAGAGGGGGACAGTTTGGAAAGGGGTCTAGGAGGCAGCTGGGAGAGCTCAGTCCCCATGCAGAGTCTGGGTCAAATGGCAGCCCCAGGGGTAACATTGATGAACCACCAAACTGTTTTCCACAGCAGCTGCAGTTTCCCATTGCCACCAGCAACATATGAGGGGTACCCTATTGGCTTTTAAACATAAACGTGAATGTAAGATGAATGAAACTGTTAGTGCCACCTAAATAGCTTAAGATAAACACAGCCGATGGTTAGCATAAGGGAAGCCATCTTATAGAGGGAAACTACGTTGGGACTCTAACAAGACCCCCCTTTTCCTCATTAGCAATGCTCCAGTTCGCACATAGCTTAGAAAAGTACACATCTGCTTCTCTATTTTTGAAGGCTTGGCTTATACACAGACCTCCTTATTCTGATAAGACGATAACTTTGTTTTTTCAGCTTTTCCAGGGATGTGACGACCTTCGGGAAAAAAACCTCTGCTGATATCCGTCGTGGGTGAAGAGAGAAAGGAATGTTCTGTAGTCTCAAGGACGACAGCTCCAGATGGTCAACATCCCAAGACCCCCCCCTTTGTAGCCCATTTGTCCACAAAACTGCTTCAAAATTTTGTAGCTTTAAGATGGTTCTTTAGGACACGAGTCCACCATCTTCCCCCTTGCTGGCAAGCTGGAATAAAAGACCCTTTCTCTCCTACCATCTTGCCTCCCGACTGTTGGCTTGTCTTGTGGCGGATAGAAGATCCCCTTTGGCAGTTACAAAGCCTTTTCTCCTCCATGGAGAAATGACCTTAGGTTAACTTGCTATTTTCCTGGAAACCTGATACGATTCAGCTGCATTCTGAGGCAACATCGACCCCTGACAGGTCCACTGTCCCTGGCCTGGGGAAACTGGGAACACGCCGTAAATATCCAGTAGGAAGCCAGATCACTGGGGCTTTCTGGAGTGCTGTGCATTCTTGGGACGGGGCACGCCCCTTGCCAGGACCCTGGAAGCAATGCCCAGGAGGCTGGATCAAGCGGTAGTAGGCTCTCTTCGGGATGTATGCCTTCTATGCCAGGTGGCTTCCAGGCCTACCTGTGTGATGGCGTTCCCTCCCACCTCAGCTGTCAGCTGTCATCATGTGCGGGAGCAATGTGGACCCTCACTGAAGACACAGGGCTGATGCTACCCTGCCACGTGTAGCTTATTTGGCTGTGAGGCATCTAACTGAGGCCAAGACAGCACACGGGCGTTGCAGGAGGGGCAGCCTAGCATCGAGTTCCTGGAGTTAGGGGCCACACAGCCCAGGTTTGAATGTGGCCCCAGTGCTTACTTGCTGTGCAACCTTAGCCAGGGCCTTCGAACACCCTGGCCTCGGCTAAGCCAGCTGGGAGCTGACTGGCAGATGAGGATAATCATAGTCCCTCCCTACTCCACAGGGCCATGGTGAGGATCAAATAGACCAATACACGTCACAGGCTCAGAGCAGCACGACTTAAGACTTTCTTTTTTTTTTTGAGGAAGACTGGCCCTGAGCTAACATCCATGCCCATCTTCCTCTATTTTATACGTGGGACGCCTGCCACAGCATGGCTTTTGCCAAGCGGTGCCATGTCCGCACCCGGGATGCGAACCAGCGAACCTGGGGCCCCGGAAGTGGAATGTGCACACTTAACCGCTGCGCCACCGGGCCGACCCCGAGACTTTCCATTAATTTTATTGCATTTCGCCTCCACGTCTGCTAAATGTTTCTCTCTCTCTCTGGTCCTGTCTTCCCTAAATCCTTGCTAAATCCAAGACACGCCTCCCACTTTTTCCTTCTACAAACTCTGTTTTCTCTTACCTTCCCCGATGCCACATTCTCCCGATTTTTCTCTAACCCTGCTTACTTTAAAATGAAATTGTCAGGGGCCGGCCCCATGGCCAAGTGGTTAAGTTCTCGCGCTCTGCTTCGGCGGCCCAGGGTTTCACCAGTTCAAATCCTGGGCGCAGATATGGCATCACTCATCAGGCCACGCTGAGGCAATGTCCCACATGCCACAACTAGAAGGACCCACAACTAAAAACACACAACTATGTACTGGGGGATTTTGGAGAAAAAGGAAAAATAAAATCTTTAAAATGAAATGGTCAGCCAGAAGTCTCAAATTCAAACATACCTCCCCCCTGGCCCGCCGCCCCTGCCACCCAGGGAAAGAGACATTTTTGAAATAGTTGGGGATATATGAACATGAGCTGGGCATTAGATGATATTGAAGAAGGACTGTTAATGTTGCCAAGTGTGAAAATGGCACGGTGGTTACATTACAAAATGAGCCCTTATCTCGTAGAAATGAGGATTACAATATTTATGGGAAAATAACATGACAACTGGGATTAAAATCACTCCAGAAAAAAGGGAGAAAACAAAGAGATACAACATTAGACCAAATGTTGATAATTGTTGAAGTTGAGCGATGGGTAAACAGGAGTTCAGAATAATCAGTATTCTGCGGAAGTTTGCAAAACTTTCCCCAAAGAAAAACAAACCTCTAAAAGAATGTCCGCAGGGTGCTGCCAGGCCATATTAGTGCGAGAAGGGGGCCTGCTGGAGACTGGGAATTCAGGACTTGTCTAAAAACAGTCGCTACTGGATCCAGATGATTTTTGTCAGGAACTGTGAGCCAAAGCTTGCCAACTCTGAGGATTGGATTTTCAAGAGGAGCTGGAATCCCGGATGTTTACACGGAATTAGTTGTTGGCTAATTCACATTTTCAAACATAAAGGTCAGGCCAAAGAAAATGTTTGTGGGTTGAGTCTGGCCCACAGACTGTAAGGCTGAGACCCTGGCACCTTGGCTTGGGGTGGTGGTGGGGGCATGGCCTCTGAATCCGGGGGCTCAGCTTCACTTCCAAGTGTGGGAATTCTCTGTACTTTATCCCAGATCCTCTTATCTGAGTCTACACTCTATTTCTAGATAATCTGGTCACTCCCATGGTTCTTTCTACATGGGTGACTCCCAGGTCCGTTTCCAGATCTGAGGTTCAGGCCCAAGTAGCATTTGACTCCTGCCACAGCCCAAGGCTATCCCCAGGTCCTTTACACTCATTATGTGATAACCAAGCTCAGCCTCTGTCCCCCCTGAGTCCGGCTCTTCCTAGGTTCACCATGGGGTGGGGGCAGAAGAGCCACGCAGTCACATGACCAGACCCCAGTTCTTGCCCTCTCAATCCCCTATACCCTGTTTCTCCTGGATCTCTGCCTCATCCCCTCCTCTCCATCTCCACAGCCCGCGCAGGCTCTGGCCTCATCTTCCTCCACTTGGCCAGCCTCCTTTTCTCTCCATTAAGAGAAGCCCAAGCTTCCCACGCCCGGGTGCTAGAGGCCCCTGTGGGATGACGAGAGCCCCACGGCGGGATTTTGAGGGGTCTAGGTAACTACAGAATATTCAAGGCACCCTACTTATGCACCAAGGAACCCCAAGGTGGTTCTGGGAGACGCTGAGGGGTCATGTGAGTCTTAGGGAAGTTCTGAAGAACCACGAGGGATCACGGGATCCTCATGAGGATCTTAAGAGGCCCTGAAGAATCACGGGAGCCCCAAGGGACATTCTGAGAGGCCGTGAGGGGTCAGGGGAGCCCCACGGGGGTCTTCGGAGGGGCAGCAGGTAATTACAGTAAGGTCTGATGTATTCTGGGGTTGAGAGTTCCCGAGATCATAGGAGCCCCGCAAGGATCGAGGGGGCCCTGAGAAATCACGAGGGCTCTGCGGGGGTTTCGAAGGTCTCCGAGTGAGAAAGGGAGCCCCCCAGGAATGCGGGGGGTCCTGGAGGACCATGAGAGCCACAGAATGTTCTGGGGGAAACGCGGGAGGTCTGAGGGGGTTCTGAGTGTCCTTGAAAGATCACGGAGCCCCAGAGGAATTCGGAGTCCCGGGGGATCACGGGAGATCCTGAGGGGGCCCTGAGGAATCCCAGGAGCCTCTCGGGGGGGGTTCTGAGGAATCGGGGAAACACCTCCGTGAGCTCTGCAGCGCGGAGCACAGCAGCTCCTAAGAATCAACGCAAGAGACTAAAAGGCTGAGACGGCCACCGCAAGGGCTCCTGGGAACATGCTCCAGGGCTGGGTCTAAGGCGGGGCGGGAATCAAGGGACGGAAAGGGGCGGGGCTGCTGAACAGCCGCGGAGGATCACGGGAGTCCGCGCACAAAACAGGGCCTGGAAGTGGGGGGGAAGGTGAGGGGGGACGTGTAGGCAGTGTGGCCAGGCAGGGCCTCACCAGTGCGCATGCGTGGCTCTCCGGCGCGGGTCCGTACTCCAGCGTGGTGAAGATTTCTCGGGCGCGGGGCGCTGTGCGCGTCGCCGCAGCCATCACCCCGCCTGAGCCGCTTTCCACGAAGGACTGCGGGGCTCTCTGCCAAAGGGGAACCTTGGGGTCCGAAGTCGGCACCACCCACTCCAGCCCCAGGGGCGGGGCTACGGAGATAGAGCGTAACCCCGCCTTAGGACCCGGTGACCCCGCCTACAGGCCCGCGTTGGGGAATATAGTTTGGAGCATGCGCAGTCCTCAAAGCGGCGGGGGAAGAGGGAACAAAAATGTGGGCGCCTCGCAAATAGTTAGGAGGGCTCCAGATTTAGAAGGGTGACCGTATTGGTGTGTCTTCTCGCCCCCCTGTTCATATATGGGAGACAGGAAGTGCCGCTTTTAGTCCAAATTACGTTTACTAGAGAATCGACTCTAGCTCTGGGACGAAGTGATAGTTCAGAGATCAGAAGGGGGTCTTTTAGGATGGACATTGAAATTAAAGTTTTGAAAGTGTGCCAGCCTTGATTGCCCCGTTAGTTGGACAGACGTGTTTGTCGGTAGAAGTGTGGCTTTAAGCGACACAGGAAGTGTGGCACTTAGTGCGCAGTCTCAGGATTTAGTTTTGATTGGTTGAGGTGAGAGGCGGGGCTTCAGATTTAGGCCATGATTGGTCAGTAGCGCGCATGCGGTTGCGGGATTGACGAATGAACGTCGGGGTAATCGGAAGTGTGGCTTGCGCAGAGGCCGGAAGTGTGGCTGTCATTTACACATGGGGCGGGTAGGACCTAGAGAGCATCTAGAGATATTGGCTCCCAACGGATTTGACGACGGTATCTGGTCTGAGTGGAATTGTAGTCTCAGGCCAGATTCTTAGATTTTCGTACAGAATCGTGGCTGTCGGGAGTCGGTTGAGGGCCCGGCCGCAGGCCCCAGAGTTCGGATCCCGGCGAAGGTTCCCCACGTCGGGGTTGCTGAGGACGCCTAGGTCTCTTCCCCAGGGCCATGGCGGACTCGAGGCTGCTGGTGCCGGAGCTAAGCGAGGTAGAGACGATGGGCGCTGAGACGGCGCGTTTCGAGGAGCTGCTGCTGCAGGTGCGCCCTGACCAGCTCCTGGGTCCCTGGGTATTCGGGGGGTGTTTTTCCCTTAGTGCTCAGAGATGGGACTACAGTTCCCAGAATGCAGTAGGGCGGCAACTGGGCCTTACATGGAATTGTAGTTGCTGAACTCCCAGTTTGCTAGGTTCTGGAAGAAACGAAAGTGGGGTTGGGTTTGTTCTTTGGGATCCTCAAAGGAGGAAAAGGACATAGTATGTCTTATTCCCTGCACAGCTCAAATACATAAAAATCGCTCGATAAACGTTTGAAGAACAAAGGAGGGGTCTGATAACTCAGACGCCACATCTAGAGGTTGTTTTCCTTCACACAGGCCTCCAAGGAGCTCCAGCAAGCCCAGACAAGCAAACCAGAGTCAACACAGATCCAACCTCAGCCTGGTGAGGAAGGCAGAAACCCACAGAGGGAGGGACAGAGTCCCAGAGAGAGGTGGACAGAGACTGGGGGCTGGGGACACAGAGAGGAGAGAGGAAAGAGACAGTAATAGAGCACAGAGGCCTGGTGGGGGGTGGGGTGGGGTGGAGTGAAGAGACCCAGAGAGAGCAGGGAAGGGGCCAAGATCCAAAGAGAGGATGGGGAGGACAGGAGTGACTAGGGGGACAGCGGCTCAAAGATAGAAAGAGAATCAGAGATCCTAGGGGCAGGGAGGGGAACGGACCAGAACATGGAGGACCGAGACCCAAAAAGGAGGACAGATCAAAAGGCGGTCGGAGATCGAGGAGTGCGTGGACAGAAACTGAGCCCCATGCAGAGACAGATGGTCAGGACAAACCCATTCCCACCAGGTTTCTGCGTAAAGACCAACTCATCGGAAGGGAAGGTTTTCATCAACATCTGCCACTCACCCTCCATCCCTCCTCCCGCTGACGTGACCGAGGATGAGCTGCTTCAGATGCTGGAGGAGGACCAAGCCGGGTTTCGCATCCCTATGAGTCTGGGAGAGCCTCACGCTGAACTGGATGCAAGTCAGTGCCCTCAGAGGACCCAGGAATCCAGCCCCCTGGGTCCTTTCTTCCCTAGGATCCAAAAATCCAGGGCCCAGGATCCTCCTCCCTCAGGACCCAGAAATGTGGCCCCTCTGATTTGATCCTTTCTCCCGTGGTGAATCCCTAGCCTCCTGGGCATCCAGCACCTGCCGCATAGGGCAGTCCTGGTTCTGCCCACCTATCCAGGCTGGCACTTCTCCCTGCCCCACCCCGGGCCGAGGGACGGCTGGGCAGTGTACTCATTAGTGGATCTCCTGGCTGTAGTCCCGGGCCAGCTCTCGCCCTCATCCCTGTTTTCTTCTCCTCCCTTCTTTCCTGTCTCTCTCTCTCCGCCTTGTCGACCTCTGTCTCTGTTGCATTTCTGTGTCTATATCGTTGTTTTTTCAAATCACATATGTCCCCTGAAGTCTCCTGCGACCAAGCTTTGGGCAGTGCCCTGGGGAGTAGGGACTTCTCAAGCCCGGAACTTGCCGGTGAGAAACTCCTAGTCTTGGGCAAGGGCGAAGGAGACAGATGGGACTTCAATGTGGTGTGATTGGTGCTGCGCTGCAGAGAGCTCTAAACCCCACCGAGGGTCAGGGAAGGCTTCCTGGAGGAGGCAATTCCAGATATAAGATTTGAAAGAACCAGAGGTGTTCTTCAGGCCAAGGCAGAGAAGAGAGTTCTAGGCAGAGGGGACAGAGGGATCCAGAGAGAATGACTGAGTTGGACTGGTCAGTAATCAAGAGTGTTTGGAAGAAATTTAAAGGGACGAGGTGCTAGAAAAGTGAGCTTCTTTCCAGGTAGGAGGGGTAGACCACACAGGGCCTGCAGCCTAGGCTGAAGGACTCAGACCTTAGCCTGGGGGCACCGGGGAGCCATGGGAGGGGCAGGGTCAGCTCTGGGACACGGTGGGGAAGGACCAGAGGGGAAGAGGCTGGAGCTGGAGAGGAGACTGGTTATGAGAGTCCAGACTGGCAAATGCGTGTTTTGAGTCCTCATTTCCTGATCGCCTCCGAATCTCTCTGGCTCTTGTGGCTGCTGTCCTTTATTGTTTCTTCCTCGTGTCTGTGTCTGGGCAGTGGCGTTCCCATGGAGGCCTGGGGGTCTCACCCCCTTTCTCTCCCCGCAGAAGGCCAGGGTTGTACCGCCTACGACGTAGCTGTCAACAGCGACTTCTACCGGAGGATGCAGGTTGGGGGCGGGGCTGCGGGTGAGGCCTGGGCTGGGGCGTCTTCCTCCACCTCCAGCCCTCCCGCATCTCTTCTGTGCTTCTCATTCCTAGAACAGCGATTTCTTGCGAGAGCTCGTGGTCACCATCGCCAGGGAGGGCCTTGAGGACAAATACAGCCTGCAGCTGAATCCAGGTGGGGGGCAGGGCCTGGGCCACCGGGGAGGGGAGAGGGAGAAGAGAGAGAAGAGGTCTCCCACTTTGGGAGAGGTGGGGCTGGTGCAGGCAAGGATTTTCTTAGCCCCTAGGCTGCGGATTCAGGGGAGAGGGCGAGGCTTCCCTAGGTGAACCCGGGGGCTGGGCCCGGCCCGGGATTCCTGGGAAGGGGCGGGGTCTGGAGAGCCTGTGAAGGACGGAGCCAGCGGTATCTCCAGGGGGCAGATTTTATTGGCTAATACCCCTGGAAGGGCGGGGCCAAGGTGGGCGGGGCTCCTAAAGCCAATCTTGAGGGTGTGGTCAGGTCCCTGGCATCCTCGGAGGGTCGGAGTCTCTCCCAGGAGGCTCTTCCAGTGTAGAACCTCCTAAGGGAGCCATGGGAACCCTGACCCATGGGACCTTTGACCCTGCGCACCTTCCCCGCAGAGTGGCGCATGTTGAAGAACCGGGCTTTCCTGGGCTCCATCTCCCAGCAGAATATCCGGTCCCGGCAGCGTCCTCGGATCCAGGAGCTGGAGAACCTGTACACTCCCGACTCCCTCCGACCTGAGGAAAGGTGGGTCTTCGATGAGTTCCCTCTCTCCTGTTTCCCCAACGCTCTTTGCAGTCCCTCCCTCCCCATAGCCAGGCGGTGTCCTGGAGCTTTGGGAACCCAGAGAGGGGAGGAGCAGATCTCCCACTGAGAAGGCATCCTGAGGCAGCAGGGCTGGTGAGAGGGAGAAGAGGAGGGAACAGCATGCAGGCAGAAGGAACAGCCTCAGCAAAGACCTGGCAGATCTTTGTGATTCTGAGTCTTGTTCCTCCCAAGCCCTGAAAAGCCTCACTTGAACCTTTGGCTGGAAGCCCCTGATCTCCTCTTGGCTGAAATTGACCTCCCGAAACTGGTGAGTGCACGCTGGAGTAGAGTGGGAGAATGAGGTCTGCAAGGGTTGGGTTCTTCCGAGAAGGAGTGATCTGGGCTTGTTTCGGGACCTGTGTGAGCCTGGCTACTGCTGCCCTCTGAGCGTGGGGCCTCCTCTGTCCCATGGGGCCCTCAGGCTCACTTCCGGTGTCCCAAGGATGCCCAGAGCATTGTAAGCGCTCACTCTGGGAGACCTGTAATTACTGTCTCTCATCTCTTCCCTGGGAGATGAGACCCTTTAAATATGGTATCCCAACATGCGAGGCTTCTCTCCCGGGTCCATGTTATTATCACCCTGTTGCTGGGAAGGGAGGGGTGGGCTGATTCCACCACATCCCCAGGATGGAGCTCTGGGGCTGTCGCTGGAGATTGGGGAGAACCGCCTGGTGGTGGGGGGCCCCCAGCAGCTGTACCATCTGGATGCCTACATCCCCCTGCGGATCAACTCTGACGAGAGCAAGGCGGCCTTCCATCGGAAGAGAAGGGTACCTAGGGTGATGGGGGGAAGAGGGGGAGGTGCAGGGAAGTGGGGACACTGGGGGACCTGCACTCCTGGGTCTGAGGGAGGAGGGGGCTGGGGGCTGGACTCCTGGGTCCTGAATCCTCCTCCCCTTTCCTCTCTCTCCTCAGCAACTGATGGTGGCAATGCCCCTTCTGTCGGTGCCTTCTTGACCGGCTGTCTGCCCATCTTTCCGAGTGGGGAGAAGAGGCTGGTAGCTTCTCTAAAATTGAAATAAAAGATGTTTCCATTGTTCTGTCTCTGGCTGGGAGTACAGGGGAGTGGGAAGGAAGAGGGACATTGGACCATAGCCCTGGAGGCCCGTGGAGGTCCCTGCCCCAGCTCAGGCCCCGCGCTCTCCCCTGCATCCTCCCTCTGGCCTCCGTGCCTCCAGTCTCTCCCCACCCTCCCCGTCCACCGCCCTTCCTTGGCTCCCGCGCGCCCCCAGGAAAAGGTCCAACCCCTCAGCCCAACCCTCCAGGCTCTGTGGTTTGGCCCCTTTCACACCTCATTTTGGCCTCTTCCTCCCTCTTATTCAGACTAGTCACATTGAACAGTGTTCTGACCACACGGGTTTTTTTGCACCTTAGTTTCTGCTGTTCCCTCTACTTACAATTTGCTCCATACAACCCAGGACATTTCTAGTCGTCTTGTCCTCACAGGGGACGTTTCCCCAGCCCTTTGGTGATCAGACCCACGCCATCATCTCTAGCCTTTCCTACCCCTCGAACTGAGAAGCTGCCCATTCCTGGAACTGTAATTCACATCACAATCACTGTTTTCCCACTTCCCGACTCTGCAAGTATCATTTTCTCTGCTGCGGATACTAACCCCTCCACCCCCGCATCCCCATCATCCTTTTATTGAGCTTTCCCTGGAAAGGTTTTCAAATTTCCAGCTTTCTCTGATCTTTCCCGGCTGAGTTAGAATCCTCCTCTGGTGGTCCGCAATACCCAGGGTTACACTCACAGCTGTGTCCCCTGTGGTGTGACAATGCCTGACATACAGTAGGAACTCAATATTTATTGAATGAATGAATGATTGCCAACAGCCTCTCCTTCCGTAGCGAGTCCTAGGAGGATGAGAAAATAGAGGAGCCTCAGTGGTAAATGTTGGAAGGACAGCAAGGAGGTCGGTGTGGCTGGAACGGAGTGAATTGGGGGCGAGGGGGAGTAGATGGTGAGAAGGCGCAAAGGTAGGGGATGACATCGGATAGAGTGGTGCCTCTGAAGGAGCAAACGTGGTCGCCGTGTTCACCAGAGGGCGCAATGTATCCTCAGCCCACGGTCTCAGAACTACAACTCCCAGCGGCCCTCGGAGTACGCGACCCTTTCGAAGCAAACGGTGAGGTCCAGCGGCCGCTGGGACTTGTAGTTCACACGGGAACTCTCCCTGGGAGGCCGAGAAACTCATTCCCAGGTCTTGAAAAAGTGTGGGGCTGGGTCCTTTCCGCCTTCCTCTATCTCCATGGTGATGGTTCCGGCGAAGGCCGAAGATTTGGCAGCAGCGGCTCCCCCTTCCCCCTCCCTCCTCTTCACCATCTGCTCCACCTTCACACCTGGCTCGGAGCCGCGGCCGCCGCCTCCGCACCCAGGCAGGGAATTCTGCCGCCACAGGGTGGCGCGTGGGGACTGCTCCGCCGGCTACTCCTCCCTGGGACCCAGGGGTCCGGGCTCCCCGGGAATCAGGGGCTTTCTCAAACATAGGCAAAACTGTGAGACCCAGAGACCCAGCGAGACAAGGCGAGGGGCGAGAGGCCGCGGCGGGCAGTGGCAGCCAGGCCACCCCGTCCGTAGCGCCCGCCCGCTGCACCGACTGCTCCCTCCCACCCCCTTGCGGGCCTGTGCCACATCATGAAAATTTAATCCCAAATGCATTTGCGGCCCGAAGCAGGGGGGGAAGGGAGCACGCTCCTGTGGCCTGCCTCTGGCAGTGGACTCAGCGTCGGGGAGGGGGCTGGTCTGGAGAGAGGAGCCGGGCAGGACGCGCCTGCCGGCTGGGGACTCAAAAGAGTCGGGGTTCAACCCCAGAGGGGCGGGGCTGGAACTCGTGGGTGGAGCAAGAACTCAGAGGGTGGGGACAGATCCAGGAGGTGGGCGGGGACAAATCTCAGCGGGAGGGGACAGGACTCAGCCGGTGGGGAGAGAACCCAATGGGTGAGGACAGAATTCAGACGGACAGATTCCAGGGGGTGAGGGCGAAAATCAGCAGGGACAGATCCCAGAGAAGGAGATAGAACTCTGAGAGCGAGGACAGAACTCAGGGGGTGGAGAAATATCCAAGGGAGCGGGGAAACAACTCAAAGGGGTTGGAGACAGGACTCAAAGGGCAGGATAGATCCCAGGGTGGGAAGGCAATTATGACCTGTAACTGGGGGGCGCGGAATATAACTGTAGGGGTGGAACTCAGAAGGGAAGGAAATCGGGGCGAAGGGACTGGGAGGGGGATGCGCCCAGAGGGGGAGTAGACCTGGAGGGACGTGGGATTCCAAAGGGGAAAGGCGGACACAGGTGGATGGAAGTTAAGAGGGAGGAAACTGGATGAGGGAAGAACTCGAGGGGACAATGGGTGCATCGAAGTGGGGGTTGGGATTTCCGGGGGAAAGAATTCTCTGAATGAGAAAAGTACCCTCTGAATGAGAGAGCTGGATCTGGGGATGACGCGGGTTGGGGATGGAACTCGGGGGGCGGGAGGTAGAACTGGAGGGCCCAGAAATTCGGAGGGATGGGACTGGGAGGAGGAAACGCAGAAGGAAACTCAGAGGAAGATGGAAGCACAGAGGACGAAAATGCGGGGACGAATTTAGGGGAAACTGAAGTGAGGGGGACAAATCTCAGTTGGGGAAGAGAACTCAGGAGGAGAGAAAATCTAGGATAGAAGGCGCTGGACGGGTGGGGAGGGGGGCGTGGCACAGGGGCGAGTAACTCCCGCAAGACTTCAGTTCAGAAGCCAGAGGCGTGGTCTTGGGCGGGGACAGAATAGAGATAAAGGGCTGCGGGAGGGGGGCGGGACTAGAATGCGAGGGGCGGGGTCTAGCAGGGATGGGCGGGGCCTTTCCCCGCCCCGCCCCAGACGCCGAGTGCAGTGGCAGCCCCCCTGCAGCCAGCACTCGCAGGCTCCTTCCCCCCGAGCGGAGCTGCGGGGCCGGCCGGGCCGGGGCAGACCCCGGGGACCCGGACGCGGCCGCCCGGGCCCGCGGGCGGGGGGATCAGCGGGGGGTACCGGCAGCAGGGGCAGCCACCATGGAGTTCCGCCAGGAGGAGTTTCGGAAGCTAGCGGGTCGCGCCCTCGGGAGGCTGCACCGGTGAGCGTGGTGGGGGTCCTGGGCGGGGAAGAGAGCGAGGGTCTGAGGAAGATGCTCATTCCCACTTGGGTGCAGACGGACAGCTGGACGGGTGATACCCTTGGATGGGGGGGGGTCCACCCATCTTTCCCGTTTTCTCCCTCTGTCGCCGACGGCGCCCCTCTCTCTGGTCCTGTGGTCTTGTCTCATGCATCTTCTCCTTCATTTTTCTGCGCCCCACCCCACCCCAGGCGCTGCCCTTTTCTCTGGGACTGTATATCCCCCACCTTTTGGGTCTCTGACGCTTCCCCCACTTCTGGGTCTCTGTTTACCTATCTTCTCTCTGTCTCTGCATCTCTGTCCCCCTCTCTCTGGGTCTCTATTCTCTTTATCTCTGAGTCTCTGTCCCCCTCTCTCGGAGTCTCTGGCCATTGCTCACTCTAGATCTCTATCAATCCCTCTTTCTGGGTCTGTGTCCTTCCCCCCCGCCCCTCCAGCTTGCGTCCCCCCGCCGGGTGTCTGTCTCCCCTCTCTGGGTCTCTGACCCTCTTCTTTTGGGTCTCTGTCCCTCTATCTCTAGGCTTTTATCCCCCCAGCCCGGGTCTCTCCATCTCTGCGCCTTTCTCAGTTTCCGTCTCTCAGAGAGTTTAATCTGAAGCTAAAGCGGATTGGGGCCCATTGGTCCTTGTCCTTGAGGAGAGTTAAGCTGGGAGGAAGAAGCCAGGGGACCTGGATCTCTGGGGGAGAAAGGAGGTGCAGGCTTCTGGGGTAGGGCCGACTACCCAAAGGATGTAGGCTAGAGCTAAGAGGGACTTCCTCCCAGCCAGAGAGATGACCCCAGTGACCTGCGTGTCCCCGGGGCAATCTGGACACCTTCCCCCAGTCTCTCACCCCCAACCCCAGCCCTGGCTCCAAGTCAGAGAAATTACTCAGCTGCAGAGAAGCCTAAAAATATCTGGCCACAGCGCGGGAGGCAATGGCCTCATCAGTACCGTGCCCCCGCCGCCATTCCCTCAGACCCTGTCCGCTTGGCCCGCAATCCTGACCCCATCTTTAGTTGACCCTCAGCCCATCTCACTAGGCCATGAGAGTCCTTCTCTAAGTCTAACACTAGTCCTGCTTGCTGCAGACCCCCTCTTAGCTCCGAAGTTACCCCACCTTCTAGTAACATGAGAGATGGGAATAAAGCTGGACAGAAGGGAGGGGGCAGGAGGATGGCGCAGCGATGGAGATGGGGTAGGGGAGCTGAGATAACCTCACCCCTTCTTCTCCGATTCTTCCAGCCCCTCCCCACCCTTTTTCTCGCCTCCTTTCACGAGTTTCTCAAAATACATCAGTGCGAAGTCAGGAGAGCCAGAGAGATGTGCTGAGGGAGGGGGCTGGGAGGGGGGATGGTGGCGGGAGGGTTGTGTTTCTCAGGCCCCCTCCCTCAGTCTCTGCTTCCCAGCTTCTCATCTGTGTCTGGGTTTCTCTCAGTCTGTCTCCGCCTTACTGTCACCTCTCTGAGCTGCCACCTGGGCCCCACAGACCCAGAGCTCGGAGCTCCCCCAGGACAGTCATCAGGGAGTTTGAGCCGAGAAGGGCATTTGCATCTGAATGCTGGGGTTCAACTGGATGGTTAGAGAGAGAGAGGAATGCCCTGTATTAGACACAACACCCTGATTCCTTTGAATCCTCTAGTCCAAGCTGGGGAAACTGAGGCTCAGTTCGAGAAGGGGGAGAAATCACTGGAGGAGGACAAGTGTCATCATTCGAACTCAGGCCACTCCCTCTCAAGCCTGGAAGGGAGGCTGCAGAGTTCCCTCAAGATGAATGATGCTGGAGTGGGTGGAGAACACCCAGACCAGGAAACAGATGGTAGCCCAGGGCGACTTGGGAAAGGGAATGCGGGAGAGACAGGAGCCCACGGGCATCCTTTCTGAGAGCCCAGCCTTGGATGGGGCGATGCTGGGGGCCAGGAAATGATCAGGCCCCCTCACTACTCCTGTGTGTGACCTTGGACGTGCTACTTCCGCTTTCTGAGCCTCAGTTTCCTTAGCTGTACAATGGGAAGATAAGAGAGAACCAAAAGGACGTAAGGGGACGGAGAACCTGAGAGAAGCAGAGACAGAGACCCAGAGAGAGGGAGATTGAGACGACGTCTTCATTTCGGTTAACTGGCTCATCACCAAGTCCTCAGATCTGAGTCGCGGGCACCCAGGAAGGGGAGACAAGGGTATGTGGGGGGGAATCTGCATCCAGGCTCCCCCTCTCTGTTCTTGTTCTCTGCAAAGCATTGAGGCCACCTTCACCTCTGCCTCCCTCGATCTCTTGTCCTGAAATAACTGGCGTTCCCTTGAAGCGCCCCCCTCCTAACCTTCCATTCTACACTTGCGCCCATTTGATAGATGTGGAAGACTGAGATCCGTGTCCCCCCCCCCCCCCCCCCCCAGTTTAGAAAGCCTTGGCCAGAGATCTGACATCTCTTGATATTAACAATGAATATCAAATTTCAGGGGCTGCAATCACATCTTGAGTTTCAGTGTCAAATAGCATCTGATATCAACCTGGGTCAAGGTCTAATCTCATTGGCTGTCACATTCTGATGGGAAGAAGCCATCCCACCACCCCGGGCTTCATTCTGGGGGCTTCCATTTCCCCTCTCTGGCTCTCTGGCTCCCCTCTCTCAGGGTCTCTTTCCTTGTCCCCCTCAGTTCTGTTCATTGCCCCCGTTTCCTCCTCCCCCCACCCAGTTCTTAATCACCGCCCCCCCAACCTCCTTAAGTTCTAGGATGGGGAGGGGTGACTGTGCTCTCTCTTCTCTTCCACCCGCCTCCCCCTAGACCGTCTGGCTGTTCTTCCCTCCCCCGTCCCAGTCTCCCTCGCCTCCATCTGTTCTAGCCCCTTCCTGGGATCCAGCCCGATCCCCTGGCTGAGTCCCCGCCGCAGAGAGGGGCTGCACCTCACGAGTCACGTCCCCAGCCTGTCTCCCCTCAGTCTCCTTGTCTCCCCATCTTTCTCTTAAGGCTCTGGGTCTCTGCATCTGTGTCTTCTCTTCTGGGTTTCTGTTCCCACCTGTCTCTGGATCTCTGTCCCCCTCCCTCTCTGTCTCTGTTCTTTCCTTCCCTGCCCCTCCTTCTCAGGGTCTCTGTCCTGTTTCCCCCTTCTCTCCGTGTCTCTGCCTCTGTCTAATTCTCTCCCCCTCTCTGGGTCTCTGTCCCCTTCTATCTGGATCTCTCTCCCTCCTTCTGTGTCTCTGACCCTCTTTCTCAGCCTGCCCACTCCCCATCTCTGTCCTCCTCCTTTGGGGTCTTTCCACACTGTCTCAGGGCACCTCCCTCTCTCTCCCTGCAGCCTCTCTCTGGGTTTGAGGTGGCTCTCCATGTACCCTCTCTGTCATCACAGACTCAATCCTGGATCCAGAACAGGCGGGGGCGAGAGCCACACTGGGGACTGAGCCAATCCCCCACCAGGGCCATCTGTCCCTTGCCAGGACACCACCCGCCACTCCCCCTCCCTACCCCCTAGGCTGACAGCCTGAACTCAAGGTTCCCCAGGGATGTCCGGCTGGGCTGCTGGATTCCAGGGCCCAGGACGTCTCCGCACACCCAAGTCACTGGGAATGGGCTTTGGGTGGCTGAACGGAGTCAGCTGTATGTTAGCCCCACACCTGGGGCCTGGAAGCAGGAAAGGGCATGCCACAGGGCGCAGGGGAGGAGGGGGCCGGTATATATAGCAGACATGGCTGAGAAGCATCTGTTCTTTTGACACCTTCGCTGAAGCATCTCCTTAGCGCCTTTTGCTTCCTCAAATAGACTCAGATCTAGGAGAGGGGGCTGGAGAGAGTCTCTGGGCTTTGGGCTGGGGGCTGGGGATGTAGGCTCAAGGATGGCAAAGGGTAGTCTGGGGTCTAAAACTCCTGAGTCAAGAGATGAGAAGGCTGGGGGAGAAGGGAGCTGAGGACCTCCCCACCTGAGTCTGAGGGAGGAAGGGGCTGGGGCGTGGATTCTGGGTGTGAGAGAGATGGAGACCTGGGGTCCAGATTCATGGGTCCTGGGGGGACAGGCGAGTTAGGGGCTGGACTCCTGGGGAAAGAGGGAGTGCGGGCTTAGAATCTCGGGTCTTTTTCAAGCAGGAGGTTTTCCCTGGACTCCTGTGTCATGGGGAGGAGGGAGCTGGGGGTCTGGACGTCCGAGTCTTTGACTTCCCACCCCGCAGCCTTCTGGAGAAGCGGCAGGAAGGTGCGGAGACGCTGGAGCTGAGTGCTGATGGGCGCCCAGTGACCACGCAGACCCGGGATCCGCCCATCGTGGACTGCACCTGCTTCGGCCTCCCTCGCCGCTACATTATTGCCATCATGAGCGGTCTGGGCTTCTGCATCAGCTTTGGCATCCGCTGCAACCTGGGCGTGGCCATCGTCTCTATGGTCAACAACAGCACGACCCACCGCGGGGGCCACGTGGTGGTGCAGGTAGCTCCGGGCTGAAGCCCTGGCACAGCCCGCCCCTGCCAGCCCTGCCCGCGCTCCAGATGCTGTCGCACTCGACTAGGCCACGCCCCTTCCAAACAACTGCCAGAGTAGCCCCGCCCATCTGTGCCGCCCTCTCAGCTCTAAGCCCCGCCCCTGTCTACATAAGCCCCGCCCCTATTTATTTCAAGTCCCTGACTTCAAAATGCAGACTCTGGCCCAGCATTAGGTTCCCTATATGTTGCCCCTGTTCCATTTTGGGCCTCCTTAGCAACTTTGCTCCGCCTGCGCTCCGCGCCTGTCCCAATGTCACGCCTGCTTAATCCCAGTCTCATCTCAAGCTCCATCCTGAATTTCGATCGTGGCTTTCCTAAAGTTGCCGCTGCTAATTCCCGCTTCGTTTTCTCTGGCCGTTGCCCAAAGCCCCACCTCGCCTCAGACTTTCTCCCTATTTTAATTTCAGTATGGAGCCCCTGCCTCAGGAATAATTCCTGATCTGGGCTGTAGACAACCCTGTCCCTTGCTCCCTTCCAATCAGGCCTGCTCTTTTGGCTACTTCTTGTGCTTGCCTAGACACCATCGAGGTCACTCTGAAAATAGTTCGTGAGTTGGTTAGAAGTGGAGAAAGAGTCCGCACTCTCATATATGGGCCACCAGGCATTCAGAGAAGGGACACTGAGGCAGGGAAGCAGGAAGATCGAGGCTTCTAGGCAGCATCAGGCCCCGTTGCTAAGGTAGTGCTGCCCTAGCAACGTGGAGGAGCAGAGCTGGAGGGATGGCTTGAGCTCTGATTGGAGGGTGTTTGGGCGCGAGAGGGCATCCTTGTTTCTGATTGGCCGAGGGACTAAGTCTGTGGGTGCTGATTGGTGGAAGGGCCGAGCCTGGGGCACGGCGCCTGGTTCCATGTGCCTTTTGGTCCACAGAAAGCTCAGTTCAACTGGGATCCAGAGACTGTCGGCCTCATCCATGGCTCCTTTTTCTGGGGCTACATTGTCACCCAGATTCCCGGAGGATTTATCTGCCAAAAATTCGCAGCCAACAGGTACAACGATGGGGTCTCGAGATGGGGGGAACTACAGTTGTGTGAGTGGGGTTAGAAGATGTGGCCTCGCATTTGGGGCCTGACTCTGGGACAATGGGAGGAACCTGGGTTCGGGGGCGGGGTCTTAGGGAAAGGCGGGGCTTGTGATTGGGGCGGGTGGAAGTCACAGAGAAGGTGGGGCCCGGGGCTCTGGGGAGTGCAAGGCCTGGCCTGCTGTGGGCGGAAAAGCAGAATCCAAGGCATGGCGGGATAGCTGGACCCTTTCCTCCGACCACGGACTCTTCCCATTAGGGTTTTCGGCTTTGCTATTGTGGCTACATCCACTCTAAACATGCTGATCCCCTCGGCTGCCCGCGTCCACTACGGCTGTGTCATCTTCGTGAGGATCCTGCAGGGGTTGGTAGAGGTAAAGCCTCGCCCCCTTATGACCCAGTCCCGTTCTGACTCTGCCTCTCTTGTTGACCTTGGTTTTCTCCTCCCTAGGGGGTCACGTACCCCGCCTGCCACGGGATCTGGAGCAAATGGGCCCCGCCCTTAGAGCGGAGTCGCCTGGCGACAACGGCCTTTTGCGGTGAGGAAGGGGCTGGGGATCCAGACTTGAGGGTCTGAGGGAGGAGGGGCTGTGGCCTGGATTCCTGGGTCCGAGGGAGGAGGAGCTGTGGCCTGCACACGTATCCCAGAACTTGTATCTGCACTCCTGGATCTGAGGGAAGATGGACCCTTTCTCCATCCCGCATTCTCCCCCTTAGGTTCCTATGCTGGGGCGGTGGTGGCGATGCCTCTCGCCGGGGTCCTGGTGCAATACTCAGGATGGAGCTCCGTCTTCTACGTCTACGGTGAGGGACCCAGACGCCTGGGTCCGGGTGGCGCCGGGGCGGAGCGAGGCCGGTGGTCACCTCGCTTCCATCCCCCTCCTGACCCCTCCCAGGCAGCTTCGGGATCTTCTGGTACCTGTTCTGGCTGCTCGTCTCGTATGAGTCCCCGGCGCTGCACCCCAGCATTTCGGAGGAGGAGCGCAAGTACATCGAGGACGCCATCGGCGAGAGCGCCAAGCTCATGAACCCGGTCACGGTCCGGGCCCAAGGCTGCGGGGCGGGGCGCGGCGGGGCGAGGAGGGATACCCAGGCGGGGAGGCAGGAGAAAAGGGGACTTCGAACACGCACAGCGTGTAGACCGTGTTGGGTTCGGGGAGCCTGTTAGAGGGGACCTGATGGGAACGCAAAGGGGGCGGGGCCAGAACCTAGGAGGCGGAGTTAAAGCGTGCGGAGGACCAGACTTTAGGATCGGCAGGTGCTGAGGGCAGGGCCAGGTCGCGAGGTGGGCGGAACCGGAACCACTGATGGGGCGGGGTTAAACCAGCAGAGGCTGGATTAGAATGTGGCGGTTTTGCTTAGACCTTGGGGTGGGTGAGGCTAGAACTAGGGGACGTCATTGAGTGGAAAATGACTCCTGGGCCCACATTTACGGGCCTTTGAGGGTCATCGTGGGGTCCGGACACTTGCAAACCTGAGGGACCACGGTTGAGTCGGGACGCCTGCATCCCCGAGGTGTCACCGTGAGCCTGGGATGCCAGAGTCCCCACAGAGACATGGTCGAGCCGGCGCCCCTGGGTCCCTGGAGGTTTTAGTGAGGTCGGGAAACCTAGGTCTCTGCGGGACTATAGTGGGGTCTCTGAGGGGACACAGAGAGCGCCCAGCCCTGGTCTCTGTCTTAGCGGCCCCTCCTCTCGCCCCCCGCAGAAGTTTAACACACCCTGGCGGCGCTTCTTCACGTCCATGCCAGTCTATGCCATCATCGTGGCCAACTTCTGCCGCAGCTGGACGTTCTACCTGCTCCTTATCTCCCAGCCTGCCTACTTCGAAGAAGTGTTCGGCTTCGAGATCAGCAAGGTTGGGCCCAGGAGGGGAGGGCAGGGGGTGCAGTCGAGGTGAGGGGGAAGGAGCGGCGCCTGGATCCCAATGGGTTGGAACGAGGGACGGGGAGGAGCCCATGGTGCATGAATCGGGCGGAGAGTCCGGCCGGCGGCCCCTGAGCCCCTGCCCTGAACGCTCGGTGGCGCAGGTGGGCCTGGTGTCAGCGTTGCCCCACCTGGTCATGACCATCATCGTGCCCATCGGCGGCCAGATCGCGGACTTCCTGAGAAGCCGTCGCATCATGTCCACCACCAACGTGCGCAAGTTGATGAACTGTGGGGGTGAGTGGGGCGGGGCCTGGGCCGGGTCCAGGACCACCCGGGCTGGCAGCGCTCGGTGGGGCGGGGCCGTGGGAGGATGGGGGCGGAGTCAGAGGGCGTGTCCAAAAAAGGCGGGGCCAGGATGAGGCCGGACCTGGATGCAACCTAATCCCAGGCGGCCAGTCTCAGAGGCCGCGGCATGGAAGGGCAAGGGGGGTGTGACTATCCAGGTGGCGCAGAGGTGGGACCCAGTTGGATCTGGAAGGGTCGGGTCTACACTGGACGGGGCGGAGGAGGACAGGAACTAGGTGTTGAAAAGGGGCTATGAGTGGGGGGACCTGGAGACACTGGTCTGGGCGGTGTGCTGCCTAACGAGCTGGGAGAGAGAGGGAAAGAGTGAGGGTGCACAGGTGGTGCTTGGACCCTGCCTATTCAGGGCGAGGCCTAGTCAGGGAGTGGGGACATGGGGCGGTGGAGCCTGTGCGCGTGGTCAAGGGCCAGGCGTGGAGGTGGCCAGACCGGGCCGGATGGAGGCGGGCCGGGGTGGGAACCTGTCTGGAGGGAACCGCTTTGGCCAGCGCTCAGATGAGGCGGCCCTCCATAGGCTTCGGCATGGAGGCCACGCTGCTGCTGGTGGTCGGCTACTCGCACTCCAAGGGTGTGGCCATCTCCTTCCTGGTCCTCGCCGTGGGCTTCAGCGGCTTCGCCATCTCTGGTGAGAACCGCAGATCTGGAGCTTGGGGGATCCTGGTCAGCTCTGTGGGGAACTTCCTGGCTCAGGAAGGGGACCTCCCAGCCTCGAAAAAGGTGGACTAGAAAGGGCAGCGGGAAGGAGGGGGGAGGGGAATGGGAAGAGGGATGGGGGAGGGCGGCCCAGTGGGAGTCGCTTGAGTGAGACTCGGGTGTGACGCCTCCTGGCTGGCCTCGCCAGGGTTCAACGTGAACCACCTGGACATCGCCCCGCGCTATGCCAGCATCCTCATGGGCATCTCCAACGGTGTGGGCACGTTGTCGGGCATGGTGTGCCCCATCATCGTGGGCGCCATGACAAAGCACAAGGTCTGTGCACCGCTCCTGACCCGCTCGCGCTCCAAATTTTGTGTCACCCTCCGTGGGCTCCACCCCTGCCTCTCTGGGTCACCTTCAGCCTTTCTGTCTATCTCCGTCTTCCTTTCTCCGGGCCTCCCCTCCCCCTTTCAGGGTCTCTCTCCACCCCCTGTTTCTCTGTCCTCTGACCCCAATTCCCTATTGTCCCCTCACAGACTCGGGAGGAGTGGCAGTACGTGTTCCTCATTGCCTCCCTGGTGCACTATGGGGGTGTCATCTTCTACGGGGTCTTTGCTTCCGGAGAGAAGCAGCCGTGGGCGGAGCCTGAGGAGATGAGCGAAGAGAAGTGTGGCTTTGTTGGCCATGACCAGCTGGCTGGCAGTGACGAAAGCGACATGGAGGATGAGGCTGAGCCCCCCGGGGCGCCCCCTGCTCCCCCTCCCTCATACGGGGCCACACACAGCACAGTTCAGCCCCCAAGACCCCCACCCCCTGTCCGGGACTACTGACCATGTGCCTCCCACTGGATGGCAGTTTCCAGGACCTCCATTCCACACATCTCTGGCTTGAGTGACAGTGTCTAGGAACCCCAGTCCTCTCTGTCCTGCCTCAGGCCTACGAAGCACTCTCCCTGGTTCCCAGTGCTGTCACGTCCTCTTCCCTTCCCAATTGCCTCTCAGGGGTAGCAAAGCTGCAGACTGGCAGTTTCAAGAATACCCAAATTCCCCTAAAGGTTCCTTTCTTGTTCTGCCTCAGTGGTTTCAAATCTCTCCTTTCAGGGCTTTATTTGAGTGGACAGTCCAATCTCGTACTCTCTCGTGTGGTTTTGGGGCACCTCCTCCCTCTCCTTTAACCCCACGGACTCTCGGGCTAAGCCCTGAGATCAGTCAGCCCCCCTCTCCTTTCAGAAAAATTCAAGGTCTTCCTCTAGAACTTTCAAATCTCCCAACTCTATTCTGCATTTGCCAGATTGGTTTAACCAATCACCCGTCCCCGCCATTCTAAGGATTGATTCTCACCAGCGTTTCTGAGGGAAAATGGCGGTTTCAAGTCCCCCCTCCCCCTTTCGTCCCTCTCTCCACCAGCAGATTCTGCTGAAGCACCAAACTCCCCAAAACCTTCTCCCTGGCTTAGCGCAAAGTCTAGGGAAATAACCAAAACGGCGGGTTTAACGATACGCCTCTCCACCCCCATGCACTTTTTCCGACACGGTTTTCAGGTCTGAATAGTGGCTGCTCAAGTCTAGCAACTCAACGGTTTGAAGCCACCACCATCGAACTTCCCCGTGGTGGTTTCAAGATGCCCCTCTTCCCCACAATTCCTTGCACTTTATTCTCCTGGGTGGTTTCAAACTACCCTCGTTTTCTCAGTGGCCATTTGTGGTGTCCCTCAGGGGTTAAATGACTCAAAATCTGGGATCCTTCTCCTCTCAGACTCCCCTATTTCGGCTTAGAATTTGGGGAACGTATATAGGGGAAGTCACAGGAAAGGGAAGGGGCTGGGGGAGAGGGGTGTTTTTCCCCGGGCAGGGTTGTGTCTTTGTGTCTCTGTCTCTGTGACCGTAAATCCTGCCCTCCCTCACGCCCAATAAAATGCTTTGGTGTACGTAGTCGTCATTGGTCGTGGAAGTCACAGGAGTCCTGGCCCCCAGCCCCTCCTCCCTCAGTCCCAGAGTCCCAGCCCCTCCTCCCCCAGGACTCAGGCAGAGGAGGTGTCTAGGCGTGGGGACACGTGATTTATTCGGCCTCAGGCTGCGTTCTCTGGTCAGAGCGAAAGCATCTCTGTGTGCTGGACCGAGAGGACCACTATGTAGCAAAGCGTGCCGGGAGGACAGGACCTCTGGGGCCTTCCTCGGCCTGGGGATCCTGCTGGTCTGGAGGGACCGAGCGGGGCTCAGACGAAGTTGTTGGGGAGCGTGGCGGGGGAGAGCGGCTCCAGGGGCTGGGGGCGACCCCCGCGGGGCGGCGGGGGCAGCTTGGGCGGCAGCGGGGGGGTGGGCGGCGGCTGCTTGGTGGCGATGTGTGAAGGGACCCAAGCGTCCGGGGCATAAAAGTAGAGGTCATAGGCTGGGTCCTTCGGGGTGTCCAAATGCATAACTGCGGGAGCAAAGGAGCGTGGTCATCCCCAGGCTGATAGGGGGCCTGTCTCCTCTGCTGCGCCGCTGACCGATGGGGAGGCGGGGGAGAGAATTCCGACCACCCTTGGAGCTGGGTTTCCGAATTAAAGGATGAGGTCTCTTAATAGACAAGGGGGCGTGGCGTCCTGCGGCAGGGGCGGGGCCTGCAGCGTAGGGGCGGGGCCTAAAGGGCTCGGGCCGCCCTCTATTAGGGGAAGGGGCGGGGCTTGTAGAGACCGGTGGCTCGGATCCTGCCGCTAGTCTCTGCTGGGCTGGGCGCAGGGCTGGACGTGTGTGTGCGAAATTTCAGAGACTTAGGGGGCAGGACCTGCCCATGGAGGGGTCAGGGCTTCTATTGACCTTACATGGGAGACCTGTACTTTCTGGCAGGGCGCCCTCAAATGCCAGGAGAACCCAGGTTACGGAAACGTGCAGGTATTCAAGGGCCGGTCAATGTAAGGGTCGCTCACCCGGTTCATCTCCGTCGTTCGGAAGCCGGTGGTGTGCGAAGGGCCTGTGTCGAGCCGCCCGGCGGTAGAGACACCACAGCAGCAGGAAAATGCCGATCAGCAGCCCGGTTCCAGCGAGGAAGAGACACAGGGCCCCGCCCGCCACACCCCGGGGACGTCCCACCAGGGTCACGCCTTAAGGAAGGAGCCAGGGAATGAGCAATCGAACTCCCGGCCCCTCCTCCCTCAGACCCAGGAGTTCAGGCCCCCAGACCCTCCTCCTTCAGACCCAGGTATCCGGCCCCCAGCCCCTCCTCCCTCAGACCCGGGAGTCCAGCCCCCAGCCCCTCCTCCCTCAGACCCAACAGCATCAGCCATCAGACTTGGGAGTCTGAGCCCTTAGCCTCTTCCTCCCCTCTCAGACTCTGGATCCCGGCCCACAGCTCCCTCCTCCTTCCGACCCCGGGAGTCCAGACTCCCAGGCCCCTCCTCCCTCAGACCCAGGAGTCCCGTCCTAGCCCCTCACCGGTCTCCTGCACTCGTTCCACCACGATGATAGTGTTGACTCTCTCACCTCGGCTGCGCCGCTGGGGGGCCCGCGGAGTGGCCGGGGCCGACTGACTGGGGGGCCCTGGAGGAGCAGGGGGGCCCGCAATCCGGGCTGAGGGAGGAGGGACATTGGGCCCTTTAGAGCTAAAATTCTGGGGGGCCTTCAGCTCAACGGTCCCAGGAGAATCTGAGGTGGGCGATTTAAGGGAGCCCGGCTGGGTGGCTGCAAGGGTTTCCGGCTTGGGATTCAGGGGCAGCTCATTTAGGGCCGTAGCTTCCTCCTTGAAGGGTGCAGGTGTTTCTGGGTGAAGACTAAGGGAGAGCTCAGGGTCAGAGGTCGTAGGGATCTCTGTGGCACCTTGGTAGGGAGTTGTGGGGGATTCTGTTTGGGGAATCTCAGTAGGGCTGGGGTTATGGGTTACAGGGGATTCTGGGCGAGGGGCTTCGGTAGGGTCAGGATGGAGGGTCTGGAGGAATTCAGAGTTCGGGGTCTCAGTGGTGTCAGGGTCATGAGTTTCTGGAAATTTGGGGTCAAGGGTCTTGCTGGGGTGAGGATCCGGGGTCTCAGGGGCTTCTGCACGTGACATTTCAGTGGAGTTAAGTTTTGGACTCTCTGGGGATTCTTGGGGTGCAGTTTGGGTGGGCTCAGTGTCTGGGGTCTCAGGAGATGCTGGGTGTGAAGTTCTGGAGGGGTTAGGTTCGGGGGTCTCAGGGGATTCTGCGTGTGGAACTTCAGTCGAGTCAGGTTTGGGGGTCTCAGAAGGTTCTAGATGTGTCGTATTGGAGGAGTTCATGTTGGGGGTCTCCAGGGATTCTGATATTGAGGTGTTGAGTGAGTTGGGTTTGGGGGTCTCAGGAGACTCTGGATCTGGGGTTTCCTGGAGGTCAGGGTTGGGGGTCTCAGTGAAGTTAAGGGGGGAAGGTTCTGGGGAAACTGCATGAGGCATCTTGGAGGGCTCAGGATAAGCACTCTCAGGGGACTCTGGGTTAGGCCAGTCGCGGGTGGAATTTTCAGAAGCGTGAGGGGAAATCTCAGAGGGGTGGCCCATCCCCGGGAAGTTGGAGCCCGCAGGCGGTGAGGCCGAAGGGGCGGCCTGGGAACCCAGCCAGGCGAGGAGGAAGACGAGGAGGAAGAGGATCGGGCTGAAGGATTTCATAGCTCTGGGAGACGCCTATAGCTGCGGGCGAGCGGGAAGGAAGGGGTTAACCCGGAAGCCGCCCGGGAGCCCTCATCCCCTCGCGAGGCCACGCCCACTCCCAGGGCCACCCCCGCTCGCGGAGGCCACGCCCACCCACAGAGGCCTCGCCCACTGGTCCCCAGGTGGACTTCTTCCCCGCCCAGCTGGGCGCCTAGGAAAGGAAGAGAACCGAATGGCAACTCCCTGAAGGCTGTGGGGCGGTAGCCGCCGTAGCTAAGCGAGACTGAAGCGCGGGGTTTCTCGGGAGTCGTAGTTAATTTCCTTATCTGTTTCCCCGAGAGGGTAGCAGAAAAATTGGGAGAATGACACCTCTCCAAGCCCCCAGACCTCCTCGACTTGGATTTCGGAGGGTATAGACCTCCGAGGGGACACGGGATCCCTTCCTTTCCGAGGGCCCAGGGTACACCTTGACTCAACAGTTGTTTACACTAGAGGAGGCTCAGAAGGAACAGTTTGGGGCTGATGCCCAAGACTCCTGAGTCCCAGAGGGTGGAGGGCACTGGCGGTCTAAATTCCTGGTCCTTTAGACAGGAGAGGCCTGGGGGTTCAGATGCCTAGAATTTGGAGGGAGCAAAGCTTGGGGAGGGGGGCTGCATTACAGGGGAGAGAGGAGATGAGAGTCTTGATCTGTTAGGTCCTGAGTTAGAAGGGGGTTGGGGACTCTGAGTCTTAGGTCCTCCAGAGACAGGGCTGGGGGGTCTGGATTCCTCAGAGGAGAGAGCTGCGGGGCGGGACTCAGGTCTCTCTGTTTATTGAGGATGGAGCTGGGATCCCAGGGTCTCAGGGGCTGGTCTGGGGCAGAGATGCCTAGGTCTGTGGTCTGGTGAAGGTGGGGGTCGCAGACACCTGGATGGGACAGGGTCACTTGGGTTCCTGGGGTCTCTTACCTGCTCGGTGGGATCCAAGATAACAGCAGGTGAGCGGAGCTGGATGCGGAGATTGGTGAATGCTGCAGAATGGCTCTGGGTGGGGTGGCAGGAGGTTGGGTCCCAAGGGTGCAGGTGACGCACCTGACCCCCTCCCTGGGGATCCTGGAAGCCTAGCGACAGACTTGGGCTCTTAAAGGGACAGAGGTAAAGGACATTGTCCCTGGAGTGGGGAATGGAGTCAGGGACTGGATCGCCTGGTGGAGGGATGTGGCCCAGCCAAGCTATCTTCCTTTTGAAACCACGGCTCTGGGCCCTCCGCCCTCTCCTATCCCCAAACCCAAGAGTCCAGGTCCCTCGTACCCTCCTACTTCAAGATCCAGGAGTCAGAGCCCCTAGCTCCTTCCTCTCAGATCCAGAAGTCCAGATCCTCAGACTGTTCCTACCCCAGAACCCAGGAGTCTGGTCCCTGTCCCTTCCACTCCAAGACCCAGGAGCCCAGAGCCTGTTCCCCTCCTCTCTGGTGAACTAGGAAGTCTAGGTTCCCATATCTTGCCAATCCGACACCCAGACTACCCCTTGGGACTTCCCAACCCTTGCCTACCTCCCCGCTGTGTGTGGGGTTGGGCTTTATCTTCACAACTCCCCCAATTTCACCCCCCACCCAGGAAGGCTTAGACACACCCACAGGGCAGCTGGGGGGGTCTTCACAGTCAAAGACTTTTCGATTTTGCCTTTTGCTTTACCTGCCTTCACATCCCCCACTGCTGTATCCCGTTGCCTTCTCTTCTTTTCCCCCTCCCATCTCTCACTCTCTCTTTCTGGATTTGTCTCTGGGCATCTCTGTCCAGGTTGGCTGTCTCTGTCTCCTTCTGTCTTTCTCAGAGCCTTTCCTCTCATCCCTCCATCTCTAGCTGGCTCTCTTTGTCAGTTTCCTTCTTCCTTCCTTTTCCCTTCTTTCTTCCTCTCTTTCCTTTTCTATGTTACTCTCTTTGTCCTTCCCTCTCGAGGTCACTTTATCTCCTTGTGTCTCTGGTTCTCCTCATCAGTTCCCCCTCTGTTGCTTTCCCTGTCTCTCTTTCTCTTTGTCTCTGGCTTCTGCACTGATGGTCCCTCCGCTGGTCTCTATTTTTATCCTTCTGACACACCCCCCGTGTCCACTTCTCTGTCTGTCTGTCTCTCGGCCTCCCCCTTCTCCTCAGGTCCCAGCTCCTGGTTCCAATTAGTTGGTGGCCGCCAAAGCAGCGGCGGGGCCCCCGCCCCCGGCTCCTCATTACCGCTGGCGGCTCCTAATGAGCCTGGGGGGAGCTGACCCCGCGCTCTGGGCCCCCTGGTCTGCGTCACTGCCCGCTGCGGGGGCCGTGGAGGCGATATAAGGGGGCTGCCAGGCTCGCTGCCCGAGCCCACTGCGCGGTAGGGGGCTCTGCCAGCGGGCTGCCGGGGGTGGGTGGATGGTGGGGTCGGGGTTCTGGGCCAGGACGCAGGCCTTACTGAGCTCTTCCCTGTCTCCCCACAGGTGATGGAGACCCGCCAGGTGCCCAGGAGCTTCCGGGTGCGGCTGCTGCTGCTCCTCCTGCTGCTCGTGCCCTGGGGCATCCGCACTGCCTCAGGAGTCGCCCTGCCCCCCGCGGGGGTCTTCAGGTTCGTGCGACGCCCAGGACTCCCAGGGAGGGGTGGGAACTTAGAGAGGTGGGAAGAGACCCAAGGAGAAAGGGGGACAGAGACTCAGAAAGAGGGACAGAGACCCAGAGAGAGGAGGACAGAGACTAGAGGGGAAGAGAGACAGGGAATGGGCAGGAAATCAGCAGGAGAAAGAGATTCAAAAAGATTCCGAGAAAAGCGTTCAGAGACTTGAAAGGAGTCGAAGCAGAAACGGATTCGCTCCTTGAGCAACGTTTATTGACTTCTTGGCGTGCGCCAGGCCGTGCGCTGAGCGCTGGGGGCGGACAGGTGCACCAAACTCGGTCTCCGTACTCAGGGAGCTCCGAACCTGGTGAACCGAGAGACAGAGACCCCCGCGGAGAAAGAGAGAGACGGGGGACAGAGACCGAGCCGCTCCACAGACGGTGCAGTAACAGGGCTTCGAGTTAGACGGCGGGGAGGACAGGCGGCGGCGGGCGGGGGGCCTGGACGCGCGGTAACCGCGTCTCTGGGTCTCCCGCAGCCTCCGCACCCCGGGCCGGGCCTGGGTGGGTCCGGCCACCCCGCTGGAGCTGCGGTCGATGCGGCGGAGCCTCGCGCTGGCGGACGACGCGGCGTTCCGGGAGCGCGCGCGGCTGCTGGCCGCCCTCGAGCGCCGCCACTGGCTGAACTGGTACATGCACAAGCTGCTGGTGCTGGACGCGCCCTGAGGCCCCGCCTGGCCGCCTTAATAAAGACCCCGTGTGCGCTGCGGCTGCGCCTCCTTCCTGCGCCGCCTGTGTGTGTGTGTCGGGTGTGGGGGGTTAACAGAGGGGGGCTGCATCTGCTCTGTCTCTTCCTCTCACTCTGTGCCTCTGTCCTTCTCTCTGGTTCTCCGTAACGTCCCAAGTCTCTGTCCTTCTCTGGATGTCTGTCCCCCTTCTGAGTCTCTGTACTCTCTTTTCTCACCCTCCTTGCTTCCCGGCCCTCAGGGAATCTCCGTTTCCTCTCTCTATTCTTTCTGCCTCTGAAACTCTTCCTCTCATTCTTTACCACTTTCTTTTTTTCTCTGATTCCTCCGTGTCTTCCTTTTCTTTCTTCCTTTGGGCCTCCGTCTCTTACTTTCTTCCAGCTCTCATTTTTCACTCTCTGGTCACTTCCCGACTTCTCTCGGGGCGCAGTGGAAAGATCGGGGGTTCTGGTGTGAGATGCACCTGCCGCTCGAGACCAGGTTCCCCCAAACCCAGCTGTATGATATTGGGAAGGGCTTCTTAACCTCTGAGCCTCCTTTTCCTCATGTCTAAGGAGGATTAAACCAGATACACCAGAAGACTTCAGCACAGAGCCCCGCTTCGTTAAGCACAGTGCTTAATGAAAGCAAAACGCTTTCATTAGAAAAGGGTTTCCGCTCTCTCGCAGCACCCTCCAGCAGTTTCTTCAGGGTTTTCTCACCGAAGCCTTCCTGGGAGACCACTGGGGCTCCAGATTAGGGTGGGGGAATAGGAGAGAGGGGACCAGGCGTTGGGCTCCGGGAGGGCGGGGACGGAGGAGGGGAGACACCTGGGCCGCCGGGGGAGCTAGGAAGTAGCCAATCAGAAGCTGCCTCTCTCCCCGGAGGTCGCCAGCTGTTCAGCGCGGCCCCTCAGTGGTGACCATGGCAACCCCTCCCAGCAGCGGCGGGCGTCTGAACTGCGCACCCGGGCACAGGTCGCGCGGACCTCGCTCTGATTGGCCTAGAGGTGAGGGTGGAGCTGGGCGCCTCCGCGCGCGGGCAGGGGGCGGGGCTGGCGCTTGGTGACTGGCAAGCTCCCCTCTCATTTGCAGTTCCTGGAGGCGCACCGCGCCCTCATTGGCCCTTAGGCTGTGGAGGTGGGCCTGTTTCGCTCCTTCCGGATCCTGAATACTGAAGGGACAGTTGTCTTCCTCAAACCCATCCAGAGTTGGCCAAATTTTACAAATAAAGAAACGACTCAGTCAAGAGTAATTTCCCCAAGTTGTCAGCGCTAGTGAAGGACAGAGGATAACTGGAACCAAATCTGTGCGACTTCCAAACTCTAGACCTTTCCACCGCCGTCCTGGAGAAGTGGGATTCAAATGTCAGGAGCAGTTAGTTCCTAGACGCCGGCACTCTTCTAGACACTTGCACCGGCTCTTGCAATCCCCCAGCAGCCCGCCAGGAGCCTCGACCTGTCTGCTGGAGGGCCTGGTAGCTGGGTCTCGGCCTGGCCTCTTCCCATACTCTCCTTCCTCCCTGGATCTCTTCCCTCGCGTTTGAGGCTTTTCACAAAGTGGTGCCCGGAACCCCTTCCCTCCCCACTCTCCTCCCCTCTCCCCAGAAAACCTCCACAGCTTTGCTCACCACTCACAGCTACTAACCCCCACACCCCAGCCAGCCTGAGAGCTCAAGGCTCAGGGCTCCAGACACCTCTTGGAACCCGGACACTCATCTATCCCACAGGAGCTCAGTGTTCCCACAAACCCACGCCTTCTCATGGGTTCCCCATCTTGGGAAATGCTCTGCTGTCTACCAGTCACTGGGTCAGACGCAAGTCCTTGTCCTTCCCTCTTCATCGTCTGTCACAGCCTGTCAGCACCCCCACTCTGTCCTTCCTGCTCTGCCTCTCTCCGCCCTTCCCTTCTTTCCATGCACATACCTGGCCCACCTGGCCCACGGCCCCAGCCTTCTCCCCACCGCCTGCCTCCAGCCGCACTCCGATATCCATCCCCGAAACAGGTCAGGTCTCTCTCCCACCCAGAGTGGATTCTGCCCCTTCCCTGCTCACAGCCCTTTCTTAGGCACTTGGGAGTAAAGTTGAAGCTGCTGTTCAAAACCCTTCACGGGCTCCCGCCACCTGTCTATCTGATTTCTCACCACTCTGCAGCCTCAAATCCTTGCCTGGCTTCTAGTCTTTTTAAAATCCCAGCAACAGGGTGCTGCCCTTGGCTCTCCACACTCGGAAGCTCTTTCCCATCACCTGGTCTTCATACACCCTGTTTCCTCTGGCCCTGACACCCTCCTGGGGCCACGGCCTACTGGAACCAAGCTTGCCCATCTTTCAAGACTAAATGCAGAGGCTACTTGTCTGGGAAAAAACCTCTAACCTCCCGGGCTGCATTAGGTGCCTTTTCTGGGCTCCCAGAGAGCCAGCAGCCACCCCTGTCACTATGTCTTTAAAGAGGTGTGACTCTGCTCCTCTCTTGCTCAGCACTCTCCTGGGAAGCCTCTGAGGTGCTGACACCGTTCTCTATCTTGACCTAGGTTTTGGTTTCATAGCTGTTTACATATTTAAAAATTCATCCAGCTGATACATAAGACTTGTCCAGTTATCTGTGTGTAAGTTACACCTCAGTTAAAGCTTAACCAAAACCAAGCAATAAAACCTCCCAAAGCTCCCCTCATCCTCGGGAGAAAAGCAACACTCCTCAGCCCGGCATTGGAGGGCCTGCTTCTCTACAGCTCCGTCTTCTAAGGTCTAGCTGTGGCAAAGAGATGACCAGTCAGTGTTTGTTGAGTGAATAAATGAAACACTGGTCCCTCCCCTGTGGGCCGTTTGCACTGGAGCGGACATCGTGCTGTGTGCCTGGCCCCTATCGCTCCCTCCCTCTTTCTGCCAGGAGAGGCACTCGGTCTCCCAGCCTCCCTTGCAGCTGGCGGTGGTTACGCCAAACAGTTCTGGCCAACGAAACATAAACACAGGTCTGCTGCTGCCTCTGGGGAGGCTATGGCTTTTCTTTATAAAAAGGAAGGGGAGGTCCCCTTCCCCCTGCAGAGGTGACATATGAGACTACAATGCCTGCTATCTCCTGAACACGAGGGAAGGGCCAAGAGTCACAGAGGATCACAGCACCCTGGCCCTGAGGCTGTGGCGACTCTGAGCTGTGGCCCACGGCTGTCCTCCTGGACTTGTTTTGTGAGAAAACTAAACCCCTAGTGCTTAATCCATTACTGGACGTGTTTTACTCTTGTTAAGAAATGCAGTTGCCAACATTAAAACACCAAGAGACTTCACATAAAAACCCAAACCAGGGCTGTGGATCCTGGAGTACTGTATCTGGGTCCCCCTCCTGGGGTAGTCCCCAATGACAGCGGCACAACAACGGGAATAACAGTAAAAAGAGCCCTGGGGAATTCACTGAACTAGACATTGCTCTGAGGGTACCAGGAGCAGGCCTCACATGGGGGGCGGCTGGAGGTAGTAGAGCTGGAGGTGGGGCCAGGTGGGGGGCGAGGACTGGCCGAGCAGCAGGACGGAGAGCAGCAGCAGCAGCAGCAGGCCCAGCACGGGCGCCGGGACCAGCGGATGCCGAGCGACCCTGGTGGAGGTGGGACAGTGCTTATGGCGGGGGCCCAGGGGAGCCCGTGGTGTCCCAGCAGTGGGCAATGCCCAGATGTCTGACCACCACCCTCCTTTTGGAGACACCCTGGGGCGCACCTGAGCTGCTGGGGGTGCAGGGGGGCCAGGCAGAGCTGGCCACAGACCGGCCTCGAGACTGGGACCAGCTCTGTGACCACAGGCACCAGCGCCCGCTGCAGCTCTGGCTCGGCGGGGCTGCTGGAGAGAGAGGAGGGAAAGGCAATTGGACTGGACTTTTTCTCTGTCCCCAGGTCCCCTCCCAGTCCCTGTGGGTCCCGTTACCTCTCAGGAGGGCTTCCTGGGATGTCTCCAGGGTGACGGTCTCCCAGAGGGATGGGGAGGAGATCAGCCTGGAAGGACAAAGGAGACGAAGTTGAGTCGCTGGGTCCTGGGTCCGGAGAGGCCCTCAGCTCAGCCCACTGGAGAGAAGCAATCACGTGGAAGGGGGTGGAACACAGGGGTTCAGGGCGTGAGCTTCCCTGAGACACATGCCTGCTTGGGTTCCCAGCTCTGGCAGCTTCCGGCTGGGTGTCCCTTGGCGTGTCACCCCACCTCTCCATGCCCCTTTCCCCATCTGCTGGACACAGATGATGACAGTACCCATCTCACACGGCTGAAGTGGAGACTGACCGAGTGAATGCAGGTAGAAAACACAAAAGCAGGAGGGGCCTCGCAACAGGGCAGAGCATACAGTGAGCTCTCAGTCACTGCGTGAGCTATTCAACACTATTATTTCCATTGTCATTTGATTCCGAAAGTGTCTGAGCTCCCTGAGGGCAGAGACCCTGTCTTCTCCCGGCACCCAGCCCTGGGCTGGCCTAGCCCAGCGTGAGCACTCCTGGGGCCCGTCTTCCTGCCTGCGCCAGCCCCAAAGAGTCAAGCCCCAAATACTCCTCCAGGGCCACCTCACGTGCCACCTCTCTCTGACAGTGCGCCTCGTCTGTTGGTCTCTGGCTTTCCCACCCACATCTTTGCTCCACGGATGACGATGGTGATAATAAGACAACAATAAAGAAAGATTCCAGGACACCAGTCCCCTCACTACCTTCGCCAGCACCACCTACTGCGCGCCTGCTCTGTGCCAGGCCCTTAACCGTTGTCCCCACCCAGAGAGCTGGATAAAGACCATCGCCAAGCCAGAGGTGAGGAAACTGAGGCGGAGCCCCAGTCTCCGTGGAAGGGAGCACGGTGTGGTGGGAAGGAGGTGGGCTCCGGAGTCAGGCTGCTCAGAGAGACCATCCTGGACAGCTGGATCCTCACGGGTCCCAGGTGCCTGGAGCACAGCCTGCCACATGTTTCGTTCTCACAGTCCTCAGCTGAGCACCACAGGCTCTTCAGCTCACCAAATTTCCTTCCCTTCCTTTCTTTGTCTAAGAATTGGGATTGTCAGGCGCCACTTTGAGGAGCAAAGGAGCCAGTGTGCGTGGTCCAGGCCGGGGAGCTGTGACAGGCCCTGAGGGAGCTCTGAGGCTGGCTGGGGAGGGCCCAGCCCCTTCCCCTGTGTGGGCGCATGTGCGTGTGCATTTTCGCAATCCGGGGGTGTAGCCACGTCTGTGAGGACCGTGGCAAGGCGGCTGCAGCCCTGTGTGTGCGCGCGCGCGTGCGTGGGAGGGTCCCCCGGGAACATTCTGACCGCCCACTGGCCTGCAGGCCTCCCCAGCGCAGCACCGTCCGCTCTCATTAGCTACAGCGAGGGCCTTGTTATCTCTTGGCCAAATGATTTTTCTGTCCACTTGGGAGAAGTGGGGGTGTGGGTGGGAGCCAGGGAGGGGCTGGGACTGCATCAGCCTCCTCTGGGGGCCTGAAGTGGATGGGGACCGGGGACAGGAGGGCTGCTGGGGACCGCCTACCGTGACCTGGGTCTCCACTTCCTCCTCTTCTTCTCTTCTGGGTAACCTGGGGCGACAACAAAGTCACTGCCAGCATCCCTCTCCTCTGCCTGGCTCCCTTTCACTTGCTGCAGGTGGAAGCTTCAAAGCAGGGGTCTTAACGCGGCCGGTACCACAGGTGGACCCATGGGGGTCCTGGGACCCCTGGAGCAAACTTCTGTGTGCACGTCAGCGGCTATATTTTTCAGGGGAATTTTTACCAAATTCTCAAAGGACTCTGTGCCCCCTAAAAGGGTCTGGGGGCCTGCTCCCCTCATTGGCTTTCTCAGCTGCTCATCCCCCAGCTGAGAGCTGAGGCTTCTGGCTCTCCCACACCCCAAAACACCAGATTCAGACCTCTCTGAGACCCCAGGGCATGAACAGATCCGCCCTCTTCTGCCCGGTGGGTTGTGCCATTTTCAGCGAGTCTCAGTCTTCCTGGGTCTTCTCGGAGACCGGGGCTCCGGCTCAGAGTTCTCGGCCTCCAGAATCCAACTGTTTGAGCCCCAACCCTGTTCCAAATCCCTCCTCTGAGATGTGCAAGCCCCAGCCTCCGCCCCTCCTAAAGTCACGGCTCCCTGAGCCCCAGGCCTCAAGCTTCTCAGCCTCAACATCCCTTGGAGACCCAGATGTCCACACCACTGGATACCACCTTCACTGGGAATCAGGGATCCAGCCCTCCAGCCGCCACTGCCAGCTTCAGACCCAACACCTTCAAGCTATAGCTGTTTCCTCAACTGCCACCCCCCAAGGCCTCTGCCCAGTCAGACACACAGCTGTCTGCCCCTCTCAAGGTCTGACCCCTCACTCCTAGCCACATCCAGGGGCCACAGGACTCACTACCTCCCTCCCTGCTAGCCTCCCAATCTGTGGATCATACTGCCCCTGCTCCCCGACACTCAGATGTCCAGCTCCCAGCACCAGCCCCCGCTCCTGCTGCTGCTCAGCCCTTTCTCTGGTGACGCAGGGGGAGGTCACAGCTCCAGAGCCCTGTCCTGCCCAATCTCAGCTTTCCCAGACAAGGCAAATTAGAGGCCGTGGCAGCAGCCTCATTAGTGGCTGCAGCAGGGAGCCTGAAAGAGTGGAGCTGGGAAAGGGAGCCACCGCAGGAAACAGAGGCCTCAAGGCCAGAGCCCTGGAGGAGCGTGGGCCCAGACATCCAGCACCTTCTCTCTCCTCAGTGGCCGCACAGGAGCCTCAGAACAGTCCCATAACAATCAAGGGCTGGGCTCCAGGGTATTACTGCCAAATGCTCCCACCAAGCCCACCAGAAGGTGCCCAAGCTGGGATTTGAACCCAGGCTGTGGGATTCCAGAGCCCCTGATGGTCTTCCAACTGCCTGGGTGCTCTCCAGGGGCTTAGTCAGGGTCTCCTTGATGCCAGGGTTTCCTGGAAGCCTTGGGAGACGTGTTCAGTGAGAGTGACCAAGTGACTGAGCTGTCCCATCTGCCTGACAACTGTCTTCTTGTATAAGGGTCTCCTATACGAATACTCCTCCTACAGGACCCCATTCAGGAATTCCCGGGAAGCCCTCTCCCCAAGGAGGGGTCAGGTGCCTGTTCTCCCAGAACCATATGGGTCGGGGCTGGGTCTGACTCCTCCCGGTCCACAGGCCCAGGGTCACCTCAGCATGAGTGAATCAGTGAATGAAAGAACAAATGATGTGTGACTCCCTCAGGGCCCTTCCACTCCTTCCAGTCTGTCTGAGCATCAGGCGTCAGCCCGAGGCAGAGGAATGGCTCGAGGAGGAGCATGCTTCTTACCACATCGATCGCTCCTTCCTTCTTTGAGGGTGCGCTGGCTCCTCCTGGAAGCTTCTCTATGGGAAAGAAAAAGTGGGGTCTCTCAGGCTGCAACAGGAGGAATTCGCCACCTGCTTCTAAAACCTGCCTTCCTCTTGGGCCCCCTCCTCAGGATGCTCATTCATGCCCCTGGATCAGAAGCCAGAAACCAACCGGACAGCTGTTCTGCATCCACCAAGCCCTTTTCTCCGTTGGGACCCAGGAGTCCAGGTCCCCCAAACCTCTTTCCCTCCCATAAGTCTCTCACACTCACCTGGGTCCAAACAGGGCTCAGCAATTCCCTCCCAAACCTCCTCCCCCTCCCAGTTTCCCAGTCTTGGGGCGGGCCCACAGCTGCTCTTCCAGGTCCCTCTCCATTTTCTCCAGAGACATCTTATCCTCGTCTGTGGCCTCAACCACCGCTCGACACTGTTTTCTAAATACATCACTGAGCTCCCGCCTCACATGTCCACCGCCTCTGGGCAGCAGGCCCCTTGTCCCTCAGGGCGCTTACTCATGGGGTCACAAGCTAAGTTCAGCCTCTTCCCCTCTTCTCCTCCCTTCCCAGCACCCCCAACCCCTGGCCCGCCTGTCTGCAGCTCCGTCTCCCCCACCTCAATTCTCTCTGCCCGTCGCTTTTTCTCCATCCTGAGGCCCTGGCCTGGCTCAGGCCTCATCCCTTCCCTCTGGACCATCACCCCAGCTTCCTCCCTGGCCTCCTTGCCTCCAGTCAGTCCCCAAGTGGCCCCAGAGGGATCCTTCTACATCCAGAGCCGCCCCTGCCCCTGCCCCTCCCCGCTCACAGCCCTCGGTGGCTTGATGGAGAAAAGTACAATCTCCCAGCTTGATTAAGAGGGCATTCCTTTCGGGATCTGGCTCCAGCCTCATCTCTCACTAGTGACCCACAACCGCCCTCTACTCGCCAGTGTATTATGTAGCTTCATGCCCCTACGTCCTTGTACAGACTCTTACCCTTGCCTGAAAGGCCTCTCTTCCCTCACACTACTTAACGTCTTTTTCCTTCTTCACATAAACTCAGGCATCAGTTCCCTGTGATATGTCCCCCAGTCTCCCACCTGACACAGGTACCCCTTCTCTGGGCTCCCACAGGGCCCGCCCCCTACCTCTAGCACACGGATCATCCTACATGGGAATGACCCCTTCGCATGATCTCTCCTGTGAGGCCTGGAGTGCTAAGGGGCCCGAGCCCCGAGTGACTCTTCTCTGTATCCCCAGGATGAAAGGCAGGTGGTACCCGGAGGCCTGGCTCAGTCCTCCCCTCAGCAGGGGTGTGAGAGCTCGAGGCAGCAGCTCACTCTAATTTACACTTTCTCTGAGGGAGGCTGTGTGTGAACATGTAATCTCTCTCTGAGCCTCAGTTTCCCAGGAGTGACAGGATGAGGGCTGAGGACACCTACCTCGCAGAGACACTGGGAGAGGTCAAGGAGAAACCGAACAAGAGCGCTCGTGGCAAAGAAAAACACAGAAAAAGTGACCACAGAAACCAGTTTCCCCTTAAAGTACGGCCAGCAGCTTTGACATAGTATAGCTTTCAAGACAATATAGTGTTGGTTACAGACCTGTGAGCAATATTTTCTTTTTGAAAAAAACTATTCTTCTAGCACCAATAGATAAAACCTCACTTTTCGGTTGTGGACATGGAAGATGAGTTGTGTCAGTTGTTTCAAACAATGCTGAAATACTGTTCAGGTAATTACAGAAGTCATAAAACAAAGGCTATTGTTGGGTTCCAGATTTCATAGTGGGCTTGCTAAACTTTTCTTGGACGTGCCTTGTGTTCAAAAAGTAAATGCTTAATTTATCTTTATGGGTTAGGAAGAACAATGAACTTATGCTTTCCCTCTTATTTTAAAGAAGGTGACTCCTGACAGAGTTTTCTGAACAACAGTAACAACCACAATGCAATTTGTGTTTGCCTTGTTTCCTGTTGTCTACCACACTAGCAGGCCAGTTCCCAGAGGGCAGGGATGGTGTCCTGTCTGGCTTGGGCTCTGTGTCCATACCCAGCGGGCCCTGAGTTAACTCTGCCTATTGAGAGGGGACCAGCGAAGGCACATGGGTCCCAGGCCCCTTTCCAAGCTCCTGGGTTCCAGTGGTCTCAGAGCCTCTCCTGTGCTCACCTGTCTCCTTGTTGGGGCTTCAAGTGGAAACTCAGCTTCCTCATTGGTCTCACTGATGACCTCCTTCCACTGCCACACTCCACACAGAGGGCTGGAGAGCTCGGTGGCTGCCACTTCTTGTTTCTGGGAGAGGAGAAGTTGTTTCTGAGATCAGGGAGGGCCAGAGGAAGGCAGGAGACAGGTCAGGAATGGGGATGGAGGTGGGCTGAGGTGTGGGGATGGGAGGTGGAGGGAGCTGGTGTGAGGCAGGGCTGGGAGGGGGTGGAGGCAGGACCCAGAAGGTTTGGTGCCAGGACAAAGGACTGGGTTTGGGATGAGGTTAAGGATTGAGATGGTCCTCGGGGAGAATGGAGTAGGGTGAGAATCAGTGCTGGGCTAGACTGGCAGCTGGTGGTGGGTTAGGGTGTTCTGAGGGTGCCAGGCCCACCTGCTGAATGGCTTCAATCTCCACACCCAGTGACAGGGGCAGCAGCCTGGTCCAGTCCACTCTTCTCACCTGAGCCCCTTCAGGTACCCTGGCCACACAGTCAGGAGGGAGAAGGCTGCCTCTGTGCTCGTCTGGCACCTGTTAGTCAGCCTGCGCTGGAGTGGCTGCCCCACCCACCTTAGAGCTAGAGGCTGGGGGTCCCTGCCCTTGGGCTCCCCTCCTGCCTCCTCCACTCCCGGACGTTCCAACTCACTCATCCAGCCCCTCATGGGTCTCACTCAGCTGCTCCTCCAAGTGTGATATTTCTAGCCTCAGTTCCTGCAAAGGAGGAGTAGGGGACCCCTAGCTCTCTGTTCTTCCCCATCTCCAACCTCTTCCAAGGTCAATTCCACTCCCCTGAATTCTTTAGGCTCCTCTGGACACACACTGCCAAGGGACAAGGGGAAGAAAGAGTAATAGAAACTTAAGAAGCCAAAAGGAGACACAGAGCAACAGGAACCAGAAGATAATCTACTAGCCAGGAAAATTACGAAAAGGAAGGCAGAGAGGGAGACACATGGAACAAGAAACACTGAGGGAAAGAGATTCACAGAGAGGCAAGAGACATACAGGGTGTAAGAGACTCATAAAGACCAGGGACAGGGGCTGGCCCCATGGCCGAGTGGTTAAGTTTGCGCTCTGCTTTGGCGGCCCAGTGTCTCCGGTTCGGATCCTGGGCGCAGACATGGTACTGCTCATCAAGCCATGCTGAGGTGGCATCCCACATGCCACAACTAGAAGGACCCACAACTAAAAAAAATATACAACTATGTACTGGGGGGCTTTGGGGAGCAAAAGGAAAAATAAAATCTTTTAAAAAAAGACACCACAGAGAATGAAACTAGACGGAAGATGGAGATACACAGAGTGAGAGAGAGAAAGGAAGGAATTGAGGGAAAGTGAAAAGGAAGAGAGAGATGGCAACAGAGAGGGAGAGACGGAGTCACACAGTAGAGACAGAAGAAACAAGAAGAGGAGACTCGGAAAAATATCGACAGAGACAGAAAGAGCAGTAAATCCTGGAGACGGCAAAAGAGAAGTGGCGAGAGTGGGGCCAGGCGGAGGGCCACTGCAGGTGGGTGGGTGGGTGGCCTGGTTACCTGGGTTGTGGTTCTGTACTCTTCCACGGTCTTGGCCAGACTCTCCGCGTGGCGAGTGCGCTGGGAAAGCCCAAAGCTGAATGAGACTGGGCCCAGCCCCCGAAAGACACTGCGGTGGGGGGAGGACGGGACTGGCAGGGTTAGCTTGGGGGAAGAGCTAGGACCTGAGGGAGAGGTCAGAGGGCTTCCCTGGGGTCACGAGTGTGACCCTGCAGGATCTGGAAGCCCACAGCCAGTTTCCAGCTTATCCAGGGATTAGAGCTGCACGCACGGGACTTCCCTTTCCAGGCTGGGGCAGGAGACGGGCAGGTGCGCAGGGAAGCAAACGTCTCCCCGCAGCCCCCTCACCTCGGAGAGGATGGCGTCTCTTTGGCAGATGAGGCGTTCACATTCATAGAGCTGTCGCTGCCAAGGAAGGAGCCTGTCTATCTGTCCGTCCTCCCAGGACTTGCCTCAGCCGGCCTGCCCTCCCAGGCCCGCCCTGTACTCCCCAGCGCCTCTCCTCAAGCGCCCTCAAAGCCTCTGGACATCAGCCACAGCTGGAGGGATCTGAGCTGAGCTGTTGGCGCCCTGGGAGCCTGACGGCTTGAGGGAAGTCCCCTGCTCTCACCGGGCCCCAGGGGCTGAAACTGGAGATGGTAAAAATGGGCCCGGGGTGGGGGGAAGTTGTCAAAGCTCGAGGGAGGGGTGGCACCTTCAATGCATCCTTCTCTGTGGCCAGCTCCTCGCTCCTCCTTTTCACCTCATCCCGCTGGGCCAGTAGCTTCCCGTTCTGGAAGAAGGAAGGTCTGGGTATGTCCTCTGCAGCAAATGGCCATGTTACTACTCAGAGCTGACATTTGTCCAACACTTGATGTGCATCAGGCCTCACGCAGGGCCCTTATGTGTTTTAGCCCATTTTATCCCTCCAACCATCCTACGGGACCTCAGCTTGGATTTCTCTGTGCATCAGCCCGGCCCCGTACGTAAAAATGGAGAGAAGAGGAGACCTACCTCACAGGGTTGCTGTGCAGATTAAGTGAGCTAATATAATTGCTAACATTTACCGAGTCCTTTGCTTGTCTTAACTCATTTCTTAGCCCCTACTTAAAAGATAAAGACAACTCAGGCACTGAAAGGTTGAGCAACTAGCCCCAGGTCACACAGGTGGCAATTCATGCAAATACATGTTAATGTACATTAAGGAGCACAAAGCTTTCAGGACAGTGCCTGGCTTATATCAAAGTTCAGTAAATGTGATATTAAAAAAGTATTTTTAAAACTTGGTATTATGAATTCTTTAACACAAACAAAAGTAAAAACAGTATAATGAACTCCCATTACTCATCACCCAGCTTCAGTCATTATACAGTTTCTCAGTTTGTTTCCTCTTTATCCTCCAGGTCTTTTGTTTTGTTTAACCAGATCATTATTATTTGTTTTTTGTGAGGAAGATTGGCCCTGAGCTAACATCTGTGCCCATCTTCCTCTGTTTTATGTGGGATGCCGCCACAGCATGGCTTGACGAGTGGTGCTAGGTCCAGGCCTGGGATCCGAAGCTGCGAACCCCATGCAGCCAAAGTTGAGTGCGTGAACTTAACCACTATGCCACCGGGCCAGCCCCCTTAACCTGATCATTTTAAAGGAATCACATTATTTCATCTGTAACTACTCCACCATCTTAATCTCCTACCTGTGGAGTTTTTCCTTTAGCAAAACCACAATATCACTACCACTCTTCACAAAATTAGTCACAATTTCTTAGTATCACCTCACACCAAAGTTGTGCTCTTTTATCGTTTTGGTTCTCTCATGAGCGTCTTTCCACATTTAGTTTGTTCATGAATGAAGACCCAAACAAGGTCCACCATGGCTTCTGGTTGAAATGTCTCATTTTTTTTCATCACAGTGCTCCCCCTCCCATCCTGGCACTTTTCTGGGCCCTTCATTTGTGGAAGGAATCAGGTTATTTGTCCTGCAGAACTGGCGCGTCTGGATGTGGTAGACTGCGTTTTCATTCCCCATGCAGGATGTTCACTACGTTCCTCCCTCCTCATCTCCTGTGAACTGGTGGTGGATCCAGGGCCTTGTCCGGACTCTGTTCAGTTTTTGGCAGGAAGATTGCATGGGTGCTGCTGTACACATCCTACGGTGCCATTCAGGAAGAATGTAATGTCTGGCTGTCCCAGCTATTAATGTTTCTGTTGTCATCATCCCCAATTTAACAGAGGAAATTGAGGAGTGAAGGGGCTGAGAAACTTGGCCAAGGTCACATGGTGAGTGGATTCAAACCCAAATCTGATTCCAAATTCTGTGCTTATAAGCCCCAGACTCTCCTCTGAGCCGGACGCAGCCCTGGGTGAGAATGGGGAACCAGCTTCGTCCGTTGCCTCAAGTAGCTCATCACTAGAGGTGGAGCCCAACACAGAAATTGATGATAACAACGTGTGAGGCGGGCTCTGGTGAGGCCTAGGCCTGGGCCCTGAGGGAGCTCAGATGAGGGGCTTCCTGAGGAGGCAGTGCGGGGGGCTGAGTCCCCAAGGGTGAGGAGGGTTATCTGGGAAAACAAGGGCGTCAGGAGAGGACAGACCACACCAGCCATGAAATGGGACCCAAGAATAAAACGGCCAAAATTCCAGTCTAGAGTTTCCAGACACCAAAACCTAGTAAGCTGCACTGAGTTTTGATGTGAGGGGGGCCCAGCATTTCAGGGCATGGAGGCAGTCTGACTTCGCTCTGCCACACCCCTCCTCCTGGCGTCGTGGGGATACAGAGACCAGCTCCTCCCTCTCCAGCCCTGCTCAGCTCCAAGTCCTCCACCAGCTGCCCTCCCTCTCTCTCGGTCTCAGCGGGGCCTGGGCTGCCAGGTGAAGGGCGGAGGAAGGACGAGCCAGGAATGCTGTGTCAACATCTGTCCACCTGGTCGGGATTTGCAGGCTGGATCCTGGGCCACCCGGCAGGGAACCTGGTTACTCAGCCGCTCCTGCCTTCTTCTGCAGTAACCCGAGCCCGCTCGCTGCGCAGGTTCTCTGTAGGAAAGCTGAGTGTCTGAGTGCTCCTTACTCCAGCATTATTCTACTGTAACTTGAGAACTCGATCTATAGATGCTCTAAAGGCAGCTGCAGGAGGGGAAAGGTGCAGGGGAGGCAACCAAGAATAGCTCCAGCTTATCGAGCGCCTAGGATGTCCCAGGCGCTGCTCAAGGCACTTGACCTGGCAGCAGGCCTGGGCCGGGAGGAGGACGAGACTGCTGGCTGCCAATCCCCCTGTTTATTCCTTCTTCTGTTTGTTGGGGGGTCCATGCTCCCCCGGGGCAGGCCTGGCCCAGGCTCAGCCCTGGGGTTAAGCAAGATGAAAACCCCGGCAGATAAAGGAGACCCCACTGGTTAGCTAAGCCAGGAGCCATCCTCACACCATCTCACTTGTTCGTCTCCCACTCCAGAGCTGAGGAACGTCAGATATTCTCCCAGCCTCCCTTGCAGCAGGGGGTGTCCTGTGACCCAGTTCCGGCCAGTGAGAAGTAAAGACAGGTCCGCCGGGGTAGGAGGTGGAGTGGGGGTGCTCCTGGAAAAGCTTTTCCTTGTTCTCAAAAAGAGATGTTCTAGAAGACACAGTCACATCCTGTCTGCACTCCATGCCTCACACTGTGGCAGCCATCCTGCGGCGAGATTCCTACTGCCCCAAGGAAGGGGATTTTCACGGAAGAGCCAGAGAACAACAGTGGAAAATGTGGGGATTTAAATGTCAAAGCCATAGCACAGATGCAGGACAAAGAGATTTGGGGGGCGCAGGTAGCATTAGCACCACTGCCTGGACTGATGAGGGGCGTAGGAGAGTCAAAGAAGAGAGCAACAGAGCTGCGAGGGGTGCAGAGGATGGAGGCTGCTGAACCACGGAACCCCCAAGACGTCTGGGAACCTGAGAGGTGTTTCCCAGCTCAGTCTCATCTAACAAGTTGTGCGAATAATAGAACAGAGATGGCTTGTGAGGAGCCGAAGCAGAGAGGGCTCAGTGAGGTCCCTGTGGCCACAAAGACTCACAGGAAAGCAGCTAAACATCCTCTGTGCCCCCAGAAGCGTGTGAAAGTGGCTGAGCGAGTCCCAGCGGCTCCCGTGTGGGGTTCGGATGAAGGCCACCATCAGCAGATGCAGCAAGGACTGTATGTCCAGAGACCAGAAGGCAATGCCAGCCTCCCAGTGGATGCCAGCATGAAGCGGTGACTAAGGCTGAGGACCAGATGGGACAACGAACATCAATCTCGTGACCAGCAGAGAAAACAGACGTTGAGTGAGGACTGCCGCCTCCTGGAGCACTGCAGGGTGCGTGGTCTCCAGCAACTTAGATGCCACCTTGTGAGGGCGGTGACTTTCCACCTAAAAGCACTAAGGGGACCCCGAATTACGTAAGATGACGTCTTCTGTCTTGGAATGGGGCCTGAATCAGACATGAGGTTGAACTGGGCCTGTTCATACTATGTGCTGGGCCCTGGGCTAAAAGCTGTCATTTAATTCTCACAACAACCCTGTTGAACAGACACCCTTCTCCCCCGTTCTTGGTGAATAAAACTAAGACTCCACAGGGAGAAGTCACACGACTAGAGGTTGTCTGTCGCCTAAGTGGCAGAGACAGGATTTGAACTCAGGGCTGACTTCAAGGCCTGCGTTCTTTCCCCCAGGAAGAAATACCAATATATGAAGAACACTAGCTAATTTTTAGTAAGCACTTCCCACGCAGCCTGCCTGGTGCCTTTACAAGCATCTTCTTGTTTAAATTTCACACAACCCAACGAGGAAGATTCTATTATTCTGCCCATTTTGCAGGTGGAGACACTGAGGCACAGAGAGGGGACAGACCGGCCGATGCTTATACAGGCAGCCTCAGCATGAACCCAGGCAGTCCGCCCCACGCCCCACACTCTGACCAACTCTGGCAGTCCTCACGTGCAGCGATGTGACCTTCAGGGACATTCACACATTACTGGGATTCGGGGGTCTCCCTCAGCACAGTGAAGGGTGCCGGCGGCAGGCTGCTGGCGGTGTTTAGGGCAGCAGTGGGGAGGGTAGGAAGATCCCGAGCACTGGGGAAAGGGTGGAGGGGGGCGCTGGGCCTCAGCTCACCTCCTCCTGCAGAGTCTCCACCTCGGCCACCAGGTGCTGCTGCTCCTTTTCCTGAGTGACCCCAGAGAGATGACAAAGGCTTTTTTTCCTGTCTCCTTGCCCCCATATTGCCCTTCTCTCACCCCTGGGAATGCAACTTGGGCCTGGGTCATTGAGGAGCAGGGTTGGGGAAATGGCCTGGGGAGCCCTGATGGCTCCTGCTGTCCCTGTTGTCACCACCAGAGGGATGGCAATTAGATCTGGCCCCCAAGTCTGGGGTGAGCAAGACTTGGAGTGAGGGAGAAGGCCGGGGTGCCCGCTGCCCCTTCCCACTCCACAGTCAGGCTCTGATGCTCAGACTCCAAGACAGGGGGAAGAAAGAGGCGCCTTTGTGCCCCTTGTCCAGGACCCACCGTCTGCCGGGCCTGGGCCAGGAGGCTGCGATTCTGTTCCTCCAGGCTCTTGGCCAGAGTCTTCAGGTCCTCCAGCTCCTCATCCACGGCCTTGGCAAACTGCAGAGCCTGCTGGGTACTGAGTGGGGTGTGGGGCAGGTGGGCCACACGAGAGAGAGGAAGGCAGAGATCACAGAGATAGGTCCCCTCAGAGAGACAGAAACAACAGAGAAATCACCAGAGACGGGGATGGAGACCCACAGAGAAAACGGGGAAAAGAACCGCGTGTGGGGGGCGGAGACCCAGCTTCTACCTAAAAGCCTAAGGGGGTGGGACAGAGACCCAGACAGAGTGGGAGACTAAAACAGGAGGAACATGACAGACATGAGAAAGACAGAGCACGGGGAAAGGAGCAGTCCGCTGACGTGGAGAACCAGAGAGAGAAGAACAAGAGCGGAGAGAGAAGTCTGAACCCTAGAGGCTGAGAGACCAGAACCAGGGGACGCCAGAGAGAGAGAGAACAGCCAGACAGGGGAAAAGAAGAAGGGGACACATGCAGGGTCAAAGACACGGAGCAGGCGGCGCAGAGAGAGAGCGCAGAGCGAGCCTGGGGCTAGGGGCAGGAGGGACACAGGCCACCAGGAGGGTGGACGTGGCGCCGGCCCACCTGCGAAGCTGCTTGCGCAGGGCCACGATCTCCTCCCCGAGGCGCGCGGACCCCTCCTCAGCCGTCTCCACGCTGCGCTGCAGTTTGGCGTTCTCCCCGGCCAGCCGGCGGTTGCTGAGCTCCAGGTCCTCCAGGCTGCTCAGCAGGTCAGCCGTGGCGGGCCTGGGGGCAGTGAAGGGCGAGGTCACCGCCCACAGCACCATCTACCTCTCCCAGGTGGTGGTGGTGGTGGTAGTAGGGGGAGATATGGCTCTTCTGGAGAAAGAGGAACAGGAGAGAGACTGCCCTGCTCTCTCTGAGCTGTCAGCACAGCCCCTGTCCCTCACCCACTCCCAAAGGACCCCAAGCCCCACAGCAGGCCCTGGGCAGGCTGGAGGGCATGGGGCGGGGGAGGGGGGGCTGAGGATAGGTACAGCTCAGGTCTGGGGTCTTCGCCACCGAAGCTCTCCAGGTTGGCTGGCTCCTCAGCTTCTGGGCATCCTGGAGGGAGAGAGAGAGAGAGTGTGGGCTCTCTGGTGACCTTAGATGTCAGGGTGCCCCATGACTCTGGCCTCCACCCTCACACTTGCTCTGGGGACCTCATCTGCTCCTGCGGCTGCAATTACACCACCAGCAGAAAGTCCTCTTGCTCACCTGTACCTTGAGCTCAGACTAGATCTCCCCAGAGCCCCCAGCTGCTCGTGTTCATCATGCCCAACACCGGGCAGCACCTCAACTGCCCTCAAACCTGTCCCTCCTCCCAGTGCCCCCCAACCCCAGCCCCTGGGCTGTCCCGGCTCCCTCGCCCCTCCTCACCCCGTCTACCAGAGCCCAGGCCCTGTCCCCCCTTCTCTGACTCTCTCTGCTCCGCCTGCCTCTCTGTCCTCTCGCCCCGTCCTGGCCCAGGCCTCGCCCTCCCCCACTGGACCCTCACTATGGTCCCCTGCCCCTCCACCAGCCTCTCCCTCCCATCCTTCCCCAACTCAGCCCCAAAGGGGTCTTTGCTCATCTGGAGCTGGCTTGCCCCTCCCCTGCTCACAGCCCTCCCCTGGCCCCCAAGGCTGGTTGGAGGAGGGTCAAGAAAATGTCAAGAAAGCTGTATTTTTTGGCTTTTGTTTTGTTTTTGTAAGGCTAGAGAGGTGTAACACAAGCACATTTTTAGGGAGCCCCTCCTGTGTGTGAGGTCCTGGGACATCACAGAGAGCAAAGCAGCCGACCAACAGCAGGGCAGGTAACTAGTGAGATGGCAGATTTCCACAGAGGGAAGGAAGGGCTGTGCAGGAGCTGGCTGGAGGGTAAGAGACCCGGGCCTGGGCCATCCCCGAGGTGGGAGGGCTGAGGGGAGGCTGGAAAGTTTCGGCCCGGAAAACAGGCAGCGCCAGGGCCCAGGCGGGTGGTGGGCAGGTGTGCGACACGTTGGAGGAAGAGCAAGGCCAGAGGGACTGTGACTGCAGGACTAGAGAGGAGGGAGGGGCTGGCCCCATGGCCGGGATGACGATGACAGGCAGGAGGGGCCCTGTCACCTCTGAAATAGGGCTGGGGTTGGGAGGAGAGGGAAACAACCAGTCAGGGGAAAACCTCCCCAAAGCCCAGGGAAGGTGGGGAAGCAGTCACGGAGGAGCCTAGAAAGCCAAACTCAGCTCCAGCTTCCAGCAAAGGTCTCCGGGCCCCACCCTGTCCCCTGCTCTGTCCCCGGGTGGGAAGTCCCCCTCTGCCCCTGGGCCCGCCTGCTTCACTCTATATATAGCAGTCTCACCAGATGGCAGCTGCCGGGAGGTCAGGGCCCCCTCCAAGGCCGTCTCCTCTTCCAGCTCTAATCCCCTGTATCAAAGGGATGAGGCTTAGAGCCCCCTGCAGCCACCCCACAATCCTGACCTGCCACCAGCAGCAGGAGGATGGCTGGTGGCGGGAGGAGGGGTCGGGTCAGGTGAGAGTGAGCACCGTGGGGAGGAAGGTGAGGCCAGATGGCAAGTGCCGGGGGCAGATGGCAGCGAAGCAGGAGGGGCAAGGACTGGGTTTGGAGAATGGACGGGGAGGGCCTCTGTCCGGCCCCAAAACTTCCCCTTCTCCTCCGTCCAGCCCCTTTTATTTCTGCCTCCTAGACCCCCTCTGCCTCCTCATTGCAGGCAATTTGTCCTCAGACACGCCCCCCCATCTCTTTACTTTTCTCTCCTCCTCAGTCTCCTTCCAACCACACGAGGTCCCTGTGCCTAAAGGGTGCTGTCTGCAGCAAGCAGGTATGAGGTTAGATCTTAGGAAGGACTTCCCAGGGGAGGGTGGAGGTACAAGGACCCACTCATCCAGCTGACAGGCAGCGATCCAGTCCCGCATGACGACCAGGAAGGTGTCCAAATCCACGGTGGCCTGAGGGCCCTCCCCGTTGGGGTCCAGGCTGCAGGCCAGTGTTTGGAGGCGTGCATCCTGGGAGCCCCGTCCTGTCACAGCCTCCAGGTAGGCTAGTACGTGGGTCACAGCCACAGTGCCTGGGGAGAGGGCATGCCGTGAGGGAGTCTGGGTCAGGTGGGGGGTGGGGACAGGTGATGGCTTAGAAGCAGGACATCACTGGCTGGGCTGGTGGCACCCCTGTACCAGTCTGGCCAAGACCCCTTGGACAACTCCTTTCCCCTCCTTTGAGTCAACTTTTTCACTTGGAAATGGGGCCCAGCCTTCCCCACTCACAGGGCGGACCAAAGAGGACCACAGTGGCGGCCCTCTCTCTCTCTCCCAGGCCCCAAAATCCCACCCTCTCCCGTTAATGTCCCCCAAGTTTTCCTTCCCCCAACTGTCCTTGTCCTGAAGGGCCTCTATCCGCTTATCCACTTTCCTCCTGAAGCTTCCCACAGTCACCCACTTTGTCCTGCAGGACCCTCAAGACGGGGCCTGAGCCCATCCCTCTCTCTGTGGCTCCCCAGTTCCCACGCCAGTCTCTGTCTCAAATTATTCCCCATCTCTCCCAGGCCCGTGCTCTCCACCCCGCCTCGCCCCTCCCACCTGTCCTCTGGGGGTCACAGGCTTCAAACGTGGAGTTGAGTACTTGCTCCTCTAAGCTGAGCAGCGCCCCCAGGCTCCCCTCCTCGGGCCGGTCCCAGAGGTACACTGAGGAGACAGAGGGCCAGCCCACGGTGAGGAGGGGATGAGGAGAGAGGAGGAGTGAGCCAGGTCCTGGGCTCCGCAGAGGGGAGGGCATTCATTCCAGGCTGCCTGGAGTGGGCTGGTGGGGAACAGCAGGAAGCTCAGGGTTGGGGCAGCAATGTGAGAGTCTTTGAGTCACCCCACCCCCACACACAGGGGGATGTGGGCCCCATCTTTCAGGCCAGGAAGTGCCCCCTGCTGTTTAATTTTTTGTGTCCAATCTGCTCAGGAGCCCAGATAACGGAACGAAGGGATGCTCCGAGATTGCTCCTCCCTCCTCTCCTTCCCTGCCTCGAAGGCTCTGCTGGGAGGGGGCTGGAGGCAGGGGAGGGCAAGGAAGAGAGGATTCTGGGAGCAGTGGAGGGTGAAGGGGGGCCCAGGAGCCAGGAACAATCCAATAACTCGAGGGCAGCCTGGATCGATCCTGCCAGCCGCATCTCCGGTCTCCCACCCTGCCCGGCAGATCTCTCTCCTCTCCGAATCCCCAAATCCTCCAGGGGAGGCTGGCATCATCTGAGCCCACAGCCAGGGGATGGCGATTCTGGCAGGGTGGGCGGCGGGGGAGTGGTTAGGAGCTGGAGTTTCATAGAGTCAGGCTGACACGGGCTCACAGCCCAGCTGCACGGTTGTGGGCAAGCTGCTTCTCCTTTTGGAGCCTCAGCTTCCCCACCAGTAAAATGGGTGGGGAGAGTGATCACCCTCCCCAAGGCTGGGTTAGGTCTGTGTACGTGAAGAGCCCATACACACACACACACGTGAATCTCCCAGGGTCTGTTTGTCCACTGCTGTATCCACAGAGCCTGCATATAGTAGGCACTCAATAGATGCTGCAAGCTATAGGAGGAGATCCTCTACTCCAGGAGCCACTGGACCAGCCCAGCCTCTTCCCTGGGGCTGGAAGGGACCTTCAAGGCTCCCCACCCTGCCCTTGGACAGCTGGGTATAGCAGCAGACCAAGCACAGCATGCAGAGTCTGGGAGACCCAGGGGGCAACCCAGGAAGGGACTCAGCCTCTCTGAGCCTTAGTTTCTTCCTTTGGAAAACGGGGATGGTGTTACCTCCCTCCTAGAGAAGAAATGAGAGAAAATCTGGAAAGGCTCGGGCCAGAGAGCCTGGCATGTGTTAGGAGCTTAATAACAGACTGGAACATCAGGGGCCGGCCCTGTGGCTGAGTGGTTGGGTTCATGCGTTCCACTTCGGGGGCCCAGGGCTCGCCAGTTCAGATCCTGGGTGCGGACGTAGCACCACTCATCAAGCCATGCTGTGGCAGCGTCCCACATAGAAGTACTAGAAGGACTTACAACTAGGACTCACAACTATGTACCGGGGCTTTCGGGAGGAAAAAAAAAAAGAATGGAACATTTACTTGGCATTTAATAGGCGCCAGGCCTCTTCTAAGCGTTTTGCGTGGATCACGTGGCTGTATTATTCACCCCACTTTATGGATGAGGATACTTAGGCACAGAGAAGTCAGGAACTTGCCCGAGGCCATGTGTTCCACCCAGAGTGCCCATTCTCAGCCCTCTAACTCTTCAAGGGTTCTTTGTAGTGAGCTGACCTCAGGGCCCTCGGGTTTGAGCTGCGTCCCCAGGGAAGGAGCGGGACCCACATTAGGGGAGACGGCAGGGCCCGTGCTTCCTCCTCGCCGTGCTCCCCATGTAACGGAGGAGGACCCCGAGGCCCAGCGAGGTCACTCATCCAGGGTCCCACTCAGCCAGGGCGAGCCAGGCAGAGGCAACCCGGGACTGTCTGGCTCCAGATGTCTGGGGCTCTGAGGATCTGCATGAGTCTACGGTCCCTTCCCGGGGCCCTCAGGAAGATGCCACTCTGCTTCCCTCCTGTTCTCTTTCCTTCACTTCCTTCCTCAGTGTCTCTATTTCCCTGTGTGTCTCTGTTCCTGCCCTTCTCTAGCTTTCTCTCGGGCTCTTTCTCTCCATCTTCCTCCCCATCTCTCTCCCCTGAGTCCTGCCTCTCGGTCTGCACGTCCTTCGCCCTGTTTTCTTCCCTGAGTTTCCGTCTCTGGGCTTCTCTTCCTGTACCTCAGAAACCCTCCGTTTCCCGAGCTTTCGCTCTCCTTCCTCCGCTGCCTGTCTCATTCCCCACCTGCGTTCCTGTCTCCATCTCTCCTGGGTGTGTCCCTCCCTTTCCTGCAGGAGTCTCCCAAAGCCGCTCAGCCCTTGCCCAGGCTTCCTCGGTGGCCGCACGCCCTCTGCTGGCGCCGGCGAAGTTTGGCGGTCGGTCACTCGACCAGCCTGCCCTCGGGGTCCCTCAGCCAGGTGTCTGCCTGCTACCTTCCCCTCTGGAAAGCTTCCTGAGGCCTTGAGAAAAGATGCAGGCTCTGCTGCTGGACGCTGGGAGCCTCAAGACAGGCGCCCTGCCTCTGCCCTGGGGGGAGCCTCCTCCCGTCACCCTGGGCCCTCCCACTGAGACGAGTTTCAGAGAGGGCGGCCCATCACCTGCCTCCCAAAGCCGCTTTCAGGCCCATTTGGCCCACGTCCCTCCACTCATTCAAGACAGTGAGTGAGCTCCTATTCCATGTCAGGCACTGGCCTGGGGCAGCGGAACCAACAGGGCAGCCCCTCGCCACGGGTGGTCCTCGAGCACATGAACTGTGGCGAGTGTGACCTGAGATGCTCTGTCCGAGTAAAGGACACACCAGCTCTTGAAGGCTTAGTGTGAAAAAAAGAATCTCCCCATTACATTTTCTGAAACATGAAGTCAAATAAATCTATTACTGTCATTCATGTGGCCTGTTTCTTTTTTCTTTTAAATGTGGCTACTAACAAAATGTAAAATGACACATGTGGCTGGCCTGTTGGACACGCTGCTCTAGGGACGGGGAACGCCAAAGTGAGCAAGAGGGCCCTGCCTTGTGGACCTCACGCTCCAGTGGGGGGACAGAGACCAGACAGGCAGACAAACAGATATCAGTGCTACAAAGAGAAGTGAGGCAGGAAAGGGGAGAGTGTGACGGGACAGCTGCTTTCTAGAAAGCAGAGATGGGAAGGAAGCGAGGCGGAGCCGCAAGTCACGGGGCAGGTGCCCGGCAGGGGCACTGTGCGTGCAAAGGCTGCTGCCCTGGCCTCACTGGAGCAAACGAGGCAAGGTGTGCAGACGGGAGGGCACAGCAGGCCCTTCAGCAGCGACAGCTCTCTCCCTCCCACCCTGCACCAACGTGGAAGCTCGGCCATCCAAGCCACCTCTCTGATGTCCGCGAGTCACAGCCTGGTGCCCCACTCACCCACTACTTCCTCCTCATCCTCCCCTGGGGCAAACAGGGGCCCGGCCACCTACTTTTTGGCGCAGCGGCGCCACCCGCGCGGCGCTCCGGCAGGTCCATGGGCCACCCCCCGCCGCTCCGCAGCTGCTGGCGGACCTAGCAGCCTCCCTGCATCGCTGCGAGAGACCGACACCGGCCCGGCGGCCCCAAGAGATCCTGGAAGGACAACAGTGGAATGGCCTCCTCGGACCAGCCACCCAGGGCTGGGGACCCACCTGCGCCCCGGGCCCCGCGGGGCTCTCAGAACCTGTTTGCCCACCCCTGCCACGACCTGTTTTATGGACTGGAGGTGTGGGCTGGGCAAACGGGGGCCTGGGAGTGGGCGGAGAGATCAAAGGGGGGCCATGGCTGGGGGTCACTCGCCTCCCCTCCTCCCCACAGCTTGTCAAGTCCCCAGCTCTGTGCCTCCTGCCCAATGACTCTATCCTGTCCCCTCCTCTCCTTCCCCACAGCTCTGGGTCAGGCCTCGTCCCCTCCCCCTGGGCCCCTGTACCAGCCTCCCCCTCCAGTCCATCCCCACGGGGCTCCATGTTCTTCCATGGCTCCCCAGTACCCTGGGGACACAGCCCAAACGCTGGACCTGGCATCGAAGGCCCTGCACTGCCTGGCCTCACCTGCCGCTCCACTCCAAATCACACTTGCTGCTGCAGCGACTCTGAACTGCACGCTGTCCCCGAAGGCTGTTCCCACCTCTGGGTCCCTGCCTGGGACACTCTCCTCACCAGCCCTTCCCGTCTTGGCCCACATGTCCCCTCCGCTGGGACAATGTTTCTGAACAAGGTGCTGTCTCTGGGCTCCCCCACCGCCCTGGGCTGCGCACATTCTTGCCCTATCAGCCTGTATCTGGAGCTGCTGGCTTCCACTCCTTCCCTGCACCCAGCCCTGCCATGGCTCCCTAGTGCCCTCAGGACTAAGTCCCAGCCCCTCCGGCTAGCGGGGCACACAGTGGGCCTTGCGACTCCTTGCCTCTTTTTGTCACGTTTCCTTCCACGGGCAGACCTCCAGGTCCCCCACCCTCGTCACGGCCATGGGAGCTCAGCACCTTCCCATGGTCCTCGCAGGCCCAGGCCACTCGCGCACCATCCTCACCTGAGGCCCCCGCCCTGGGGACAGCTCCCCTGGGAGGCCTCCCTGAGTCCCTGGAGCAGTTAGGGACCCCTCCTCGGTGCCCCGACAACGCCCTGTCCGTGATAACCAGCTTGACCACCTGGCTTCTTGTCCCCCCTCCAGGACCCTTTCCAGAGTCCTTTTCATAATCACACGGGACAGTGGTGCCTGTCGGGGCTGCGCTGGGCGCGCTGGGGCCAAGGGTCATGGAGGTCACCAGGACCTGGGTGTCCCCCACCCGCCTGCTGAGCCCCCTTTCCTCACCAAGCGCTCCCCACCCCCCACTTGTCCCAGCGCCAGACGGGCTCTGCGGGTATGGAGCACACGCGTCTGGGTGGCTTTTAGAACGTCCTAGAAAAAGGGGTGTTGGAAGGGAGACCCTTCCAGGGTTTGGACAAGCCGGAAGGTGCACAGGCGCCCCTGAACAGGGAAGGTCCCCGTGGGGGTGCTGACCGGCACGGGGAGCTCCTGCCAGACTCCTGGGGGGACAAAGGGGGACGCTGGATGACCTTGGGCTCTTTGACGGGGACACCCGAGGAGGAGGAGGACCCAGGCAGGGATTCCGCGGGGACCCTGGGCTGGGGTTCTGGGGGCGAGGGCTGACTCCGACTGGGGTTCTACGAGGGTCTCTGGATTTTGGGGGGATCTCTGACCGGATTTCTAGGGTGTCTCTGGATTTCCAGGGGGTCTCTGACTGGATTTCTGAGGATCTCTGACTGGATTTCTGGGGATCTCTGACTGGATTTCCAGGGGCCTCTGGATTTCTGGGAGATCTCTGACTGGATTTCTAGAGGGGGTGGAGGACTGGATTTCCAAGGGTCTCTGGATTTCTGGGGATCTCTGACTGGATTTCTGGGGATCTCTGACTGGATTTCTAGGAGGGTCTCTGGATTTCTGGGGATCTCTGAGCAGATTTCTGGGGGGGTGTCTGACTGGATTTCCAGGGGTCTCTGGATTTCTGGGGATCTCTGACTGGATTTCTAGGGGCGTCTCTGGATTCCTGGGGATCTCTGAGCGGATTTCTGGGGGGGGGGGGTGTCTGACTGGATTTCCAGGGGTCTCTGGATTTCTGGGGATCTCTGACTGGAGTTCCGAGGTCTATGACAGGTTTTGGGGAGGGGAACCCGACAGGACCCTTGGCGGGTTTCACAAGATTCCTGGGGCTCTCTGAAGGGACTTCCGGGGTCTCTGACCGGATCTGGGGAGGGAGCGTAACAGCACCGCAGGGGGTCTCCGGCGGGCTCTGGGGGAGAAGGCCGACAGAACTAGAAAGTTCCGACAAGGTTGCGGGGGCGTTTATAAGGTTTCCTGGCGGGTCCCTGGCAGCACTCCCGAGGGGACTCGGCCGGCTTTCCAGGAGACTCTGACACGGTCTGGGGGGCCCTGACGGTGGGGACCCTCCGCTATGATGCGGGGGCTCTGCCAGCGCTCCCCTGGGGAACCTCGCCGCAGCCAGAGCTCACCTGAGGCCACGTCCCAGTCTCGGGACACAGCCGAAGGCGACGAACAACCAACGGCAGTTGAGTAACGACCAGGCGCGCGTGCGCCGTTCCCGCCAGAAAAAGCGAAGAGGACGCTGGGGCGGCACCGAGAGCTCGCGCGGCGCCTAAGCCCCGCCCCGCCTGGGCTCCTCCCTCAACGCTGGCGCACAGCGGCCGAAGGCGCACGCTCGTCTGGTCGGTTACCTGCAGCAGGGAGGCTGCGCATGCGTAGGGCTGGGCCGGCGGGCTCCCAGCCTGGTGGAGTCGGGGCATGCGCATTGGCCGAGCAGGTGAAGGGTGGGGAGATGTTGGCTGTGGCGGGAAAGGAGGGGAGGCTGCGTCGCCTGCGCTGGGGCCTTCTCTGCGGCCTCAAATTTTGGCGAAATGGTCCCAAGCACGAGAAAGGGGGACGGAGGGACTCCTTGTCCATCCCTCGCTTCTCATCAGCCACCAAGCCGTGAGCTTTCTGCCCTCCGTTCCGTGCCAGGCCGCCCGCCACCGTCACAATGACGTCCCGCCTCACCACTCCCGCGCCCTTTTGTGGCTCTAGTCGCCATGTAGTAATAGGTTCCCGAAGAATTCTTTCCCAAACCGTTTCATTCATTCGTTTTAGGAGAGAGTGGGGAAAAAAATAACCTCAGCTTTTCCGGCTTGAGAGAGGAAGAGAATTACATCTAAAATTGACTCCCCAGAAGGGGGATTGGGGACAAAAGATGTCCCACCCGTTCGGCCTCTCTGCTAGCCCAGACACGGAGAAAGAGTCATTTGCATCCTCTCGTTCATCCAGCCATCATTCACTAACCTCAGAGAGACCTTCCCCTGCCGCAGCGTCTACACTGGATCTTACTATCCGCCCTCTGTTTTGTAGTGGTCCTCACGGCACGTCTCACCGTGTGACATTCGGTATTTGTGTACTGTCTCTCACCTCCGCTGGAATGTGAGCTACATGCAGAAGGGGACAGTCTGGGGGCTAGAGCGGGCCGGCCAGGTGTGGGCCCTCAAAATACAGCGCTGAATGAATGGATGGCATCCACGCCTCTTAGCTCCTGGGCGGTGGAGAGTGATGATAAGGCTGTGGGCCTGGAGTCAGGCATTCTTGGGTTTGAATTTTGGCGCCATCCCTTCCTACCTATGACCTTGGTACAATGGCTTACCCTCTCTGAGCCTGTTTTCCTCCCAGAAATGGAGACAGTAATTGCTTCTCTGGTTACCTTGAGGACTTCAGGTGGTAAGCCGTGTTAATTGATAGTTATTATTTTGGCTGTGAGCTGGTGGCTTGTTAAAAGGCCTGGGAAAGAACCTGTTTGGCAGGTGATGTGGTGAGCGGTTAAAAGCGTGAGATACGGAATCAGACAAAGCTAGTGCCATTGCTGTGTGACTCTGGCAAGGAACTTCACCTCTCTGAACCTCAGCTTCTCTAAAATGGGGACAAATAATATCCACCTCATGAGGTCTTATGGGAGTTCAGTAAGAATGTTTACCAAGTGTTTGCTTGGCACAGACTGTCAAGGGGTGGACTCCATTAGCTTTATTATAATTCCATTGTTTCAGTTTATTCCTTCAGTATTTCTTGTCCCTTCCTTCCTTTTTTGAGGTCTGGGTAATTTTTGTAAAACCTGAAAAATTTTTTAAAAGTATTTTATAGTATGGTCGTAACATACGTGAAGTGCCAAATCTTAGCTCATAGCTCAGTTAGTACAGTAATACAGTAATGAAACCACCCATATAAGAAAAGACGGTATTACCCAAAGCCCAGAAGCCTTCTTCACACCTCCTCCGAAGCTTTCCCCTCCAAAGGTGGCCACTTTTGATTACGACTTCTTTTGCTCAACATCGTGTTTATGAGATTCAGCCTGTAGCCTAGGTCATTCTTTTCACTACTGTATAATATTCCATGGCATGAATATGCCACGGTTTAACCATCCTACTCTTTTTTTTAATCAAGTAGATTTTTTTTATTGTAGTAACATTGGATTATAACATTACGTAACTTTCAGATGTACATCATAACATATTTCAAATTCTGTGTAGATTTCATCATGTTCACCACCCAAAGACTCGTTACAATCCATCACCACACACAGGTGCCTAATCAGCCCTTTCTCCCTCCTCCCTCCCCCTGCCCTTCTGGTAACCACCAACCCAATCTCTGTTACTCAGTGTTTGTCGTTGTTTTTATCTTCTACTTATGAGTGAGATCATTTGGTATTTGACTTTCTCCCTCTGACTTATTTCACTCAGCATAATACCCTCAGGGTCCACCCATGTTGTCACAAATGGCCAGATTTCATCATTTCTTATGGCTGAGTAGTAGTCCATCATGTATAAATACCACATCTTCTTTATCCATTTGTCCCCTGATGGGTGCCTAGGTTTCTTCCAAGTCTTGGCTATTGTGAATAATGCTGCAATGAACATAGGGGTGCATGTGTCTTTATGCCTTTGTGTTTTCAAGTTCTTTGGATAAATACCCAGCAGTGGAATAGCTGGACCGTATGGTAGATCTATTCTTAATTTTCTGAGGAATAACCCTTCTACGCTTCTGCTTTTTGGCAATTATGGATACTGTTGCTATGAATTATATATTTAGATTTTCTTTAATTACTCTCAGTAATGTCTCATAGTTTCCTGTTTAGAGATCTAGCAAATATTTTGTTAGGTTTATTTCTATGTATTTTATTTATTATGCTAAATCAAATCATATATATATATATATTTTTTCGATTGGCACCTGAGCTAACATCTGTTGCCAATCTTCTTCTTTCTCTTTTCCTTCTTTTTCTCTCCAATATATAGTTGTATATTCTAGTTGTGGGTCCTTCTGGTTGTGCTATATGGGACACTGCCTAAGCATGGCCTGATGAGTGGTGCCATGTCCGGGCCCAGGATCTGAACTCGTGAAACCGTGGGCTGACAAAGCGGAGCATGCAAACTTAGCCACTCAGTCACCAGGCTGGCCCCTACAAATCGTATTTTTAAAATTTCATAAAAATGTTTTTTGTTCCTAATGTTTAAGGCTATAATTGATTTTTTTTCTTTTTCCTGAGGAAGATTCGCCCTGAGCTAACATCTGTTACCAGTCTTCCTCTTTTTGCTTGAGGGAGATTGTCCCTGAGCTAACATCTGTGCCAATCGTCCTCTATTTTATATGTGGGTCGCCTCCACAGCATGGCTGCCAATGAGTGGTGTAGGTCTGCACCCAGGAACCAAACCTGGGTTGCTGAAGTGGAGCGCACTGAACTTAACCACCAGGCCATGGAGCCAGCCCTATAATTGAGTTTTTGTCTTAATCTTATATATAGTGAAGGGTAGCAGAATGTGCCACTGCAAAATATGCCACTATGGCATAAGGATCATTTTGAACTGAAGACAGTTGAGAAGAAGCAGATACAAGAAAAGCTCTCTGCCCTCCTATTTGCCTAAAAGTTGGGCATTAGTTTGTAAAGGTGTTCCCTCTCCCTTCCCTACCAAGAAGGACAAAACTTAATCACTGGAGACGACTCTAGACCCCTATCAGCTCAGATGCAGCGAGCGCCAAAGGAATCCACACAACAAACTTTACCAACCAGCCCTTGTTTTCTATTAGTTCTCCTATATATTTGCTTTCCTGCAATTTGCTGCCCTAGAAACTCAGTCATTTTCCTTTGTCTTGTCACTTCTCTACAAATTTATTGTTCTTTTGTTAAGATGCTACATAAGCTCAAGTTCTAATCACCCCTTTTACATATCTCTGAGTGCTCCCAAGTGTATGCATGATGCACATGCTAATAAACTTCTGTTTTCCTCTTGTTAGTTTGTCTTCTTGTGAGTCTAATTTACAGGGGCCCAGCCAATGAACCTAAGATGGATGGAAGGAAAAAAGATGCAAACTTCTTAACCTGACTTATTAATTCTAATGATTCATCCGTAGATTTTTTTTTTGGATTTTCTACATACACAATCATGCCCCTTACGAATAATCATGATTTTATTTCTTCCTTTCAAATTTTTATATATTTTTTTCTCTTGCCTTATTGCCCTGGCTAGGACCTCCAGTACAGTCCTGAATAGACGTGGTGATAGCAGATATCCTTGTCCTTGTCACCTTCCTGATCTCAGGAAAGACATTCAAATATTCACCACGAAGTATGATGCTACTCTTTATCAGATTAAGGAAGATCCTCTCTGATGCTAGTTTTCTGAGAGGTTTTTTAAAAATCATAAATGGGTGCTAAATTTTTATCAACTGCTCAGTCTGTATCCATTGAGATTATCTTTTTTTTGTTTACACTCATGTGCCGCATAACAACATTTTGGTCAATGACGGACTGCTTATATGACAGTTGTTCCCATAAGATTAACACCATTTAGCCTAGGTGTCCATCTAGGTTTGCGTAAGTACACTCTACGATGTTTGCACGATAAGCAAATTGCCTAACAACCCATTTCTCAGAACGTATCCCTATCGTTAAGTGATCCATGACTGTAATGTGTTAATGTGGTTAATTACGTTAGTTTTTTTTTTTTGAGATCGGCACCTGAGCTAACATCTGTTGCCAATCTTCTTTTTTTTCTTTCTCCCCAAAGCCGCCCGGTACATAGTTGTATATTCTAGTTGTAGGTCCTTCTAGTTGTGCTATGTGGGATGTCGCCTCAGCAAGGCTTGATGAGTGGTGCCATGTCTACACCCAGGATCTGAACCAGTGAAACCCTGGGCTGCCGAAGTAGAGCATGCAAACTTAATCACTAGGCCACGGGGCTGGCCCTGGTTAATTGCATTAATTTATTTTCAAAGTTAACCTTGCATTTCTGAATTAATTCCCATTTGAACATGATTTATTATCCTTTTTCTATATTGCCAGGTTTGATTTTCTTTTCTGTAAGGTCCCTGTTAGGTTCTGATAACAAGGCTATGCTGACATCATATAGTACATTGGGAAGTGTTCTCTCTTTTTCTATTCTTTGGAAGTGCTTGTGTAAGATCCATATTATTTTTTACGTGTTTGGAAGAATTCACCAATGAAGCCATCTGGACCTAGAATTTTCTTTCTTTTCTTTTCTTTTTCTTTTTTTTTTTTTTGTGAGGAAGATTGGCCCTGAGCTAACATCTGTTGCCAATCTTCCTCTTCTTGCTTGAGGAAGATTGTCGCTGAGCTAACATCTGTACCAGTCCTCCTCTACTTTTTTAATGTGGGATGCTGTCACAGCATGGATTGATGAGCAGTGCTAGGTCCGTGCCCAGGATCTGAACCTGTGAACCCTGGGCTGCTGAAGTGGAGCATGTGAACTGAACCACTATGCCACTGGGCTGGCCCATGGACCTAGAGCTTTCTTTGTGGGAAGACTTTGAATTACAAATTCAATTTCTTTTATAAAAATACAACTATTGAGATGTTCCATTTTGTTTCAGGTAAGTGTGGTTTTCAAGAAATTTGTCCATTTTATATAAAAATTAAAATTTTTTGCATAAAGTTGTTGCTATTATATCCTTTTATTATCTTTTTAATATCTGTAAGATCTGTGGTGAAAATATTAGTAATTTGGGCTGTCTCGCTCTTTTTTTCTTTCTTTCTTTCTTTTTTTTTTTTGCTGAGGAAGATTTGCCTTGAGCTAACATCTGTACCAACCTTCCTCTGTTTTATATGTGGGTCACTGCCACAGTGGCTGATGAATGGTGTAGGTCTGCCTGGGATCCAAACTGGTGAACCCTGGTGGCAAAAGTGGAGCACGCCAAGGGGCTGACCCAGTGGTGCAGCAGTTAAGTGTGCATGTTCTGCTTCAGCAGCCCAGGGTTCATCAGTTCGGATCCTGGGTGCAGACATGGCACCGCTTGGCAAGCCATGCTGTGGTAGGCGTCCCACATATAAGGTAGAGGAAGATGGGCATGGATATTAGCTCAGGGCTAGGCTTCCTCAGCAAAAAGAGGAGGATTGGCGGCAGATGTTAGCTCGGGGCTAATCTTCCTCAAAAAAAAAAAAAAGTGGAGCATGCCAAACTTAACCACTATGCCAGGGGGCCGGTCCTTCTCTTTTTTTCTTGATTAGAATTACTAGGATTTATCAATTTTATTAGTCTTGTCAAAGAATAAACTTTTGGCTTCATTAATTTTTAAATATATTCATTTCTATTTCATTGATGACTGCTCTCATTTTTCCTCCTACTTTATTTGCATTTAATCTGCTGGGTTTTGTTCCAGCTTTCAGAAGTGAGTGCTTAGATCACTGATATTTTTAGATTATTGATTTTAACCTCTCTTCTAATATATGCACATAATTTGCTTTCTGAGAACTTTTTGAGCTACACTCCAGACGTTTGTTAGGTCACATTTCCATTACTATTTAGTTCAAAATATTTTTCTAATTTAACTTGAGCATTATTTTAGTGGTGTATTGCTTAATTTCCAAATATTTTATGACTTCCTAGTTATCTTTTTTTTTTTTTTTTTTAAAGATTTTACTTTTCCTTTTTCTCCCCGAAGCCCTCAGGAACATAGTTGTGGATCCTTGAGCTTGGCATGTGGGACGCTACTGGATGAGTGGCGCCATGTCCGCGCGCCCAGGATCCGAGCCAGTGAAACTGCCCCTCCCCGGCAGCTGAAGCGGAGTGCGCAAACTTCACCACTCGGCCGTGGGCCGGCCCCTCTAGTTATCTGTTTACGGTTGATTTCTACTTGGTTCACTGTGCTCAGAGAGCATACTCTGTGTGATTTCAATTCTTTGAAATTTGTGGAGACTTGCTTTACGGTTAGGGATTTGGCTTGTTTTAGTAAATGCTTTGCGTGTATTTGAAAGGAACGCGTATTCTGCAGCTTGAGTATTGTCAAGTTTGTTGATCATGCTGTTCCAATCTTTAATATCTTTACTGATTGTTTCTTCTACCAGTTACTGAAAGACCATGTGGGTCTTTCCATTTCTCAATGCTGTCTGTTTTAGCTTTATATATTTTGACGTTATATTATTCAGTACATACAGATTTAGAACTCTTATATCTTCCTGTGAGTTGACCCCTTTATCATTATGAAATGTCCCTTTTTACTTTTAAAAATGCTTTTTGCCTTAATGGCTACTTTGATATACTCCAGTAGCTACTCCAGCTTTTTTTGGTTGGTGTTTACATAGTACATCTTTCCTTCCTGTAACTTTCCATCTTCCTGTGTCTTTATATTAAGGCATATAATTAGATTTTTTTTTTTTTTGTGGACCACTAATCTTTTTTTTTTAAGTTTTTTTCCTTTTTCTCCCAAAGCCCCCTGGTACATAGTTGTGTATTTTTAGTTGTGGGCCCTTCTAGCTGTGGCATGTGGGATGCCGCCTCAGCATGGCTTGACAAGTGGTGCCATGTCTGCACCCAGGATTCAAACTGGTGAAACCCTGGGCTGCCGAAGCAGTGTGCAAACTTAACCACTTGGCCACCGGGCTGGCCCCCTCTACATATATTTTAAATGCCACAAGATAGTAGGGTTACTGTTTTAAGCAGTCAATATTCAATTCAGATTTAGCATATACTTACCTTTTCCGATATTATTTATTCCTCCCTGCATTACCCAATTTTCATCATGGAGTTATTTTCCTCCTTCTCAAACCCTATTTAGCATTTCTTTTTGTGCAGGGCTGCTGCTGATCAATGTTTTGTTTCATTTGTCTGAAAATGTATTTATTCTGCCATCACTTTTGAGGGATATTTTCACTGGGTATAATATTCTACATTGACAATTGCTTTCTTTTGGCACTCGAACTACGTCATTGTGTTTTTGACCTCCATTTTTTTGTTTCAAAGTCAGCTGTCAGTCTTATTATTGCCTCTTTGAAGGTAAAGTGTCTTTTTCCTTTGACTGCTCTCAAGATTTATAGTTTCAGGTCTTCATAGATTTTGTTGTGATATGCTAAGTATGGTTTTCTTTGTGTTTATTCTGCTTGGGGTTCCTAAAGCTTGAATTTGTGAGTCGATGTCTCATCCATTTGGTAAAATTCTTGGCCAGTATCTCTTCAGATGTTACTTAGTTCTCATTCTCTTCCTCCTCTCCTTCTAGACTTCAGTACGTGTTTGTTAGACGTTTTCATCTTGACTTGTATGTCTCATATGTTTTCTTAATGTATTTTTTACCCTTTTTCATTATGATTCAATCTAGATATTTTCTGCTAAACTATTGTCCACTGCGTCTATTCTGCTGTAAAACCCATCTACAGAATTTTTATTTTGATTTATTCTTAAGTCCTAAAATTTACATTAAATTCCCTCTCTCTCTTTTTCGATTCCAGTTCTCTGATGAAATCCTCCATGTTTTCATCTATTTCTTGGAACATATGAATCATAGTTACTTTAAAGTCTGTGTCTGATAATGCCAGTATCTGGATCACCTGTGTATGCAGACTTCAATTACGTTTTTTTTTCTCTCTTGGTTGTTTGTCATTTGGTCATGTTTTCTGGCAAGACTAGTAGTTCTTAAATTAAAATATGAATATTGTATATAAAAATTGTACTCTCTGGCTTGTATTATCTCCCTTTAGAAAAGATTTAATTTTCTTCTGTCATGCAGATAGAGTATGGACAGATCACCATAATCCGGTTGAGGCTGGTCTGTTTCCGTTTGCCTCTTCTGCTAGAGTGTAGCCTTTCACAACTCTGGTGTGAGAGCCTGAGGTGTTGTTGACCACATCCCTCCTCCTTGGCAGGCCCTGAATTCCAATTCTGGTTTCTTTAGTACTGTAAAACTGCCAGTTTCTCTTCTTAGCTCCTTACTCTTTTGGAAGCAACTTTGCTCTTGATTTCAGCTTGATTTCTTAGTGTTCTCTCAGCAGAAGCACGATTTAGGATCTGGTACGTGCCTTAAGGGGAAAATGCGTGCAGGGTGTTAGGCTCAATTCATTACACTTCCTGTCTCTCTGAGATCATGATTCTTTAACTTCTGTCTGCATTGATTGCTCTGTGATGCCTCCATCAGTTTTTTTTTTTATTTAATCGTGTCCAGTTTTTATAGTTATTTTGGTGGCAGTTAATCAGATATGGGAGTTAGTCAGATATTATCTCTCCATCACAGTGGCAAGCAAAAGTCTGGGTAATCTTTTTGATGAGCAAATAAGTTTATGTTACTTCTTTAACTATAGTACTTTGATCTCTCCCCATTGCAAATAGAATAACATACAAACTCTTCGCCACAGCCCAAAGACCCTACATGATCTGCCATTCTCCACCCCACCTCCGCTTTTGTGATCATGTCCCCTATTTGTGTCCATCCGTATCTGTGCTCTGTCTGCCCTGGCCTCCTTATTTTCTGATCAAGCCAAGCCATTTCCAGCCTCGGGGTCTTTGCACTTGCTGTTCCCTCAGCCTCAAAGTCTGTTTCCCCTGAGATCCCCCAGATATGATTTCCTCCTTTATCTTGTTCCAGTCTCTGTATATGAGAGTAGGCTTCATTGACCACCCTATCTGTGACAAGTCCTGCCCCCTCAGAACTTCCTTTCTGCCTCGCTCTGCTTTATTCCTCATAGCATTTATCATCACCTGATGATATTTAATTATTATCTGTCTACCCCCCAAGTTCCATGAGGCTGGCTTTTGTCTTCATGTTTGTGGCTTAATGCACCCCCAGTGCTTGGAGTTCAATAAATATTTGTGAAGCTAATAAATGCTATTTTACAAATGAATACTGTTTTTTCCAATCCCCAAATCAGAATAACACCAGGGACACCAGGGCTGGGTAACCACGTAGATGTTGGAGCTCTCACCCAGTTGTGTGAAGCCGCTGGGAGGTGGATGCTGAAATCAGTTGGGGATGTGGTGACCGTGGGGGCCTGGTGGGATTTTCCTGGAGAAGGTGAGGCCCAGGAGAGACAGGCACAGTCAGTTCCTTATCCTTTAATGCTTTATTCCTCTCTAATTGCCTAAGACCCAGTTATAGCTTTAAAGATCCTCAGTTATGGGTGCCCTATCCGCCCCGAACATAATAATGTAAGGTGGATCCGATCTGCTAATAAAGTCCCAAATAGAAAAGTTAAAATCATAAAGTTAGGGGCCGGCCCTAGGGGTGATGCGGCGGTTAAGTGTGCACGTTCCACTTCAGTGGCCCAGGATTCGCCAGTTCGGATCCCGGGTGCAGACATGGCATCGCTTGGCAAAAGCCATGCTGTGGTAGGTGTCCCACATATAAAGTGGAGGAAGATGGGCACGGATGTTAGCTCAGGGCCAGTCTTCCTCAGCAAAAAAGAGGAGGATTGGCAGCAGATGTTAGCTCAGGGCTAATCTTCCTCAAAAAAAAAAAATCATAAAGTTAATAAAATGTAGGTGTGTATTACGGACACCTTTTAAGAAATCTCAAAAGGATAAACAATAAGTAAAAAAAAAATCAGTTTGATTACATCAAAATGAAGGATTCTGTTCCCTGAAGGACCCCATGGGCCAAGGTAATGAGCGATGATGAACCAGGAAAAGATATTTGCAATGTCTAAAATTGACAAGGGATAGAAAACTAGGCTATTGAAGGAACTCCTACGGATGAAAAAGAAGACGATAGCATCTCCAACAGAAAAACAGCAAAGGATTTACAGAAAAACAAGCAATTTACAGAAGAGAAAATCCAAAAGACTGAGAAATATGTGATAAGGAACTCGTGAGATGAGTAACCAGAAAAAGCGCAATTAAAGCAACAAGAAACTACCCTTTGTAGATTGGCAAACATCAACAAACTGGATAATACTACATCATTTAGGGTTTGATCAGAGAAGCGAGCCGTTATGAGTGATATTTTGGAATTAGGTAATTTTAACAGCCTTCTTGAGTGATAATTCACACACCACACAATTCACCATTTAAAGTGTATAATTCAGGGGCTGGCCTGGTGGCGAAGTGGTTAAGTGCACACTTTGCACTTCGGCAGCCCGGGGTTCGCCGGTTCGGATTCTGGGTGCATACATAGCACCACTTGTCAAGCCATTCTGTGGTAGGCATCCCACATATAAAGTAGAGGAAGATGGGCACAGATAGTAGCTCAGGGCCAGTCTTCCTCAGCAAAAAGAGGAGGATTGGCAGCAGATGTTAGCTCAGGGCTAATCTTCCTCAAAAAAAAAAAAAGTGTATAATTCAATGGTTTTCGGTATATTCACAGAGTTGTACCACCATCACCATGATTAATTTTGGAACATTTTCGTCATTCCAAAAAGAACCCCCACACCCCTTAGCCGTTACACCACCTCAATCCTCCAGCCCCAGCCCTAGGTAGCCACTCATCTCCTTGCTGTCTCTGTAGATTTGCCTATTCTGGACATATAAGTGGAATCATGCATCATGTGGTCCTTTGTGACTGGCTTCTTTTCACTTAACGTTTTAAAGATGCTAGAATAGATTCATTATATGGGTTAGACCTCATGCAATTGTGAGAGCTGGTTGAATATGTCTATTTGCCCCTGTGTCTGGTGCCAGGCCAGCTGTTGGGAAGAGAAGACAGGCGTGAAGTTGGAGAGCTCAAAGACAGACTGGGACTCTGGGCATGAGCTGGAACTCATGGTGATGAACTATAACCTGTGTCAGTCTCTCACTGCCTGCAAGCCTCCCGCTTCAACCACGCCGGTGACCTGTAGAACAGCTGGCACACTTTGCCATGGAACTACACACGGAGTGGGCTCAGGATTTCATGGAGCCAAAGGAGGTCTAGTGGGAACTGGAAAAGCTGTGGGCCCCGCTGCTGCCCACTTTGACTAGTAAGGGGGGCCAGCAGATTCGTGATGACATGCTTGAGCTGCGACAGCACCTGACTCCACGCCAAACCTCCAAGAGTAAGCGTGGCCGCTGCTTCGCTTTTGCCTTCTGAACTCCCATGCAAATTTCTCCTGCGGGCCAACACTAAGCCGGAACCGTGCGGGGGAGAGGAATTTTGGGAAATGTAGTTTCAGCTTAGCTAAGTTGACACAACACAAAGCCACCAGATGCCAGGCGTGGTTAAGGTTAATGGAATCCTTGTGGACAGCTAGAGAGAGTAGACTCATCAGGACTTTCTACCTAGTCAAAATAGTATCTGTATCCCCTACAACTCAGCAATTCTTTTACTGGTTGTAGACCCCCCCAAATCCCTCTTCCCACTCCTTCTGGGCCATACGTGGACATATACACTGATGTTAATTGTAACATTATTTGTAATGGTGGGAAATCAGAGGCAACTCAGGTGCCCATCACTGAGAGGGTGGAGAGGTTACATGTGGTGAAGGTTGACCCTGGAGTCTTACTCAATGGATTGGATAGACATTGGATGTACCAATGCAACATGGGTGGGTCTTTATTTTTTATTTTTATTTATTTATTTATTTGAGGAAGACTGGCCCTGAGCTGACTACTGCCAATCCTCCTCTTTTTTTGCTGAGGAATACTGGCCCTGAGCTAACATCCATGCCCATCTTCCTCTACTCTACTTTATACATGGAACGCCTATCACAGCATGGTTTTTTGCCAAGCAGTGCCATGTCTGCACCCGGGATGCGAACCCCGGGCCGCTGAGAAGTGGAACGTGCAAACTTAACTGCTGTACCACCGGGCCGGCCCCTGGGTGGGTCTTAAAGATGGTGCTGAAGAAAAAGTCCCCATCAGAATGAGATATGTAATACTGCCAACATAAATTAAAAATACATGCATAAAAAGGAATTAACACATTTTGCAAGGATACTTACTGTTATGAGCTGAAGCGTGTCCTCCCAAAATTCGTATGTTGAAACCCTACCCTCCAGTACATCAGAAAGTGTATTGGAGATAAGTGTTTAAAGAGATAATTAAGTTGAAATGAGGTCTTTAGGGTGGACCCTAATGCAATAGGACTGGTATCCTTGTAAGAGGAGGAAAGTTGGACAAAGACATGCACATGGTCAGACAGAGAAAAGACTGTATGAGGACACAATGAGAGGGTGGCCATCTACAAGCCAAGGAAAGAGGGTCAGAAGAAGCCAAATCTGCCGACATCTTGATCCCAGACCTGTGTGAGAAAATAAATTTGTTGTTTAAGGCACCCAGTCTGTAGTCCTTTCTTATGGCAGCCCCAGCAGACTAACACACTTGCCAAGGATACACTCTCAACACAATAAATGGTTGCCAATGGCAGCAGGGGGAATGGGAGTGGGGAGTGGGGAGAGAAGGTGTGGAGAGGCCGATCGAGCTCTGATATTCCTCGTGAGGACCGTATTGATGTTTTTTTGGAATAATCAAAAATCTAATTTTTTTCAAAAGAAAGTTCACTTTTATTTACGCTCATGCACTGCTAGATTGTATTGAGTCTGTTTGTGGGTTGATCCAACCCCGAGTCCAGCTTCAAGCGAGAAAGCGCATGCCGTGTCTGCATCGCCTCCAGGACTCGGCGCCAAGAGGCGCCTGATGTGCCTTCTCAATGGTGGGTCTTGAGGGAGGAGTCTCGGAGGAAACAGGAGATGCTCTGGGGATGAGGGCAAAGCGGGTGGGACACCCAAGACAGGGTCTGCGAGCTTTCAGGTTTGGCTGAGCCATCAGGCCTGGCTGGCAGAAATGGAGTCTGAGGGGATGAGCATGGAGGGACAGACAGAGGGACAAAGGGAGAGAGAAACAGAGCAAGTCGGAGATGGAGTCAGCACTAAGTTGAGAGTCAGGGAGTGAGAAGATAAGGATGAGAGAGTGAAGAAAGCTGGGTGTGGATGTAACAGACAGAGCTGGAGATGCAGAGTTGGAGGCTGAAGGTGACAGGGTCTGGACCTGTGGTAGGCAGAATAATGGCCCCCCAAAGATGACCACCCTGTGATTCCTGGAAGGTGTGAAATCTGTCGTCCAGGTGGGCCCAACCAATTCACTCCCATGAGCCTTCAAAGGCAGAGAACTTTCTCCTACTGGAAGAGGAAGAGGAAGGTACGTGGAGATGGGGCAGAAGGACAAGTGAAGAGATTCCAAGTGTGAGATCTGAGGTGTGGGGTCCACATGCAAGAACCGAAGAGCAGCTTCCAGGAGCCAAGGGCGGGTGACCATTAGGTGACAGCCAGCGAAAAGCAGGGGCCTCAGTCCAACTGCAGGGGTGCGATCATGCCAACAACCTGAATGACCTTGGGATTCTTTCCAGAGCCTCCGGGTAAGAGCCAGCTGGCCCACACTTGATTTTGGCCTTGGGAGACCGTGCGCAGAGGACCAGCCGAGCCATCCTGGATCTCCGACCTGGAGATCTGCGAGGGAATCTATTTGCATTGTTTGAAGTTGCTATGTTTGTGGTCATTTGTTGCGGCAGTGAAAGGAAACTAATGCAGCAGCTGAGTGAACAGAAAGGACTGGAGCGACAGTTGGTAGTGGGAGGGCAGACAGGGCTGGAGGTGACAGGGTCGGGAACTGAGTGGATGGATTGGGCTGGAGGTGGCAGAGTTGCTCAGTCAGAAGACGGACAGCGTCTGAATAAGGAAACGGAGCCTGGAGTCCTTGGCAAGAGGAGGTGGTGCAGGCAGAGGTCATGCTCAAGGTTAGGGTTGGGGAGACTTGCAACGGCCTGGTCGACTGAGGCTTGGGGACAGATCCCAAAAGGAGATAGTGCTGCTAGATGTAAGAAAAAAACTTTATTTCCATATGGTGCTTGGGGTGGGGTCTGTTGGTGGGGGTACATGCAAGTGTCCCCCGGTTCCTACCCCTATAGCTGCTGGGAGGGCCTGAGGATGTACAGGAAATGGGTCTTGCGAGGGGGCAGCTTGGCATGGTAGGAGCTCTGGGTCCCCTCTTCCAGGCTGTCCTCACGAGTCCCCTCACGGAGCCCATCCCGGATGGCCTGCAGGCGGTGTCGCTTCTCGCTGAGCCAGCGGCCACTCTCCTGGGCATCCTGGTGGAACCTCCGCCGTGGCAGCTTCATGATCCAGAAGGCCACTCGGGGATGGGGTTCCTGGTGGAAGCTGTCCTGGGCCTTCGGCACAGGCACCATGGCCTCCTTCTCCTCTATCTTGTGTGCCTGGGGAGAAGGGACAAGGAGACCCTCTGGAGGTCCAAATGACAACCTCAAGATGCTCAGTCCCCACTGGCATATTCAACCCACCTTGCCACCTACAGGACACTTCACTTTGGGAGCTAAAATCTCACTTTGTGGTTTACAAAACTCTTGGGTTTATAAGTGCTTTAGAATTAAAAATACTCTTGAGGTTTATGGAATACGCTGGGATCGAATACAGAGTTTGGAGTTTTCGAAAGCAGTTTGAAATGTACAAAGCACTTCGGGATTAAAAGCTCTTGGCTTTACTAGAGGCTCAAGACCACAATTGCAATGTGTGATCCTGATTGCATCCTGGATCAAAAACCAAATCAGCTCCCATGGACAGCTTTGGGTCCAGTGGGGACATCTGAATATAGGCTGAATGTTTATTTGGCCCTTGCCATTTGAAATGTGGGCTGTGGACCAGCGGCATCAGCATCATCTGAGAGCTTCTTAGACATGCAAATTAGCGGGCCCCACCGCTCCTCAGACCTACTGAATCAGAGCCTGCATTTTAATAAGCTGAGGTCTGAGATGCCCTGTGGGAGATTGTTATGGGTTGAATTGTGTCCCCCCTGCAAACTCATATGTGGAAGTCCTAACCACAGCACCTCAGAATGTGATCTCATTTGGAAATGGGGTCAGTACAGATTTAATTAGTTAAGATGAGGTCATTAGGGTGGGCCCTGATCTGATATGGCTGGTGTCCTTATGCAAAGGGGAAATTTGGACACAGACATGCACATCGGGAGAATGTCACGTGAAGATGAAGGCGGAGATGGGGATGATGCGTCTGCGTGCCAAGGAACGCCAAAGATTGTCAGCAAACCCCCAGAAGGTAGGAGAGGGGCCTGGAACAGATTCTCTCTCACAGCCTCAGAAGGAACAAAGCTGTTGACACCTTGATGTTGGACCCCTAGCTTCCAGAACTCTGAGACAATAAGTGTCTGCTATTTAAGCCATCCAGTCTGTGCCACTTTGGGAGGGCACCCCTCAAAAACGAGTATGGCAGCAATCGTTTGCTATCAACGTCAAATTTCTCAGGTGTAAAATGGTACTGTGGTGCCGCGGGAGAATGCGTTATTCTCAGGGGACAGCTGCTGAAGGATTTAGGGGTGAGGCGTCACGATGTTATAATTTACTGTCGTGTGGTTCAAAAAATGAAAAAGTCAAAATAAAGTAAGTGTGGTCAAATGTTAAGTGGTGAATCTAGGTCAGTGGTTCTCGACTGAAGTCTGGAGACAGGTTTTGGGTTGTCACAACTGGCAGAGGTGGGCATGCTTCTTCCATCTAGTGGGTCAAGGCAGGGAGGCTGTCAACAATGCACATCCTCCAATGCACAGGATGGCCCCCTAATAAGAAAAGATCCAGCCCCAAGAGCCACTGGTGCCAAGTACCAACTCAGCTGACTGATAAGCGTAATGACTTGCCTTTATCTTGCAACATAGGAAATCAAGCCAGGTGCCAGTCACGGAGCACAGACACAAAGTCCCTATTTCTCTATACCTATCAGGAGCTGAGTGGAGAAAACCTGCTCTACAAACAGGGGAACACAGATCTACTTATTGTACTATTTTTCCCAACTTTTCTGTAAATTTGAAATTTTTAAAATAAAAAACTGGGTGTGTGTGTTGGAGAACCCTATGGGTTTGCCAAGCACTTGGGGGTTCTTAAAACTTTTTAGGATCAAAAAAGATGCACCTGGTGGTTAAAATCACTCAGAGGTTTAGGAAGGGGAGCTGCACAAGCATTTGGGGTTGATAAATTAAAAATCACACTTGGACGTTTACAAGGGAGAGATTTAGCAAGTACTTTGAGAGAGATTAAAAGGTAGCCTGAGGTTTGCAGACTGCTTTCATAAAAACGCACTCTGAGGTTTAGGAAGGTGAAGCTTATCAAACACCTAGAATTAAGAGCACCCTTGAGTTTACAAAACACTTTGGCGCTGACAAACCCTCTGGGGTTTACTAAGCGAGTTGGGATGTGCTCTGAGATTGTAAACCTCATTTCTGACAGCTGGTTAAGTCCCTTTTGACAGATGACAAAACTGAGGCCCAGAAGAGGAAGTCCCACACAGACGGAGTCGGGGAGTCAACTCGTCTTCCCCTCGTCCTAAACAACAGAAAATATTGGGGCTTGGACAATTTTGAGGGGCATGTCTTAACCTTCAGGTCATCATCCAAGATCCCTTCTCCCGGCTTGATGGCCGCTACCACCTTCTCGGAGATCAGCACTTCTCCTGTCTTGTTGTCGGTCACCTGTGAGGACGGGAGGAGAGAGTGAGAGCAAAGCTACTTTTCTCCTCTGCCCTCTTCCCGACAGATACTGCAGCATGAAGGATGGTGGGGAGACTCCAGGAGGGACTTCCCAGCATAGGCACCTTGTCGATCTGGAGGTGGCTGGAGACAGTGTTGTTCCCCAGCCGGCGATCCTGTTTCTCTTCTTGGTGGTAGTTCCTGGGGAGGCCCCGGAAGTCCATAGGGGCAGAGAAGAAGCTGTCCATGCCCCGCAGCAGGTCATCCTGGGGCCGGAGGAGGGACCTGTGAGCTGCTGGACCTCAGGACTCTCCAGGACATCTGCAGCCCTGCCAGGATGCCCTCGAGGCCTGGCTGTATCCCTCCCAACTCCCACCCTCTCCATCCTCTGACCCTTAGGGCCTGACTACGTCACCCCCCATCTGTCCTGTCTATTCTCTGTCCCATTACCTTCCCATTCCCGTTCCTCGGCTGTCCTACTGTCTCTCTGTTCTGATTCCCCACTCCAGTCTCTTGTCTCTGTCCATCTCCCTCTGTTCCTCCTATCCCTCTGTCCCTTTGACTCCCTCTCTTCCTGTCTGTCCTTTCTGGCCGCGACCTGTTTCCCACTGTTTCCCTGAACCCCCTCATCCCTCAGTCTCCATCTGCCCCCGTCCCTCTTCTCTGTACCTCTTCTTTCCCCCAAACCCTGCCATCGCTCACTTTCAGAAAAAGCCTGGTGAAGCCTTGCAGTAGGCTCTGGAGGCCCAGAAGACCCGAGGAGCTCTCCGGGACGTCAGCATCGCGGATCGGGGCTGCAGTGGAGGGGGGCACGGAGGCAGAGGGGAGCAGCAGCAGCAGGACCAGTGGAAGCCACATTGCGGGGCGGGCCAGGAGGCTGTGGCACGCGTAGGGTCAGAGTCCCAGCCCCTATCAAGGCCCCGCCCCCTCAGCGGTCAAGCCCCCCCACCCAAGACAATTACCCCTTTGCTACCCCTGGCCCAGGCTCCGCCCCTTGTCCAGGCAACTCCCCCACACCACGCCCATCTTCGCCCTCCCTTTCCTTCCACTCCCATCCCCTACGTCGGGTCAGGCCCCGCTCTTGTGGGCTCTGCCTCATTCACAGGTCTCACTGCTCTCCTTCGCTCACATTCATACCCAGATCTCATCCCTCACCTTCTCCCACGCCCTGCCCCTTCTTCTGGGCCCCACCTGTATGCTATACCACAGCCCGGTCACCGGACTCTCAGACTCCGGCCATCCACGGACTGTTAAGTCCAGTTTTGGTCTCGAGCCCAGGCCGGACACCTGGAGCGTTGGGTGGGCTCCGCGAGCCTTCGCCTCATCCCCATTATCTGACCACGCCCCCATCTGCTGACCTCACCCACGAGCCCTCTATTGGACGGTCACACCCTTAAGGACAGAGCCACACCTCTATCCTTCGTTAGCCACGCCCCTTAAACCAGCGCCGCGCGGTCACTGCATGGTCACATCCCCATCGTCAGACCACGCCCCTGTCGGTTGACCTCGGCCCTGGAGACCGAGCCTCGCCTGTATTTTCTGATCTTGGCCCTCGCGCCGGAGTCCCGCGCCAATCGCAGGTGGCCACGCCCCTTGACTTAGGACCACGCCCCCGGGCCTAGGCCACGCCCCTGTGCCCCTGATCTTGCTCCCAGCGCCCTCAGTTCCATTCCTGGCTCCCTCTGCTCGTGAAACGCTCGAGTCCGAACAGTCCTTCTGGTTCACCCGTTCCTTAGTTTGGTATTTATCTCCGAGAGTTTCTCCGTGTCTCTTCTAGTCTTCTCCAGGAAGAAAGGATTAATGCGCTCAACAGACGGCAACGTGGGGACCCTGAACCCCGAGCCCTCTTCGGTTCCACTAAAAAGCCCCACACTCTCCGGAAACCCTAAATCCAGTCCTTCTCCCTTAGGACTCCAGACTCCAGCCCCCAGCCCCCTCTAGTCCCGTGAGTTTGAAGACCCACCCTCTCATCTTTAAGAGACCCAAGAGGGCCTGCCCTAGGCCCCCCTCCCCTCAGGCACCGACGCTCTCTCCTGGTCCTGGGACAGCGCCACCTCTAGTCCACTAGTGCGTGCGGGTGTGGGAGTGTGCACCTCCATGGACCTCCAATAAAGTCCTGGTCGTCTTGCCTGCGACCCTTAACTCTGGCGAGGTCACAAAGAAACTGTGTTGTCAAAGAAATCAATCAAAACGCATCCTCATATCTCAAACCTCAAAAACATACTTGGGGCCGAACAGGAAAGACTCTTTTGTGTTCGTATCACTTCCACATCCCCAACACACTAGAGGGGAGCCAGGGGTCCAGACCCCCAGGCCCAGGAGTCTCGGGTCCCAGCTCTTCCTCCCTCAGACCCAGGAGTCCAGGCCCCCAGACTCCTCCTCCAGACTAGACTCAGGAATCTTGGCCCTCAGCCCCCTTCTCCCTCAGACCCAGGAGTCCAGACCCCTCGTCTCCTTTTTCAGATCCAGGTTTCCTGGCCCTCATCAACCTCCTCCCTCAGACCCGGGAGTCCAGACCCGCAATCCTCTCTCCTCCTCCAGGGACCCAAGCATCCGAATCCGGACCCAGCTAGACTTCACCTCTCCTTTGCGAAAGCAAAACTCTTCGCTTAAACTGTCACCATCGGATCCCCCTTCCCTCTGTCCGGCGCCCGGGCCCGCCCCCCCTCCGGTCCCTCCCACTTTTCCCAAACAAAGCTCCCGGGCAACTTTCTCCCTCGCAGCGCCCCGCCCGCCCGCGGCTCCCCAGCCCCAGGCCGGGAGGTAGGAAGGCGCCGGCGGGAGTCGGGGATCCTGCTTTGGGGTGTGTGAGTTGGGGTGGGAAGTTACGCGTTCCGAGTGGAGGTGTTTGTGGGACCGACTCCGAATGGCTGGCAGTCCTCTTTTGGCCGGCGGGCCCGAGTTTGCGCTCAGACTAGTCTAAGTGTGGAGTTGGAACTTGCGCTGGAGTCGGGGTGTCTGTTGATGGGTCTGAGTTTGGGAGTGTGCGCAGGGGAGTGGGTGAGGGGCTGGAGACTTTGGCGGGTGTGTGTATTGGGGGGTGAGTTTCTGCGGCGGTCTAGGTTTCAAGTGAGAAACGATCCCGTGCGTGCTTCTGACCGAATTGGTTTGCGGGTGCCATTTGTGGGCTCCTGGTCCTCCTCACGGAGAAAGGAGGCCGCCGGGGTGGCAGACGGAGGGCTATGGGTCTTCCTGGATCTTCAGTCTTGTCTCTTCGGAAGTTTGGGGCCTGGGGCGGGAAATTAGGGGAGACTTTTCTTACCCGGCTCCTCTGTGCCTTTGTCTGGCCACATGGGGGAGAGCTGGGCTGGGATTTTGGCCTATGGGGGTCCTGAACGCCGCGGCGCCACTGGGCTCGGCCTGGGGTCTTTGTCTCCGCCGGGAGTCCGGGGTCCGAGGGAGGAGGGGGATGGGGCCTGGACTCCGGGGTCCTGGGAAAGCTGTGGAAGACGTGGAGCCGCCAGGGAGGCGGGATCTAACTGTATTGGAAAAAGTTTTCCCCTGTGCCCGGCCTCCGGAAAGTCACTGGGAACTTGAGTTGGATCCGAGCCCACGGCGCAGGGGGAGGGGAGGGAAGGGGCGGGGTCTGGGGCCGGAGGGGAGGCGCCCTCGCCGGCCAGCCCCTCCCCTGATGGGGGTTGTGGGAAACTGGGGGAGGGGACGCCTGGGCCCTTTGTTCTGGCTCTCCTGATGGCAGGGCGGCCCTGCCCCCCAGCCTGTGGTTCTCCGGGTCTTTCCTGGTCTCGGCTTGAGTTTCTGCCCTGAGTCTCTGTCCGCCTCTCTCTGGCTTTCTGTCCCCTTCTCTCTGGGTCTCTGACCCACCACACTGAGTCTCTGTCCCCCTCTCTCTGTCTCTCTGACTCCCCACACTGAGTCTCTCTCCCCCTCTCTCTGGGACTCAGTCTTCTCTCTGAGTCTTATCTTCCTCTCTCTGGATCCCCTTCAGCTTTATGAGGGCCTGTGCCCCTCCTCCTTTTTTTCCAGCAGCTGCTGCTCACATCCTACCACCTGTTCTTGGGGTGGGACTGAGAAGATCTCACCCACAACCCCCTTCCAGCGACTAGGCCCTGACTCCTGTCTTCTTTAAATCAGTAATCCATTCCCAAAGGTTTGGCCCTCATGGGCCCTGGGCATTACCTGGGGTCATCAAGATTTCATGACAAGCCAGGCTCCCCTGCAAACACAGAGGGGAACATTCTCACCCTAACTTTCCCCAGAAATCCAGTCCCCTCCTCCCTCAGACCCAGGGGTCCGGGCCCCAGCCCCTCCTCCCTCAGACCCCGCAGTCTGGACTCCCAGCCCTGAAGTCCTTCTGGATGGGTCCAGGGAAACTTGCTGACCTCTGTGTTCCTCCAGGCCCAGATGGGGGAACCCCGGGCTGGGGCCCCCCTAGATGATGGCAGCGGCTGGACAGGAAGTGAGGAAGGAAGTGAGGAGGGCACCGGTGGCAGCGAGGGGGCTGGGGGAGACGGGGGCCCAGATGCAGAGGGTGTCTGGAGTCCGGACATCGAGCAGAGCTTCCAGGAGGCCTTGGCCATCTACCCGCCCTGCGGCCGGCGGAAAATCATCCTGTCCGATGAAGGCAAGATGTATGGTGAGTCCACCCCTCTCTTTTGTCCTAGCCCCCACGGATGAATAATAAAAGTAATGACCAACATTTATGGAGCCCTAAACATTGTTGACGTGAAAGCACATGGTATCCTCACAATGCCTCAGGTAGGAGCTAGCATCGCCATTTGCACAGAGAAGGAAACTGAGGCACAGATAGGTTACGTGATTTGCCTAGGGTGACAGAGCTAGCATGTGGCAGAGCTGGGATTTGAACTCAGGCAGGCTGGCTCCAAAACCTGTGGTCGTAACTCCTCTCCCATATAGCTGAGGACACCTGCAGCCCAGCTTGCTGCAGACTTCTGGGAACTGTTGCTTCTCTCTTCTTCCCGAGTGTCCTCTGTTGGGAAGTTCTACCAAAGGTCTAACTCTGTTCCATCTTTGACTCTTCAGGTCGGAATGAACTGATTGCCCGCTACATCAAGCTGAGAACGGGGAAGACCCGAACTCGCAAACAGGTCTCAGGACTGGCTTGTGGGCTTCTGTGTGGGGCAGGCTTGCCTTCTCAGGGCCAGCCCAGTATGGGCAAGTTCAGGTTCAAGGAGGATCTGGCTTTGTGCTTCTGTCTGTCTTCTGGCTGGTCTGCTAGCATGCGCAGACTGTGCCAATTTTGGTACATTTCTTTTAGCAGTTGTGTTAGAACCAGAGAGTAAGCTTGAGAGACTAAAAGAGACAAAGAGAGAAGGATGCGGAGGGGAAAGGGGACCCGGATGTGCTGGGTCTGGGGAAGATCAGCAGTGTTGGTGAGAAAGGGATAGCCTTTGTGGACACGTCCGTGTCAGCGTGCTCCTGAGACGGCTGGCATGTTCTGTATGTTGTCGTCTTTCACGTTCCAGCAGCTCTGGGGCACCTAAAGGGAGGGAAGGGGGAGGGGACTCAAGGGGCGAGTGGCTGTGGCCTGAATCTGCTTCTCCATCACTCCCTCCAGGTCTCTAGTCACATCCAGGTTTTGGCCCGAAGGAAATCGAGGGAAATCCAGTCCAAGCTCAAGGTAGGGCCCAAGCCAGAGATCCTGAGAGAGGGGGACAGGGACCTTGAGAGAGGGGGACAGGGACCCAGAGAGAGGGGGACAGAGCCCCGGGGGGGGGGATGGAGACCCAGAGAGAGGGGGACAGGGACCCAGAGAGAGGGGGACAGGGACTTAGAGAAATGGGACAGAGAGACTCGGGGTGGGGGACAGAGACCCAGAGATGGGGCAAGAGTCACACAGAGAAGTAGACAGAGCCGGGGAGCAGAGACCCAAGGTGGGGCTGGTGGCTCAGCAGTGGCTGGAGACTCTGGGTAGGGAGAGATCCGCAGAGAGAGGGGGATGGAGGTTGAGCTTAGCACAGGCCAGCAGGGTGGGGCGTGGGGCCTTTCCTGGCTCCTGCTGTCTCTCCTCCCTCTCCTCCTCCCGCGCCTCCTCCTGCTCTCCTGGTGTCCTCCTTGCCTTTTCCCTCTTGTGCTGTGTGGATCTCCTCTTCCTCTCCTTCTGGTTCATCTTCTCATTTCCCAGCCCCTGTGTGGCCTGCCTATTCCTTCCGTGCCCAGAAGCCTTCATTTCCTTCTGGAGATTTTTACATCTCTTTTCTCTTCTTCATCTTCTGGATTTCCTGTTCCCTCTTGGCCGGAGACCCTCACCTTCTACCCTTCTGGGTGTGGGATCTGCGTCTTCCTTTGGTTTGGGGATGTGCCTAGAAGTCTCCCCTTCCTTTCTCTCTGCCTAAAAACCTTCACTTCCCGTCTTTTCTCCACCTTGCTCTTCCCCCTCTGTCCCGTCCAGGCTAGGAAATGTTTGCCGCCTGTTCCCTCTGGGTCTGAAGTTCTCATTTCCTGTTGCCTGCGCATCCGGAAACCTTCACTTCCGGCTCTTTCTTGACCTAGAAACTCTCATTACTATCTTTTATTCTGGGCTTGGGAACTCCCTTTCCCCTCTAGGGTGGCCCCTCTACTTCCGGCTCCATGTTCATCCTTGCTGCCCCTTCCTCTCGTTCCTCTGCTCAGGGTGATGGGGCTGTAGGAGTTGGGAGGGCAGGAAGTTGGCAGAGTCCGGGCCTCACTTCCTAAGTCGTGTTTTCTTTCCTCCTTTGGCACCCTCCCCCACCCCCACGGGCAGGCCTTGAATGTGGTAAGTCCCCTGCCCATCCTCCCACCCTGTCCCTTACCCCTGACATTCCTGAGGAGGGGCCGGGGCTGTAGCGAGAGGGATTTGGGCCCTCCCCCAACCCTTCGCCTTGACTCCCCAACTCGGCATCTCCCCATTGCTGGCCCGACCCCGTCATTGACCCACCCTTGCTGTGTCGACTGGGACTCCCCATTAACATGGACCTCTAACTTTTCCTCCAGGACCAGGTTTCCAAGGACAAGGCCTTCCAGACAATGGCCACCATGTCCTCGGCCCAGCTCATCTCAGCACCTTCCTTGCAGGCCAAACTGGGTCCCGCGGGTCCTCAGGTGGTCTGGATTGGGGGTTGTGAAGCTCAGGGCTGGAGGGGTGGGGCCGCAGTTTCAACAGAAGAACAATTGACTGACTCCCCTTCTTTTTCTCTTCTCCAGGCCTCTGAGATTTTCCAGTTTTGGCCGGGGGGCTCTGGGCCCCCCTGGAATGTTCCAGAGTAAGTACTTTCTCTTCTGGCTCAGTGGCACCCACCTCCACTCCCCCTAACAGACTTTACTCACCCCATCTTCTGGCTCTCAGCTGCCCTGGGAACATAGATTCTGGAGCTAGGCTATCTGCATCTGAATCCCAAGGAGGAGGCTGGGGTGGTGGTCCGCAGAAGAGGACTAGGTCTGAGTGGGACAGTGAGGAGAGGACAGGGCAGAGAGTCAGGAGAAGGCGGGATGGCGTTGGAGCATGATGCGAGCTGAGAAGGAGGGAGGAGGCAGGGACAGTGAGGGGCTGGCTCATAACTGGGGTTGGTGGGACAGTGTACAACCTAGGGGAGGAGCGGGTTTGGGGAAGAAATGAGCTCAGGATGGAACTTGATGAAGTGAGGGGCCTGGAGATCACCCTTGGGGATAGTGGGATCCCATCTAGATTATCTGGGCCTCAGAGGCTCATGGGAAGTGTAGTTTTCAGCCTAGAGAGGAGCTGATGGATCCTGGCTGGGCGTGGGAAGGGTACTGTGGCCGCAGGACAGTGAGGCAGGAGTGTTGAGGGAGTTGCCAGAGAAACAGTGAAGTGACGGGCTGTGAGACAAGAAAGTTCGCTGAGGAGGTGCTGCTGGGTGGGGACACAGGGACTGGTCAGAACAAGTGCCTGGTGGCCAAAGGAGCCTCAGGTTTGCAGGGGAAGGGGCTGAGCTGGAAGGAGGGCCCCAGCCACATTCGTGCTCAGGAGTCACAGCTCATGTACTCAGTAGCCACGTGTGGCCGGTGGCACAGATATAGAACATTCCCATCATGGCAGAAAGTTCTGTTGGACAGCACTGCCTTCGATTCTCTTGTGCTGCCACTCCATCCCGAAACTGGCCTGATGTCTCATCTCCAGACCACCGCTCCTTTTCTCCCCACCCTCCCGCCCCTTCAGCCTCCTCTTTCGCTGAATTTCCTATTCTTTGTGCTCTCCCCCCACTTCTTGAAACCCCCTTTCTCTTCTCTTTCTGCTGTTTTGTGAGAGGTACCAAGATGTCCTCATCGAGACCCCAGGCTTCGTGGTTGGGACTCACGTGGGTTCAAGCTCAGGCTCCACTGTGCCCAGCTGTGTGAATTTGGGGGGCAGGGGTCAGTTGACCCCTGTGTGCTTCAGTTTCCTCCTGTGCAAAATGAGAAGAGCAGTAATCGCACCTACCTCCTAAGCTGTGAGACCTCGATGAATTTGTGCACATAATATGCTAGCCTGGGGTCTGGCATGTCACGGCCCCTCAGTAAACATTAGCTAGTACAGTTAGCAGCTTTCCACCTTGCTGACCCCCAGCTTCTTTTTCGCTCAGTGTGAAGCCATTCTCACAGACACCGTTCTCCTTGTCACTGACTCCCCCATCTACTGACCTCCCAGGTAAGACCCTGCTTTCATCTCCCTTGTCTCCCCTCTCTCTTCAACCCCAACCACCTTTCCATCAACTTGCCATTCATCAGGGGACACATTCTTACTGAGCTCCAGCTCTGAGGCAGGGCGTGCAGGGTTATGGAAAGATGAGTGGCAGAATTTGTAGTGGTTAAGTGCTTGGCCTCTGTAGCCAAACACACAGAGTCTGTGCTCTGCCACTTGCTAGCCTAAAGCACATTGGAGAGGTATATTAGTCAAGATTCTTTCAGCTGCAAGCGACATTAACCCAAATCAATCCAGATGACCAAAAAAAAAAAAAAAGGGAATTTATTAGTTTGGGTAACTGATATCTCAGGAGTTATGGCTCCAGGCATGGTTGGATCCAGGGGCTCAAATGGTAGCATCAAGACTTGCTTGGTTCTGCTTTCCTCTGTGCTGGCTTCATTCCCTGGAAGGCTTTGCCCACCTGGCAGCAGAGATGGCTTCCAGAAGTTCATGCTGATGTAGTCCTAGGAAGTCGTATCAGTGAAAGAGAACTCTCAGGTTCCACAGATTCATCAGTTAGGAATGCTTTTGGCCTCAAGTAACAGAAAGCCCAAGTTAATAGTGCCTTAAATAGTAAAGGCTTTAGTGATTCCGCATAACAAAAAGTCTGGAGGTAGGCTGCTTCTGTGCTGGCTCAGCAGCTCAGCAATATCAGGACCGGTGTCTCTATAGGTCCCTTGTCCTCTGTTTTATTGTTTCAGGATGGCTGTTTTGACTCCAGGCATCATGTCCCAAGCAGACTTGGTCAGGGCCAAAAGCTTTCTCTTCCCAAAGTTCTGTCTTTTTCATTCAGGAAGAAACTCCTTCCCAAAAGCCCCCCCAGCAGATTTTCCCTAACATCTCATTGGCCAGGACTGTGTCCCATGGCCACCTCTAGCTGCAAGGGAGGCTGGGAAAGTGAGTATTTAGCTTGTTCAGCTTCTAAGCAGAGGCAGGCAAGAGAGAACAATGCTTGATATATGCTATAAATGTTAGGAATTTTTATTTTTTTTATTATTTTTTATTTTTTTTAAGGATTGGCACCTGGGCTAACAATTGTTGCCAATCTTTTTTTTTTTTCTGCTTTATCTCCCCAAAGCCCCCCTGTACACAGTTGTATATCTTAGTTGCATGTCCTTCTAGTTGTGGGATGTGGGACGCCGCCTCAATGTGGCCTGACGAGCGGTGCCATGTCCGCGCCCAGGATCCGAACCCTGGGCCGCCACAGCGGAGCGTGTGAACTAAGAATTTTTATTGTTTGTTTTTCTTTCTCTCTAGGGTACGAGCCCCCCCAAGCCCTCTCACCTCCTGCCCTGCCCCCACCTGCCCCGTCACCCCCAGCCTGGCAGGCTCGGGCCCTGGGCACTGCCCGGTTGCAGCTGGTGGAGTTCTCAGCCTTTGTGGAACCGCCAGATGCAGTAGACTCTGTGAGTGCAATTTCAAGATAGTCACTGTGGGTGTTGTGGGATAGAGAGGGTTATAGGAAGGGAAAGCATAAAGCAGTGATTCTCAAACTTTAGCATGAATCAGAATAACATGGCGGGCTCGTTAAAACACAGATTCCTGGGCCCCACTCTCAGAATTTCTGATTCAGTAGGTCTGGTGAGAATTTGGATTTCCAACAAACTCCTAGGTGATGTTGATGCTGCTGGTCCAGGGACCAGACTTTGAAAACTACCAGCATAAAGGAACTGGAAGATCATGGGGTTACAGGTTGGGAAGGTCAGAGAAACTCCCCAGGGCATCGTTCATTCATTCATCAAACATTTTTTGAGTGCCTACTGTGCGTCAGGCTTTGTGGTGGATACTGGGAACCTGGAAAAACACATCTTATTTCTAGGTTTGAGCTTTCCCTGGCCTAGGATGGGTGGAGACAGATGCCATAATAGTCAGGGTGGGCTGACTGTTAGAAATAACCCCCAAAACTCAGGGACTGCACATCACAGAAGTTTCTCACTCATGTAACATTTCAATGTGGGTGTCCAGCAGGAGCCTTCCACATAGTGATTTGGGAAAATTGGGCATCTTGCATTTGGTGGCTCTGCCATTTTCTAGGGCATCAGAATCTACTGCTGGATTGATTCTCTGCATCTGGCTGGCAGATGGTGGAAGGGAGAGAGTCAATAATTGTGCAGCAGGTTTTATGGGTCTGGCTTGGAAGTGGCAACCATCAGATCTGCTCACATCTCATTGGCCAGAACTTAGTCACGTGGTCATACCTAACTGCAAAGGAGCCTGGGAAATGTAGTTTAGCTGTGTGAAAGGGAACTGGGGTTGGTGAACACATGGCAATCTCTGCCACAGCCACATAAACACCAGTTGCTGCATATAGTGGTCCTGGTAAAACCCAAGTAAGATCAGCTTAAAGCCCTCCCGTCTCACTTGGAGCGAAAGCTGAAGTCCTTTCAGTTGCCCACATGGCTCTGCACCATCTGACCTCTGGTCCTGTTCTGCCCTTACCTCCTGCCCTCTCACCCTGGCTTACTCTGCTCTGACCACACTGGCCTCCATGCCTTTTCTCAAACATGCCAGGCCCACTCCTGCCTCAGGGCCTTTGCATCTGCTGTTCCTGCCACCTGGAATGTGCTTTCCCCAGATGTCCCCACTCTCTCTCTCCATTCATTCAGACCTTTGCTTGATTTTATCTTCTCAGATTGGCTTTCCCAAACCACCTTACAAAAGATACCAGCTGCTATCACTCTTGACCCCCTTACCATGCTTTATTGGGATTTTTTTCCCATAGGATACATCGCTCTCTGAAATTCGTATTACCCATGGGATGATTTTTGAAATTTTCTGTCTCTGCCCGTGGACTGTGAGCTCCATAAAGTCAGGGACTTTGCCTTGTAGCCCTGGGACCCAGAGTAGTGCTTGCATGCAGTAGGTCTCTTGATAGATGTTTGTTGAATAATGAGTATGCTCTGAGATAGGGGAAGCTCAAGTTTTTGTGGGTGTCCAGAGGAGTAATTCTGCCTGGGGAGTCAGTGAAGGCTTCCCTGAGATGACAACATTTGAGTTGGGCTTTGAGGGTTATGTAGGAGTTTGTCATGTGTAGAACTGCATGTTTCAGGTATAGAGATGGAAACAGCATCAAGTTTTCAGAGAAACAAATAATTGAATGTGGTGGGAGCTGGTGAGGCTGCAGATAGGCGGGGAGGTGCCTGTTCTGGAGGAACATTGCCAAGGTGAGGGACCCAGACTTTCTCCTGAGGGTGATGGGGACCCATGGAAAAGGTAGGGTAGAGAGATCCTATCTGATTTTGATCTAAGGGAGGCTTCTAGGAAGAGGCAGAGTTGGATGGACTTGGGTCTGGAAAGATGGAGGGAAGATTTGTATTAAGAGAAGATGGGGAAGATTTTCAGGTTACGGATAAGAAGTGATAAGAATGCGAATCGATAGGAAGTCTCGATGTGGACTGTGTGGATTCTCATCCATCCATCTATCTACCCACTGATGGAACATTCATTGATCGAACATTCATGTATTCAATTCAGGGCCAGGTTGAGGGGGTGTGGGCTTTGTCCTGAGGGCACTGGGGAGCCATGGGAGGATTATGAGCAGAGGAGGGCCAGGGTCAGCTGTGGAGTTATTTGAGCAATGAACTAGAGAGGAAAGACTGGAGGCTGGGAGGCCAGCGAGGAGGCTGGGGTGACAGTGGGAGAAGACAGAGCTGTGGGGATGGAGAGTAGGGGACAGGGCAGAGATCTGGTCAGTAGAGACAGGGCTGGGGGACTGAGGTACTGTGGGAGTGAAAGGGCAGAAGGGAGTAGGGGCAGTGCCTGGAAGTCGGGCCCAGTGTCTGGGTGGACAGTGTGGAACAGCTCGCAGAGGAGCTGTGCGAGTGGTGACAGGGGTGTGGGATGAGCTTGGGCGTCGAGGGCCGGGGGTCCAGCCCATCTCCCGCCCCTCATCCACGGCTGACCTTCCTCAGTACCAGAGGCACCTGTTCGTACACATCAGCCAGCACTGCCCCAGCCCTGGAGCGCCCCCCCTCGAGAGTGTGGATGTCCGGCAGATCTATGACAAATTCCCGGAGAAAAAGGGCGGTCTGCGGGAGCTGTATGATCGCGGGCCCCCCCACGCCTTCTTCCTGGTCAAGTTCTGGGTGAGTTCTGCCACCAAAAACAAAAAGGGCTCCTAAATCACGTGGCCTCCCAGCAAAGGCCTTGGACTCTAAGGGAGACAGTCTCGGGACCAGCCAGGTCAGCCTGGACCTTCCCATCCTCGTGGCACAGTGTCAGCCCCCTTTGCAACAAGGAGGAGCACCTGTGAACAACGAGGAGTTTTGCCCCCAGGGCAGGATGGCTGGGACCATTGCAGGCCTAGGCCTAGGACTCTGACTTCCCGGATCCCACTAGACTTTGCCACACCCAGAGGTGTGACTGATATGGCCCTGGGGATTGGCCTGCAATATTTCAGACTTCCCTGTGCCCCACCTGACCACACCAAGCCTTGTTGCTAAGGAATGGCTCCCTCCCCTTAGCAATGGAGTCCTGAAGAGTTTGGTCCCCAGAGGACAAGGCTTCGCTGGTTCCATCAGACTCTTGCTGGAGAATGTCTGGCCTGGAGGAAGCGGTGGAAGGACCCAAGGAGTGGTTTTGTGAAATCTTGTATTTATCTAACAACCATTTACTGAGTACTTACTACATACAGGCCCAAGGCCAGGTGCTACGTATATAATTGTGAATAAGAGGGTTGACCCTGGGTCTCTCTTAGGCCTGTTTGGTTTCATGTCCATCACAATGAGTGATGCTATGGGGGTTCAGTAAATGCAGTGAAGGTTTAGGGGGTGTAACTCTTGTGGTAACCAGGGCCATGGCGAGACTTCCCGAGAAGGAAGTCTGCTGAAGGCTTTTTGCTGGGTCCATAGCTACCACGCTTCTAAAGTGTTCTAGCGTGTGAGGTGGGGGCCCGAGATGGCTCTGGGATGCGCTGCTGAGGTCTTAGGCATCGTGAGGGTTTAAGACAGCCTCACCAGGTTGCAGGTCTGGAGAGTTCTAGACCCTTAGGAAGCCCAGCGTCTGAACGGATGCAGGGGAGTGGCTGGGAAGGTCTTTGGATTTGTCTGGCTTCCCGAGGCCCTGTTGCCAGGGTGATGGATGGCGTCAGGCCTCTGAGGAGAGGACTAAACCACCCCAGAGAGTGCCCTGGTCAAGTTAGCAGCTAACGTTAGAAAGAGGAAGAGACGTGCCTCCCAAGAAGATGACCAATGGGCTCGGACCACAGGTGTGATGAGGTCCTAGGCTTCGTTAGGCTCCACTTGGCCTAATGGACTGTCTGCCCACCTGGCCACTGAGGTCCTAGAGGGGTCTGACTTCTGAGAATCAGCTGAAAGGACCCAGGAGAGTGTTCTGGGGAAGGGTCAGGCTTCCCTAGACCCCGCCAGGCTGCCAGGAATAGCCACTTGCCTTAGCAGCGGGGGTTGTGAGGGGCTCCCAGGGAGAGCCTCGGTTGCTAGGGAGTAACTGCTTCCTTGGTAACCAGCCCCTTGGAAGGGGCTGAGCTCTTGAGTTGGGGGCTTCTGGATAAAAAAGTTGAGTTTCAGGGCTCCTTTGGTGGGAGGAGTGGGGGTTGCTGGGGAGGGAGGGCCAGGACCATTTTGGGGACGTAGACTTCTCCAACGCTGATGGAAGGGTGGGTCTTCTCCAGAAACCAGCCCGTGGAGAGGTGGGGACTTGGAGCGCCGAGGAGGAGACGGGGGCACCTGCCGCGTGATGGGAGGCACCGGGCCGTGGGGCAGAGTTCCCACTGTTTCTAAGGAATGTCTCCTCCAGCTCACCTGTGCCTCCCCATCCCCCAGGCGGACCTGAACTGGGGCCCGAGTGGTGAGGAGGTGGGGGCCGGCGGCAGCAGCGGCGGCTTCTATGGAGTGAGCAGCCAGTACGAGAGCCTGGAGCACATGACCCTCACCTGTTCCTCCAAGGTCTGCTCCTTTGGCAAGCAGGTGGTGGAGAAGGTGGAGGTGAGGCTGGACGGGTGGAGCTCTGGGCGGCTGAGCGCCCAGCCACCTGCCATTTTGAGGGTGCAGACGAAATGGACCAGCAGCCGCGACAGCTCAGGCATTTGGGGGTCTGCATGCTGGGGTGGCGGGCATCCTAGCCTCTTTGGGGGTTTAATGCATGGCCTTAGAGCTAATATGGAGTTCCAAAGCCACATGTAGGGGTCACTTTGGGGATACGAAAGTAATGTGTGGGACAGAGATTTAGAGTCGCCAAGATTCAAAAGATCCTTATGGATCTGGAGGAGTCCACGGGGCAAGGAGGTTCCGGGTCACATTTAGCGGTTGCTGAGGACTCGAGGGAACTTGAGTTCGGAGGTCATACCGAGTTTGGAGATCTCACGGAGGGGTCTTTGGAGGGTTTGGGTATCTGAGGGGCTGGAGGTCAGAGGAATTTGGAGGTCACTGAAGGTTCAGAGCATGGCTTTGAGGGGCGGGAGAGGTCCCTGGTTTATAGGCTTAGTGATCTTTTTTTTTTTTTTTGAGGAAGATTAGCCCTGAGCTAACATCCACCATGAATCCTCCTCTTTTTGCTGAGGAAGATTGGCCCTGAGCTAACATCTGTGCCCATCTTCCTCTATTTTATATGTGGGATGCCTGCCACAGCATGGCTTGATAAGTGGTGCATAGGTCCACGCCTGGGATCTGAACCTGCAAAGCCCGGGCCGCCAAAGCAGTGTGTACGAACCTAACCACTATGCCACCAGGCCGGCCTGGCACAGTGATCTTGAGTTGGATACTTGAGGGTGCAGGGTCCCATCTCTGGTCACTGCGGATGGGGCAATGGAGGGAAGATGGCAGTGGGGAGTGGAGGCATGGAGCGTGGCTCGGTCCCTGGGCGACCCCTGTGTCTCTCAGTCACTGTCCTCCCCATTTCCCGTCCCCCGGCTCAGACGGAGCGTGCCCAGCTGGAGGACGGGAGGTTCGTGTACCGCCTGCTGCGCTCGCCCATGTGCGAGTACCTGGTGAATTTCTTGCACAAGCTGCGGCAGCTGCCCGAGCGCTATATGATGAACAGCGTCCTGGAGAACTTCACCATCCTCCAGGTGATGCCCTGGGGCTGGGCCGGGGCAGGGGCCCCGATGCGGAGGGGAGTGCCCACAACAGACCCTCAGCCCGGGGACCCTTTTGCCTGGGGAACTGACACAGTGGAGACCCCACAATAGACCTTTACCTCTTTACCCAGGGGACCCCTTCACGCAGGGAACTGATGTGGGGGGGACTCCACAGCTCTCTCATCTAAGGAGATCCCCTCTTCGCTGGGGAAACTGACCTGGAGGACACCCCACAGTGGGTCCTCAGGTTAGGGGACCCCCTTCATGCGGAACCTAACTTTAGCCCAGGGAACGTGATATGGTGGGATCCTCTTTAACTCTGGGGGATGTGATGTGGTGGGGACTCCTTTGACCCTGTAACATGATACATCATCTGATTTGAGGTCCCTCCTTGCCGACCCTCAAATGGGGAACCTGACATGTTGGGCATCCCCTCTACTTGGGGAATGCGACATGGTGGGGACCCCTTTCCTGGGTAACCCGTGATGCCCTGCTCTGCCCTCCAAGCATCACCCCCTTCTCCTGGCCTCCTTGGCAGGTGGTGACCAACAGGGACACCCAGGAGCTGCTGCTCTGCACTGCCTACGTCTTTGAGGTCTCCACCAGCGAGCGGGGCGCCCAGCACCACATCTACCGCCTGGTCAGGGACTGAAGGGGCGCCCCCAGAGTGGCCCACTCCTGGAATACCCTCCTCCCAGGAAGGACCTCCAGCTTTCCTCATGCTTATTCGGGGAGGGGGCTGCTCCCTGCTAGAGGGGACCTTCAAAGCTGGGTGGCGAGTTGACCCAGCTGGGACTGAGAGGAAAGGACGCATCCTGATATTGGGACCGCACAGGGGCATCTGAAAGGACAGATCACTCCAGAACATCAGGGACTGGGGACCGGAATGAGACAACTCTCACTACAGCACTGGGTTCTCAGTCTCTACCAGGAGGCACCCTCCTCCCTCTCTTCCGGATGTTTCGGAGGGTCCTTGTACACATTGGCTTGTCCCTCTCTCTGTTTCTCAGCCCCCCTTTCCCCAATCTGCCTCTCCTTACCACCCTATCCTGTGACCCTAATATCGAATATTGAAGGTTAACCCTTTCTGTGCAGGAGCAGAGCCAGGTGGGCCCTGGAAATACGTTTTTTTTTAATATAACAAGAGATATTTATAAGTGGGTGTTAGGGTCGTGACTTTTTCTCAGCTGGGCAAGCAGTGGGGTGAGGCTTTTAAATCTCATCCCCTCTTCTAAACGAGCCGTGGGCTAGACTGTGTTGCTGCCCCCCCCAAGTGTGTTGGTTTGTGTTTTGACAGAGGATAAAGCTATTTTACCAAAACACAGGGGATTTATTTGGGGTTTGGGTGAAAAATCATCTTGTGGGAAGTGGTAGGCCGACAGATGAGCTAAGGAAATGAGGTATCTTTGGGGGCAGGAAGCTGGTGGCGGAAGCCCCAGGTCCCCCGGGAGAGGTAACAGCAGCGGGGCAGGCAGACACCTGCGTCCCCAGGGGGAATGAGGAGGCGGAGAGCTCACTCGCTGGGGCTAACTGGGGATTAAACAAATATTTACAGGGACAGGGAAATGCCCAGGGCACTGGAAGGGGGAAGGGCGGGGCCTAGCGGTACCGAGCGAGCCGGTCGTAGACGTGGTCCAGGTTTCTGCACAGGAATATGGAGAGCGTCATGAAGCTGAGCTATAGAGAAAGGAGATGCAGTCAGAGAGGTCGAGGGGGTGCCAGTGAGAGGGGTTGGGGTGGTGGCGGTCCCGAGGGAGAAAAGTCGGGGGGAAAAAGTAAGGCACCGAGAATTGGGCGGGGAGGAGTCCTGAGAGGGGCAGAGAAGGGAGCAGGCAGAAAATGGGCTGGGCTAGAGGGAGAACTTGGCGTGGCTGTGAAAGATGGGGTCAAGGACAGGAGTTGGGGGGAAGATGAGAGAGGTGGAGAATGTGGTGGAGTTAAGGGTAAAAGGGCAGGAGGTCATGGGGGGGGGTGCTATAGAAGATGCGGGCGGACCGGGGAGGGTGGGAGCACAGCAGGAGCTGGAAGGGGAACAGTGAGGGGTCAAGGGGAACCCAGCTGCGTCTAGCGCAGGTCTGGAGTCTGGGAAGGAGTGAGATCCAGAGCAAGCCCAGGGTCCTTTATTCCGGAGGCTCATCTGTCTCCCCTTCCACCTCGGCCTCCAATTCCACCTCGGCCTCCACCTCTGCGCCCGCGCTCCCGGTCCCGGTCTCAGGCTGTTCCTCGTCTTGATCCCAAAGCGGCCAGGGCCCCAGGGACATGGGCAATTTGCCCTGCGGGGCCTTGTCCCCCCAGTTGGGGCAGGCATCTGCCATGCCCCAGCCACCCCACATACTGCCGCTACGCCCGCTGCTGCTCAGCGCACCACAGCGCCCGCCGCCGCCATCAGCGCTCAGGCCGGGCTCGGGGCTCGAACCGTTAGCCCCCAGGACCTGCGGCTGGGCATCCCGGCAGAGCGCGCCGCGCGGGGGCAGCAGGCTCAGCCCCGCCACACTCACCTGCGGGGAAAGGAGAGGGATATTGCGGCGAATAGCAGGAGGCTGGTACTCCGAGGAGTCCAATGGGAGCCTCGAGAGGGAGGGCGGAAACGCCTGCTCCCTGCGTGCAGCCAATCAGGGCTCACAGAGGCCAGGTCTCCTTGGTTCTAGCCCGAGCGGCCCGAAGGCGTGGATTGGCTGACGCCCTATCACGCATGCGCCTTTCCCAGAGGAAGCGGGGGTATGCGCAATTTGCGGGGGTTGGGGGCAGCTAGGGATTGTAGGGCCAATCGCGAGTGGAGGCAGGACCAGCTCACCTCGAGTAGACCGACGCCCAGACAGATGCCCACTATGGAGATAAGGTTGTTGTGCAACCACTTTTCGAGGCTCCGCTCGCATCCCTGGGGACGTAGGGAAAGGTTAAAGGTAGAGTTCTTTCTGGGATTGGCCCTCAAGCCTGGGCCCACCGTTCTCAGTCCAGCCTTCACCCCTCTTTCAGGCCCCGCCCCGCTTCCCTAGTTACCAGAGTTCTCTAGTCTCCACTTTGGCTGGTCCAAGTCTCCCCATCCCTAGACATCAGCGTTCCAGGTCCTGCCCTTTCAGCCAGCCCTTGGCTTTAGGCCCCGCCCCTCCTACAGACCCCGCTCCTCCCGTTGTCCTGTTCTTTCTTGTAGACCCACCCTACTTGCGACCTCTCCTAGTCCTGCGGCCCGGCCTCCTGGGGACCCTCCCTGCAGCCCTACACCTCCCACAGGCCTCTCCTCGTTCCAGCAGTTCCTGCTTCGAATCCTCCCCACCTCACTGTAGATATAGGCGTTGGCAGGGACCACGCAACGGTCTGTACTGTGTCGCTGCCGCGCTAGTGGTCCAGGCCGGCTGAACTGGGAGGAGGAGATCTTTTCCAAGGTTGCGGAGTCGTTGGCGCCCGATGAGTTATAGCAGGAGCAGGGCACGTGGCGCGCCGCCGACTCGTTGCTGCTCAGGCTGGGGACGCGGTACCAGTCCTGAGGAGAGAACCAGCCGCAGCAGCGCAGCTAGGAGAGGGACAAGAGTTAGAGGGACCGGGACTGGGGAGATGCAAGATGATGTGGGGGGATCAGAGGACTGGGGGATGTGTATGAGGTCATTTTGGAGAGCAGAGGGCTAAGTGGTGGGTGCAGTGGGGTGTGGGCTGGGGTCACGACGGGGCCAGAGCTCATTAGGGGAACATAGGGTTGGGAGAGACGAATCACGGGGCGAGCTGGGGCTGGGGGAGGAGCTGCAGAATCACGCTGTGGACGGAAGATTGGGTGGGCAGTGCAATTCAGCCTCAGGTATGGGACAGGTGGATGGAGGGCGGGGCCACATGAATGACCAGGGAATGGAGCCTCACGTGAGCCCGTGGGAGCCAGAGTCACTACGAGGCAGGCAGTGGGGTCACCCTAGGGCCTGGGGCCTGAGGGCGGAGTCTTGTCGAGGCAAAAGATGGAGCCATTCCAAGGTCTGGCAGCTGGGAGACTGGGCCACATTGAGGCCAGATTTGTTATTTGAGGGCGGGCCCACGTCCGGCATGGCAGGAGGTGGGGTGCGTAGGTAGGGTTACAGGAGGGTCCTGGACCTGGGGGCCCGGGCTCCGTTGGGGCGAAGTCTCCTCGACCGAGAGCCGATCCCCGTCAGTCTCAGAGCTGGAGGGAGGGATACACGTCCCAGGGGGTGGGGACCTCACGCACCTGAAACTGCACGAAGTCCCAGCTCTCCTCGGCCCCAGTCTGCTCCGGGTTGGTGCGGTAGTTCTGGATAGTCTCCAGGACGATGTCCTTCACTCTCCGCTTCAGCTGAGAGGCCAAGAGTGAGAGGCTGGACCCCTTCCCGCCTCCCCACCCCTACCTGCTCCGACCCACTCGCGCCACTCCCCGGGTGTGTCAGCCCCAAGGGGTCCCTGAGCATCCTTATGTCTGCCTCAGTTCCTCACGGAATGGCTAGCTATGCTTTTGTTCCTCAAAATCTCTGCCAGTTTCTACCATCTGTCTTTCTGTTTCTCCCTCTGTCTCCCACCATCTCTCATTAGGTCCCTGTCACTGCCTCGGAGCCTTTTGTCTCTCTGCGTGTTATTTATTTATTTATTTATTTATTTTCTGTTTGTTTGTTTCCCTTTGGATTTCTTTCTCTCTTGCTATGTCTCTTCCTCTGTCTGTGTCGGTGAGTCTCTCTCTGACTCTCCCTGTCTGTCTGTCTGTCTCTCTCTCTCTGTATCTTTCTGCCAGTCTCTGTATCTCTCTCTCTTCTGTCTCTTTCTGTGTCTGTTTCTCTCCATCTTCCTCTGCCTCTGTTATATCTCTTTATCTATCTCAGCTCTCACCTGTCTTTGTTTCCATCTCTTTCCATCCCCTCCAAGCCCCCCCCCCCCCGCCGCCACTAGCTGCAGGGGACAGTAGGAGGGGAAGACAAGCTCACCCGGCCCCCCTGAGTGGAGATGAGGATTCCCAGGGTGATCTGCGTGGCAAACAGGAGCAGCAGGATCCCAAAGTACTGGGGGGCAGAGTGGAGAGATCAGACCGAGCCCCTCCCTGGGTGTCAGGGGCTGCCAGAGCTCTATTTGAGGGGGGATGTCCGTGGTCCCAGGGTTGGAGAGGCGACGGGGCACTCACCAGGCCTAGGAGGCAGGGGAGTTCCTTCAGGGCCCCCACACAGCCCAGGAGGGCCAGGCCCATGGTGAGGATTCCTAAGATGGCCAGGGCCTTGGACCAGATCTGCAGGGGCATGAAGGACAAGCCTGGGGGAGAGGAGAGGCAGTGACATTGGGCCCCAAGCATGCAGCTCCAGGCAGGCAGCCCTGTTCCCCACCCACGCAGCCACCCAAGTAGGGAGGAGCATCCTGGGGCCCTCTGTCTGGGCTCCTGGCACTCTTCTCTGGGCATCTGTCCTTGCCCTAGTCTCTGTCCCTTTCTCTAGGTCTCTTTTCCCCTCTCTCTGGATTTCTATCCCTCCTTCTCTCTGGTCTCTGTCCCTCCTTCTTGCTCTCACTCTCTCTGTCCTCCTTCAGCTCCTCCTACCAATAGTTTCAGCCCCATGACTCGTTCCGTGACATGGGATTGGTCACTTGAACCTCCCTGCAGCCTAGGGGCTTAATAAATAATATCTATTTCTTAGGGTTGTTTGGAGGGACATGTGTTCAACCCAGGGCAAACACTTAAGTAAATATGAGCTATTAGGATTTGGACGATTAGCCGATTATTATTTTCCTACTATTGTTATCAGTGTCACATCTGCTCTTCTGCTTCCTTTCTGGGTGACATCCAGTAAGTGACTTCCCCTCTCTGAACCTCAAGAGAGGGGAAGGTTTGTGAAAAAATCAGCATCCACCCAAGGCCTGACATGTAGGATGTGCCCGAGGAATGGCTATTATTATTACTATTATTATTAGTAGTAGTATTAGTATGCACAACTCATTTATCAGAGGAAGATGCCAAGGCTCGGGCAGGCCAGAGGCGAGCGGTGGAGCAAAGCTTGGGACCTGCCTCGGGAGTGGGGCACTGAGGGCCTCCCTGGGACAAGGGGACCCCAGGAGGCCAGTTAGGGGGAGGGTGTGTCCAGCCTGCCCCAGGGAGGCCCACCCCACTGGTCCCAGCCCCCTCACCCACAAAGGACACGAAACTGGTCTTGTCGATGAGTATCCAGATGCCGAAGCAGAAAATAAGGCCGCCTAGGACCTGGGGAGAGGAGAGGAGAATATGGCAGTGGGCAAAGGGGGACCCAGGAGGCTGGGCGGCTGCGGCAGCGGAGGGGATTGTGTGTGGGGGGGCCCGGGCTGGGTAAGCCATGAGGCAACTCACGAAGAAGAAGAGGTTGAAAACGAAGAGGAGGTACTTGATGAGGCTGAGGCATCTGTCCTGGGCCGACATCTTCGCACAGAGTGGTGAGCCACCAGTGGGAGGGACGGGACAGGAAGAGGTGTTGGCAGTAGGGGAGACAATCAGAAAGACAGAGGCCGTAAGAGAGAGAGAGAGAAAGAGAGAGAGAAGGAGAGACTGAGAGAGGGAGAAAGGAACACAGAGAAAGAGGAAGTTCCAGGGGCGGAGCCCCGCCCCCTTCCTCTCCACATGAGGTGGCTTTTTTCTCTGTCTGCGTCCCTATCTCGCTCACCTGCCCCACTGGGACACACACCCCCGTACCTGAGGGGCCTTGGAATCTGTGGGCACCAAGGACACAGCAGGCAGTCCCTCCCAGGTCTCCATGGCTCGGCTGGGGGACACACAGGCACTCCTGGTCTACTTGCAGCCGCCCACTCTGGGCACCAGGACCCCAGGCCAGCCCTGGACAGCAGCCGACCTCACAGACACTCTGACCTCACTGCCTGCTAAGCTCTGCCGTCTCTGCCTCCATCTCTGTCCTCCCCTCCTGGCCCTCGGTCTCTGGTCCTCCCCTCTCTGGGTCTCTGTTCCCTTCTCTGTTGGTTGTTATTTCTCTCTTTCCCTCTGGGTCTCTGTCCTCTCTCTGAGTCTGTGTCCCTCCCACCCCCGGGGTCTCTATCGTCTCCCTCTCTGGGTTTCTGGCCCCTTCTCTCTGCATGCCTGTCCTTTCTCTGTTTATCTATCCCCTTCCTCCCCCTTGTCATTGCCCCTCTCTCTCAGAGTCTGTGTCCTGTTCTTGGTGACAAGTGTAGACCTTGGTGCTTCCACGTGCTGGGGCAGGGGCTGGGCACCTGGGGGAAGTGAAAGTGCTGCAGGCCCCAAATGGGAAGGTCCCTGGGAGCGAGGGGGGTGCCTGGGCGGTACCAACGCACCCAGAGCGGAAGCTGAGCGTCAGGCTGTGCTTCCTGCCTCTGCAGTGGGGCCCCAAGAAGAGGAGCCAGGATGGAGCCTGGGACCTCAGCAGTTAGATCCAGGTTGACAGTACCTGATTGTCTCTAAGCCGGGGCTGCACACCCAGCAGTCTCTGAAGTCTCCCCGAGGCCCCCCAGGCTCTCCACTCTTGTCCCAAATTCCTCACAGATACGCAATGTCAGGGATGTTCCTACCCTCCTGACATCCACCCAGGCCCTGGAAAACCAGCCTCTCTTAGAGACCTAGCACCCTCTCTCTTTTCTGAGAGGTCTCATCCGCTATTTTCTTTTTTTTTTTAAGGGCTCCTAATGGAATTTATTTTCTTATGAATGTCATCAAAAATCAATTCATATTCATAGTATCCTGGTTTTTGATTCTGGGCTTTTTTTTCCCCCCCAACTTGATTGAGGAATAATTGACAAATATGATTGTCTATATTTAGAGTGTGTGACATGATGATTTGATATACATATACATTGTGGAATGGTTACCAAGCTCCAGCTATTTGACGTATCCATCATCTCAGAGTTAACGCTTTTTTTTTTTTTTCTGGTGAGAATGCTTAAGATCTCTCAGCAACTTTCAAGTACGCAATACTGTGTTATTAACTATAGTCGCTGTGCTGTATGTTAGATCCTCAGAACTTATTCTTCTTATAACTGAAAGTTTGTACCCTTTGATCTACATCTCCCCGTTTCCCCCACTCCCCAGCCCCTGGCAACCACCATTCTACTCTCTGTTTCTATGAAATTGGCTTTTTTTTTTTACATTCCACATATAAATGATACCGTGCAGTATTTGTCTTTCGGCATCTGGCTAATTTCGCCTAGCGTAATGCCCTCCAGGTTCATCCATGTGGTTGCAAACGGCAGGATTTCCTTCTTTTTATGGCCAAATAATATTCCATTGTGTATATATACCACATTTTCTTGATCCGTTTCATCCACTATAAGACATCCAGGCTGTTTACATGACTTGGCTATATTATTGTGAATAACACTGCAATGAACATGGATGTGCAGACATCTGTTCAAGATCCTGATTTCATTCCTTTGGATATATACCCGAGCGTGGGCTTACTGGATCATATGGTATTTCTATTTTTAATTTTTTGAGGAACCTCTACACTGTTTCCCACAGTGGCTGCACCAATTTGCATGCCCATCAACAGTGTACAAGGGTTCCCTTTTCTCCACACCCTCCCCAAGACTTGTTATCTCTTGTCTTTTTGGCAATAGCCATCCTAACAGACGTGAGTGATATCTCACTGTGGATTTGATTTGCATTTCTCTGATGATTAGTGATGTTGAGCACCTCTTCATGTACCTATTGGCCATTTGTATATCTTCTTCAGAAAAATGTCTCTTCATTTCCATCTTTTAATTGGATTATTTGCTTTTTTGCTCGGGTTGTGTGAGTTCTTTATGTATTTGGATATTAACCTCCTGTCGGATATATGGTTTGCAAATATTTTCTCTCATTTCATAGGTTGCCTTTCAATTTATTAATTGTTTCCTTTGTTGTCCAGAAGCTCTTTTTGTTTCATTTAATCCTACTTATTTATTTTAGCTTTTGTTTCTTGTGCTTTTGGTATCTTATCCAATAAATTCTTGCCAAGGCGAACTTGGCAAAACTCAAGGAGCTGTTTCCCTATGTTTTCTTCTAGGAATTTTACAGTTTCAGGTCTTACATTTAAATCTTTAATCCATTTCAAGTTAATTTTTGTGAGTGATGTACGATAGTGGTTCAGTTTTACTCTTTTGCATGTGGCTGTCCAGTTTTCCCAGCACCATTTATTGAAGAGACTATCCTTTCCCCATTATGTGTTCTTGGCTCTCTTGTCAAAGATTAGTTGACCACTGGGGCCAGCCCCGTAGCCAAGTGGTTAAGTTCATACACTCTGCTTCATTGGCCCGGGGTTCACTGATTTGGATCCTGGGCACAGACCTAGCACTGCTCATCAAGCCATGCTGAGGCGGCGTCCCACATAGCGGAGGTAGAAGAACATACAACTACTATATACAACTATGTACTTCAGGGCTTTCAGGAAAAAAAAAAAAGAGGAAGATTGGCAACAGATGTTCACTCAGGGCCAATCTTCAAAAAAAAAAACTATTAATTGACCATATACGTGTGGGTATATTTCTGGGCTCTCTATTCTGTTTCACTGGCCTATGTTCCTGTTTTTATGCCATTACCATATTGTTTTGATTACTATAACCTTGTAATATAGTTTGAAATCAGGAAGTGTGATGCCTCCAACTTCGTTCTTTTTCCTCAAGATGGTTTTGGCTATTGAGGGTCTTGTGTAGTTCCATACAAATTTTAGGATAGTTTTTTTCTATTTCTATGAGAAATGCCATTAGAATTTTGTTAGGGATTGCATTGAATTTGTGGATTGCTTTGGGTAGTATGGACATTTTCACAATATTAATTCTTCCAATCCAAGAACATGGGATATCTTTCTACTTGTGTCTTTTTCAATTTCTTTCATCAATGTCTTATAGTTTTCAGTGTACAGATTTTTTACCTCATTGGTTAAATTTATTCCTAAGTATTTTATTGTTTTTGATGCTATTGTAAATGGCATAGCTTTCTTAATTCCTCTTTTAGATAGTTTATTGTTAGTGTATAGAAATACAGCTAATTTTTGTATGTTGATCTTATATCCTGCAACTTTACTGAATTCGTTTGTCAGTTCTAACAATTTTTTGGTGGAGTCCTTAGGGTTTTCCATATAAGATCATGTTATCAGCAAACAGATAATTTTCTTCCTTTCTGATTTGGATAAATTTTATTTCTTTTTCTTGCCTAATTGCTGTGGCTAGGATTTCCAGTACTACATTGAAGAGAAGTGATGAGAGTGGGCATTTTTGTATTGTTCCTGATCTTAGAGGAAAGGCTTTTAACTTTTCACCCTTGAGTATGATGTTAGCTGTAGGCTTGTCATATGTGGTCTTTATTATGTTGAGGTACATTCCTTCTATACCTAATTTGTTAAGAATTTTTGTCATAAACTCTGTTAAATTTTGTCAAATGCTTTTTCTGCATCTATTGAAATGATCATATGATTTTTATCCTTCATTCTGTTAATGTGTATATCTCATGTGTTGGTTTGCCTTTGGTGAACCATGCTTGCATCCCAGGGCTAAATTTCACTTGACCATGATGTATGATCCTATTAATGTGCTGTTGAATTCAGTTTGCTAATATTTTGTTGAGGATTTTTGCATCTATGTTCATCAGGGATATTGGCCTGTAATTTTCTTTGCTTGCAGTGTCCTTCTTACTTTGGTTTCAAGATAATGCTGGCCCTGTAAAATGAGTTTTGGAAGTGTTCCTTTCTCTTCAATTTTTTGGAAGAGTTTGAGAAATATTGGTATTAATTCTTCTTTAAATGTTTGGTAGAACTCACCCATAAAGTCATCTGGTCCTTGGCTTTTATTTGTTGGGGGATTTTTGATTACTGACTCAATCTCCTTGCTTGTTATTGGTCTATTCAGATTTACTTCATGATTCAGGCTTGGTAAGTCGTGTGTTTCTAGGAATTTATCCATTTCTTCTAAGTTATCTAATTTGTTGATGTATAATTGTTCATAGTAGTCTCTTATGATCCTTTGTATTTCTGTGGTATCAGTTGTTATGTCTCCCTTTTCATTTATGATTTTATTAATTTGAATCATGTATCTTTTTTTCTGAGTCTTAGCAAAGGATGGTCAATTTTGTTTATCTTTTAAAAAAAGCAACTCTTCATTTCATTGATTTTTAAACTGTCGTTCTAGTTTCTATTTCATTTATTTATGCTCTAATCATTATTATTTTCTTTCTTCTGCTACTTGTGGACTTAGTTTGTTCTTCTTTTTTCTAGTTCCTTGAGGTATAAGGTTAGAACATAGATGCAGAAACCCTCAACAAAATACTAGTGAACTGAATTCACTCCTTTTCATTCTTATTTATTTTTTTCTCCTCTGACTGGATAATATCAAGAGATCTGTCTTCAAGTTCACAGATCCTTTCTTCCCAGGTGGGCCAAGCCCTGGGTGACATCCTCGTTCCCTTTTTCCCATATAGCCCATCAGTCCCTAAACCAATCCCTCCTGCGTCCTGATTCTCTACCCTGTCCTCTCCTCTCTGTCCTTCTGGCTCAGGCTGACCAGGTCTTGTGTTTTCCGTCTTGAGCCCAGACCTCAGGCTCCTCCTTGGCCTTAGTCTCCCCTCCAGTCCATTCCCCTCATGGCCCTATGAAACCCAGACCACCCCTTGTCCTCAGCTCCCACTTCTAAGCTATCATGAAGTCCTCTAATATCCTTTAGTATATATACTAAATAATAATATAAATAATATCCTTTAGTATTATATACTAAACTATATACTAAATTATAATAATATCCTTTAGTATATATACTAAAACATATTTCAAATCCATCCACTTTTCTCCAACTCCAAGGCCACCATCCTAATCCAGGCTCTCATCATTTTCCACACAGATAATTATAATTGCTGCTGAACTAATTGTAGTGGGTTGAATGGTGATCCCCCCAAAAGGTGTGTATCATGTCCTGGAATCTGTGAATGTGACCTTCTTTGGAAAAGAGCGTTTTTGCAGATGTAATTAAGTTAAGGATCTCAAGATAAGATCAACCTGGATTATCCGAGTGGGCCCTAAATCTACTGACAAGTGTCCAGTGCTGTAAGAGACACACAGAGGAGAAGACAGAGAGAAGAGGATAATGTCATGTGAAGAGAGAGGCAGAGATGGGAGTTACGCAGCGACAAGCCAGAGGAGTCCTGCAGCGACTATAAGCTGGAAGAGGCAAAGATCTGATTCCCCTCTAGAGCCTTAAGAGGGGAGTGTAGCCCTGCCAACACCTTGATTTTGGACTTCTGGCCTCCAGAACTGTGTGAGAATATATTTCCGTTGTTTTAAGCTGCCAAGTTTGTGATAGTTTGTTATTGCAGTCACAGTAAACTAAAACACCGATCTCCCTCTCTTCCACACACTAATCCTTTCCTCAGAGGTGAGGACATGAGCAACTGGAGGTCCAAGGATGGGTGGCAGAGATTCTCTAGATGCTCACCAATTTGGTTTCCTCTTTCCTAGGCACAGAGGGAAGACTACACTTCCCAGGCCTCCTTGCAGTGAGGTTGAGGCCATGTGACTAGTCTTGGGCCAATGGAGCGGGTGCAGAGTGATACAGGCCACTTCTGAACTTGGCCATAAAATGTCCTGTACAGTTTTTACCTCGTCTCTCTCCCTTCACTCATTGGCTGCCTGGAAGCTGAGAAGTCACTGGAGAACTCAGGGATGGAGAGACAAGAGATTAAGGAGGTTAGGTCCCTGGTCTCTCCTTGGAGGAGAGCCTTTTGGACTTTATATAAGTACGAATCTATTGCATTAAGCTACTAATATTTTGGAGTTGTATGTTAAAGCAACCAGCTTTAATAATCCTGACTGCTATGGGTAGAATACCTGTAACTACATTTTAACCAGTATCAAAATTCAGATCTGTGACAAACTCCGGTACTTTCAAATTTTCTTTTAGTAGTTTTGGGTGCACAATGCTATTTTTTACCTTTTTTTGTTGTTGTTGTGAAGGATGATACCCATATAGTAATGTTCACAAATCACAATGTACAGCTCAATGAATTATGACAAAGTAAATGCCCATGTAACTAAGATCAACATTATCATCAACCTGGAAACCATTTACGCCCTTGCAAATCACTAACCCCTTTCTCTTGACTTACAGCACCATCCTTTGGTTTGGCCTGTTTTTTGTTATGTAAATGGAACCATACAGTAAGTATTCTTTTGTGTTTGACTTGATTTTGTTCAACATTATGTTTGTGAGATTCATCAGTGGAATAACTAGCAACAGTTCTTACATTCTCACCACTCTACAGTATTCTGCTGTCTGAATATACCACAATTTATTTATCCATTCAACTGTGGATGTACATTTTGGTTGTTTCCAGTTTTGGGTTATTACAGATAATACCAGTATAAATATTTAAAAAAAAGAAATGAAATTATTTTTAATAATATATTTTATTTAATCCAACATATCTAAAATATTAACATATAATCAATATAAAAAATACTAGTGAGATCTTTTACAGTCTTCTTTTTGTACTAAGTCTATGAAATCCAGTGTGTATTTTACACTGAGAGCATATATCAATTTGGACTCAGTATATTTTGAGTGCTCAGAAGCCACATGTGGCGAGTGGCTACCATATCGGACCACTCAGCCCTAAGGGAAACCAGTCCACCTGCATGCTCTCTTCCATCTTTTTTTGCCTCCTTAAGGACATCCCTGCTATGATTTGTTCCTCTCTCCTTTGAATCTTCAGGTTCCCCCTCCCTACCAACTCCTTCCTACTAGCATACAAATGTGCTATTATTTCTTCCATCTTAAAAACTCATTCCTTGACCATCCATCCTTCCACACTTTTGTTCCATTTCTTCCTCTTCTTGATAATAAAAGCCACTACACAGCTGTCTGTGTTCACTGCTGCTTCCTCTCTTCAAGTCTCCCTTGAATCTACTCCAGTAGATTTTTATCCTGACTCATCCACCAAACCCACTTTCGTCAAAGTCACCAATGATATCCATGCTGTCAATTTTTGGTCCCCCTCTTGCTTGACTTCTCTACGTTGGTGATTGTGATCCCTGCAAGGACAACATCAGTGTCACCTGGGAACTTGCTAGAAATGCATATTTTCAGTCCCCATCCCAGACATACTCTAGTTGGTTCAATGGTGGCTCCCCAAAAGATACATTCTTGTCCTAACCCCCAGAACTTGCGAATGTGACCTTATTTGGAAAAAGGGTCTTTGCAGATGTAATTAAATTAAGGATTTCAAGATGAGATTATCCTAGATTATTGGAGTAGGCCCTAAATCCAATGACAAGTGTCCTTATAAGAGACACCCAGAGGAGAGACACTCCTAGAAGAGAAGGGCAGAGATTGGAGTTATACAGATACAAGCCTGGAGCCACCAGAAGCTACCCTTAGCCCACACATATTATTGTCTGCCCAGAAGCTAGAGGGATCCTCCGGTTAAAACATAAATCACTTATTGACTGAAAACCCTCTAATAGGTTTTCATCTCACTCAGGAAAAAAACCCCAACTTCCTACCATGACCTACAAGGCCCTCCATACAATACTCAGGCCCCTGCTACTTCTCTGATCCCATCTACTACCACCCTATCCCTCAGTCACTGGGATCCAGCCACACTGTCCTCCTTGCTGCTTCACGAACCTGTCAAGTACACTTCTGCCTCAAGGTCTTTGTCACTGCTCTTCCCTCTACCTGGAATGCTCTTCCCCATGCTGTTCACAGCTTCTCCCTCATCTCCTTCAAGACTCTGCTCAGGAGCCGGCTCCGTGGCCGAGTGGTTAAGTTCGCACGCTCCGCTGTGGCGGCCCAGGGTTTGGATCCTGGGCGCGGATATGGCACCACTTGTCAGGCCATGTTGAGGCGGCGTCCCACATCCCACAACTAGAAGGACCTGCAACTAAGATATACAACTATGTGGGTGGGGGGGGGGGCCGGGGGGGGCGGGCAGGGAGGGTGTTGGGAAATAAAGCAGAAAAAAAAAAGATTGGCAACAGTTGTTAGCCCAGGTGCCAATCCTTAAAAAAAAAAAAAAAAAAAAAAGACTCTGCTCAAACATCACCTCCTCCGAGAGCTCTTTCTTGACTACTCTGTCTATAGCTCCCTGCCTAGTCCCCTAATAACACTCTATTTTGTTTTCTTAATGGCACTCCCATCCTTGGAAATTCCTATTTGTTTGTGTATTTACTGTCTTTTTGCCACTAGAATGTAAAATCTTTTTCATAACAGTATCTCTAGGGTCTAGGGCAGTGTGGGCACATCATTCAATAAGTATTTATTGACCAACATTTTTCTTGATGACTTGAGTTCACAGATTTTCCTGCCTCAGGGCCTTGGCATATTCTCAGGGCCTGAGATGCTCATACCTCATTTTTTTTTTTAAAGATTTTATTTTTTTCCTTTTTCTCCCCAAAGCCCCCTGGTACATAGTTGTATATTCTTCATTGTGGGTCCTTCTAGTTGTGGCATGTGGGATGCTGCCTCAGCATGGTTTGATGAGAAGTGCCATGTCCGCACCCAGGATTCGAACCAACAAAACACTGGGCCGCCTGCAGCGGAGCGCGTGAACTTAACCGCTTGGCCACGGGGCCAGCCCCCTCATACCTCATTTTTCACTAGTAAGTTCTCCTTCAAGCCTCAGCTTCAATGTTACTTCCTCAGAGAACTCCTCCCTCCAAACTGAGTCCACGTGTTCAAGGATGGAATAATTTCCACATATTATGATGCATTCTTACAGCACCTAGACACCAAACATCTCTTTGTTCAATCATAATGATTTAAGCCTGTGGTTCTCAAAATGTGGGCCAGGGACCCTTGGGGGTTCCTGAGACACTTTCAGGGGTCCATGAAATGAATATTATTTTCCTAACACTATTAGGATGTTATCTGCCTTTTCACTCTCATTTTCTCTTGGGCATACAGTGACGTTTCCAGAAGCTACAGGACAGGAGCTCTTTCAACAGACCCAATGCAAAAGCAGAAATTAGAATCCAACTGTATTCTATTAAGCCAAGCATTAAAGAAACTTGCAAAAGTGTAAAATAGTCTTATCACTAAATTATTTTTGGTGTGAAAATCATAGACACTTTAAAAAAACGTTATGTTAACACAATGGATTTTTGATGACAATACATATCTTAGAATTTCTCAGTTTTAATATTGATAGACGTAACTCACATAAACATACAACCTACATAAATGTAACCCACATAAATTACTGGGGTCCTTAATTTTTAAGAGTATAAAAGCAGTCCTGAGACCAAAAAGTTTGAGAGCCATTGACCTAAGTAAATCTTTGTCTGGGTTTTTGATTCTTGTCTGCAATTCCAGTAGATTCCTGAGCTCTCTGAAGGCAAGGTCCATGTCTGTCTTGTCGGACACATATTTAAGATTTGGCTAGGAGTGGGGCAGCCTTTAAGTAAGAGTCGAAGGTTTGAAGTCAGAAAGGAACGAACGGGAAGAACAAGCCTTCCACCTCATCCTCACCACGACCTTACTGGGAGGTGTGGAAGGAAAGCATAAGCTCTAGACCAAGAAACGGCTAAAGGCCCGGGAAGAGCAGAGGAGGTGAGGACCAGACCGGGACAGAGGGTTGGGCACGTGGTCCAAAGGGCGCGGCTAGAAAGGCAGCGGCGCATGCGCAGGTGGAGGGCGTGTGCTTGTGCGCGCGCGCGGCGCGCGCGCGCACGTAGAGAGGAAGCGCATGCAGAGAGGGCGGAGTGGCGAGCTCCGCGAGCTCAGGAGGGGGCGCAGCGGGAGCAGCAGCGCATGCGCAGAGGAACGGCGGGAAGGGAGGCGCCTGAGGCGGAGCGAGGAGCGTCGCGCACCGGCCTGACGAGGCCTGAAGGGGCCCGAGGGGGTAGCTGGGCTTCTCAGTTGAGGCTTCTTCACCCTCCTTTTCGTCTGACTGACTAAGACGGAAGAGCCCAGGCCCCCAGCCTAGGGTGAGGGTGGCCCCGGGGAACCCGGAAACGCTCCCAGATGTGGGATGTGTGAGTCTGGGCGTCGAGGCTGGGCGTCACGTCTGCGGCTGCGGCTCTGGGGGTAACAGGCCGCCGGCCGGGAGCCTCCCGGACGCCCCGGTCGCTGTGGAGCCGAGGGGGTCACATAGGCCTCAGGGGTCCCTCCTTTGTCCCCTCGGACCCAGGAGATGGGGTTCAGCCCCTCCGCCCACGGAAGCTGACTTCAAGTCGGCGCCAGGGCCGAGCCCAGGAGTCCTGCCCGCTGGACCCATCGGTTCAGGCTCCCGCACGGCAGAGTTCGGCCTGGCCCCGTCCCCGTCGCCGTCCCCTCGGGCGGGGGAGGGACGAACGGCGACTCCCCGCCCCTCGAGGAGCCTCCACAGCTCCTCCTCTCCTGTCTGGGGGTCACGGTTCCAAGGAGCGAGGGAAGCTGAGCAACGGGCGTCTCTGGGGACCCCGAGCTCCCCCCCGAGGGCTCGCTGCAGGGCTGCTGTGGGGTTTCCCACGTAGGGTCGCCCCCGGGGCCTCCCGAGCCTGGGAGCAAGGGGTCTGCCGAGGGTCCGGCGGGCTTTCTAGGTGTCGCACGTGGCCAGCTGGCAGCATCTCAGTTTGCCACGGAAGGGTCGAATTGACTAATTAACCAGAAAACTTGTTGGAAGGAGTACAGGTTTGGAATGTGCTCAGGGGAGGGGGTGTCTGTTTTGCAGGAATGCAATTTTCCTTTTTTTTTAGTGGAACCCGGAATCAGTGTCCGCAACATGAGTTATGGGAATGGGACGTCCTCCTCGTGTGTGTGAGGACTGTCACCTCGCAGCTGCTGGCAGGCGAGTTGTCGTGAAGATTGGTGCTTTTTAGGTGAGGCGCCGACTGCCACATCAATGTCTGCAGCTTCCTCAACTTGGTTAACTTTTGAGCGAATTGAGTAAAGATTTCTGTTTTGCTGTTTATTGCTACAACCTGCCCCCTCCCACCAACAGGAAAGCAAAACCCCAAAGAAAGAAATCACTGTGGACCCGCTTTAGAGTTTCTCTCATTTGATTTTGTGTTGATGATCTGTGGCTCTTGGTTACTTTTTTGTATCTTTTTAGTTCTTTGTGACAGCGTTTTCTGCCAGCGTTTCTCCGAATTCTCTGGCCGTATCTTCTTGTTCTTGCTGTTTTATTTTTAGCATTCCAAATTGTGAAATAAAATATGCATTCACAAAAGTGCATGGGGCGTGTAAACAGGTGTTTTGTTTTTGTTTTTTGATGCAAATGTTATTATTCTTTCTCAGTTTTTTTTAAAGGTATGCCTTTTTTTTTTCTTGATGAGGAAGATTGGCCCTGAGCTAATATCAGTTGCCAAGTTTTCTCTCTTTTTTTTTTTCCTTCCCCAAAGCCCCAGTACATAGCTGTATATCCTAGTTGCAAGTCCTTCTAGTTTTTTTGTGCGGGACATCGCCACAGCATGGCTTGATGAGTGGTGTGTAGGTCTGCACCCAGCTTGCGAGCTGGCGAACCCTGGGCCACTGAAGCGGAGTGTGTGAACTTAACTGCTTGACCACGGGGCCAGCCCCAATGAAATATTTTTGATTACAGATTCAATTTATTTAATGGTTACAGGACTTCTTGGGCTTTCTATTCTTCCTGAGGTAGTTCTTGGCTAATTTTTCTTTTTCTTTTAAACGAGTTTTTGTTTTGTTTTGTTTTGTGTTTTGCAGGGGAAGATTCGCCCTAGGCTAGCATCTGTTGCCAGTCTTACCCCTTTTTTTCTTCCTTTCCCCTCTCCAAAGCCCCGGCACATAGTTGTGTATAGTTGTTAAGTTCTTCTCGTTCTTCTGTGTGAGCCCTCGCCACAATGTGGTTACTGACAGGTGAGAGGTGTGGTTCCATGCCTGGGAACTGAACCCAGGCTGCCAAAGCGGAGCATGCAGAACTTTACCCCCCAGGCCATCAGGGCTGGCTCTGGTTAATTTTTTAAAGGTATTTGAGTATTTAATCTATTTTTCCAAATTTATTGGTGCCATAATGTTAATATTCATTATTATTATTGTTATTATTTATTTGCAATATCTATAGTAATGTCCCCTCTTTTATTCCTAATATTGCTTATTTGTACTTTCTCTCCTTTTTCTTGATCAGTCTCACTAGAAGATTGTCAGTTTTTTTTAGTTCTTTCAAAGATCTTTTGGGCTTTGTTGATTTCCATTGTATATTTGTTTTCTATTTCATTAATCTTTGGTTATTATGAATAACGCTGCTATGGCTTCTTGTAAAAATCTTTTTGTGGCTTATGTTTTTATGTTTTTTTCGGGTAAACCCATGGGAGTGGAATTACTGGGTCTAGAGTTTAATAAGAACTAAGATTCAACAAGTCCTGTTTCATAAGAAACTGCTAGACCTTTCTCAGAATGCTTGTACCATTCACACTCAGCAACAATCTAGGGAAGTTCCAGGTGCTCCACCTCTTTTCAACATTTGGTGTTAGTCTTCTTAATTTTATCAATTTTGGTAGGTAAGCAGACTGGTATTTTTTATTATTATGTATATTTTTGTCCTTCTAATAGTTATAAAGTTTTATATTCTGTGTTTATTTAGTGGTCATCTTAGAACTTAACAAACGCACACCTAACTTATAGAAATTATAGTATATTTCCCCTCCTCCCAGAAGATACAAAGAACTTAGAATATTTAAATTCTATGTCCCTTTTTCACAACTTTTATGTTGTTTTGATGCTTTTAATTTTTACTTTTTAACCTCTCAGGACATTATTATTTTGTTTCATATAATCACTTTTTTCATTCGGATTTTCTTACATATTTTATATATTTTAAATATATATATTTTGTATTTATCACTCTTGTTTCTCAACTCACCCGTCTGGGACTACTTGCCTTCTTCTTGAAGCAGATATTTTAGAATTTCCATTAATGAGGATCTCTTGGTGACTGATTTTCAAAATTTTTGTCTATTGTAAACTATTTTTATTTTACCCTCATTTTAAAAGGTAAAGTTTTTTAGGGCTTAAAATTCTAGATTGGCAGGTTGTTTTCTTTTAATATGTTGATCATATCCTACCACTGTCTTGTGGCTTCCATTTCTGCCATTGAGAAGTCACCTTTATGTCTCTCCTTTACAGATAATCTGTATTCTTCTTATAATTGTTTTAAAGTGTTTTTTGTTTTTTTGGAGGTTTTTTTGTGAGGAAGATTCACCCTGAGCTAACATGTGTTGCCAGTCTTTCTCTTTTTTCTTGAGGAAGGTTGTTGCTGAGCTAACATCCACACCAATCTTCCTCTATTTTATGTGGGATGCTGCCACAGCGTGGCTTGACCAGCAGTGCTAGGTCCATGCCTGGGATCCGAACCCATGAATCCTGGGCCACTGAAGTGGAGTGGGCAAACTTAACCACTGTTCAATTGGGCTGGCTCCTGTTTTGAAGTATTTTATAATGATATGTCTATATTTGAAGTTTCTTTTGTCTCCCTTGGACTTTGTTGGGCTTTTTTAATCTAGGATTGGTGTGTTTCATCAGTTCTGGAAAATTCTGTTGTAATGTCTTCAGACATTGTTTCTGCACCATTTTTTGTTCTTTCCTTTAGGAACTCCAGTTAAATATTTGTCAGACTTTAACTTCTGTGTTTCTTGACCTCCTTTTTGTATTTCCCATGTCACTATATTTCAGTGCTACGTTCTTGGTTGTTTTTCTGACCTATTTCAGTTCACCAGTGCTGTCTTCAGCAGAATCTAAACCACTGTTAAATCCATCAAATAAACTTTGTTTCACTCATTGTGTTCTTCATTTCTAGGAATTCTATTTTTTTAAAATCTGTTAAATCACTTTTTATAGAATCCTGCAGATGTTTTCAAACTTTTCATTTATTTCTTTAAAAATGGAAACCAGTTATTTTATTGACTTTGTCTAAGGATTCCAGTATTTGATGTCTCTGCTAATTTGATTCTGCCGTCTGTTGTTTCTGTCAGTTCTCACTAGTGACACCTTTTTTCCTTAAGTGCTGTGCTTCTCCTTGTTCTGGAGAAATTATTTGTAGGAATAGGTTAAGACCTAGAATGGAGGTGTCTTACTCCAGGGAACATTTCAGTTTGTTTCTGCAAAGTGCCTGGGGGTACCATTATTCGGGTACCACTTATACTTAATTCATGGGGGTTTAATGGTATATCGTTGTGCTTTTAGGTGCACTTATCTGATGAGTAATGATGTTGAGCACCTTTTTCAGATATGTGTTGGCCATTTATATATCTTTCTTTGTTAAGTGTCTTTTCATATCTTTTACCCATTTTTTATTGTCGTGTATCATTTTATTAAGTTTTGGGAGTTCTTTATATTCCTTGAACCACAAGTCCTTTGTCAGATATACGTCTCAGGATCATTTTCTCCTAGTCTCTGGCTTCCCTATTAATTTTCTTAATCAAGTCTTTTGATGAGCGGAAGTTTTTAATTCGGCAAAGTCTAAATGATTAATTTTTATGATTATTGCATTTTGTGTCTTGTCTATGAAACTTCTACCTGCCCCTAAGTCATGAAGATATTATCTTACATTTTCTTTTAAATACTTTATAGTTTTAGACTTTACATTTAGGTCTATGATTCATCTAAAGTTAATGTTTGTCTATGGTGTGAAGTAGAATTCAAGTTTCATTTGTTTTCCCCATATGGATATCCAGTTATCCCAGAAAGGACTTTTCTTTCTCAATTGGATGTCTTCGGACTCTCTGTCAACAATTGAAATGTACTTATGGGTCTATTTCTGAATTATGTTGTTTGACTTTTGCGTGTTAAATTGACCTTGCATTTCTGGGACAAACTCTATGTGATCATTGTTTCTTATCCCTTTTATATCTTGCAGGATTCGCCTTGTAACTTTTGTTGAGGAATTTTGCATCTACTTCATGAAGATATTGGTCTGAAATTGTTTGTTTTACTAATATCTTTATCAAGTTTTGGTATTAGGGTCATGGTGGCCTTATAAAATGGATTGGCAAGTGTTTCCTCCTCTTCTATTTTTCTAAAAGTACTTGTATAAGATTGGTGTTAATTTTTCTTTCAATATTTGATATAATTCATTCATTGAAACCATCTGGTCCTGGAGTTTTTTTGGTGGGAAGAGTTTTGATAAGGAATTCAATTTATTTCATAGATATAGGACTATACAGATTTCTCGTTTCATTTGATGTCAGTTTTGTTAAATTGTATGTTTAAGGAATTTTCCCAATTCATCAAAGTTGTTAAGTTTGTTGGCATAAAGTCATCATAATATTTTCTTCTTCTTCTTCTTCTTCTTCTTTTTTTTTTTTTTTTGCTGAGGAAGACTCACCCTGCGCTAACATCTGTTGCTAATCTTACTCTTTTTGCTTGAGGAAGATTGGCCCTGAGCTAACATCTGTGCCAGTCTTCCTCTATTTTGTATGTGGGTCACTGCCACAACATGGCTGCTGACAAGTGGTGTAGGTCTGTGCCTGGGAACAGAACTCCAGGCGGCCAAAGCAGAGTGCACTGAACTTACCCACTAGGTCATGGGGCAGCCCTTCCTATTGTTCTTTTAATGTCTATAGGATATGTAGTAATAACTCATCTTTAATCCTGATATTGGTTATTTGCATATCTCTTTTTCTCTTAATCTGTCTAGGAGTTTACCAGTTTTGTTGATCATTTCAAAGAGCCAGCTTTGGCCTCCTTACTTTTCTGTATCGTCTGTTTTCTATTTCATTGATTTCTGATTTTATATATATTTTCCTTTGTTCCTTTCTTAAAAGCATCTTGAAGCCTTTCCTCTTTTCTAGTATCAACACATAAAGCTATAATATTCTAAGCATTGCTTTTGCTGCATCTCACAAATTTTGATATTTTGTAGTTTTATTATCCTTTGGTTTAAAATACCTTATAATTTCTTTGTGATTTATTCTTTGACCTGTGGATTGTTTAGTAATATATTCTTTAATTTCCAAGTACTTGGAGTTTCTTTAAATATCTTATTGTTATTGGTTTTAAATTTACTTACGTTGTAGTCTGAGAACATACTCTGTGTGATTTCAGTCCTTATAAATTTATTGATACTTGTTTTATGACCTAGCATATGGCATTGGTAAAGGATGTGTATTCTTCAGTTTTGGGGTTCCATAAATATTAATTAGGTTAAAGCTACTGATAGTGTTTTTGGATCTTCTAGATCTTTACTGATATTTTGGTCTGCTTTTTTCCTATCAGTTATTGAGAAAGGGTGTTAACTTCTACCATGATTGTGAAATTAATTTATTTTTCTTTGGCTTTTGTAAATTTTTGCTTCATGTATTTTGAGATTTGTTAATGTTTGTACACATTTGTAAATATTGTCTTCATGATGGATTGACTTTTTTTTTTTTTTGAGGAAGATTAGCCCTGAGCTAACTGCTGCCAACTCTCCTCTTTTCACTGGGGAAGACTGACCCTGAGCTAAGATCTGTGCCCATCTTCCTCTCCTTTATATGTGGGACACTTGCCACAGCATGGCTTGCCAAGTGGTGCCATATCTGCACCCGGGATCCGAACCGACAAACCCTGGGCCACCCAAGCAGAGCGTGCACAGTTAACCGCTGTGCCACCAGGCCGGCCCCTAGAAATTTATTCTTTTTTTTTTTTTTTTAGGAAGATTAGCCCTGAGCTAACTACTGCCAATCCTTCTCTTTTTGCTGAGGAAGACTGGCCCTGAGCTAACATCTGTGCCCATCTTCCTCTATATATATGTGGGACACTTGCCATAGCATGGCTTGCCAAGCGGTGCCATGTCCGCACCTGGGATCCAAACGGGCGAACCCTGGGCCACCGAGAAGTGGAATGTGGGCACTTAACCACTGCGCCACCAGGCTGGCCCTAGAAATTTATTCTTAATTATGTAATTTCTTGTAGCTTTTCAAAAATATATTTTTTAAATTTTGGAGTAACTTTAGGTTTACGGAAAAGTTTCAAAGATAGTACAGAGAATTCTTGTCTAACCCCTCCTCTAACCCCTCATCCAGTTCCTCTGCCTTAATGTTATCTTACATTACCGTGATACATTTGTCAAAATTAAGAAACTAACATAGGTACATTATTATTAACTGAACTCCAGGCTTTATTCAGATTTCACCAGTTTTTCCATTGATGTCCTTTTTCTGTTCCAGGAGCCAATCCGTGATCTTGCATCATATTTAGTTGTCATGTCTCCTTAGTCTCCTCTGCTCTGTGAGTTTCTCAGTGTTTCTTTGTTTTTCAGTACCTTGACAGTTTTGAGGGGTGCCGATCAGACAGTTTGTAGAATATCCCTCAATTTGGGTTTGTCTGATGTTTTCTCGTGATAGACTGGAGTTCAGGATATTGGAAAAACTACCACAGAAGTGAAGTGCCCTTCTCATCACATCACGTTAGAAGGCACATGATATCCGCCTGACATCACTGGTGAGCTTAACCTTGATCACTTCATTAAGGTAGTGTTTGCGAGGTTTCTCTACTGCATGCTTCCCAGGAAGCATTCCCCTGTTTATACTTATCAGGTTTCTAAGCTTTACAGTATAATAGTTACAACTGATGTTTAATACAGCCTTATTGTCTGGATGATGGGAGGAGGCTGGCAACAGGAAGTCCAGTTGTATACCTATGGCTGTCACAGTTCAAGGGAGAGATGACAGTCACCTGAATGTACAGTGGCAATGGCAGTGAAAAGGAGGTATTCATGCATTTCTGGGCAATTGGGTGGCTTATGGCAACCTTAACAGAAACAGGGCAAATTAAAACCACAATGAGATACTATTGCACAGCCATAAGGATAACTATAATAAAAAAGTCAGATAATAACAAGTGTTGTTGAGGATATGGAGAAATTAGAATCCTTGTATACTGCTGCTGGGGGTGTAAAATGGTGCAGCCACTTTGGAAAACAGTTTTGCAGTTCCTAAAAAGTTGAACATATTTTCCATTTGACACAGAAGTTCCACTCTAGGCATATAACTGAGAAAAATGAAAACATGTACACAGAAAAACTTATACCCAAATGTTCATAATAGCATTATTCCTTCTAGCTGAATGGTAGAAACCCAAATGTCCACCAACTGATGAACGGATAAACAAAATGTGCTATAATGGAATATTATTTGGCCATAAAAAAGGATGAAGCTACATGCTACAGTATAGATGAATCTTGAAAATGTTATGCTGGGTGAAAGAATCCAGTCACAAAAGACCATATATTATATGATTCCATTTACATTAAATGTCCAGAATAGGCGTACATATAAGACAGAAAGCAGATTACTGGTCGCTAAGGGCTGGGGGGTGAGTAGTGGTGGTGGAGGGGTTGGGCCATGATAGGTAAACAGTACAGAGTTTCTTTTGGGGGTGATAAAAGTGTTCTAAAATTGATTATGGTGGTCGTTGCACAACTCTGTGAATATACTAAAAGTCATTGAGTTGTGCAGTTGAAATATGGTAAGTTGTATGATATGTGAACTGTATCTCAATAAAATTATTGTAAAAAATCAGGGAACACTTGGAAGGTGAGCTCTGCTGGGTTAAACTGTACCTGCTCCAATTGAAGTGCTGGTCAGACAGCCAGGTGCAGATGTTGTGCAGCTCAGAAGTGAGTTTGGGACCAGAGGTGTGGCACCATAAATCATTAGCATAAAGGATTCATCGACAGAAAGCAAGATCCCCTCTTCATTTAGTCCAATTTACTAAACATGGCAGCTCAAGGGAAGATTTCAGGCAGGGCACTTTTAACATTCAATAGCACTGAGTTTTCGGAGGTTAACACAAGTGAGGACGGACCCCTTCTCTAGCATCCAAGATAATGCTGTTATTGACACTGGCTGGTGTCCTTCCTAAGTTTCAGTTATAATTGTCTTCACTTTCCATAATAAAATGCGGGGCTGGCCCCGTGGCTGAGTGGTTAAGTTCGTGCACTCCGCAGCAGGCGGCCCAGTGTTTCGTTGGTTCGAATCCTGGGCGTGGACATGGCACTGCTCATCAAACCACGCTGAGGCAGCGTCCCACATGCCACAACCAGAAGGACCCACAACGAAGAATATACAACTATGTACTGGGGGGCTTTGGGGAGAAAAAGGAAAAAAAAAATAAAATCTTTAAAATGCTTTCCCATAAGTGGCTATGGCAATGTCCTTTAAGTAATTTGCAGAGTATTTTGGTATGATGAAAGTTGAAGTTTATGTCAATTTAAAATAAATATTTTTGGTATAATTTACAATCTAAGTGGATTTGGAATTAGTTTATTTCTTCACTGAAAAGAATGGGTCAAGCTATGAAACCTAACTGGCCATGCAGTTCATCACAAGTTATTTTGCATCATCCTCTGGCCTACGCGTGCCACATCCCTCCTTGCCCACCCCTAAAATTACTTGATGGTAAACAGGAATTCCATACTAAGGATAATGACAGTTGAAAGGAAGAAAAAAAACCTAACAATTTCATCAACTGTTTTAATGATCATGTGTCCCTTGTTTGGCAGTAGTAAGTGCTCAGTTTTAAAATCCCCAAAAAAGAGGTTCTTCACAAATTACAGAAGATGTAGGGTTCTGCTTGCTCTTTTAATTTGTCAAAATCATTTTTTACAAGGAGTATCAAACAATTAGTTAACGTGGCATAATTTGTGAGGTAGTGAGTAAATCTTTGATATAGTTGATGTAGGGTTTCATTTGGTAGGTCTAAGACCTGACCTTACAACTATGAAATTCCAAGTTCATGCTTGAATATATGACTAAAAGAATAAGAATGAAATGACCCATAGTATGTAGCATTTTAATTTTTATTAGTAAAACAGAAAACTGAACTCGGACAACTGTTTTGTTCTTGCATCTGATCATTCCATATACTTGAGAAGTGCTTCTTTATAAGAGGACTTAGATGAGAATTGTCAGTATACTGGTTCCATCAAAAAGTGCAGATTTGGGGGCTGGCCCAGTGGTGTAGTGGTTAAGTTTGTGCACTCCGCTTCAGCAGTTCAGGGTTTTTGGGTTCGGATCCTGGGCACAGACCTAGCACTGCTCATCAAGCCATCTTGTGGTCGTGTCCTACAGAAAACAGAGGAAGATGGGCACAGATGTTAGGGGCAATGTTCCTCACCAAAACAACAACAATAAAAACACGTGCAGATTGGAATATCTAAAATTAGGTAAATAAAATTTCAAGAGAGAGCAAATTGATTATTGGAAACCACAGGATTCTTCTTCAAAAACGGGGCCTTCTTTAATAGTCTTCAATGTAGCTCATTTGCAATCATAAACAAATCCGTCAAGGTTGATCCTATCGCACAATGCCCAAAGAAAAATCTGAGGGAACTCGTGGGTAATTTTCACAGCTTCACTATAAAGTCTAAGAGCACAAGGATGACTGGTTATCTTCTTTAAACTGGATATAACATGCACACGTGATAGTTGCTTTGGCTGTTCTTCTTCCAACTAATTCCATGATTCTAGAGATTTCTTCATCAGGGGCTCCATCAATTCAATGGTTCCATTTTTTCCCTCCTCTGAAAAAATAAACATTTTTCCAGTGGGATGAATCTTTTTCAACCTCCTGACAAAGCAAATGGGCCACTTGATGAACTGAGCTAGCATCTGGCATTGATGGCACCCCCTGAGCAATTCCATCTCGTCCGTCCACCATGACTGCGGTGCAGGCTGTAGCTATTTTGAATAGGGGTTTAAAAATATTATATTTATTGCTGGAAGATTTAGTAGATACTTTTTAAATGATTGTTGTTATTTTTCTATGCTATCACCAGGGATTTATATCCCAATTATTATTTTGGTTGGTATCTTAGTTGACCAAGGTTTTTTTTTTTTTTTTTTTTTTTCAGAGAAGAGTGCACATGCATTAAGGTCCAAATTGTGGGTTTTTTTCTTTTTATTTGTTTTTGAATGAAGACATATTAGTCTTAGCTTGTTTCTTGCCTAAAAATTGTGTGGCATTAAATTTCTTTTTGGACCCCTGTTGATCATCTGATTCTTGAGGTAGAATGCTCTTCACAGATCTTGAGCTTGAAGGCTCACTGGCTAGATTTATATTGCTGTTTAGCGATTTAGGCTGTGTGATGGAGAGAGGAGGGGCAGCTGGGACCGTGACTAGACTTAACTCTTCATGTCAGTAGTGTTTCCCAATTTTTTTCGTCTTCATTAAAGATACTGTGTGAAAGGCTGGGTTTCACTACGTAATTTTTTGTTCAGCTCTGAACATTTGTGGTGCCAATTAATGCTCCCTCTTAATGCTGCATTGGCACAGTTGTCTGAAGGAGAGACCCATCAATCCATTGACTTTCTCTTCGATGGCTCACATCTTTGTGCCCTCTGGGACACAGCTTCTGGAAGTCGTTGGTTCACTGGAGCAGAAGGGCTTTGGACAGGGGTTGTTTTTATCTCTCCAACAAGCTGCCTGGAAAAGTATAACTCACTCCACAAAACGTTGGAGCATTTCATCAGGAAGGGTGGATGTGAATTAACCCCTCAGGGAGTACCATTTGGTCCTCTCTATTGTGTATGTAGCAGAATTTCCTCCATTTTTGACATGAAGATGGAAACCACTTTTCAGAAATGATGCATTTAATCCCATATTTTTAATATTTTATAATAATTGACTTTTTTCTTGGGTGTGGGGAGATTATGGGAAAGTTTGGACATCAGTGTTCATGTAACCATGTTTCCTAGAAGACACTTCCTTTCGTTTTGATGGCAAATAGTAGGCATGGCAGGGAACTTGCCAGTATATATTTTTTTCATATTTAAGACTTTATTTTTTTTAAGAGCAATATTATGTTCACATTAAAATTGAGAAGAAGGTAGAATGAGTTCTGATATGCCCCCTCCCCCCACACAGGCACAGCCTCCCCTGTTAGCAACATCCCCCACCAGAGTGGTACATTTGTTACAATTGATGAATCTACATTGGCACATTATAATCACTCAAAGCCCATAATTTAGATTAGGGATCACTCTTAGTGTTGTACATTCTATAGGTTTGGACAACTGTATAATGACGTGTATCTACCATTGTAGTATCACGCAGAGTATTTTCACTGCCTGAAAATCCTCTGTGCTCTACCTGTTTACCCCTCCACTGGTGACCCATGGCAATCACCATCTTTTTACTGTCTCTCTAGTTGTGCCTTGTGCAGAATGTCTTATAGTTGGAATCATAAAGTATGTAGCGTTTACAGGTTGGCGTCTTTCACTTAGTAATATGCGTTCAAGCTTCCTCCATGTATTTTCATGGTTTGATAGCTTATTTCTTTTTCACACTGAATCATATTCCATTGTCTGGATGTAGCACAGTCTATCCATTCACCTACTGAAGGATATCTTGGTTGCTTCCAAGTTTTGGCAATTGTAAATAAAGCTGCCATAAGCATTCATGTGCAGGTTTTTGTATGGTCGTAAGTTTTCGACTCTAGGATAAATACCAAGGAGCACAATTGCTGAATCATATGGTAAGAGTATGTTTAGTTTTGTAAGAAGCTGCCAAACTGTATTCCAAAATGACTGTACCATTTTGAATTCCCACCAGCAATGAATGAGAGTTCCTGTTGCTCCACATCCTCACCAGCATTTTGGCGTTGCTATGTTCTGGATTTTGATTGTTCTAACAGGTGTGTGATGCTATCTCGTTGCTGTTTGATTTTGTATTTCCCTGATGACATATGTGTGGAGCATATTTTCATATGCTTATTTGCCTTGTGATGTCTTCTTTGGTGAGGTGTCTATTAAGGTCTTTGGCCCATTTTTGAATCAGTTTATTTGTTTTCTTATTGCTGAGTTTTAAGAGTTCTGTCTGTATTTTGTATAACAGTCCTTTATCAGATGTGTCTTTTGCAACTTTTTTTCTCAGCCAGTAGCTTGTGTTCTCATTCTCTTGATGGAGTCTTTTGCAGAGCAGGGTTTTAATTTTTTTTTCCTTTTTTCTCCCCAAAGCCCCCCAGTACATAGTTGTATATCCTTCATTGTGGGTCCTTCTAGTTGTGGCATGTGGGATGCTGCCACAGCGTGGTTTGATGAGCAGTGCCATGTCTGCGCCCAGGATTTGAACCAACGAAACACTGGGCTGCCTGCAGTGCAGCGCGCGAACCCAACCACTCGGCCACAGGGCCAGCCCCACAGGGTTTTAATTTTAATGAGGTCCAGTTTATCAGCTTATATTTTGGTCATGGATTGCATTTGATGTTGTATCTAAAAAGTCATCACTATACCTAAGGTCATCCAGATTTTCTCCTATGTTATCTTCTAGGAATTTTATAGTTTTGCATTTTACATTTAGGTCTGTGATCTGTTTTGAGTTAATTTTTGTGAAGGGTGTAAGGTCTGTGTCTATATTCTTTTTTTGCATGTGAATGTCCAGTTGTTCCAGCATCACTTGTTGAAAAGACTGTCTTTACTCCATTGTATTGCCTTTGCTCCTTTTTCAAAGATCAGGTGACTATATTTATGTGAGTCTGTTTCTGGGCTCTCTATTCTGTTCCATTGATCTATTTGTGTATTCTTTTGCCAATACTGTATTTCTTGATTACTGTAGCTTTATAGTGGGTATTGAAGTCAGGTTATATCAGTCCTCCAACATTTTTCTTCTCCTTTAACATTGTGTTGGCTTCTGGGTCTTTTGCCTGTAGAGTCAGTTTGTTGACATCCACAAAGTAACTTGCTGGCATTTTGGTTGGGATTGCATTGCATCTGTAGATCAACTTCGGAAGAACTGACATTTTAAGAATATTAAGTTATCCTGTCCATGAAAATGGAATATCTCTTCATTAATTTAGTTCTTTGAGTTTATTCATCAGAGTTTTCTAGTTTTCTTCATATAGATTTTGAACATATTTTATTAGATTTATACCTAAGTATTTCATTTTTTTGAGTGCTAATGTAAACGGTATTATGTTTTTAATTTAACATTCCACTTGTTCATTGTTAATATATAGGAAAGTGATTGACTTTTGAATATTAATCTTGTATCCTGCAACCTTTCTATAATTAGTTCCAGGACATTTTTGTCAATTCTTTTGGATTTTTTGCATAGACAATCATGTCATCTGCAAACAAAGACAGTTTTATTTCTTTCTTCCTGATCTGTGTGCCTTTTATTTCCTTTTCTTGTCTTACTGCATTAGCTAGGATTTGCAGTACAATATTGAAAAGGTGTGGTGAGAGGGGACATCTTTGCCTTGTTCCTGCTTTTAGAGGGAAAGCTTCTAGTTTCTCACCGTTAAGCATGATGTTAGCTATAGGTTTTTTGTAGATATTCTTTATCAAGTTGATGAAATTTCCCTCTATTCCTAGTGTACTGATAGTTTTTATTATGAATGGGTGTTGCATTTTGTCAGATACTTTTTCTGCATCTATTGATACAATCATGTGATTTTTCTTTTTTAGTTTGTTGAGGGATTACATGAATTGATTTTTGAATGTTGAACCAGCCTTGCATACTTGGGATAAATGCCACTTGGTCATGGTGTATAATTCTTTTTATGCGTTGTTGGATTGGATTTGCTAATATTTTGTTGAGGATTTTTGCATCTATGTTCATGAGCGATACTGGTTGGTAGTTTTCTTTCCCTGTAATGTCTTTGTCTGCTTTTGGTATCAGGGTAATGCTTGTCTCATAGAATGGGTTAGGAAGTATTCTCTCTGCTTCTGTCCTCTGAAAGAGATTGTAGAGAATTGGTATAATTTCTTCCTTAAATATTTGGTAGAATTCACCAGTGGACCCATCTGGCCCTAGTGCTTTCTGTTCTGGAAGGTTATTAATTCTTTATTAAATATATTTAATAGAGACAGGCCTATTCAGATTGTATATTTCTTCTTGTATGAGTTTTAGGAGATTATATCTTTCAAGGAATTGGTTCATTTCATCTAGGTTATCAAATTTATAGGCCTAGAGTTGTTGATAGTATTCCTTTATTATCCTTTTAATGTCCATGGGATTTGTAGTGATGTCCCCTTTTTCATTTCTGATATTAGCAATTTGTGTCCTCTTCTTTTTTTCTTAGTTAGCCTGGCTAGAGGCTTATCTATTTTATTGATCTTTTCAAAGAACCAGCTTTTGATTTTGTTGATTTTCTCTATTGATTTCCTGTCTTCAATTTCTGCTCTAATTCTTTTTATTTCTTTTCTTCTATTTACTTTGGATTTAATTTTCTGTTCTTCTTCTAGTTTCCTAGGGTGGAAACTTAGATTATTGATTTTAGATCTTTCTTTTTTAATATATGCATTCAATGCTATAAATTTCCCTCTAAGCACTGCTTTTGCTGCATCCCACAAATTTTGGTAAGTTGTGTTTCATTGTCATTTAGTTCAAAATATCTTTACATTTCTCTTGAGATTTCTTCTTTGACCCATGTGTTTAGAAGTGTGTTGTTTTATCTCCAGATATTTGGGGTTTTCCAGTTATCTTTCTGTTATTGATTTCTAGTTTAATTCAGTTGTGGACTGAGAGCAGACATTGTATGACTTCTAGTGTTTTAAATGTGTTAAACTGTTTTATAGCCCAGAATGTGGTCTCTCATGGTGAATGAGCTTGAGAAAAATGTGTATTCTGCTGTTATTGGTTGAAGTAGTCTGTAGATGTCAATTATATGCAGTTGATTCATGGTGTTTTTGAGTTCGACTATATCCTTACTGATTTTCTGCTTTCTGATTTTCAGTCTTTGTTTTCTTTTCTTTTCAGTTTTGGAAGTTTCTATTCAGGTATCCTCAAGCTCAGAGATTCTTTCCTCAGCCATGTCCAGTCTACTAATAAACCCATCAAATGTATTCTTCATTTCTGTTACAGTATTTTTGATATCTATCACTTCTGTTTGCTTTTTTCTTAGGATTTCCATCTCTCTGCTTACATTGCCTATCTATTCTTTCATGCTGTCTGCTTTGTCCGTTATAGCCCTTAGCATATTAATCATAGTTGTTTTAAATTCCTGGTGTGATAATTCCAACATCCCTACCATGTCTCTGGTTCTGATGCTTGCTCTGTCTCTCCAAATTATGTCTTTTCCCTGTTGGTATGCCTTGTAGCTTGTTCTTGATAGCCAGATGTGATGTATGGGTAAAAGGAACTGCTGTAAATAGGCCTTTAGTAATGTGGTGGTGAGGGGGAGGGAGAAGGGAAGTGTTCTCTAGTCCTATGACTAGGTCTCAGTCGTTTAGTGGGCTTGTGCCTCTAAATTGTGACCCTCGTATGTGTTTCTCAGGTTTTTTCCCCTCCCTTCTTAGGTGGGACAGAATGGCTAGAGGGTGCTGAAGTTGGATATTTCCTCTCCCCTAGGTCAGTTTGACTCTGATATTACCCCAGCAGATTAGGCTCTGGTTTATAGTTTCTCCTGAGGGCAAGCGTTGTTAAGAACTGAATGTTTTGGAGCACTTTAAAATGATTCCTTTTTCCTTCCCCTTGCTGGAAGCACAGGGGATTTTTCTCTAATATTCTGTGAGAACTTGGTTTGGTTCCTAGAGGTTAAACTCACAAAAATGTGCCCCTTTCCCCCCATGACTGGATCCCCCTGGAGTTTTTAATTCTCGGAGTTGTCCACACTGAGCCTCCAGCAATCCGTCAATTACAGTTCAGGATCTTCCTGCCCTGGCACTGGTTCCCATGGTGGTTTCCACTCGTGAGTCTCTGCTCGGGCAGTCAGTGAATCTTTGCACATGCCTGTCTGTCTCTCCAGTCTTGGGGACAGTGGTTTGCCCTGTCTTCACCTTCCTTAGGGATCCAAGAAGAGTTGTTGATTTTTCAGTCTGTTCAGCTTTTTATTTGTTAGGACAGAGTGGTGACTTCAAGCTCCTTACATGTGAACCAGAAACTGGAAGTCCAACCTAGGTGTTTTTCCAGTTCCAGTAGTAACTTCTTATTTTGACGTATTTCAGACTTACAGTTGTTATTTCAGACTTAGAATTCTTGCATATTTCCTTGTCTTCTTGACTTTTACATTCTTAATACAGGCCAGTTATTTTGTAGTGTCCCTCTGTTTGGATTTGTCTGATGTTTCCTCATGATTAGATTCTGGTTATACATTTTTGGCAGGAATACCACTGAAATGATGTGTTCTTCTCAGTGCATAATATCAGAAGGCAAGTGGTATCAAGTAACTTCCATGACTTGGTTAAGGTAGTGTCTAACATTGTTAAGGTGCTGTTTTTCTGGGTTTTGAGGAGACTATTTTGTAGGGTGCTACATTAATACCAGGCAATTATTTGTCCCCATCACACTTTCATCATCTTGTATTAGCAACCATTGATGATGCTTGCTTGAATCAGTTATTACTCTCATGGTTTCCAAAGGAAGATTTTCGGATTTCATCATTCCTTGTACATTTGTTAGTTTGAATTTTACTGTAAGGAAGAGATTTTTCTTTTCCTTATTTATATCACTATGAGTTCATGGATTCTTGTTTTATTCTATGGCTTCTCATCCATTACTATCTTGTTTATTTTGATGCTCTAATTGTCACACATTTGGTTGACGGGAGCTCCTTCAATCTGACTTCTGTGTCCAGTATTGTCTTCCTTTTTAAAATTTTTACTTATTAATACATATTTTTCTTGATTACTAAAGTAATACGTGTTTTTTAGATAATTTACTAAACTCGTTTAAAATCAGAGCGAAAGATATAAAAACATCTATAATCCTGTCATCTTCTATTTATTGATGTATTATCTTTCAGCCTTTTCTTTCATTGTATTTTTAAATGTAGTAGAGCTAGAACTAAAGATAGAGATTTGTGTCTGAATTTTGTTTTTTTTTAACCTATCGTTGAATTATAAGCATTTCCTGAGCTACTAAGAACTCTTTGGAAACAGTGTGTCTCACAGCCGATTATCCAGGTGACCTGGATGTGCCAGTGCTGCCTTGATGCCCACCCACTGCCTCTGCTTTTGGATGGTATGCTCCTTCCCCCTCTGAAAGAAAACTCCAGGTCTCTCTCTCTTCCCCTCTTCTACACCTGTTTTTTTTTTCTTTTCTTCTTCAGCATGCTCCTTGCCCATTCCCCTGCAGAACATTTGAGGAGCCAACAAAAGATGAGAATGGCAGAAGCACAGAGAACAAAGAGGAGGGTGGCTCCAGATGAGAGGTAGAGCGCTATCCTCTTGCTGGGCATAGAGCAGCGGTGGGGGGGTAGGTAGATGATAACTAGATTAACGATCAATAGATAACCACATCAGGAGGTGAGAAATGCTATGAAGAAAAATAAAAGTAGATAGAATGGTGAGAGTGGTGGGTAGGTAGCTGCTATTTTAGATAGATGGGCAGGGAAGGCGTGTCTGGTGAGGCAATATTTGGGCAGAGACCTGAGTGTTATACAGATGAGAAAGCTCAGCGAGGTAAAGCAGCTTTCCTAGGGTTATAAGGCAGATTTAGTATTAAATTAGTTTCTTTGATTCAGAAGCCCACTATAAATGTCCCTCCCTCTGTGAGGAGTATACCTCAATGTTTTCAGAAACTCTTTGAGTGGGATTCCTGACTATAAGCTTGGCTATCTCTACCGTAGTCCCCTGCACCAAAACATTTCTAAGAAGTAAAACTTACGTAAGAGTTTTCTTGTGCTTTGAATTTCAGTGGTGGTAGGGACAGAAATGTGAGGTTTGCTTTAAGGAGGTGTCGTTTTGGAACTCGGTCATTCCTTGACTCTAAAATCTAGTTTTCGGTGTCCTTAAGGTCTACTCAGCAAGGCAGACCCTCCCTTGAAAACACTGGAGCTGCTCCAGAGAGTCAGCCTGGAATGAAGACAGAGGCCCAGGCTTCAGAACCTTCACTGTCAAAAACCCCATCTACTGAGCTTTCTGAGAGTTCCCCAGGAAGCCAAATTTGGGATAAAGTACGCAGAGCCACCTGGTCTCCGACATCCTGGGTTTCAGAGGCCCAGGGTTTGGAGGCCCGGGCTGCGAAGGCTCGGGCCTGGGAGGCTCAAGCTTTTGAGGCTCAGAGCAGAGCCAGCCAATCCAAGCAAAACTCTGTATTGCGGATGATAGCTGCCCCACTGGCAAAACGGAAACACTTACCTGAGAAGCTGCAGGTGCCAGAGAAGGAAAAGAGTAAGGTCCTCTTCACCCGTCCAGTCTGGTCCAACAAGGTTGAGTACATCCTGGCCCAGGTGGGCTACTCCGTGAGGCCAGGTGATCTCTGGCATTTTACCTTCCTGTGGCTTCACAACGGAGGTTGTAAGTCTGGGGACCAGGAGTCATGGATCCACAAGGGGCTAGCAGGACAGAGGCCTGTCCAGGCTTTAAACTCTAAGGTCTCTGGAATGTGTAGAAGCTGGAGACTTGGTACTCTGAGCAGGATAGGAACCAGGTGCCTGAACACTTGGATCATGAGAGGGGTAGAGGTGCAGGGGTAAGGCTGGAAGCTAGGTATATGGGTCTTCCAGGAATTGGGGCCCAAGGGACTGGACACCTGGGACTATGAAGGATGTGTAAAGAGTTGAGTCCTGATGCCTATGGCCCTGAGGGAGGTCACTGGTGGGGAACATGTTTTCCTGGACCCCTGATGAAGTCTAGGCACTGAAAAGCCAGATGGTTCTCAGAGCCCTTCCTTGCATCCCCTGCACAGGCAGTTTTCTCCTTATCTACATCTTCATGATGTTCTTGATCGGGATTCCTCTTCTCTTCCTGGAGATGGCAGCTGGTCAGAGGTTGCGTCGGGGCAGCATTGATGTATGGAAGCTCATCAGCCCCTGGATTGGTGGTGTGGGGTATACCAGCTTCCTGGTGAGGAGCCCTGGGCTGCCCAGGCCTACCCTTTACCCCCCACCCCCATCCCAACCCTTGTCCTGGAATGGGTCCTATGACTTCACTTCCATGGGTCAAGTCCCTTTAGCTCCCCAGTCCTCTGTCAAATCCCTTCCTTTTTCCTGTCCCCACCCTTCCTCCCCAGCCACCTCTTCCCTGACCCCCAGGTGTGCTTCATCGGTGGCTTGTACTTGAATGTGGTCAATGCCTGGACTCTCTCTTACTTGAGCCAGTCCTTCCAGTTTCACCTTCCATGGGAGAAATGTCCCTTAGTGAAGAACTCCACTGACTTTGGTGAGGAGGAAGTGAAAGAGGAGGAGAAAGGGAAAACAGAGAGGTGGAAGGGAATTTGGAAGAGGAGAAAGGAGCAAGGGGGGATAAAGAAGAGGAAGGCAGTAGAAGGAAGAAGAAATGGAAGGGGAAGGAGGAGTGGGAGGTGGGAGAAGGGGTGAAGAAGAGGGGAGGGGTTACTCTGTCTAGGAGGCGTGTCCAAAACCAGGTCCCCCTAGATCCTGAATGTGCACAGACGACACCCTCCATGTACTTCTGGTACCGGCTGACCTTGAAGGCCTCAGACAGAATTGAGGATGGTGGGCCACCAGTCCTCAGTCTGAGCCTGTCCTTATTGGTGGCCTGGTGTCTTGTTGCTGCTTTCATGATTAATGGGCTCAAGTCCACTGGGAAGGTGAGCCACCATTTTTTGATTTCTTGACTTTCTCAGATGCTTTAGCCCTCACCCAGCATTTTCACTCATGGATCTCCTAATTTCTCACTGGCCTTTTACTCCTGCTAGCCCCTGACTCCTACTGAAAGCTGTCTTCTAACTCCTCATTTCTGACTTAGAACTTTTCATCCCTGCTGACTGTTGGTTGACTCCCACTGGTACATGGTTGCTGATATGTCCCACTCTCAATTCAGGTAATGTATCTCTTGGTACCAGTCCCCTATCTCATCGTCCTTTGTCTCCTAATCCGGAGTCTCCTGCTGGATGGGGCGGTATTTGGCCTTCGACATTTGGCATCTGCCAAGGTAAGGTATTTCTTCCTCACTCCCCTATCAGGCCTTGGAGGACGCCTATTGCCTATTCTTAGGGCATCCTTTCCCCATTATCTCTCCCTCTGCATCCCTCTCCCCCACTGTTAAGGTTCTCTTCTCCTTCTTTGACATCTCCCCTTATACTTGTCTTCTCCCTTTTAGATATCGGCTATGTACAACATGAATGTGTGGTGCCGAGCAGGGACCCAAGTCTTGTTTGCCTTGGGCCTAGGCTTTGGCCCCGTTGTCGCCATATCCTCGCACATGCACCCATCAAACAACTGTCTCCATGATGCCTTTCTTGTGGCTCTTGTCAACCTGGTCACCATGCTGCTTTTCACACCTTTTTTCTTCTCTCTCCTGGGCTTCCGGGCCACAGTCATCACGCAGCACTGCAGTGAAAAGTAAGGCTAGCCCCTTGATTAAGGGTCCCAGCCCCGGGCAACTACAAAAGCCAGAGACCCTAACCTTAAAGTTGTTACAAAGATCCACATTCACACATCTCAACCTCAGGCGCACTTGCAAGCCTCTGTTTTCTCTCGGAGTGAGAAGCAGAGACAATAGAATCCCTGTCAGCTATTATCCTTCTCAGAGCCCTTTTCTAGCCCTAGAAATCTTCAAACTCAGAGATTGCCAACTGTCCACCTCAGAGTCCCACCACAGAGATATGATAAAAGTGGCAAACATTCAAGGTTACTCGAGTCCTGGACAGCATGTAAGACCACACCCATCCGGAGAACCTTCTACTTCCTGAATGCCCTCATTCTGAATGTCAACTCCTAAATTCAGGGATTTCTGTCAATCTAGCATACTTAAATCCTAAAAGGACTCTCAGAACTAAAACCTTTTTTGTCTCCTCACTGCTGTTTTTTATTCTTCAGGCATTAATTTAAAAAGCATCCATGAGACATTTAGAAAGTACTATTGGTGTACCGCAGGGACTTGGACAGGTGACTCAGACCACAGTCCTTGCTTTCATTGAGTTTTTGGTTTTGGAGGGAGGAGGGGAGGGGAATTAAGGACTTAATCAGACGGTCATAAACTCATGATAACCGGTAGCAGGTGTGATGGAGAGGACAGAAAACAGAGCCATTAATTCTGCCTAGGCTAGTCAGAGAAGGATTCCCAGAGGCTGCAGACCTAAGCTGAATTTCCACAGTAATCCTAACCCGTGAAAATAGCCGCCATTTTCTTCTAGAAGCAGCTTGGGCACGTATATGTGCACACGTGCAAGAGTTCTCTAGGGTACATACTTAGGAATGGAGTTGCTGTGTAGGGTATACACACTTTCAGTTTTACTATATTGTCTGACTTTCAAAGTGGTTTGTGATATGTGAGAATTCCGTGTATTCCCCTTTCTGCACAACACTTGATTAAACTTGGTCAAACTTTAAAATTTTTACCAGTCTGGTGGGAGTGTAATGGTATTTTTTAATGTTTTTAAAAGACATTTTATTATGAGATATTACATATGTTTAGAAACATACATAAAACAAAATGTGCAGTGTAAAGAACTGTGAAATAGACACCACCCGTGTTAAGAACTAGAATGACCCTGGAACCTCTCCATGATCTCTGATTATAACCTCTTTTCTCCCTCATAGAGGTAAGCATTCTCCTGACTTTTATGATTAGTTCTTTGTTTTTCTTTATATTTTATTACCTATGTATGCGTATCTAAACAATATAGTTTAATTTATACAGTTATATAAAGCAATATAGTTTTGCATGTCCATTTATGTAGCTTAATTTGTTCATTTATATATATATTCTCTTTGTATTCTTTTACTTCTTTCATTCAACATATGATTGTAAGATTCATCCATATTGTTGTGTGTAGCTGTAGTCTATGCTTTTTAATGCTGTATAATATTCCAGTATGTGAATATACAGTCATGCGTCACATAATGATGTTTTCGTCAACAACAGACTGCATATACGATGGTGGCCACATAAGATTAGTGCCATATAGCCTAAGTGTGTAGCAGGCTATACTATCTAGGTTTGTGTGAGTACACTTTACGATGTTCACACAAAGACAAAATCGACTAATGACACGTTTCTCAAAACGTATCCCTGTCATTAATTGACACAAGGCTGTACCACAATTTCTTTATCCATTCTACTGTCAATGAACATTTGGACATTTCAGTTTAAGAGCCAGTTTTGGCTCTTAAACATTCTTATACATGTTCCTAATGTACACATTTTTCTAGGGTATATACCTATGAGTGAGATTGTTGGGCAGCTCCCAGAGAACAAAGGCGGAATCAACAAAGTGTCTTGAAACCTAAGCATGGGAATGCTCCCATTGTCATTGCTCCTACACTTTTTTGGTCAAAGGAAGTCACAAAGCTACCCTAGATGAAAGAGGTGGAAAAATATGCTTTACCTCTTGATGAGAGGAGCTGCAAAATACTGTGGCCATGTGTCTTCAATTTACCACACACACCTTCAGCGTCACTAGATAATGCCAAATTACCTTCCACAGTGTTGGGACGATTGTAATGATCTCTCTTGCACACACCCATTTGCTCAATCCTGATGTTAGAATACACAGCAAAATAGTTACAGAATTGCTAGCCCATACCATTGCAAAGATCACTTAAGAAAGGAATGAAGGTGGAAGAGACTCCCAGTGATCTTGTTAAAGGAAAAAAGTGAAAAACAAGAGTATAAAAACAATAGTATGGGGGCCAGCTAATTCCAGGGTTCATTATTTGTTGAAGACTTTATGTCCTTTTCCTGAATTTTACAGTCAAAATGCTATGTTTAAAAATTACTTGGGTTAGTTCTTTTTCCTCCATTCAGTGTGGATGTGATGTTCATTTGAAATACAGTTAGGATCATTTGTTTCTGTTTGTATGACATTTTAGTGTCCCTCCAAACTTAATTTAATTTTGTTTTTTTAAACATTAATATGGTTTAAAAGACAAAATTATACAAAAAGATACTCAGAGAAACATCACTTTCCCAACATCACTTCAGCTTGATTCCTACCCATCCCGTATAGGTAACCAAGTTCATTATTTTTTGGTTTATCTTTCCTGGGTTTGTTTATAAAAATAAGCAGAAAAATGTATATTTTCTTATTTACCCTTCTTTCTTACACAAAAGATAGCCTACTGTTGTTTGTGTGTGTGTGTGTGTGTGTGTGTGTGTGAGAGAGAGAGAGAGAGAGAGAGAGAGGAAGATTGCCAGTCTTCCTCTTTTTGCTTGGGGAAGATTGTCCCTAAGCTAACATCATGCCAGTCTTCCTCTATTTTGTGTGTGGGATGCCGCCACAGCATGGCTTGACGAGCAGTGTGTAGGTCTGTGCCTGAGATCCAAACCCATGAACCCTGGGCCACAAAAGTGGAGCACACGACCTTAATAACTATGCCACTGGGCTGGCCCCCATACTATTGTTTTTATACTCTTGTTTTTTACTTTTTTCATTTAACAAGATCACCTGGGAGTCTATTCCACCTTCATTCCTTTCTTAAGTGATCTGTGTTAGGCCTAGAGGTAGTGCCTGCTATCCTCTATGTCTGCTATTCCTCTATTCTTTAGAGTCCTCGTTGTCCCTTAGTAGGGAAGCCCTTGTTATAGTTACTAATAGGACACTATCAAAATTCAAACCATTTTCTCTTTGAAATATATCATTAAGATGATGACAACGTATGCCACAAAGTTGGAGAAATTTATATGTAGGACCCTTTATCTTCCTCCTTTTTATGTTATAGTTGTCATATGTACTATATTTACATACATTGAAAATCCCATCAAACAATGTTATAATTTTTGCTTTCAACTGACATACTTTCAATTGACATGCATATTCCAAAACTTAGGGGGAGAAAAATATCCTATTATATTTACCTAGATGGTTATTATTTTTGTTGCTCTTCCTTCATTTCTGAAGTTTGAATTTTCCCTTCAGTATTATTTCCATTCTATCTGAAAAACTTCCTTCAGCATTTCTTTTATGTTGCAGATATGTTGGCAATGAATCTTCTGAGTTCCTTTAATCTGAAAATGCCTTTCGTTTGGCTTCATTCTTGAAGGATGTTTTCACTGTATATAGAATTATAGGTTGACAGTCCTTTTCTTTCAGCACTTTAAAAATGTGCTATTTCCTCCTGGCCTCCATTTTTGATGAGAATTTTGCAGTCGTTCAAATTGTTGTTCCCCTATATGTAATGTGTCATTTTTTTCTGGCTGCTTTCAAGATTTAAAAAAATTTTATGTTTAGCTTTCAGTTGCTTGATTTTGATGTGTCTGGGCATGAGCTTTTGGGTTGATCCTGTTTGAGGTTTCCTGAGCTTCTTGAATCTAAAAGTTTATGACTTTGGCCAAATGTGGGAAATTTTAAGCCATTATTTCTCCAAATATTTTTTATGCACTGCACTCCTTTGTCTCTCATTCTGGACTCTGGTAACATAGATAATAGATCCTTTGTTATCGTCCCATAGGTTTCTGAGGCTCTGTACACTTTGTCTCACTCTTTTTCTGTCTGTTGTTCCTATTGGATGCTTCCTGTTGACTGATCTTCAAGGTCACTGACTTTTTCCTCTGTCTTCTTCATTCTGCTATTTAGCAGATCAAGTGGATTTTTTATTTGTTGTTATGTTTTTTAGTTATAAAATTTTCCACTTAGTGTTTTTCTTATATCTTTTGTCTGCTGATATTCTTTCTTTCCATTTCTTTCAAGAGTGTTGGCTCTGACTTCTCAGAGTATGATTGTAACAGCTGCTTTAACGTCTGATCATTAAAACTTCTGTGTCATTTTGGGGTTGATGTGTATTGATTATCTTTTTCCTTCTGGCATGTTGAGATTTTCCTGGTTCTTCATATATCAGGTAATTTTGTATTGTATTGTGGTTATTTTAAATATATTTGAGACGGCATTTATTTAATTCTTTGGAAAATGTTGATTTTTTTTTTTTTTTTTTTAAGTTTCAGGAGGCAACTGACCCTGTTAGATTTAAGCTGGAAGTTTCTACCCACCTTACATGGGTTATGGTTCCAATGTCAGTTCAGTTTTCAAAGTCTTTGCAATGCTATTTGGAGCTATCCTGGTTGTATACCACCAGTAGTTTGGGAGCTGGGCAGTGGTATATCCTGTTCTCCAGCTCTCACAGTCTCTGGAATGCTGTTTAGGCTCAGAAACAATCATGTGCTGCCCGGGATTTCATGTGACACGTTATGGGATCACTTTCTAGAGCTCCCTCTTACCTGAAATCTCCCTGACACTTCCTAGCTCTTAGAAGTCCCAATACCTGATTTTCTGCCTAAATAACTAGGGCTTTAGTTTCCCTGCTCTGCTACCCATTTCATCAGCTGCATCGACCTCCAGGGCCAAGCATTGAGAGGAGAGAAATCTTTAGAAAGCAACAAGAGTCTCCTCCTTTATCCGTGTTCCTAGGACCACAGTTTCTTTGGTCAGATGAGGGTTTCCATCTCAGGGTTATGGGTATTTGTCCAGCCACCACTGCCACAGCCACCATTGTTGCTGCAGGATTGTCTGATGTGTGTGATAAGACAGAAAGAACAAGAAAAATCAGGGGATTTATCCCACTTTCTCTGAGACTTTGAGGCCTCTTTCCTATTCCTTAGAACAGAAATAGAGAACTTCCCTTGGAGCTCTTTCTGTCCATACCTGATACATAGTTCTGAGTGTCATGCTGCTTTTGAGTCCAGACCAGGAGATACTGGAGGGAAAAATTTTTGGAAACTCATCACTAATTTGGTGGTACTTGAAGTTCTATTTTCCTTCCCAAGCTGCTCGCTACCATTTACTTTCCAGAGTCCTTCCATGTGTTCTGTGTACGGTTTTTACTTGCATTCAGTAAGGCAGGGTGAAGTGTGCTTCTGAACTCTGTAGTTTCTGATGAGAAGGCAATTTTTAAAAATATTCATTCTGCTTGTGGTTTGCTGAGCTTCTTAAATCTGTAAATTTATATTTTTTCACCAGATTTGAGAAGTTTTCTGCCATTCTTCCTTTAAATATTTTTTCTGCCTCATTCTCCCCTCTCCTTCTGGAATTCTAATTACATATACATATGTTTGTTAGACTTTTTTTTTATTGTCCCACAGGTCCCTGAGGCTCTGTTCATTATATTTTTTAAATATGATTTTTCTCTATTCTTCAGATTTGTGTGGTATCTGTTGATGTGTCTTTAAGTTACCAGCTCACTTCTGATTCAGTCCACCCACTGAATTTTTAAATTTCAGATACTGTATTTTTTTGTTCTAAAACCTCTATTATGGTTCTCTTTTATAATTTTTTTCTTTGCTGTGATCTTTATCTTTTCTTTCCTTGTAAGTATATTTTCCTTTAAGTCCTTGAGCAACAGCATTAAAATTCTTGTCTGCTGGTTTCAATATCATCGTCTCTTGAGTATGAATCATGTTTTCCTGTTTCTTAAAATCAAGTTGTGTAAGTTCTTCAGTTGTGTTGTTCTTTTCCAAAATTGTTTTGGCTGTTGCACATCTTTGCTCTCTGTGTAAATTTTAGAATTACCTTGTCAATTTTTTATGAAAAGAAGTTGTTCAGAGGTGTTAATTGGGATTGCATTGAATCTATGGATCATTTTAGGGAGAATAAGCAACTACCAATACTGTGTCTTCTGACTCAGGAACATGATACATCTCTCTGTTTATTTACCTCTTCTTCTTTTTTTTTTTTTTAAAGATTGTATTTTTCCTTTTTCTCCCCAAAGCCCCCTGGTACATAGTTGTGTATTTTTAGTTGTGGGTCCTTCCAGTTGTGGCATGTGGGATGCCACCTCAGCATGGCCTGATGAGTGGTGCCATGTCCGCGCCCAGGATCCAAACTGGTGAAACCCTGGGCTGCTGAAGCAGAGTGCACGAACTTAACCACTTGACCATGGGGCCAGCCCCTTACCTTTGCTTTAATTTCTCTCAGCAATATTTTGTAAATTTTAGTCTATAACATGTCTTGCATATATTTTCTAAAGTTTATCCCTAATGATTTCATATTTTATATTCTATTATAAATAATATTCTTAAATTTTAAATCCAACTTTTCATTGCTTAGTATATTGAATTACAACTGATTTATGTACATTGACCTTGATAAACTCACTTATTTTTGTAGCTTTAGGTTTGTCGACATACACAATCTTGTATCTGCAAATGAAGACATTTACTTCTTCCTTTCTAATCTTTTAAAAATTATTTTACTTGCTTTATTGCATTGACTAGACTCTCCAGTGCTATGCTGAATAAGGCGTAAGAATGGGCAGGCATGCATTTCGCCATTTTCAAGGGAAAGCAGTGATTCTGCAGTGTTTATGAGGTCTACCGTCTTGCTACTTTTCTTTTTGTCCTGTCTCTTTGTTACTTTATTCCTCATTTCCTAATTAGATTGAGTTTTTTAAAAGGATTTTTATGATTCCATCTTTATTTTCATTCTTGTCTTATTCACTATACCTTTTTGTTTTGTGGGTTTAATGGTTGCTCTAGAGTTTAGAATATACATCTTTAACTTGTCACCATCTTCTTTCAAATAATAGTAAACAATTTCACACAAAATTGAAAAAGATTACAGCAATATACTTCTATTCTCTTTTCCTGTCCTTTGTATTGTTTTTGTCATGCATTTTTCTTTTCACCACATTTTAAACAGAATACATCGTTATTATTTTTTCTTAAATAATCAATGTCTTTTAAAGAGATTTTATATTTTGTATTTTCAGCACTGTTCATTCCTTTGTGTAGATCCCAAGTTTCCACCTGGTATCATTTTCCTTCCATTTAAGATCTTCCTGTAGGGGCTGGCCCCGTGACTGACTGGTTAAGTTCGTGTGCTCTGCTTTGGGGTGCCTGAGTTTACCAGTTCAGATCCTGGGCACGGACCTACACACTGCTCATCAGGCCATACTCTGGCAGCATCCCGCACAGAAGAATTGGAATAACTTACAACTAGGATATACAACCATGTGTTGCAGTTTGGGGGAGCAGAAAAGAAAAAGAACTTCCTTTAACATTTTTTGTAATGTAAACCTGCAGGCAATGAATTCTCTCAACTTTTATTTGTCTGAAAGTCTTCACTTCACCTTTAGTTATGAAACATATGTTTATATGAATATGTAAAATATATTCAATTACAAAAGAATATTTCAATGTAGAATTTTAGTTTGACAGTTTTTTCTTTTGATACTTTAATGATGTAGTTTCTTGTCTTCTTGATTTTATACTTTCTGATGGCTTTTTTGCATTCATTTTTATCTTTTTTTCCCTATACTGTGTCTTATTCTTTCTCAGATTGCTTTTAAGATTTTCTCTTTTTCACTGTTTTTCAGAAATTTTATTATCATAGGTCTTCTTTCAGTTTTCTGTTTAACCTGTTTGAGGTTCATTAAGCTTCTTGAAACTGGAGATATACAATTTTTATCAAATTAGGAAAAATTTAGGCCAATGTTTTTCTCAAATACTCCTTTCTCCCCCTCCTCTTTTTCTGGGACTCCAATGCACTTGGTTTAGAATGTTTCATATTGTCCCGCAAGTCATTGAGTCTCTGTCTTCTTTTTTCAGTGTGTTTTCTGTCTGTATTTCCTTTTGTATATTTTCTATTGCTATTTCTTCAGGTTCATTGATCTTTCTTTATACAGTGTCTAATCTGTTGCTAATCTCATCTGGGGAATTTTTCGTTTCAGATATTATGTTTTTAATTTCAAGTCCCACTGGTTTTTTTTTTTTTTATATCTTCCATTTCTCTACTTGTTAGCTTCATATTTTTCTTTAAACACTTTAACATAGTTTTTTTTTTTTTAAGATTTTATTTATTTATTTATTTTCCTTTTTCTCCCCAAAGCCCCCTGGTACATAGTTGTATATTCTTCGTTGTGTGTCCTTCTAGTTGTGGCATGTGGGACACTGCCTCAGCATGGTTTGATGAACAGTGCCATGTCTGCGCCCAGGATTCGAACTAACGAAACACTGGGCCGCCTGCAGCAGAGCGCGCGAACTTAACCACTCGGCCACGGGGTCAGCCCCTTTAACATAGTTTTAATATCCTTGACTTCTAATTCCATCATCTCTGTCATTTATTGCTCTATTTTATTTACTGTTTTATTTTCTGATTTTTCTCCTGGTTATGGGTCACATCTTGTTCCTTCTTCATTTGTTTACCAATTCTTGACTGGATGCTGGACTTTGTGAATTTTATGTTTTTGAGTGTCTGGCTTTTGTTGCCTTCCTTTAATGTATATTGAGCTTTGTTCTAGCAGGTAATGTTACTTGTGGCTCAGTTTGATCCTTTTGTGGCTTGATTTGAAGCTTCATTAGGGTGGTTTTAGAGTAATCTTTTCTCCAGGAGTGCTAAGGCATGGCCTTTCTGGGATCTCTTCTGAATACCCCATTCAGAACTTGGATGTTTCCAGGTTTTTCTTTACTCTGCGTTGTGGATTTGCATCCTACACATGTGCATCTTAAAATTCAGCAAAGACTCAAAGGTCCCCTATGCACATTTCTGAAATTCTTTGTCTTCGTAGCTACCTCTGCCCCAGAATCCTTCCTTGGAACTTCCAGCTGCTTCAGCCTTCCTGAATCCCCTCTTTGTCTCCTCAGCTGAATGTGACCACCATACTTTTCTTGCAATCTTCTTCCCTGCTCTATAGTCTAGAATGTGCTGTCAGGTAGAAAACCAGGGCGATTGTATGGTGCACCTCATTTGTTTCCCTTCTCTCAGGGATCAAAGACCTGTGCTTCCTGTTGTCTCTTTTCTGAATACAGGTGCTTTGTAAAGTTTGTCCAGTTGTCTGGTTGTTTACAGTGGGAGGGTAAGTGGTGCCCCTGCTCCTTCATTGTGGCTGGAAGTAGAATTATCCACACTGAATGTTAAATTTCAATTATTTTATTTCAAAAGGTTCTGTTTAGTTTTTTAAAACCTTCATGGTCAATTTATAGTTTCTTGTTCCCTGCAAATATTTCCAAGCTTGCCTTTTATTATTTAAGCATAGTAAACATAGTTGTATTATAATCTTTGATAATTCTAACATTTGGGAGTAACTTTAGGTCTATTTTTACTGTATTGTTTCTGATAGTTATTGCTCATGGTATCTTGTTTTTGTGTGCTTGGTTGTCTCTACGTCCTATTTATTTGACCATTATTTGTAGGAATGCTTTAAGGCCTAAGATGAAGTGTATTCATCCAGATAGGACTTTTGTTTCTACCTGATGCATAGGGACATTAAAAAGAGACTTCTTGAAACTCTTAAAAAGAAAGAAAGAGAGAAAAAGGAAACTCAGTTCTTGGCTTGAGCTTTTGAGATAACCAGGGTCAAATATTTGGGCTGCAAATCCAAACTAGTGCTGGCGTGTGGTTATAACGTGTCAGGAACTTTTAAAATTTCCCCTTGTTTTGCTCATTTCTGAAGCAACTTTCCTCGCATTCCCTGTTGTGTGGAAGGGTTGGGCACAAGCTTCTGGTTCGTTTTTATACTGAAG